>NC_090933.1:844641031-845841031 GCF_040938575.1 Ambystoma mexicanum | reverse complement strand
CTCAGCGAGCTCGAAACAAGCCTCGCCGCCTCACTGAGGAAATGGCCTAGTTGATCACATGGTGACTCCAGCCTGTTGCGGAGCATGTGACTGTTTTAAATGCTCTGTGTCTGCGTATTCTTTCCAGCGGCGTGGGTCTAGTGAGGGCCTGCCTGGGCCATAACACTGACATGCTTTCGATTCTTCACCCTGCAAACATAACAGCCCCAGTCTGTTGTCAACATGGTGTGCAGATTCACGTGTGACTGGAGGTCCTTTGTGAAGGTTCTTCCTCCCTGTATAGGATGACAAGCAGATAACGAATCCCCACTGAAAACAGAGAACATGAATAAATGCCAGAGACTGTGAATTTAGAAACCCATTCAGTAGGGAGCTCCAATTGAATTTGACAAAACACAGGAATGTGGGTTTAAAGAGAGGCTATCTAAAAGGGTTCTACTGAACAGGTCCATACTGATCCCCATTAGATTCTTACCTTGGCTATCATTGAACCCAACTATAAACGCGTCATGTTGTTAAGGAAACCTTGTAAATAGCCCTAATAAACACTATTTTTTTTTAAATAAAACATTTTATTGTTTTTTTTTGATAACATACAACAAACAGCCCCACACTTTGGGGTAAACACAACTTCCTTTACCCGCCCGCCAATAGTTCCCCGCATGATTCCTGTTAATGAACCTTCACACACTTTCTAGACATGCCTCGGCACACCGCTCCTGTCCTGACACACAGTCTGGCACACTAGCAAGTCCTTGGGCTGTATTCCAATTTGCCATTATAGATTATTTTAATGCACATCTTCCCAGTTCTGTTCTGCTTTATTCTCTGGGCTTTCTCTGGACACCCTCTGGCAGCATAAACCCTTTTCTCGATTGCGATGCAGATGTCGACATCCGTGATCCATTGGTCATAGCTCGGTGGCCTCTCAGAGCCCCATAGTTGCGCTATGTTCCTTTTCAATATTGCAGTGGTGGTGGATAAAAACGCCTTTTCGTACCTTGTTAAATCTATATCTCCCTCTATTCCCAGTAGTAGTTGTTTTGGGTTCACGGGTATACTCTTTCCCATTACCCTTGACAGTTCATTCAAACATTGATGCCAGTATTGTTGAATGACAGCACATTCCCATAGTATATGGTAGTAGGACCCCTCCTCCCTCTTACATCTCAGACAGTTTGGGCCAGTGGTCTTTCCCCATTTAAACAATGTGACTCTTGGATAATAGATCCTATGTAATATCTTCAATTGAATTAACCTAAGCCTGGAGGAGATAGTCGATTCTCTAGGATACATTAATGCGGTCACCCATTCTTCTGGAAGTATGTCGCCTACCTCTCTCTCCCATTTGGCTTTCAGGCCCACCAGTTCTTTTGTGGCAAAGGAGTTTATGGCGCTGTACATGGTGGACGTGACTTTATGTGTAAGCAATTCTGGGAATACATTGCGTTCCAGCGGGGAGTAGTCTGGCGCATCAATCAATTCCGGAAGATGAGCCTGCAGTGCATGTTTGAATTGCATATAGTGGTATTGCTCGTTAGGTGGGAGTGCGAAGGTGTCGACTAGGTCTGTGAATGATCTTATCGCATTCTCTTTTATTACATCTCCGATTTTCGTGATGCCTAGTTGAGTCCATGTTTGCCACTTAGGGAGTTTGTTCACTTCAAACTTGTGTTTGTTGTTCCACAGAGATTGTGCTAAGGTTACCTTTTTGTCCCAACCTAAGTATTTATGTATGTCTGTCCAGACCAGGGTTATGTGGGACAATATGGAGGGGATGGGAGATTGAACTTTTATCCCGTAAAGTAGGGACATGACGGGCCTTTCTTGTGTATCGGGATCATGTATTCTATTGTGCGGCAGAGAGATGTCCCCATGCATTTTGTCGTTAACAATTGCCATTTGACTGGCCCAATAATAGGTTTGCAGCCGGGGGAGTCCAATCCCACCCCCCCATATAGATCTTTGTAGGGTAGTAAGTGCCAGACGTGGGTGACCCCCTTTCCACAACAACTTCCTAAGCGTTTGGTGTATCCTATGGAACTCGCTGGACGCAATGGGTAGCGGTGCATTTTGTAATATGTAGAGAAAGCGGGGGAGAGCCATCATTTTGACGAGTGCAGCGCGTCCCAATAGTGTAAGCGGTAAGGACATCCAGTGGCAGATGTCCTCCTTGAACCTAGTCGTTATCGGGTGGAGGTTTTTTCCACATAATCTGACAGCTTATGTGTGATTAGTATACCCAGATACCTGAATTGCCCTCTTTCAACCCGATAAGGGCATTCGTCCGGTATGGCATTCTCTATCTCCTTTACTGGAAATAGTATGGATTTTGACCAGTTGACATGAAGTCCGCTGAACCTCCCGTAACCATCTAATAGACGTGTCACTGCAGGACAGGAAACACGTGGGTTCGCCAGGTATATTAACGGTCATCTGCATATAGTGACACCCTATCCCCCCAGCCATCCACCCACCTGAAACCGTTCCATGTTTGTGTGGACCTTAATAGGATCGCTAATGGTTCAATTGCTAACGCAAAGATCAGGGCTGATAGGGGACAGCCTTGTCTCGTGCCCTTACCCAGCTGAAAGGGTTTTGAAGCGTACCCATTCACTTGTGTTACTGCTACCGGGTGGTGGTATAGTAGCTTGACCCAGCTCAAGAATTGTGGGCCTATACCCATGCAACGCATAATTTCCCAAATTGCTCCCCAATGCACGGAGTCGAAAACGTTTTCAAAATCTATGGATAGTAATGCCAGGGAGTTCTGCAATCTAGATATTTTTTCCATTGCTGTGTGCAGTCTATATATATTCTGCCTGGTGGATCTTTGTGGCATAAACCCACATTGGTCTGGGTGCACAAGTTTGTGTATGACTTGCTGCAGCCGTTTAGGCAATATTTTCGCAAGTATTTTGGCCTCAAAGTTTATAAGCGAGATGGGCCTATAGGAGCTGCACTGGTCAGGTAGTTTATCTGCCTTTGGTAAAACTATTATCGTGGCTTTCCTGAGATCTGGAGGAAGGCTACCCTGTGAGTGGGAGTGTTGAAACAGGCGCAGTAGATGTTGGGAGATTGCGTTTATGCCTATCTTTCTCCATGTTTCAACAGGAAAACCGTTCGGGCCTGGGGTCTTCCCTGATTGGAATTCTGACATTGCCTGAGATACTTCTTCCTCAGTGATGTCCTGTTCTAGCAAATCAACCTGCTGCCCATCTAGGACAGGGAAGGTGATTTCGTCCAGAATGTCGGTCGTGGTGGTGAGGATGGTGCACTGTATAGTTCAGCATAATACTTTGCGAAACCCTCCGCTATGTCATGATCTGTTATTAGTGGTTCAGGGCCATCCGTTGTTAGCTTCCTGACCTGGGTGAGGCCTAGGTCCCTACGTTCTAGCCATGCCAGTATTTTCCCTGCCTTGTCCCCTGTTTTGTATACTCTCGCACGCATTGCTGCGTGTGCCTGTTTTGCGTTGTCTAGGGCTATGTGTTGTAATTGTTTTTGTGCCAGTTGCAACGCTCGCTGCGTCTCGGGCTGGTCATAGGCTAGGTGTTCAACCTCTGCATTGCGTACCTTTTCTTCAGCTGCATGTAACATTTCAAGATGTTTCTTCCTGTGAGCTGTGGTCCAGGCTATGATTTCACCTCTTAGTACCGCTTTCAGCGCTTCCCAAAGTGTTGTTGGGCTATCCACAGAGTCTGTGTTTATTTCAAGGTATGTTTCAGTGCCTTCTGTATGTGCTCCACCATTTCCGGAAATCCTAGGTAGTAACCATTCAATCTCCAGCTGGGTGGGGGGATTGTTCTGTCTGTTCTAATCGTTATCATAAGTGGGGAATGATCCGAAATACCTCTAGGGAGTAGTCGGGCTTCACTTACTTCATGTATATTACTGAGCGGTAGGAAAAAGTAGTCTAGCTTGGATAGTGAGGCGTGTGCACCTGAGCGATACTAGTATTCTCTTGTGTTGGGATGTAATGATCTCCATACATCCTGCAATCCCAGTGCATTGGTGAATGTGGCCAGTTTAGTACGTATGTCTGGGTTCCTGGAACGTACGTGCGTCCTATCCAGGTCTATGTTCATGACTTCATTGAAGTCCCCTCCTAGCAATATGAGAGCTTCAGGGTTGTTGGCAATTAAGGGCGTTATGTCATTCAACAGGGGGGTTAGTAGATTAGGTGGCGCATACATGGCAGACATAAATATTGGGCGTTCCCAGAGGGTTCCTGTCGTATGAACAAACCTGCCTCCTTGGTCATGGGTGACCGTATTGGGGCTATAGGGAAGTCTTTTATGTACCAGAATTAATACCCCTTTGACCCCATGGTGTAACCAGCGTGGAAAGCTTGTCGGTAGTTCGAACGTCTAAACAATGTGCACCTCGTGCCTGCCAGATGTGTCTCTGTTAGGAAGACTATATCAGGGGAGTGGCGGTTCAGTGCTTGTAGGACTAAGTGCCTCTTGATGCTATTTCCGAGCCCATTCACGTTCCATGTCATCACCCGAATAGTTCTACTTCTAGTTACGTTAGTGACTTGTGCCATGTGGTCTGTGTATATGTGTGATTGGTATGTTGCATTTGCAGAGATATTACATGGTCAAGCAGTCCGGAAAGGGTTTGAACTTGCTGGTACCTTGGTATATTATGTGTCGAAATCTGCTTGTTTTCTTGGTTTACTAGACTCAATTTCAAGAGGCATATTACTACATGCGTATCGGCCTTGGTGCGGTTTTCAACATCTAAACAACGAATAATAACATTATCTCCAACTCCCGCCTCCCCATACTCCACCCCCAACTGAAGCATCTGTCGACCCAACATGAACTTTGAAACAGTCAAACTTTTCCCAAACTACTATTCCATATACGCACACTCAGCTGTAGCTGGGATCTGCAGGTCGTGCGAAGCCTGAGATGGGCGGCGTAGCTCCCCTTTCCGGTGCCCTGGGTTTGTTACCTTGATTGGGGGGCGGCTGCTCGGCCGGCCGCCAGCCTTAATATGACATATGCTTTAGTATACTTTGCGGAGCACGGGCTCTGTTACTCCATTATGCGGTGGTTTGGTCGTTTTCCGTAGCTGTTGCAAGTCTTTATGCGTTTCCTGGGTTCGAGTTCACCATTTGTTGTTGCTGCTGCGGCTCCATGTCCGGTGGGCGTTCAGGATGTGGTCTATTGCGATCCACTCTCCTCCTCCCTTCTGCGCTCCAGTCGCCATCTATATGCCTCTTGGCCCAGTTCCATGCCTCCTTGGGATCTGTGAAATGCACCGATGTGCCCTTATGATAAATCTTTAGCTGGGCAGGGAAGATTAGCCCATATTTGACACCCATTGAGTGCAGGCGTTTCTTGAGTGGATCAAATGACTGGCGCGCCTTTTGTACTTCTCTGGTAAAGTCTGGGAAGAAGGCGATTTTTTATCCTTTATATGTGATTGTCCCTTTTGATCTCGCCAGCTGCAGCACCGTATCCCTGTCCCTATAATTTAGGAATCTTGCAATGACTGTGCGTGGCGGCGCCCCGGGGATGATTTTGCCAGTTGGAATGAGATGGGCCCTATCAATGGAAAAGAACTTAGAGAATGACTGTGCATCATATGTGTCCACCAGCCATTCCTCGAGGAATAGCTCCATACAGTCCCCCTATGCCTTCTCGGGAAGGCCTAGTATGCGAATGTTGTTTCGCCTAGATCTGCTTTCGCCATCATCTACTCTCGCCTCCAGGAGCTTGATGCGTGCCATCATGCTGGACATGTTACGGTTTATCCCTCGTAGATTGTCTTCGGTCTCTGAGATCTGCGCCTCAGCCTCCCCAGTGCGTGAGGTCAACTTTTGCAGGTCGTGCCTCAGCAGGGACACGTCCGCACCGATGCTATCCATCTTCTTCTCCATTGAAGTTCTGGAGCTGGCGATGGCACTCATTATATCTCTGAGGGAGATATCTTCCTCCATGCAGTCTGATTCAGATGGTAGTGGCCGCTCCGGGGAGCGGGTCGATGGCGTTGTAGCATACTGTTCAATTCGACTTTGCGTAGAAGTTTTTCTAGGTTTATCCTTCCCCATTTCCGGATGTCCAGGGCAATATCAGTGGAGGTTTGTCCCCCTAAAGAGGAAAAGGACAGCGATAGAGTGAGAGGGCAGATGGGGTTGTTGGGCCAGGGGTGATCCACCAGGTGGGCAACCTCCTAGAACAGCTGTGCCAGAAGCTGCCGCGAGTTGCAGGGTGTTGACTAGATCTGTGCCTGGCGTAGTGTGCACTCCACCTCCCTGCGTGGAGCGCTATGTTTTGTTCTGCAGTTTTGTTGTGTTGGAGAACTTGCTCTGCGTATATGAGAGGGATGATGGTGACGGAGCAGGTAGGCGAGTGTTTCCCGGAGCCCTGGGTGCAATGTACACTGGTCCTGGAATGACTGGGGCGGGAGTCACGTGGGGCCGTTTAGGATTAGCCTTCGTATTTCACCTCCACCTTGTGTTGGGAGTGTCCACCCACCTTATAACCTTGTGTGGATGTGTGCTTTCGCACTCTTGGCTTCTTTGCCCCCCGAGTACTCTGCAGTTCCTCTTGCACCCTCTCCCCCTGATTGTAGATTGGCGCCAGCGGTTGTTGGTTGCCTGTGGTGGCAGGTTTATTAGGGCTCAGGATCTGCACATGGAGTCATGATCCTGTGCGCACAATGAGTGTGGCGTTCAAAGGTGCGCCCCACTGTGGAGCGTGACAGCTTCGTTTAGCTATGGTGTATTCACACTCCTTGTAGCGGCAGCTCGCTTCCTGATAAAAGACCTAAGCCTATATATGTGGTCTCTATTTAGCGGTTGGAATGGACGACCAGTGAAACCTACCTGGCAATATTGTGGGCCACAGTAAGTGTTCCTTTTGTTGCTGCGTATTTGTAGATATGGGTTGAACACGCTCTTTGTCCTGCGCCACCAATCCAGGGGAGTGGGGGGGAGTTCAACCCCCGTCGGCCACCTCGAGTGGTTTATTTAGAGTGCCGTGTGTCCTGGGGTTCACAGTGTCCACCTATAGTCTCTGATGTATACGGTGGGGCCACGGGGATTGCAGTGTTACGGGGGGCTGAGGTTCTCCCACACAGGTTCCACCACCCCGCTCTTCACTACACCTTACCGTTGTTTTTGCTGATGTGCAGGTCCTGCTTTGTGGGTCGAGCAGGCGCTCTACGCGGAGCGGAGCGCCCTCCATTCCATTACAGGGCACGTTGGATTGATGGCAATGTAGTCCAGACTCCGGGGCGGGCTGCGGCGGATCTCCACCTTGTGTGCCGTCACAGAAGCAGTGTCAGCAGGACTGCCGCTGCTCCTCGATGTATTAGCTCCCGACCCACTTGGGTCTCATTACTCCCCGCTGCGGTCGCACAACGGGGAGAGAGAGAACACCCGCTCCCGGCTGATTGCAGAAACGAGAAGCACCCTTAGCGCCGCGCGGACACACGGAGATGGGACAGTTGGCGGCCGTGGCAGATGACTCTCAGCACCACCGTCCACAGCGGAGACCGCGCCCGCGGCCCTCCGCTCGTCGCCTCGCCGATGTCACAATTCCTCTTTCGTCGCAGGATGGGTCTCACACAAGCGCGCGGCGTCCTCCGCTCAACCGCCGTGTGCAGCGGCCATTTTGGTATCTTCGCGTGGTGTGGGGCTCGCTTCTTTCAGGCGTCGTATCTGGGGATTTCGACCCCGATTTCAGTCCGGAGTCGGATGCGCCGGTGCAGCAGCTCTCCCTGCGTCGCAGATGCGGATTTGGCCCACTTCAGATTTATAAATAGCGTAGGATATCTGGAGGATCTGGCTGGCGGCACGGGAGCGATGCAAGCTCACGTCCGCATCGTAAGCCTGCTGGCCACACCTCCCCTAATAAACACTATTTCTCCAGCATTGGATCTTTCATGGATTCACATGCTTAAAATATTCCCCGTCGTCAGGCTGGGAATCCCCGGTACATTATATAGACCCTTTCCCGTAGGAAAACTTTTTCAACGCTTATGCGTCCTATCCACCTCGTTTTGTATCATGCGTGCCCGCACCGTCAGGACGTCATGATATAAATACAGGACCCGCCCCCGCGCTCCCTCAGATTTCAACCGTCTTTCAAAGTAGTGGGATCCTCGTGATTACTGCTAGTGGAAACTAGGTTGTTTTTTCTGTTTCGCTTCGGCGACATTCAAATTCTGGAGAATTATGTCTGGAAAAGCGTTATTTCGCCCTTGTGCGACATGTGGCCTCAAAAAAGTTTATGAAGGAGATGCCCACATGGATTGTATCTACTGTCTCCACCCGCACCACACGGCGGATACATGTGAGATATGCCAGGGTTTCTCCCAAAAAACCCTTAAGGACCGTAAAAGAAGGCTGGTCGACTGGCTTAATGACGGAGCGGGTGCCTACCCGGCTTCGGAAGTTGGCTCCACGGCCTCCAGGAGCAAGTCGGAACCTCCATCGAAAAAGGTACGGCCAGCAGAAAACCGCGCTGAGGACAAGCATAAGGGGAAGCATGCTGGGTCTTCCTCATCACATAAAAAGCCCTCCTCCTCCTCATCATCTAAGACGGAGAGGCAAGCGCTGTCAAAATCCTCCTCAGGGGACCGTCCTAGGTCTTCCGTGAGTCGAGACGCTTCAGCCGGGAAGTCGGCATCGAAATCGGCGACGAAGTCTAAGGGCTCGACGACGACTACTTGCTCGTCGACCTCGGTGTCATTGACGATGCCTATTACCGTCCAGGCAGCAGCGGTTGGGATTCCTTCGTCGACGGAGACTCACTCTATGGCTTGGCTGCCAGAGGTCTATGACCCGATCCCCCCTGAGGTCTTACTGCAGCCAGACACGGCCTGCTCGGCGGAAGGAGAAGGTGGCACGGTTCTGCAGCCATCGTATTTAGGCTTACGGCCTTCCACGTCGGCGACGACGACGAGTGCAAGTGGGGGTATGGTACCTATATCATCGACGTTACTGACCCCCCAGACAGTTTTGTCTCTGGATGTGCTTAATACTCTTCAGAAGCTCCTGCAGCAGCTGGATACGCAGATCCCTCAACCTGGGACTTCATCGTCACCTTTTTCTGTACCTTCCGTCGACGAGCAAACTTGTGCGGCTCGCTCGACGACTAAAAACCCATCGGCTCCTCAGGCGGTAAAAGATCGTCCTCGAGCGCAGGAGGAGGGTGAGTTGTCGGAGTCCGATTCTATACTGGGTGACTCAGGGTCAGACATCTCCCTGTCACCGTCGAGGGACCCAACATGGAATTCGGATGTAGAGGTAGAGTCTACGAGGAGCCAGTCACAGCCATCTCCTCCGGATGATGTGGGAGCCTTCCATGCAATGATGGGAAAAGCTTGTTCCGAGTTCGGCTTGATTCCTGAGGAGCAGAAGAAAGACGGTTTCCTTTTTGACCATATGGGTCAAAGGAGGAAATCGGTATTTGCCATCCCAATTCTGGACCACGTGTGGCAAGAAGGTCTCAAGATGATGCGCCATCCGTTCTCGGAGCCAGCTATAAAGGGGCGGATTGAGAAAAACTTTAAAGCTCCGGAGTCCACTCCAAAATGTCTAACATCACAACCTCTGTCTGACTCGGTGGTGTCGGCGGCAGCGGCTAGGAAGGCCAGGGTACAGCAAAAATGTTCAACTCCACCAGAAAGCGAGGCTAGGAGGCAAGACGCCTTTGGAAAAAAGGTGCTCTCGGTCGGTGCGACGACAGTAAGAGCAGCCAATTCCTTAGCGATCGTGTCACAATACGATAGAGAAATGTGGCACAAACTAGCCCCTATCCTAGAACACCTGCCAGATGAACACCGGAAAGCAGCCATGTTGCTGTTGCGGGATGGCGAAGAGGCCTCGAACCACGCAATTAATATTGCAGTTGACCTAGCAGAGTCTGGCTTCAAACAAATCAACCATGGCGTAGTACTTCGTCGACAAGCGTGGCTCAAATGTACTACGTTCCGTCCTGAAGTCCAGTACAAAGTCCTTGACATGCCATGTGAAGGGGAACACCTGTTTGGCGAAAAGGTTGATGAAGCGTTGAAGGGGATGAAGGAAGACACGGATACTGCTAGGTCCCTCGGCGCCCTCCAAACGGGTAGAAACTTTCGCTCTTTTCGCCCCTTTAGGGGTGCTTCTGGAAACTCCCGCTTTGGAGCCTCGAGGGACCGTGGATTTAACAGGCCCTCGTACTCTTCACAAGGGTTCAGACGAGCGTCCCAGTCGGCACGTAGAAGCAGAGACTATCAAGCTTCCAGGCGGCGAGGCTCGGGTCCCTCGTCGACGAAGAACAAGCAAACCAGCAACAAATGACGCCCTTCGGAACGTCCTGGGGGGACGAGTCTCTCATCACTTCGACCAATGGAAATGCATCACCACAGATCGATGGGTTCTAGACACGATTTGCATGGGTCATGCGCTACAATTCAAAGACAAGCCTCCACGTCTTCCGCCTGTATTTTCGACCCAGCCCCACCTCCGAATCCTACGACAAGAGGCGGCGCTTATGTTGCGAAAAGGAGCGGTAGAGAGAGTTCCTGTGGCACAGGAAGGACACAGAGTTTATTCCCGGTTCTTCGTTGTCAAGAAGCCAAATGGAAAATGGAGGCCCATTCTCGACCTGAGGGTACTCAACAAATGGCTAAAGAGCCTAAAGTTCAAAATGCTAAAGCTCCAGGAGGTTATCAGGTCGGTGCAACCCATGGATTATCTGTCGTCACTAGACCTTCAAGACGCCTATTTTCACATCCCAATACGCCCACGACACAGGAGATATTTAAGGTTTGTCGTCGGGAGAAAGCATTTTCAGTTCAAGGTCCTCCCGTTCGGGCTCAAGTCCTCCCCCAGGACGTTCACCAAGTGCTTGGCCCCTATAGCGGCCCATTTAAGGAAGGATGGTCACCATGTCTATCCATATCTGGACGACTGGCTGGTCAGAGGTTCGTCCAGGGAACAAACACGAAACAGTCTAAGGGCCACAATGTCCCTCTTACAGGAACTGGGCTTCACAATAAACTTCAACAAGTCCTCCATAGAGCCTTTGAGGACCTTGGTCTTTCTAGGAGCGGAGTTTCATACACACACAAGCCTGGTGAGACCATCCAGCGAAAGAATTCAGAAACTGAAAAGCAGGGCGTCGGAATGGAGATGCGGTACCAAGGTGTCGGTGCGCACATACATGTCCCTGCTAGGGACCATGTCGTCCTGCATTCCGTTGATAAGCAACTGCCATCTGTTTATGAGGCCTTGCCAGGAATTTCTAGCGGACCGTTGGGCGCAGAGCAGAGGTCGCTGGTCCGACAGACTGGTCGTCGACGAACAACTAATACAAGCACTAAGCTGGTGGAGAGTGTCTACTCATCTAACGAAAGGAATGCCTCTACTGGAACCGGAGTTCCAAAAGACGGTGGTGACGGATGCATCTCTGAGCGGATGGGGAGCTCATCTGGATACGTTACAGGTACAAGGCCAGTGGTCGTGGCAGGAGTCCTCCCTGCATATCAACCTGCTAGAACTGAGAGCAGTGAGATGGGCTCTGAAATCTTTTCTTCCTCAACTGAGGGACTCGGTGGTGCGTGTCATGACGGACAACACCACTACGATGTTCTACTTGAGGAAACAAGGAGGGACACGTTCCAGGTCCCTATCGACGGAGGCACAGAAAATCTGGCATTGGGCCCTACAACACAACATGCAAATCTTGGCGTTCCACCTGCCAGGCGTGAGAAATGTGGAAGCCGATGCCCTCAGCAGAGAAATGAACGAAGTTCACGAATGGGTGCTGAACGACCAACAACTACAGCAAGTATTCAAGAAATGGGGACATCCTTCCATAGATTTGTTCGCGACGGAGAACAACAGGAAATGCCATCAGTACGCAAGCAGATTGCCTCAGCAGGGCTCACTGGGGGATGCGTTCTCCTTCCCATGATCGACCAAATTCCTGTACGCATTCCCTCCATTTCCCCTTGTCCGGAGGACGTTGCTATGGATCCTCAGGTACCCATGTCGAGTAATTCTGGTGGCCCCGTACTGGGCCAGACAGGTGTGGTTTTCAGACCTGCTACACTTAGCGGTGGCGGAACCGATGAGATTCCAGAAGACCCCCGACCTTCTGTCTCGACAGGAGGGTGTCGTTTGGCATCACGACCCGGACAGCCTCAAGTTGACGGCCTGGCTCCTGACTTCGCCGAATTTGGTCGGCTAACGATTCCGGAGGACTGTCGGCGTATCCTGCAAGGGGCAAGAGCACCTTCCACAAACGCCTCATACACGTACAAATGGAGAAGTTTCTGTCAGTGGAGTGAGGATCAACCAGGTTTGGCCCCGCAATCGATTAAGCCGGAACAGCTCCTTCCATACTTGCTGTTCTTAGCTCAAAAGGGCCTATCGGTATCGTCAATAAAAGTACACCTGGCCGCCATTTCCAGGTTTACTCGTCGACGGCATTCGGCACCATTGTTCAGCGACCGCCTGATTAAGCACTTCCTTAAAGGCCTCTTTCGGAGTTTCCCTCCAGAGAAGAAATTTCCGCCGGAGTGGAGCCTCAATCTGGTCTTAACGTCTCTTATGAAGCCTCCTTTTGAGCCAATGTCATCATCGTCTCTAAAGTTTTTGTCGTGGAAATTGGCCTTCCTGGTGGCCATCACTTCAGCCCGACGTATTTCAGAAGTTCAGGCTCTAATGGTAGACCCACCATACTTACGATTTTTCAAGAACAAGGTAGCCCTTGCCACTAACCCACAGTTCATACCGAAAGCTCCTTCGGTGTTCCATAAACACTCCTCTATTGTGTTGCCTACGTTTTTTCCAGAGCCATGCTCGGTAGCGGAGCGCACGTTACACACATTGGATGTAAAAAGGGCTCTCAAGTTTTATCTTCATCGTACGCAACCATTCAGAGAAACGAGACAACTGTTCGTGGCCTATGGTTTGGGTGCTAGAGGAAAAGCCATTTCAAAGCAAGGACTGTCAAGATGGGTGTCATCTACCATTTCGTACTGCCATTCCAGGGCAGGGAAGCCTCTTCCACGACGGCCAAGAGCTCATTCAACTAGAGCAGCGGCATCGTCGACGGCACTGTGGGCCGGAGTCCCTCTGGGGGACATCTGCATGGCGGCTACCTGGGCGGCTACACACACCTTTACCCGCCATTACTGCCTGTCGCAGCAACATGCCGAAGATACCAGGATGGGACAGGCGGTGCTCCGACACCTATTCCAATAAGGTAAGCCCCGACTGAGGGGTTGCATCCTGTGGAATTTATGACTGTATGGGGTTCGTTTTCCTATGTTAACGATTACTAATGTATACATGAGCATAGGGAACGGGCTTTGCGAAGAAAGTATATGGGTTTGCATGCACGCCTCCTCTCTTGGGGGTGTACTGCTATGTAATCTATTCTAAGCATGTGAATCCATGAAAGATCCAATGCTGGAGAAGGGAATAGTTTCTTACCTGTAACTCCATTTCTCCAGCATTGGTATCTTTCATGGATTCACATGCGCCCACCTGCCTCCCCTGAACATGCAAACCGGTTCCCCCACTACTTTGGGGGCCGAAATCTGAGGGAGCGCGGGGGCGGGTCCTGTATTTATATCATGACATCCTGACGGTGCGGGCACGCATGATACAAAACGAGGTGGATAGGACGCATAAGCGTCGAAAAAGTTTTCCTACGGGAAAGGGTCTATATAATGTACCGGGGATTCCCAGCCTGACGACGGGGAATATTCTAAGCATGTGAATCCATGAAAGATACCAATGCTGGAGAAATGGAGTTACAGGTAAGAAACTATTCCCTTATTAATTTTACAGGTTAAGGGCTTCCGAGAATTTGTCTCAATAAACCATGAATCAATTGAATATTTGTTATATATTTAATTGTTGGAATTATTTATGTTAAATCTATTTTGTTTTCTTGTCTTTTTTTCTCAGACATTATAATTTTATACAATTATAAAGAACCTGGAGAAACTGCATGATGGAGCTAAACACGTGTAAACACTATTACACCTTACACTCTTCATTTGAATGTTTACTTAAAATAAATCAGAACAGCATCTCTACTGATGTGTTAAGTAATTATACAGCATTGCAAACCTGGAATTACTGTTATTTGGTGAGGCAGCACCTAAAACTTCATGTACTTGTTTGGAATTATATATATCTCTTGAGCAATAGCATTGTGATGTCCCCCCTCTTACAAATTACTAATAAATGATCAAAGAAGTATAGCACTAATGCCCCTCAATCTCAAAAACCTCTAGACAGTGGGCGTCTCAAAGTTGCTTCATTATTCTTTCTGTGATCAAGTACCATTGTATATTTATTTATTTGTTGATCTAATTATGCATTGTCCAGTGCAGCGAGAACCCCTCTAGACCACTGAAATGGGTAGGGACAAGAGGATGGGAATAAAGCTGTGAGGGTTGAGAGAGGAAATGCATAGGGAGATTGCGAATGCAACGTGCCTGAAGTTTGCAGTGCTGGAGGTCCAGTTAGATGTCAACTGGAGTTGCCTATAGTACAAGTGCTGAGATGACAGTCTAAGTCTGATGGGTTGATCATCCAAGTGTTAAGGGTGCTACTAACGGGTGAAAAGGAGCTATCACTGGGAAGTTTAAATTGTCAATGGTCTAGTTGGACACTAAGGGTAGTGTGAACATTGTTTCTTTCTTTTCAGTTTAACAAACTAAAGCAAGTGCATCCTGATCACAGACTTTTGAATCTGAGGGGTTGATGCTGCGGGATCATTTTTTTCTCTGTGGCAAGAAACGGTTCATATTGAAGTACGTGCCAATAGTGAGAAACAGGTTTTAACTTCAGCATCTACAACCACAATCATATCTGCTGCAATCCCAATGCACCAACTGGACAGAAAATGTGGGCGTTTTTCTTTGATCCTGGTTTTAAAGCATTGTAACAGTGTATCCTCCTCTGCCACAGATCACCCACCCCCTTTTTTGTGGCTGCTCGATCAAGACTTGTGTCCCCCTGATAGAGGGGGTGTTGCCTGCTCAGAGGGCCCCTGCGGCTCTCACAGATTCTGCTCGTGTCATGGACGTGTGCCCCCTCAAACGTTCCTATTTATCAACCATCAACCGAGTATCCAGCCTTGATGGTGATGGCCCCGCCCGTATGCCAGAACGGGTCTGACTACAAAACCTATGCCCACTCTCCACATAGTGGCTCAGCTGGTCTGGACATCTTGTATTCACAGGTTCCCACCACTAATGGGGCAGGGAGTGTGGGTCTGTGGCGGCCCTGTATCTTGTAAAATGGGGCATGGCTAACCAGAACACCGGGACAGCGGGATGGATAAGGGAAATGGATGGGCTGGTTGTACCGGCCACATCTATAAAACCAGACTTCTAAAAGATCCTAACAAGAACTCCTTCTTTGTCCCCAGCCTGACAGTCTCTACGGCCCGGAGGAGATGGAAGAACTTCATTGGGTTTATGAAGACTGATCGCCCACAGGGACGAGTACATCCCTACTCCCACCATATCCGAGCGGGCTAAGAAAGACTCCCATTATTGGACTGACACAAGTTCACTAACTCTTTGTTTATTTGCATTAAGAACCCTGAATAAAGGCATTTCTGTTGTCAACCTGCATGTTGCCTCCTAGTCACTCTCCAAAGTGGTGGCAGCATGAGATCCCGACGCACACCATGGAGGGGATAATTAAAACTCTTGAGGAAGGGCAACAACAATTTCAGCAACTACTGCAAGTGCATAGCCACCAGGTGCAGGCCGACCACCGGGCTATCCAGCAGGCCATTCAGATTCAGGCTGCAATGCAGGATAAAAACCAGGAAACCTTGAAGCAGATCACGGATGTCATGATATGCTCCCAAAGACACCCCTTAGCTCCTGCCTCAGTGTTGCAGAACTACCAGAACGGCGATGACCCCAGTTTTTTTTAACCAACTTTGTAGGGGTTGCACGCAATGTCCATGGCCCGCAGAAAGAGGGGGCCACCACAGGGCTCCTCTCCTAATGGGGGCTATGCAAGGGGATCAGTCAGTTTATACCTCTGGTGAAACACCCTATGCCGACATTGAAAGGACTAGACTCGACAGAATGGGCATGGATGATGAAGCCTAAGGAATACATCTAAGGGAGAATCAGCTACTGGGGGTGAAACCCCTAAACAGTTATATTACCGAATTCAGGACTTGACTGACAAGTGGCTGAAACGTAGAAAAAAAGTTGCTTAGAATTGTTTGTAGTTGCGCTCCATGGACCGATGCAACAGTGGGTTAGCCAAAACCATTGACCTACCCTGGCTGAAGTCATCGGCATTGCGTCGTCCTATCACAAGGCAGGTCCCTCCAGACCCCTGTTTCCATTGCATCCAATCAGGAATAGCCAAGTATGGGTACTCACCGGTGATCCCCTTCTGACCTCAAACCACCCCATATGGAAGGAAGATGCCCTGCCTGGCCTGCCGCCCCACGACAACCCCAATGTTTTGATCGTGGGGAGTGGGGCCACATCCACCGATTTTGTCCACAAAAGTCGAAACCAAAACCTATGGAGATTGGGGTACTGCAGACATCGATATCCCTACATGACAGATGTGACCATTGATGGAAAACCTACGCATGGACTACTGGACACTACAAGCAAACAATCTGCCATCCGGCCTGAAGTAAGTGGATGTGAAAAGTATGAGGGTCCTGTTATCCCGATTAAATGCATGCACCGGTGGTGGAAGTGGGTTTGAACAATTCACATTCCCAAGTAAGAGCAGCCATAATGCCTATGCTGCCGTCCCCTGTCCTTCTGGGAACTGACCTACCTAGATTGCGACAGTGTGTCCAGGACTTTGAGTGGCTCCAAGAAGACCCATTTTACTGAGTACACCTTGCTAATCCTCAATCAACCCGGGACAAAGGGAACAAGGAGCTTGTACAACTGTTGGTGCCAAAAAGCTTTTGCGACATCGTCCTCGGGTTGGCAGATGATGAATCCCTGTGGAGGACACATGGGTGCTGAGAAAACACAAGGAAAGGTACTGAAGTAGTTTTATTGGGCCGAGACTTATCGGGACATTGGCTGATATTGTCAGGAATGCCCTGCATGTCAGAAATGCAATTCCCATATACCCCCCGTGCACCTCTAGAAGCAATGCCCATAATCAAGTAACCTTTTTTCCGAATCAGGATGGACATCATGAGGCCACTGGAACAACCATTCATGGTTACCAGTATCTTCTGGTGATCGACGATTGTGCCACTCGCTACCCAGAAGCCTTCCCCATGAGAGGAACTTTGGCCGTACAGGTCTGCAATCTCCTCATGCCGTTTTTTACCGGAGTGGGTCTCCCCGCTGAGATTGTCACCGACCAGGGCCGTACATTTGTATCCACCATCATGAAAAGGATCTGTTGTGAGCAGTTGAAGATCATACAGGTCGGGATGTCAGTTTACCATCCCCAGATCAATGGCCTAGTTGAAAGGTACAACAAGCAAGATGATAAAACATATGCTGAAGAAGATTACTGCTTAGACTGGGAAGAATTGGGACCGGGTACTCCCTTGGATCCTTATGGTGCTTCGGGCATGGTCCAATCTTCAACCGGCTTCGTCCCTTTCAAACTGTTGTTTTTTCACTGACCCCGGATGGTTCTTGACGCAGTTCGTGAAGAGTGGGAGTGATAAGAAGAAGAGCAGCCACTAGCAGCCTATGTAACGACTTAAGGTCCCACCTAGAAAACCTGTGGGACATGGCCCATGCTAATCTCGGCCAAGCCCAGTGCACGCAACAGGAAACATACAATTGACAGAGCTGATTGCGCACCTTCAAGGTGGGTGACAAGTGGTTAGTTCTGTTACCGACCAGTCACAACAAGTTGTTGCCCAATGGCGGGGACCCTATGAAGTTACTGTAGTGTTAGGACTGGTCAATTACTTAGTCCACCAACCCGAGAAACGAAAAAAAGAAAAAAAACTACCACGTCAGTTTATTGAAATAATAGAAGGTTTCCCCTGTTCTGTATTGTTCGTGGAAGTGGAGTTTGTGGCGGGACCCACTTACTCCTGCGCACCCTTTATTTGATTGTTGGTTGAATAAAACCTGCAGCCAGAGTCGTAGTTTGTCAAGGAACCAACTCCGTGGTTCCTCTGTCTAGAAGAATTGTGGGGAGTGACAAACTTATGGACTGGAAAGGCGCTGGTTGGATTTGATAGTCCAGTACCTGTTTGTAGGCAGTTTACACACAAAATATAGACGATCCAGGTTGTTGATTGGTCAAAAACGAGTTATTTTAAGGTTTTTATTCCTTGTTGTAATCAGCAGCAATGAAAGACATCCTTGTATGTAAATATACTAATCATAGCATGATGATATGTTACACAGCCGACGCGCGTTTCAACCTTAGTCTTTGATGATCATCGACTCCACAACCGTGAGCCACGTACTTGCCGACCCGACTTGCCGACCCGGCCACAGAACGGCTATGCAGCCATCTGGCACCCATACATGGGTAGGACCAGCCCATTAAACCTTGAAGCTCACCAAATAACTCAATTGGCCTTGAAAAAGACTAAGGTTGAAACGCGCGTCGGCTGTGTAACATATCATCATGCTATGATTAGTATATTTACATACAAGGATGTCTTTCATTGCTGCTGATTACAACAAGGAATAAAAACCTTAAAATAACTCGTTTTTGACCAATCAACAACCTGGATCGTCTATATTTTGTGTGTAAACTGCCTACAAACAGGTACTGGACTATCAAATCCAACCAGCGCCTTTCCAGTCCATAAGTTTGTCACTCCCCACAATTTCCCCTGTTCTGTGTCAGTGTCTCTTGTCGAAGACCAACCAGACGAACCAACACCCCGGAGAGATCCCGCCGGATTGCCAAATGTCCAGTGGGGCTCCTATCTTGATAAACTAAAACAACAGGAACTCCTGAAGGCTCTGCAACCTTACACTCACATCTTTACAACCTTACCAGGACGGACTTCTCTTATTGAATATACTATTGACACCGTCCCGAATGAAACAGTTCGGGTATGTCCTTATCGAATCCTCTAAGCCAAACAGGCAGTTGTCCAGGCTGAGATAGATGACATGCTGGATCTGAAAACCATTGAACCCTCTACTTGCCATCGGTCCTCTACAATAGTCCTAGTAACCAAGCCAGATGGAAGTATAAGGCTCTGTATGGATTTCAGGCAGCTAAACGCATTTTTGACCTACTAAGCCTATCCAATATGATATGATATGATAATGGCATTTATAACGCACCTATACACAAGTATTTCAAGGCACGGTGATGCAAGGGAGGGGGAACAGAGGGAAGCCAACGATCTTACTAGGCCAGGTGACATTGAGATTGCGCAAGTGCAGGGGAAGGGGGAAAGGGGAAAAGTGCGGGGGGGAGAAGGAGGGGCAGTACATGGGAACGACAGTAAAATAAACAGAATAAATAAAGCAATAAGTGAAAGTGCGGCCAGATAGTGGCAAGTGCACGGGTAAGTGCAGACATCAGGTGTCAAGTGCTGGCAGGGGGTTGTAGGGATACAGAAAAAACAGTCCCCAAGTGCAGGGGCAGCCAGGGAGGCAGTGCAGGGTGGAACTGGCTGGGGAGGGGACCTAGGCCCGAGATCAGAGGGTAGCCAGGTGACCAGTGCAGTTTCAGATTCAGCCAGGAGTTCAGCAGGGGAGAGGAGGAGAGAAAGCAGAAGCAAAGACAAAGGTTTTGAGGTGCTTCAGGAACCAGAGATGGTTCTCCTCAAGTTTCAGGGAGGCAGAGAGGCTGTTCCAGAGGGAGGCCCCAGCCAAAGAAAGAGATCTACCACCAACTCATTGCTTGGAGAAGCGACTGACCCTGAGGGAGTTGGAGGCGGTTATTTAGGAAGAGAGAGTTGACGTTATTGAGGCCCCAGAAGGCCTTTTGGACAATGCAGAGGGTTTTGAACTTAATCCTCGCAGCCACTGGGAGTCAGTGCAGAGATTTCAGTCCTGGAGAGATACGATCCCTGGGCTTGAGGCCAAGGACAAAACTTGCAGTCCTGTTTTGGATAAGTTGCAGAGAGCGGAGAGTAGAAGCAGGCAGATTTAGAAAGAGGCTGTTGCAGTAGTCCAACCTAGAAAGAACTAATGCTCTGGAGACAGTGAGCTTCTGGGGGAAGGAGAGGAAAGGAAGAATACCTCTGAGGAGGTGCAGCTGTTAGTGTGACTTCTTAGAGGTGTCAGAGATGTGAGGGGAGAAGGAGAGTGTGGAGTCAAAGATGACCCCAAGGTTTTTAGCCTCACAGGTGGGAGCAGGAAGAGGGCCAAGAGATGCCGGCCAGGGAGCAACAGGAAAGGAGGGGGCCGGTGTGCCGATGAGGAGAATCTCAGTCTTACTGGCATTAAAGGAGATATCTTTGGCGGCACACCACTCCCGGATAGCAGACAGACAGTCAGAGATGACAGAAGGAGAAGAAGTGGCAGAAGGGAGCCTGAAAATGAGTTGCGTGTCATACCATAGCACTGAAAGTTGGGGCAGAGAGCGGCAATGTGGTGGGCAAGAAGTGCCAGGTATTGGTTGAACAGCCGTATCCGAGCAGGCGAACAAACACTACTGTTAGTGGACTGATGCAACTTCACTAACACTTTGTTTATTTGCATTAACAATCCTGAATAAAGGCATTTCTTTTGACAACCTGCCATTCACCTCCTTGTCACTCTACAGGTATTATAATCAAAAAATGATTCCAATCTGTGCTTATAGACTTTAAGAGTTAACGACTCGACAGAAGGAGAACTGACCTGAAATCCACTGCAGATGAAGCAAACATTATTTGAATATTACTGCATTGCTAATAGTGAGTTGCTTTTACATTTTAATATTTTTGATCATTTTAAATACAATATTAAACCTTATAACTCAATTCTGACCTATTTGATGAAGCACCTCGTCCCAGCAATGTAGGGGTGACATGTTAAGACTGAAGTTGAATCTCTACTTCACAAATGATGTAAAGGGTGCCAGGTTCAATATTCCAAAACAGGAAAGAGTGTGTCGATTTTATAAGATGGAAGTTGAAACTCTAGAACACCTATTTGTAGAGTGTGTTACGTTATCTGATGCTCGATTTTGATTTAGAAAATTCTTGTTAAATCTGAAGGAGGTGTCCGTAATGGGTTTTTGGCATCGCCTTTTATGTGTACCAGAAACTTAAATAATGAAATTGTTATGTACGTATTTTTAAATAAAATCCTTTTCTAAATACGTATTCTAAAACATTTCTAAATTGCTGTTTTATGTGTTTTGATTGAATGTTTATGTGTTTTATATGTGTGAAAAGTATATTGTAACTGAAACACGCATTAAATAAATAAAAACAGCAGAACAGAACAAAGACCAGCCTCCTGCAGGCACGTCAGAACAAGAACCAATCCAAAAGAGGTATCAGTGTAGCCCACAGAGTTCAATAGAGCTGCAGAACATATTGGGTGTGGTGACGCTTGGAGAGAGAGAACACCAGACTTGGTGTTGCTTCTGGAGCTCTGCACTGAAAGAGTATGGCCCATTAGGTGAACCACTGGAGCCAGGAGCATAGGATTGGTTGGAAGCCTGTGGTAGAGCTCGGAGCAGCCGTCTGCAAATCCCTGTACCAAGCAAGCGGAAACAGAGAGAAGACATCGGCACCCCGAGTGGTCGACTTGCATAAGCGGCTCCATGGCAAGATGAGGCTCAAGCCCCCTCAGATCCCTTGCTCAGCCCCCGTACACCCCTTTTCACCCCTTTTCACAACCCTATCAGGGAGAACCGCTGATCATGCACAGGTATGCAGTAGCTCCACAGGACCGGGAGGTGGGGCGGAAATGCGAGATAGAGAAGGAAAAGTCCTGAGGTGGGGACAGAACTAAAAAGCCCCAGAGAGGGGAGAATAGCAAGAACACCTGAGGTGCGGAAAGAGCGAAAAAGCCATGGAGAGGGGATAGTGCCGAGAATCCCCAGAATGGGGACAGTGAAAAAAGGAAGCTCCAGAGTGGGGAGAAAGAGTGAGATAACCCTTAGAGAGGGGAGAATACTGAAAAGCACCAGCGTGGGGAGAAAGAGTGAGAGAAACTCTAGAGAGGGGAGAATTCCTAGAACCCCCAGATTGGGTAGAGAGAGTGAGAAAAACCTCACAGAGAGGAGACCACCAAGAAATCCCAGAGTGGGGCGGCAGAAGGAGCACATCCTCAGAATGGGGAATTAAGGAACACCTGGATGGAGAGTGAAGAGGAGAGGAGCCTCGGGGCAGGGAGAAAGAGACTGATTTGAGAAAGATGTAGAAAGACCTGGCTGGAGCCCGGATGACAGTCCAGCAGGAAGAACTGCACATTTCAAACTGTTCACATAGGCAAAGGCGTATGACACAGAGACACACGTGCGGGGTAAGAAGCCTGCAGCCACCCTTTTTTTGGGCAGTGGCCAAAAGTCTGTCTTGGCTATTTTGTGTTTTATATTTTAAAAATAGGGAAATAAACTAGATTGGAATAGGATCCAGGATACAAAATTGCATTTCTGTTAAGCCTTCTTGGCATCTTGACGAGCACCTCTTTTTACTTTTGTTTGCATAGAGCAGGGATTAGTAACACAGCTCAAGGCAAAGAGTGGGTGTGCTGAATTTGGATGCTTCTGCACAGGTGTACAAGGATGAGTCAGGTCAAAATGGCCCACTCAGCCCCCACAACCCGCGGGCCTAGGGAAGGCTCTACTCTTAAATAGTGACCCAAATAGCACAGTATCACAGTACAAAATAAAGGGAATGTCCAATCAAGGTTCTATAAAAATATAAACACTTTGCTCAAACACACCATCTGCATGTAGAATGAAAAAAGTTTACTATACATTAACGTACCCCAAAGGAAAGTACAGACAAAATGAAACAGACTGGAGAAAGTAGCGCTCTGAGTGTAGTTCTGGGGGTGGTAGGTAAAGGTACTGCCATGAAAAGGATATTGGGTTGAAAACAGGAGCGATCGTGACCTAAACAGTCTCTAAACAGTCTGTAGGGTCTCAGTGGACCCTCGGGGCAGTTGAGTATCAACAGTACCTGGATTAAGTTATTGGTGGGCTAATGCACCAGGCCCAGTGTCAAACGATGATGCAAGCTGATCAGGCACATTTCGGGCACATAGGATAGTGGAGGACCTACCAGCAAGTGGGTGTCGAGTAGCGGATAATGCAGATGCTCTGTGCGGTCGAATGGCGGCGGTTCAATGATGCAGGTCAGCGCCGTCCCAAGAATGCTTTGCAGTTGGCCAGGCCGAGTCAGGCTTTAGCCGCTGGGAGAGATCAGCGAGTGACGCTCCAGCGATTCGAGCTGCAGGCAACAGTAATCGAAGGGGTGATCGAGGGTGCATCGAGGTACGATCAATAAGGTGGCAGTTCTCGGGCTATCTGGGCCAAGCCATGGTTGTAATCCCTAGTTAGAGTAGGTGAGTGACCTTCCAGTGATTTGGTTCGGGTTCCAGAGTTGAGCAGTTGCTTTTGCCTACCAGGTGACGTGCTTCACTAGGACACAATGAGGTGTTGAGCTGGTTTAGATGCAGTGTAATAGTTTTGCTGTTTAGAGAAGCGCAGACAGCAGCACTGGTGCCTTCCCTATTGTTCAGAATTTGAGGAACATGGAGTGGCCGATTCAGTGGAATAGAACTGGGTGCTTATTATTATTATTATGAAATGTATATATAGCGCATCATGCACAAAACCCTCAGTGTGCACAGTGCTTAGGCTGGTCTGGCCCTCTGGTTGCTGTGAGGCCTTCGCAAAAGGACTCGAGAACAGGACGCATCCAGTCAGGGTCTGCTTCCCTAGCTTTAGGACCTCTGTTGCAGAATGGTTGGTCCTGGTCCACAGCACTGGTCCCTCCCGATATGACTTGCGAGTGGATAGGAGGCAGATCTTCCTTTTGTCTTGGATGGCTCCTTCTTCACCTCAGTCTGAGGACTTTGGACAGGGCAACTCTTCTAAAGGAAGTCCAATGAGAATAATCAGAAAGTATCCGCTGAAATGGTGCAAAAGCCCTCCTTTTAAATTTAAAGGCACAAATACCCAGGCGATTGGTCCACAGCTAGCCTTCTTTAGGGGACCAATCCCTGATTGGAGTGGACTTTGCCCTGTTGATGTCACACCCAAAGTCCTTTTCTCCAGAGGATGTGGAGGAGGCAGGTAAGGGAAAGAGGGACAGCAAGAAACAAGATGGTGGAAGGCTTCTTCCCGTGTCCAGAGCACTACTGCCTATTCTGCTCCCATCCCCTTCCCTCCTACTGACAACAAAGACATCTAGACATGCTGCACCTGGTGTGAGGCTACTCCTCCTGAATGGGTGTGCTCCTCTTATACCTGGGCCCAGGACAGATGCCTGCTGTGCGGATGTCTGTGGGAGTGGGGGTTCTCGGCCCTCACCAAGAGAATCAAAGAGAGGCTGGGTAATCTCAGTGTCTGTCCTGCCATGTGGCAGTATTGGCCCGACTGACCCCAATACACATTCCCTTCCACAGCAGAGCTGACTCACAGGAGCTGGCACATGTGCGATATCAATTGGGCTGCAGCAGCCATGACCATAAGTAGCGCCATGCACTAGGCCTAAACTCAGTCATTGCTTATCCTTAGAGATTACCCTGCCGCCAGCACGGGGTACTCACGATCGTTGTAGTTTGGGTACAGGGGGCATATATTACAAGTCGCCACTGTACTGCGGTGACTTTGCTGTTGCTGGGCTGTCGAGTAGGCATCTTGTGACTTTTGAACCTGTTCTGCGCCACAAGCAGAGCGAGTGCTGTGAATCAGGCTGCTGATGCAGCAGGGCACAAGTACACTATGTTTTGGCATTGGGTTTCAGCAAAGGGGGATCTGGTTAGCAGATTACCCTTTTGGAGAAGGAATCACCCGCATCATTTTCTATACTAATACAAATCAAAACAAGGCAGTGCTTTGCACCCTTGTCAGATGGCAATTCTTCACAGTTTCTTTAAGAGGAAAAATAAAAACTTGTGAGAATCATACCTCCCTGTCAGTCTCCTGATTCTGACTTACCACACAACCAAAAGCAGCACATCAACAACATCTACAAGGACCCAGAGCATTGAAACACTAGTTTAGGTGACTACACGTGCTCCTTATGTAAACGCTGGTCAGGCTGTGTCTGACATTTCACTATTGCCAGACAAAAATCCACGACCCCTAGCATCTGAATCTGGCACATGTGGAAATATATCCGATCATTTCAAGCTGCAAAGTACGAGAGCACACACCGATGCTTTGAAGGTATCCAGAGAGAAATTGCCCAGTGAGTCTGCTACAGAAGAAGAAGTTCTGAATAAGGAGGTTTTGGAGGTGCAACTCATCAGTAGGTCAGAGGAAGCAGGACCATAGTCAATCATCCATTTTAGAGGTGTAGAATGTTTATCAGCCTGGAACACCCAATGCATCTTCTTCAACCATTCCACTCATTTGGCCTATGAATCCAATAATTGAAATGGTGGAGGTGATGAATCTGGTGAGGATGATGATGAGCAAGATAATGGCCGTAGCCCACCTTGTAGCAAGAAAAGGTTGTGAGATATAGCTAAGATCCCTAATACTGAGTCAAATCCCAGACCCACCAGTGAGGAGCAAGCAAATTCTTCATGTATTTAGAATGCATATATTGACCAAAGCATGCATCCTGACTAAACTCTCTGTGAGACACCAAGCCGGAGATACCACGCATTCAGGGGCGTAGATCATCATCAAGAAATGCCTGCACTGACCAGGCTGCAACAGGAAACAGTGACACTTAAGGTTCCTCTCCTCTTGCTTCCGCCGAGCAGACAAATGCACCCATGCATGTCCTCTGTGTGAAATGATTTTGCTCAGGAGCAAGAGCTGTCTATTGCCATCTACACACTGTGCCAAGAAACAGCGTCCCGTGGAAGCCAGAGACCAATCTGAGTACTTCTCATTGCTTGGCCCTATGAAGAAGCATCATGCACCGGAATGGGACCAACATACCCCAGGAATCAGCAAACCCTCAGCAGAATGCTGGTACTGCTCCTAACTGTCACCCTAGAAGTAAGAGGTGTGCTAAACCTGCAGTAAAGTATTCCCAGCAGCAAGCAGAGCTATGGTAGCGGCAAGTAAACAATCAGTATGGGAGAGCCCACAGCCAGATATATCCTTTGAACCATCCATGAGTATGGCAGCTCCACAGCAAACTGACATCACCGCTGTCAGTAGACATTCTGTCACACTCCTTTGTTGAGAACAAATGTTTTGGAGAGCTAATGCAAGTGCTGATGCCAACTGGCAAAGTCCCAGCAATGCTTTTACTGAGTTTTATAATACAGTCATTCTTGACGTGAGAAAGACATCGGACAGTCCGGACAGTACGAAAGTCCACTTCCCAACAGATATGTAGACGAGCAAGCAGCCAGGCACTAACTACGAGAGCTGGGAGAGGCAGCGATCTCTTGGCCAGGGCCGAGCCAGGGGTTGTAGCCTGGCTCTTAGGGCCACACGTGATCTGAGCCAGGGAAATGTATGCATGAAAAAGGAGGGTCTGTGTAAGGGGCTGTGGACATAGAAAAGTGGTAAAAGGTGGCTGGGGGCAAGAAGAAGAGTGTAAGGGACTGAGAAAGAGGTCTCGGGGGAATGGGGGCAAGAAAAGGGTCGTGAGGGACTGGGGGTCATGCAAAAATGGTATGAGGACACTGGGTTTTGAGAAAAGGGATATAAGGAGGCTGGGGGCCGAGAAAGGGGGTGTGAGGAGGCTAAGGGCTGAGAAAAGGAGTGTAAGGGGCTGGGGGCCAAGAACAGGTGTGTGAGGGGGCTCAGGGCAGAGAAAAGGGGTTTGAGGGGCTGAGAAAAGTAGTGTGAGGAGGATGGGGCCGCGAAAAGAAGTGTGAGAGGGCTGGGGGCCAAGAAAAGTAGTGTGAGGTGGCAGGGAGTCTGAATGTTGGTGCAGGTACACACTGCTGGGGCAGATAAAGGAGTATGGTGGCACAGGTGCACAGGACCAGCACCAATATTGTTTAAATGGTGAGGAGAAGGGTGGGCATATATGATATGATATGGCATTTATAACGTACCTATACACAAGTGTTTCATATAGCAGAGTAGTAAGCAGGGATGGACTTGCCTTTAAATGGGCTGGCGCGGAACTGAGGCATGCTCGCCTGATTTCCTGTCCCGGCCAGCTGACTTCCTGTCCAGTCAAAGCCAATGACTGGCTGCGGCGGATAGAACGCTAGGTGAGCATGCTTGTGTTGTGCTGTCAGCACCTCCGGAGCGTGTTTATTTTTTTTATAAACATGTTTTTTCTGTTACGGGGCGGGGCGTGCACTTGGAGGGGTTTGTGGGGCCCCTGCTTTGCATTGAGGGTGTGTTCGGGTGTGATGAGGTCCTCTCCAGTGAATGCGGTTCAGGTACTTGTGGGGGAGATGCCGTTGGGGTTGAGGAGAGATGTGTTGAATATGAGGTGGTGGGTGAAGTGCAGTGCGAAGAGTGTGGCTCATCCGGTGCGTGAATGTTTGTTGTATAATTCGAGGTTTGACTATTATGGGGACCGGTGGAGGAGGAAAGGGGGCACTTTGGGGTTTCACATGTGGGAGAAGGGGGTAAAGTGGGGAGTGGGCGAGTTGATGGCTGTGACGGATATGGATTTGGTGAGATGTCCGATGTGGATGATGGGGTCTCCTAAGGTGTGTTTGGAGTTGGCGAGTGTGGTGTCAAAGAAGCGGGGATTGCGGGGTGAGTTCAAAGCTTTGGGTCAGGCGTATGTGGCAGGGAAGGAAGGATGCAGGGTGTTCACGGATGGTTCAAAGGATCCGGTGTCTGGGAGAGTGGGTATGGCGTATTATTTGGAAAGCACTGGGGAGTATGAAGTGGGGCGTCTGACGAACGATGTGTCAATTTGTACGGCTGAGTTGGTGGCGATAGCATTGGCGATTGATAGGGTGTGCGAGTTGAGGTTTGAGAAGGTAGTGGTGTTTTCAGATTCATTGAGTGGGTTGCAGGCGATTGTGGCAGGGGATGGTGATAGGAAGGATGTGATTTTGGATATCAGGAGAAAGATTGATCAGTGTTTGCGTGGGGGGATGAATCTGGAGTTGGCATGGGTCCCCAGTCACAGCAGTATTTTGGGTAATGAGTTGGTGGATCGGGCGGCGGGTGAGGGTATGAGAAGGGAAGCGGTTGATGTGAGGTTGCCTTTGAGTGTGGACTAGGTGAAGGCTGTGATGGTGAGACGGGTCATGGATGAGTGGCAGGAGAGGTGGGTGAGTGGGGTGAAGGGCAGGTGGATGTTTGGTGTTCGTGGGAAAGTGTCGAAGAAGGTAGATGCGGGAAGTCTGGAATGGAGAAGGGGGGAGGAGGTGATGCTGAATCGATTGAGGATAGGGCATGTGGGGCTGAATGATTGTTTGTTCCGAGTGGGGAGGCGAGAGTCGAGGGACTGTGCGGTGTGTGGGGTGCCTGAGACAGTGGGACATTTTCTACTTAGATGTGAGAGACATGTTGCAGAAAGAGAATTGATGAGAGTTCGGATGTCTGCGCTGGGTGTGGCAGAGTTGAGAGGGAAGGCTTTGTTGGGAGGTGACGGGGTGAGTGGCAGGAAGAAGAGCAGTGTGTTGTTGGGTTTTGTGAGGCAGATGGGGAGGTGTGAGGAACTATGAGTTTATGTAAGTTAAATAATGATTGGCGGGTTAGGTGCACATCATCCATTAGGATGGGAAAGCGCCTGCGTGGGTCCACCCACGCTTTCGATAATTTAAAGAAAGAAAGAAAAGAAGCTTTGGGTGGGCACTGACCTGAGGTGAGAGTGAGGCCAGAGCCCCGGTTTTGGCGTGGGCTGGCCCAACCCCCTTCAATCTCGTCCAGCTCTACTGACTGCACGGCTGTAGCAGCATACTAGGTTAATTATCCCGCTCATGGAGACACTGGGAGCAAGAGGGCTCATCAAATCATCACAGCAGCATGCCATCCGTGAATTCAAGTCTTTGTTTTCAGGAGGCACAACGCTGCAGATACCTAAATTAAAGTGAAGCATGTAATGGCAGAGTGACTAATCCCTTTAAGCCATTCTTGTTTTTTTTGTGGCAGATAACAAGGTCTCCAATGTTCTTCCTGCCCTAAGGCTGGGGAATGTAATTTGTGTCCTAAAAGGGTTTCATTAACCAAAGTTTTCCTAAGCAAAAAAAGCTTCCGAAAAAAAAGCAGTGTCCCAAACCAAACTGGCTTTGCAAAACAAAATGGATTCGGAAATGGAAACTAACGGTTTCCCTACAAAAATAGCAAAGTGTTCACAAAATACACAAACACAGCACAAACACTGCTCCCTCACAAGAAAACAAATTGCTACTTAACCTCCTTCCAAAAACGTAATCTTCTTCTGTGTGGACCAACCTGTGAAGCTGGTGAATGTTTTAGTTTATAAATAAATATGGCGGACACATTATTTCGAATAAGAAAGTGCTTTAATATATTTTAGCGTGAACTCTGTGAGGTTGAAAATTAAATATTGTGCAGCAATGCGAAATTAGATGGACCCCTATGCATGCAGCCTGATGAGAAAACAAGGTTGCCAATTCAAAACACATCACATTTAAAACGAAATCTAGATGGCCAGTTACGTGCTGTGGAGCACCCCTGCTTCTCATTTCTGCAGCCAAATGTAACCCAAAAAGAAAACAGAAACGGTCTTGCGCCATTATACGAACGTTCTCGTTCCTGAATAAGGAAGTGCTTACACACGGTTTAGAGTGTATTCTGGGAGGTTGGTGACATCACATCTGTGAGGCTGAATAGTGTGCAATAATACGAACATGTTTGGATCCCTACCTAACTCGCTAGATGTAAACACGCGGATGCCACTTGAACGCTCAGCGCGTTTAGGAGGAAATGTAGAGGACCAGTTAAGATCTAGATGACGCCGACAAGAAATGCTGCCAGAGTCATGACTTAGGGAAATTTGAGAGGATCGGGCGGACTGGCTGCACCATTTAGTCATCTAATTACCAAACATTACGCGGTCATTGTATCACTCTGGGTCTGTAGCAGAGTGTGTTGTAAGAATGCTTGAATACGCCATTCAAGTTTACACATATAAAGGAACACATTTAAGATAAAACAATATCAATGTTTTTGTTTTATTTTCAGTTGGATAGTTTTCTCCAAAAGTTATTTTTGTAAATTATTTTCGAAATACCAAAAAAGGCGACCTTTAAATGTTATGTCTTTTACCGTTTCCTTAATTATTTGCTGAAGCCATAGGACAACATAACAAGGAATCAAAACGTTTGCCAAGTAGGAACGTCAACCTAGTGATATAAATCTGCAACATCGAGCAAATGAATCAACATAACAGTAAAGCATGGATCTAAATTGTCAAAATGGCTTCTTCTTGACAGGCCATAACAAAGTGTAACCTCAGAAACATTTTGCATTCGCATTTTTGAAATTACAACTTGTTAAGCTACTACTTACAAAAACCAGCGTTCTGAAAGACAACAGGTTTGGCTTTGTAAATGGAAAGGGAACAGCTGTGTACCCTGCATGAAGGGCATCATTATCCTCTGATGAATAACGAGCATTGGGGTGCAGCCCTTCCCATTATGCACCGGCTGTTATATATTCTCTGCCATGCACAACACCATCCTTCAAGAGCGCGGTGCATGATGGGGGGTTCAATTCATCTCACATCTGCAGGGACAGAAGGCCTGCAGGACCTCACGTGGAGCACTACCCCCACATAGAGGCCTTCGGGCACTAGGTGTAATGATAATAATGTGTTATTTATATAGCGCCTTAATCCAAAGCGCTTTACAGAGCACATATTTACATACAATATCACCTCGGAAGAGGTGAAAGGCTGAGTTGGCCGTGCCAGGATTCGAACCTGCGACTTGCAGATCATGCTCAGATCGCAGCAACAAACGCTCAACCCACTGAGCTATCTTACCCTCATAGCAGGGGAGGTTTATCCGCGATGACAGCAGACTTAGATGCTCGTATTGCTTTCTATCGGCCATGTGAATGCAGGACTCCAGGGTGGAATTTGGGAATCAGTGTCAACTTTCCTCTCTCCATGAAGTGTGGAGAGGAGGATCAAAAGTGTAAAAATAATGGCAAGGCTTGTGCATGTGTGTTGTATGGTTATGGGTGTCTGTGTGGAAATATGTCTGCATGCATGCGGTTTTCCATGTGTGCACATGTATGGTTACACTGTGACACACTGCGTTACAGGGAAATCCTGGTATCTATTGGATATTGACTGTAGGATAATGTGTGACAGGACGGTTCTGGCATATATTGGACAATGGCTCCATGATATGTCAATCGGACGATCTTAGCACATATCAGACGCTGGCTGCATAACAACTTGTTTTAAAGGGCAAATATTGGACCCAGCCAGCATGAACATGTTTTGTACTGGTGTTACTGCCCTAAATTAGGCACCTGCAGCATGGAAATATGTTTATAGTGGCAATACTGATCTGCAGAATATTGTGCAAAGCCAGCATGAACATTTATTTTTACACTGGCATGCTATCGTGCATTGGGCACTGCGAGTATGAGATGTGTTTTTACAGTGGCATGCTGCTTGCCCATTTTGGGCACAGGCAGAAAGAAACGTTTTATAGATGCGAGTCGGGCATATATTGGCCACTGGCTGTATGAAAACACATGTACAGGGTATTTCTAGCATATACTGGGCCTTGGCTCCATACCATGTGTTTTACTGGACAGTGCTGGCATGTATTGGGCACAAGCAGAATTAAACAGTTTTTGCATTGATGATACTGGCAATTGTACAATCAGCATGAACCTGCATGTGTATGGTGACGTTCTAAAAGGTTTTACCCACGGATAGCAGGAAGAAGGTGTCTTTTTACAATGGCATTCTGACAAATATTGGGCACAGCCTGCAATGTGTTTTTGCAGTGGCTTGAAGCTGGCATAAACGTGTCTATAGCGCTCAATACAGTCATCATGGAAATGTTTATTAGGGTCATGTGTGATGACTCCTGCAGAGTCATCACTAATCCCCAGCCTAACGTCTCCTCCCTTGTGGCCAGGGTAACTCAGCCGTTACCTGATCCTGACACTCGGAGTGGTATTCTGAGGGTGGATAACATGGGAGGGGATGTTCTGTAAGGGGAGAGTGGTGACTCCACAGGGAGAGAAACGATATACTTCTCTTGTGACAAAGACCTATTCATTTCAGGGTTTCAGGGTTTTTGATGGGTTTCTGACAGTATTCAAAACCATATAATTCTAAAATCATGAGAAATACATTGTTTAAACAAAAATCCATTCAGTCTTCATGCAGATATGGTGAAACCAAAAACTATGAAATATCTGATGTTTATGGAAATTGTAATGTTAGTGCAACTGTTCAACCATCTAATGTGAAATCCATTGAAACATCTTTGGACTCAAAGTCCCAGAAATCCCCAAGAACTGTCAGGGAAGAGGAGTAGGGAGATCATGTGGAGGAAATGTGACTGTGAATACTGTTCAGTCTAGTTGTCACAAGTCTTATCAGCTGCACTGGACTTTTAAATGCCCAAATCACCTGCGGCTGTGAGAGCGTGGAAGAAGAGAGAAGGCAGGTTTCAGAGTGCGCCGAGTGGGAAGCGTGACCGGTGGCAGAGAAAATACTACGAAGGACTGTAGGAATAGAAACTCGCCAGAAGTCAGCTGGCTGCATTTGGTACCAGAGGCGAAAGAAAACAGAAGGTGTGCAGCAGAGCCATGTATGGAGACTGTATGGAGACGCGGTACTGCAAAGCTGCATTGGTCTTGACAGCAGAGGCTGGAGGAGCTGACGCAGAGACCCAGCGGGACTCTGCCACTAAGGGGGAGCCGGCCCCTAGTGAGCATCTCTCAACCACCACATGAAGAGCCGGTGAGTCAGCCTTATAGAAAAGGGGGTCGAACATGCGGACATGCTGAAAAACATAATACAACTTTTTTAAAATGAAATGAATAGAAATAGATGGAAATGGCAAATGAGGTGCAATTCGCCTGATTTACAAGGTCAGTTGGGAGAATCCTGGGACCAGCATTGCATAAGCCAAGAGAGATTGCCAAAAGAACAACACGGGCCAGTGTGGTGTAATTCCCCTGACTTAAGAGGTCAGTTGGGAGAAATCTGGACAAACATTACCAACAGTGAAAAGAGACGACAAGAGAAATAAAGAGCCAATATGCGCACAATTCTCCTAACCTAGGTCAGTTGGGAGGAATCTGGAACAAGCATTGCCAAAAGCAAAGAGAGATTAAAAGAAAGGTTGAAAGGAAAAGCCTGAACCAATCCTCAGACATTAGATGTGAGTTTGGGGGAGGTTTGTCCAAGTAACAGTTGAAGTCAACAGAAGTGTGCTAGTGAAGAAGCACAATTATGTCATAATTAAGGTGAAAGTGAATGAGAAGTCTGATCAAGATATCAGGTAGTGAAACCTTTTGGACAAGGATCCCTGGCAGAAGAGTGTATCGGGAAATTCACTTTGTTTTGTCATGTTGAAAAGAGGCCTGGTCATATTGAGTTCTTTTTCTCTTTGAACATTTGTCAACCATCTACTTTGAAAAGACGTGCCTTTTGCCATACTTAAATCTCTGTTTTGAAAAAGACATTTGTTTTGCCATCCTGAAAAGTAGTTAAGCCTTTCCTTTACCTTATCCAAACCAACACTGTAGAACAGATACTTTATTTGGCCATTCTGAAAGACTAGGAGAGCCTTCATCTTTTCCAAATCAGTCTCATGGAAGGAACTTTTGTTGTGTCATCTTGAGGAGAGTGTTTGTTAAAAGAGACATTTGGAAGGCCTTTAAGAGACTGGTTTTGACACAAAACATTGTGAATACTTTGCTTGAAATATTCCAGGGAAAGGGAACCAACCCTTGGATACAAGAAGTGTTTATGTTGAAGTTATATGTTTGAGTTATTGCACTTTTCTACCGAGTTGAACATTGAAACAGTTTCCTTGCACATTTTGTTTGTATGTATTTGTGCAAGGGTCAGATTAAGTGTGGACACAAGGCCATCCTGCTTTAGTTTTTGTTTTATAGGAAGGGACACTCTTGTTAGGATAGGGAAAGTTAGGCCTTTATCCAAACTCCTGTTTACTAATAAAATGGCTAATGTTGAGAATGATACCACTTTGTGTCCTCCTCTCATTGCTGAACCCACACACATGCTTGCACATATTGGGCACAACTAGTAGGAAATCATGTGTTTACTGTGGCATGTCAGGATATATTGGGCACAGTTAGCCCTGAAACCGTTTTATAGTGGCCATACTGGCATATATTGGGCACAGCAAGCATGTACATGAATTTTGTCTGTGTCATGCTGGCATATATTTGGCACAGAAAGCATGTGCAACCTGAACATGTTTTTACAGTTCGGCAGTGCATACAGTTGGCAGTGAACATATATTTTCACAGAAGTAGCATTCAAAAATCATGTTCCTGCTCACAGTACCATACAGATCCCAGTGTTACAACGGCTAAGATCAGTCACTTTCTTCAAATCTGTATCCTTCATTTTGTGAACATTTTGGATATGTAGTTCTCTATGATCTTGTTCTTTGTTTTTTTCTCAGTTTGAATTCTCGATTAAATATGTAATTCTTAATTCTCAAATCATGTTCATATAGTGTACATCAACAGATGATGTATGCCCAAATTGGGATCATATTTCTTGCTCCCTGGTTCTCACAAAGTGGTTTTCGTTGAGTGCAGTGTTTTTAGATAAACAGTCTCGTATGATATCTGGGATGCAATGCCTCGAATCAACCTGTTGCAGGTACAGGGATCAATAAATAGGAATGCCTGAACAATTACCCCTTTGGCTGCAGAACAGGTGTTGAAAAAGTCACTACTCTTTAGCTTCCTGTTATGCTTTAGCAGTGGCGATACTGACATATGATGGGCAATGGCAGCAGGAAAAGTATTTTTTGAAGGCTAATGGAATATTTTGTTGTGGCATGCCTGAACATTTTTCGTTGGACATAGACATCAAGAACAGGTGTTGCAGAATACTGCTGTGTAGTGTTGCTGCACGGTTCAGTTGTTCCATGTGATCACCTACAAAACTGATTATATATTTGATGGCATTTCATGCCTATTTTTTCCAAAATGTGTGCTAGAAACCACTTCAACACACTATAGAAAGGAATATGTGGGTGGGAAATCCCCAAATCCCATGAAATGGTTCATGCTCACTCGCCTGCTCTCGCCAATTCGGGGAACATATTTAAGTCCCTTCACACTGACCAGCTACCAATGAAGGGCAAACTTTAACAAGCAAATACTTACCCTTTACATTTACACGGTCAGACCCACTGGCTTTGCAAATGACTGTCTCATACAAGGAATGGAAGACAAATGAAGGCAAAAGACGTCTGTGTCTGTATTCTAGGGATGAGGAAGCACGCACCTCTGGGATTTCAAGGCGTTTTCTATGAATCCTTAATAATATTGACCAAAGTGGCGTGATGCAGCAAATAGTGCCAGAAGAGTCTAACAGTTGTGCCACCTCACCCCCTCTACTCCCCCAGCACCCCTGGAGAAAGCAGGAATGCACTAGCGTCATGCACTTCTAAGCACCACAAAATCGAGGAGAAAGCAAAACATCACACTACACAGCTAGTTCACAGAACATGATCTAAATATTAGGCAGCTTCCATCAGAACTACAGTTCAGGTGAGTCTTGTGAAGAAGTGGTTTAGAGTAGTGTGAGTTAAGGTTTAATTTGTAGTGTGATGCACTTTGTGTAGACTCAGTGACAGTGAACTTTTTCTTTATCAACCAGATACAACATTTTCAGAACGGGATTGCCAAGTATCTTTTCCTGATTTGTGCGCCAGTCTTTTCTGGCTCTCTACCCTTAGCTTCTCCAAACATCTTTGCTTTCTCAGCCCCCAAGCGTGATGATAACCTGACGTTAGTGTCTAGTCTGGTAGATGCAACGTGTGTCCTGGCAGTTAAACAGTATGATAGGGTGCTTCTCCTGTGGATGCCCACATGTATAATTATAATATGATTTTAGGCGTATTTGGCTCGTCCCACTGGGTGCATTATTTGTGTAAATCCACACATAGAGAGTACGTGGTTTTTGCTATTGTAAGCTTCTTGAAAAGAGCTTGAAGGAAAAAGGTTGAATTATCTCAAGTAGCTTCAGCAATGGTCTATCATGATTGATGGGAATGATCTAGAGAAACCTCAACAATGATTTTCTATTGTGACAAACTACAAGAATGCGACAAGCATTGAGCATTTTTCGTATACTTTTTTTATATTGCAGAATCAGAACAAAATACACAAAGCTCATCTGGAGCCTCCCTAGGAGTCCTCTTTAACATAGGGAAAAACAAGAAAATAAACAAAAAAGGTCCAGATGGTTGTGGCCACCGCAGCCCCTCTCTGTATAAGGAAGAACCCAATCCCCAGAAAGACCGTTCTGCTGAGCATTCCTATGTATCCAATTTGTTACATTATGACATATCAACAGGGCATTAATCAGCAACATAGAGTTTCTTACAGACCATGGTGTCCTTTCACACTTCTTCTACCCCACTCCCAGAGTGCCTTCCAAAAGCTCATTTACCTACCGTGACACCCAAACTGTCATACATATACCTCATTCCCATGTTTATCATGAGTCTAGCAAGCCAACCAAGGCTTGTGTAGTTACTATCCTAGGAATGATTTCCATAGAGGCCCTCCTTCAACCTCGTTGGGTCCCAACAATAGCATTCCCTCAGGGCCCTCCGTTCTCACCACAGCCTGTCCCAAACCCAATACTCCCACGACCTGTTAGCTTAGTTTACACAGATTAGGCGTAAAGGGGAGTCTTCAAACCAGCGAGTGGCTAACACTCATGTTAGTCGATCTTACATCCCGTCAACCCTTATTAGCAGTCGGAGAGGCCTTTTCCGGTATCACTTTCAATAGATCTTCAGCCCTCTCAGCATCCCAAAAGCGGTATTCTTTCTCCTGCCATGTAACACTCTTCTTAGCAGGTCTAAGTAGGCCTGCCTCTGCTGTTTGGGCCAGAAAAGTCTTCTTAAGTTTGTTGGGCTTCTGTCTCTTCCTCTCAGTCGCCGGAGCCAGGTCTGGGAAAATTTGAACCCTATTCTGTTGATACTGCGGCCCTTCCTTTGCAGCTTCCGTCTTCAAGATTCGTAATTTGTCCAGGATGTCGGGCAGCTTAACAATTAATGTTGGACCTCTCATTGATTCTATGTTGGACCTCCCATTGATCCTGATGTTTTCTTAAGGGCTTAATTTTGATTCAATAGCATTTGTCCATAAAAATAGGGTATTCTTTCACCTCCAGGTCCAGCCAATCAGGGAGCTAGATGGTTACAAAAGTAATAAGGCCACCCCCCTCTGCACTTGTGTGAGGACCAATTAATCTAATTTGTTTAGCTCTCGCCACATTTTCTAACTATTCGATCCTTGATTCCATCATGTTTTTACCCTTCACGATCACTTTCACTTCCTCACACATCTTCCAGACCCTTGGGAGTATTTGGCTGTGCTGCTGATCTAAGTCTGTGCTTTCTGCTAGAGCACTGAGGTTCTCTTGTCAAGCTGTGCCTCTTTCTTGTTTAGTTTATCGAATGCGTTGTCGAAACGCGATATCGATTTTTTTATTCACCCCGTTGACTCCAGCACAGGATTCAAAGTGGGAGAGGATGCACGAGATTCATCCAAACTTGTCTGTCTGCTCCCAGGTGCAAAGAGGTCTGACCTTGCTTATTTGATTTTCCTCTTTTACTAGTTGCCATTTTCCGTTTCAACCACCTGGGGCAGTTGAAGTATGGCTCAGATAGTACAGGAAAAGGGTCTTGCTGATTAGTAGCTGGAACACCGGGATGAGTCTATATTCTGGCTAATATCTTGTATTATCCTCACCTATGGGTAACTACCATGTCACAAATGAGCATTTCTGAAGGTATCTTCACTGCAGGCCTTTCTGGTACAAATTCTGCCCGATTTATGGATGTACATGAGTTAACGCTTCAGTCCTAGTCAAAGATGTCCACCTCCAGCTAGGGTGCATGGAGAGAGCTGCCCACCTTCAACATGGCCACCACTTTCTCTTCATACCATCAGCACTGTCAAGCAACCCCACGGCTCCCGACTGCCTGGGGCCAGGGCCTCCTAGAGATTGAACCTGGGTGTGGGGTGAGACCAGAGCCACAGTCCCCTGTCACACGCCTCTCCGTTCTTCACTCCAGCAACGGGACCAGCACCCAATGGCCTTGCTCTCACCAGCCTGATTCAGGGCTATGGCCATGTTCAGAGACACCAGACCCACAGTCGTCCTCCATCTCATGCAAAAACACAGCAGGTTGGAGGATCATGCTTATTCAGGGTAAGTGGGTATGGAGCTCACAGGAAACACCCCCAAAGCACCACCATCTTGGCCACAGACCCTGCATTGAGCATTTAAAATAGATATTTAGCCTGTGGCCTATAAAGGGCCTGGCTAGTAGGGACCACATGCTCGTCCCATAAGGGAAAATCTAAGAATAATGACACAGACACCAGGGTTGATAAAAGTACTTTATTAAATGTAGTTGACGTGAGGGACTTCCAAGAGCCAATGTGAGTGTCCTCAAAAAAAGGTATTTATTTTCATAAAAGAAAGAAGCCCCCCTGCTGCAGATAAATCTGAGCATCAGGAGAGTTGGTCACATTACACAGCCACAGTAGTGGCTGTGTAGTTATGGTTAAGTTGCTGTTTCCATAGGAAGAGCCCTTTTTGGGTGGCTTATAACTTCGCTCTCCCTGGATGAATCTTCACCAAACTTTGCAAAAAAAGTATATGGGTCACTCTGAATTGTTGCAAAGTTTGGTGCGGTTTGGCCCGGGGGGGCAAAGTTATAGGTGGGGGTCACAAAATGTCTTTCTTTTTTTCCCATAGAATGAATGGGGAAAAAATTTGCTCACGCCTACAGCCCAAACCGCTGGATGGATTTTCATCAAATTTGGACCAGGAGCAGCGGCATGGTCCCGAAAGCGTGCTTTTGCAAATTTGGTGAAAATCTGTCAAGTAGATTTTTAAAAAATGACCAAAAAGTAGGTCACAAAACATTAGTGATATCTATGTTCGGTCCGCAGACACACTTCCCTGTTTGCTTCGTGGACAGTGCCTGATTGGCCAACCGGCTTGCGTCTTGTTCGCGGACATGCAACCTGTTCGCTGATTGGATGGTGAAGAGCGTGAAGCACGCCAGATTTTTGGGAACGCCTGCCATCTTGGATTTGCGGACATCCGCGGACAGTGCGGTGAAACTTGGTGGAAAAATACTATTTTGTAGAGTGTGTTGGTGTGTAAAACTGTTTGGGGAGGGTGGGGGAGTAAGAGATGGGTTAAATGTTGTATTTATTTATGTGGTAGACCCCCCTGTTGTGTTCGTTTTGTCCGCGGACAACACGGATGTCCTGAAATGTTCTAAATAAACGAAATGGGGATGTCCTGAGGACACTACGCCTGTACGTATGGTTCGTAGGCAAGTTGAAACTGTTCAAAGAACACACGCGGTGTCCTGAAATGTTTGAAAAAAAACAAAATGGGTGTGTCCTGAGGACGGTAAGCCTGTCCGTTTTGTTCGCAGGCAAGTTGAATCTGTTCTAAGAACACATCATGTGTCCTGGGATGTTCGTCAATAAACAAAATGGGGGTGTCCTGAGGACGGTGGATGTTCGTCAATAAACAAAATGGGGGTGTCCTGAGGACGGTATGCCTGTCCGTACTATTCGCAAGCAAGTTGAAATTGTTCTAAGAACACATGAAGTGTCCTGGGATGTTTGTAGATAAACGAAATGGGGGTGTTCTGAGGACACTACGCCTGTACGTATTGTTCACAAGCAAGCTGAAACTGTTCTAAGAACACTCGCGGTATCCTGAAATGTTCGAAAATAAACGAAATGGGTGTGTCCTGAGGACGGTAAGCCTGTTCGTTTTGTTCGCAGGCAAGTTGAATCTGTTCTAAGAACACATCATGTGTCCTGGGATGTTCGTCAATAAACAAAATGGTGGTGTCCTGAGGACGGTGGATGTTTGTAAATAAACAAAATGGGGGTGTCCTGAGGATGCTATGCCTGTCCGTACTGTTCGTAGGCAAGTTGAAACTGTTCTAAGAACACTCATCATGTCCGCGGATATTAAAAGTGCCCATATGGCATAGTTAAAATGTTTGACTCTATGGGTGTGATATGCTGCGGTGGTTGTGGCCAGGGCATAGAGTCTTGGGAGCATGGCCATATTAATTAATCTAATTTGTTTAGCTCTCACCACATTTTCTAACTATTCGATCCTTGATTCCATCATGTTTTTACCCTTCACGATCACTTTCACTTCCTTACACATCTTCTAGACCCTTGGGAGTATTTGGCTGTGCTGCTGATCTAAGTCTGTGCTTTCTGCAAGAGCACTGAGGTTCTCTGGCCATGCTCCCAAGACTCTATGCCCTGGCCACAACCAGCGCAGCATATCACGCCCATAGTGGCTTATAACTTTGGGATCCAAGAGCAAATTTATAAGCAACGAAGTTATAAGCCACTATGGGTGTGATATGCTGTGGTGGTTGTACTTATTATAATATACTTAGTGTTTGGTTTATAACTGGAGTACATGTATTTCTTGTTCATTTCTGTGATAAAAGAAAAGATCATGTTAGTATTGGTATTTTGTAATGACTTATAACATTGAATCATCAACATTTTCTTTTTTGACCCTCATATTTAGTAGATTACAAACCAGTGTAATGTGCAATTTGCTCAGTTTCTTTGTTTGTTGCTAAAATCATTGGGTCTGTGGGAGAAAAAAAATCCATGTTGGATTAAAAAAAAACATTTTTTTGTTATGATACAGTCTATTTGTTTGTTTTCTGTGTTCACTTGTTGTTTCAGGCTAATGCTCTATATATTGGCTTGTTGCAGATTTTTGGAGAAGTTAGATACCTGTTGACATATTCTAACAGTCTATTTTTTGTTATAATGAAGTGGTATTGATTTATCTGTTTGGATATTGTAAAATGTTGGGGCAGTTATATACCAGTTGGCGTATTCTAACTGTCTATTTTTTGTTATAATGTAGTGGTATTGATTTATCTGTTTGGTTATTGAAAATCCTGGGGTAGTTAGATACCTTGGCGTATTCTAACTGTTTATTGTTTGATATAATTTAGTGATATTCATTTATCTGTTTAGTTGTTGTAGAATCTTGGGGCACTTAGATATCTGTTGGCATATTCTAACAGTCTATTTTATGTTATAATGTAGTGGTGTTGATTTATCTGTTTGGATATTGTAAAGTTTTGGGGCAGTTAGATACCAGTTGACGTATTCTAACTGTCTATTTTTTATATAATTTAGTGGTATTCATTTATCTGTTTAGTTGTTGTAGAATCTTGGGGCAGTTAGATACCTGTTGGCATATTCTAACTGTTTATAGTTTTTTTTATAATTAAGTGGTATTGGTTTATCTTTTTGGTTATTGTAAAATCTTGGGGCAGTTAGATACCAGTTGGCGTATTCTAACTATCTATTTTTAGATATAATTTAGTAGTATGCATTTATCTGTTTAGTTGTTGTAGAATCTTGGGGCAGTTATATAGCTGTTGGCATATTGTAACAGTTTATAGTTTTTTTAATAGAAGTTTAGTTAATGTTTAAGTACAGTTTAGTTAATACATTTTGGTTTTAAGAACATTAAATAAGCGTTTGTAAGATTTGCAGGTAATCTCTGTTTTAGAGTAATGGTACTATCATTACATTCGAACCATCCACCTTTTTTTTTATATATGCAGTGTAGTGACCTGCATTGGTTGTGGCTCCTGTGTGGTAGATTATACCTATTGTTGTGAAGGTTTTCTTCCCAAGTGATACTTGACCATGTGTGAATCCAGTCAGCTTGCAGTTGTTTTTGGTACCATCTGCATTGTAACGTAGAAGCATTAATATTACGTATTTACTATGTGTTTGTATTAGTAAGGTTGGAGCGATTTAACCGAATTGCAGGTAGTACATAATCTACCATGGATTGCTGAAATGGAACGGATTCACAATTGGGTATTGATACATACACAAAGCGCTCATTGGGGATTTGTTCTTTTGTCACATTGTTGCAGAGAGTGCATGTATGTTTCCACATGTATGAAATTTGGAAGATTTCATTTATAGGTATGTTTCTGTTTTCCAGTACTTGTAGTTAGTACATTAGAAATTCTTGTGGATCGTCCTGTGAGTTTATAGTGAATTTCACCATTCCAGCACAGTAGTCCAATTGTTGTCTTATTCCATAAACACTATACATTTTGTCAGGATTGTTTGTTGCGTTTCTATGAAGTACTAACTTTTGCAAACACAATTGGTCTGTACTGTGTAAGTAAATGTTGTCAATAATTGGTGGTAATTGAAATAGAATATTCATTGCTACATTTGCATAGCAACTTACACCAATTACATTTGAAAGTTTAAATGGACCAGGTAGTTCTGTATCTGAGTGCTTTTTTTGGAGTTTGTCTTCCTTCTTTGAAGAAGTACCTGGTTTTTTTCCCTAATAGATTCTTTTTTGATTGTGGTACTTGATGAAGTATTAGTTTCTTTTAATCTCTTTGGAGGATTTGCAGTGACATCCTGTTGCATTTCTGTTTGATTTAGTTTTCTTTTAGAACATTTTACTTTCTGTGGAACAGGATATGTTTTTAGATGGGGGGTGTAACGCTCACCTGATTCTCGCAGAGGCGCCGGTCTTGACTGGGCGACTACCGTATCTTCAAAGGTGATGTGTAGCACCCGGTTGGCTCTTTGGGCTGGACCTCTGTGCACTGTATGCCTGACGTGTAGAGTAAGATGTCTGCAGATAGAAAATATGGGGTTAATGAACTGGGGTTATTGGGGTGTCCCTATCTCTTTCCTCTTCTCCTCTCCTGTAGACCCCCAAAGGTTAACGCTCTCACCTTAGGTAAGTGAATGCCGAGCTCTCCATCTGCCTCGGGGCAGGGTGCTGTAACCAGTTTCTTCACTGGATAGGTAGCGCAGGCCTCTTGACTTCAGAGGACTGCTGTCCGTCGTTTACTGCACGAACGGTAAGTTTCGAGTCATTCAAATGTCTTTAAAGTCTTTAGTAATGATGTCTCTTGTTTTGCAGGGTTCCGGCGATGGCGGATGACGGGCTGAAGTGAGTTGAAGATGGAGCCCGTGTGATGAATAGAAGCGCCTGGAAGCACGTAAGTAAGCGCTTGTTGCCTGCTTCACGATGCGCTCTAACTGTCTTTTTATTTTGCAGGTACGAGTTCGGAGCGGCTGCAGGGTGCCGGAATACCCACTGGATTAGATGTGGAAAGGAGTAATGGCACGTGAGTAATAAAGTTCCCCAATGTCTTTAAACGCACCTTGTTTTGTCTTTCAGATGCGGGATGCAGCGCCGAAGGCCTCCGGAGCTTGCGAAGAGTTGGTAAGCTTTTGTCTTTCAGATGCCGGAATGCAGTATGAAGACCTCCGGAGCGCACGAAGAGTAGGTAAGCCTTTGCCTTTCAGATGCCGGAATGCTAACCTGTTCTTTCTTGTCTTTATAGGTGTTGCTGAAGACTGGATTCAGGATGGTAAGCCTTTTTCCTTAGGCCCAGGACCGGATGCAGAAGACACGATGAGCGTTCTGCTGCAGAGGGTGCAGAATAACGCAAAGCAAGATTCATCCACCGGGTGTGGTTTAAATAGCCTCCTGTAGTGCTTAGGTGTCTCCTTCCACAGCCACGCCTAAGTAAGAAAAGAGTTCCTGGTAAGAAAAGAGTTCCTGCCTTCCAGAAGAGTTCCAGTGTTCTGAATCTAGGGAGTGGCTCCAGCCCCACCCAACAGGAAAAGTAGTTCCAAACAGAAGAGGATCAGAGGCTCAACTGGCAGGCAAGTAAGCAGCATGGTCTGCTGCAGGTAAGTCCACCCAAGCATTATGAGCCCGGCGCTTCCAGCGCTGGGACTGGGCATATTTATGAGCCTGGTGCCACTGGCGCCAGGACTGGGTCCAAAAGGTCCCAATTGGGACTGGTTGGCACTCGGAACCTGGGTTATGGATCTGCTTCCAAGGGAGTTGGGAAAACCCTGACCTTTTGGAAGCAGAGATCCTGACAGTACCCCCCCTCAAGGCCCCTCCCAAACCGGGCTTCTCTGGGGGTTTTGGCTTGTCAGGAAATGTTCGGTGAAATCTTTTGATTAGGCGAGGAGCGTGGACATATTCAGCAGGTTCCCAGGATCTCTCTTGGGGGCCGTAGCCTTTCCAGTCAATTAGGTAGAATGGTTTAGATTTGGAGATCTTGGAGTCCAGAATGCTTTTGACTTCAAACTCGAGTTCTCCATCAACTAGGATAGGTTTTGGAGATTTGGTTAGTCGGGTTTGAGGTTGCACGGGTTTTAATAGAGAGACGTGGAAGACCGGATGTATCTTCATGTGCGGGGGCAAGTCCAACTTGACCGCTACTGGGTTTACTATGGTAGTGATGGAATAGGGACCAAGGTATCTTGGGTTGAATGTGCGTGGCCCTTTTAGAGATAGATATTTGGTGGATAACCAGACTTGATCCCCTACTTGATAGTGAGGGGCTTCCTTCCGATGTTGATCTGCTCCTTTCTTGTATTGTTCTTTAGCCCTTTGAAGGTGAGAAACAGCTTCCTTAAAGGCTTGGGTGATTGTAGAATGCCGGTAGTCTACTGCTGGTGTTTCAAGATCTTGGAGGGGATCCAACTCCGAGGTTCGAGGGTGACTGCCGTACAAAAGAAAAAACGGGGTTTTCCCAGTTCCCGAATGGACAGAGTTATTGTAGGCATACTCGGCTATCCAAAGGATATCTTTCCAAGTTTTTTCAGTTTGTTGCAGCATGCAGCGTAAATACTGTTCCAGAGTTTGATTGGTCCTCTCGGTTTGTCCGTCGGTCTGAGGGTGGTGACTGGTCGATAGTCTCACATCAATTTGAGCCGACCGACAGCAACTTCGCCAAAAATGAGAAATAAATTGACTACCTCGATCCGAAATTAGAACCGAAGGAAAACCGTGCAGTCGGACGATGTTTTCGAGAAATTCTCGGGCCAGAGTTGCTGCTGTTGGCAAGCCTTTGAGCGGAATGAAATGCGCCATCTTGGAGAATAAGTCCACGATTACTAGAATCGTATTGTATCCGGAGCATGGAGGTAGATCGGTGATGAAGTCCATAGAAAGCGTATGCCAAGGGCGAGGTGGGATGTCAATAGGGCGTAAGAGGCCTGCTGGTCTTTCCTTTTGACTCTTGTTTTGGGCGCATACTCCACAGGACATTATAAAGTCTCTGATATCTTTTTTCCAAGACGGCCACCAGAAGTAGCGCTTGATCTTTTCTGAGGTCTTGGCTATACCGGGATGACCTTCCATTAAAGAGTCGTGATAACAAGAGATTACTTTTTTCTGTAAATCTGTGCTGGGTAGGTATAATCGTTCTTGGAAATACAATAAGTTGTCCTTTACTGCAAAGTCCTTTCCCTGCAGATGCCAATTCTGTATGTCTGCTGGAGTTACAAGTTGCCTGGCTTTATCCTTAACTTCCTCTATGGATTCTGTGGCGATTACACCCAGAATTCTTTGTTCGGGAATGATTGGTACAGGTTTAGGGTTGATCAAGTGTTCTTCCACTCCCATCCGAGAAAGGGCATCGGCTTTACCGTTCTTTGTACCAGGTCGATAGGTAATTATGAAGTCAAACTCGGCAAAGAATAATGCCCAACGGAGTTGTCTAGAGGATTGGGCTTTTGCGGTTTTCAAATATTGCAGGTTTCGGTGATCCGTAATCACAGTAACGGTGTGTCGGGCCCCCAGCAGATAATGCCGCCAAGCCTTAAAGGCAGACTTGATAGCCAGAAGTTCCTTGTCAGTAATCGTGTAATTGATTTCAGGAGGCGAGAATTTGCGGGACCAAAATGCCACGGGATGCAACTGATTGGTTACCGGGTCCTTTTGTGATAGAACTGCCCCCATGGCAAGGCTTGAAGCATCAGTTTCCACGATGTAGGGGAGTTCGGGGCGAGGGTGTTTTAAGATTGGTGCAGAGATAAATGTAGTCTTCAAATCCTGGAAAGCTTGTTCCGCCTCGGTAGACCATTCAAAAGGTTTGTTTTTCTTTAACAAGGCAGTGATGGGCTGGACTATTCGAGAGAACTCGGGGATAAACCTGCGGTAAAAGTTAGCAAAGCCTAACATGCTTTGCACACCTTTCACGGAGGATGGTGATGGCCATTTGAGAACTGCATCGACCTTCTTTGAATCCATACGCACTCCGCCAGGTGATAATATGAATCCCAAGAATTCAACTTCAGTCACGTTGAAAACACATTTTTCCAACTTAGCGAAAAGTTTGTGTTGACGCAATCTTTCGAGGACCATTTTCACGTGTTTCCGATGTTCAGATTCCGATGAAGAATAAACGAGGATGTCGTCAATGTAAACAACAACACATACATCTATGAGCTCTCTGAGGACATCGTTCATAAAATATTGAAAGGCGGCCGGGGCATTGCAAAGTCCGAAGGGCATGACCTGATATTCAAATAGCCCATACTTGGTACGGAAGGCCGTCTTCCATTCATCACCCTCTTTTACTCGTACCAAGTGATAAGCTCCTCTAAGATCCAGCTTTGTATATATGCATGCTTTTCTGACTTGGTCCAGGAGTTCAGGGATCAAAGGTAACGGATATCTATTCTTAACGGTGATCTGGTTCAGGGAGCGATAATCGATACAAGTTCTAAGGTCTCCTTCCTTTTTTGGAACAAAGAACAAAGCTGAAGAAGCAGGGGACTTGGAAGGACGAATAAACCCATTTGCCAGGTATTGATCCAGGTATTGTCGAAGGTGAAGGTTCTCAGGCTCGGTGAGGGCATAAATTCTACTACAAGGAGGAGTAGATCCAGGTATCAGGTCTATCTGGCAGTCATAAGACCTATGAGGAGGTAGAGAGTTAGCCTGATCCTTCCGGAAAACATCTTGGTATTCTAGGTATTCGGGAGGTAACTGGGGAGTCTCTGAAGAAATTGGGGCCAGTGCAACACCAGGTGGAGGGTGACAAGTAGAGACACATTCTGGAAACTGGATCGTTCTTGATCGCTAATCGATCAGAGGATTGTGTTTCTCTAACCAAGGTATTCCTAGAATAATCTGAAACTGAGGGGCCTTGATCACATCGAACACGATCTTCTCATGGTGTCCATCTTGACTTACTAGCGTCACCTCTTGAGTGGTATGCGTTACTGGCCCAGAGGCTATCTCCGTACCATCCACCGTAGTAATGACGTCCTTTACAGCCTTGGGACAAAGAGTTAGATTCATCCTCAAAACCATTTCATGATCCACATAATTGCCGATGGCACCGCTGTCGACGTAAGCTTCAATTGCATGTAATCGATCCGGATTATCAGGGCTAATGAGGACCATAGGTATCACGAAATGCGAGGTCACGGAACTGGTTTTCACGCTCGGCAAGAGGACCTCTATTCTTGTCGGGCGAGGTCGTTTCCCTGCTCAGAGTTTGTAACTTTGGTAACTGCAGCTCCTAATGCCTTCTTGGCAGGTTTCACCGGACAGTCTCGAAGAAAGTGCCCTGAGTTTCCGCAATATAGGCATAATTGCAACTGTTTCCTCCTTTCCCGCTCCCTTTGTGTTAGAGGACCTTTCAGACCCCCTATTTGCATGGGCTCCCCGGAGTCTACTCCTTTGGAAGGAGTTGGCGGTTTGGAAAATACTCGAGCATCAAACTTGGAACGATCGGCCTTCCTGTTCTGCAGCCTGTGATCTATTTGAACGACCAAGTCTATATAATCCGAACAGTCTTGTGGGGGATTCACTACTTGGGCTAAAACGTCTTTGAGCTCTCCACGTAGACCTCTATAAAACAGCGTAATCCTTTTGTCCTCAGGCCATTGAGTTTCCACTATTAGTCTATTGAAAGATGCAATATAAGCCAAAAGGTCTTGATTACCCTGTCGCAACGAAAGAAGCTCATTGTCCAAGGCCTGCCCCTGTGAATGTCTTGCGAACAGTTTTTCCATACTAAGCTGAAAGGCTTGAAAATCATGGAGAACCGGATCATCTTGATGAACTAGAGGGATCGACCAGTCTGCCGCATTGCCACTAAGGTACGAAAGTACAAAAGCTACTTTAGCTTGATCAGTTGGAAAGGCTGCTGGCCGGCATAAGAAGTGCAACCGGCACTGATTGATAAATACTGCAAACCTCTTTGGGTCACCAGAAAATCGTTCGGGCGGAGCCAGAGGTACATTCCCAGGTAGGTTGATCTGCACTGGATTCATAGAGGATGTTGAAGAAAGATTTGCCCCTGATGCGGGTAACGGGGTCTGTCCGGCTTGTGACTGTAGCACTTGTCTAGCAAGATTGTCTGTTCTCTCCTTGGAAATAATTAGTTCCCTTCTTAGAGCATTCGTTTCCTGACGAGCTGCATGCACTTCTGCCCTTAGTTCCCCAAGTAACCGGGCTAGGGGGTCAGTATCCGAGGTTTCCATAGCGCCTGGGCGAGAGTTTTGCGGTAGGCTTTGCGTTCTGTAACGCTCACCTGATTCTCGCAGAGGCGCCGGTCTTGACTGGGCGACTACCGTATCTTCAAAGGTGATATGTAGCACCCGGTTGGCTCTTTGGGCTGGACCTCTGTGCACTGTATGCCTGACGTGTAGAGTAAGATGTCTGCAGATAGAAAATATGGGGTTAATGAACTGGGGTTATTGGGGTGTCCCTATCTCTTTCCTCTTCTCCTCTCCTGTAGACCCCCAAAGGTTAACGCTCTCACCTTAGGTAAGTGAATGCCGAGCTCTCCATCTGCCTCGGGGCAGGGTGCTGTAACCAGTTTCTTCACTGGATAGGTAGCGCAGGCCTCTTGACTTCAGAGGACTGCTGTCCGTCGTTTACTGCACGAACGGTAAGTTTCGAGTCATTCAAATGTCTTTAAAGTCTTTAGTAATGATGTCTCTTGTTTTGCAGGGTTCCGGCGATGGCGGATGACGGGCTGAAGTGTGTTGAAGATGGAGCCCGTGTGATGAATAGAAGCGCCTGGAAGCACGTAAGTAAGCGCTTGTTGCCTGCTTCACGATGCGCTCTAACTGTCTTTTTATTTTGCAGGTACGAGTTCGGAGCGGCTGCAGGGTGCCGGAATACCCACTGGATTAGATGTGGAAAGGAGTAATGGCACGTGAGTAATAAAGTTCCCCAATGTCTTTAAACGCACCTTGTTTTGTCTTTCAGATGCGGGATGCAGCGCCGAAGGCCACCGGAGCGTGCGAAGAGTTGGTAAGCTTTTGTCTTTCAGATGCCGGAATGCAGTATGAAGACCTCCGGAGCGCACGAAGAGTAGGTAAGCCTTTGCCTTTCAGATGCCGGAATGCTAACCTGTTCTTTCTTGTCTTTATAGGTGTTGCTGAAGACTGGATTCAGGATGGTAAGCCTTTTTCCTTAGGCCTAGGACCGGATGCAGAAGACACGATGAGCGTTCTGCTGCAGAGGGTGCAGAATAACGCAAAGCAAGATTCATCCACCGGGTGTGGTTTAAATAGCCTCCTGTAGTGCTTAGGTGTCTCCTTCCACAGCCACGCCTAAGTAAGAAAAGAGTTCCTGGTAAGAAAAGAGTTCCTGCCTTCCAGAAGAGTTCCAGTGTTCTGAATCTAGGGAGTGGCTCCAGCCCCACACAACAGGAAAAGTAGTTCCAAACAGAAGAGGATCAGAGGCTCAACTGGCAGGCAAGTAAGCAGCATGGTCTGCTGCAGGTAAGTCCACCCAAGCATTATGAGCCCGGCGCTTCCAGCGCTGGGACTGGGCATATTTATGAGCCTGGTGCCACTGGCGCCAGGACTGGGTCCAAAAGGTCCCAATTGGGACTGGTTGGCACTCGGAACCTGGGTTATGGATCTGCTTCCAAGGGAGTTGGGAAAACCCTGACCTTTTGGAAGCAGAGATCCTGACAGGGGGTCTATAGTGAACGAAGACTATTGTATTGTAAAATGCAAGGAATATCAGTGTTTACTTTACTTGCATCAAAGTTGATTAGAAATAGACCGTCAAGTGTATGTAAGCGTGATAGTGCTACGTAGCTCATGCCTTCTTTAAAGACTGTGTTACCAATGTCTATCAATGCTTTGTCTAGGGTAAGACCTTGTGATTTATGAATAGTGACTGCGTATGCAAGAGTTAGAGAAAATTATTCTCTGCGTACACACATGTCTTTGAAGAGAAGGAATCAAGCTGTTGAGTGTCCTATCCTTTTCACTTCTGAAAGTTTGTCAAAGAGAATATTGACAAACTGAATGTTGTTGTCACGTGGGTATGTTTGAAAGCCAACAACTGTACCCAGTACTCCATAAACTAGTCCTTGATCCACGTCAAGGTTACGTTTAAGCATTACTCTGCAATTTAAGGATAATTTTAATATTTTTTGCAATCCAGCTGTGTTGGAGATTGAATTTTCTAAACTATTTAGTCTCGTTGTGGCTTGTTCACACATGGGTAGTGTCATAGCATGTATGTCTAGTTTGTCTGTGGCGCTAATTTAAATTATTGGTTGCATTTCTTTTTTAACATTGTTTCATTGAATTTGAAACAGCTTGCAAGAGTTGGCATTAAGGCCATACAATTGACATTTTTGTGTGCTAACTGTTCCATAACATCTGCAGCACATGCATTATCACCATAAAGTGCATGAATGTGCCGGGTTTTCAATATTGCTTGTGCTTCTTGAGATAATATACCAACTCTTATACTTTTTAAAATGTTGGCATAAGTGAGATCTGCAGATTGCTGCATATTTTCTATTAATTATCTGTATTGGAAATGTTGCCAAAGGTTGACATTTCCAATGCTGCCAACAGTTTTACGGCAGAGTTTGTGTCCTAAGGTTTTAAAAATAGGCTCACCTTTCACTGGTGTCAATTGAAGAAGATCTCCAAAAACAATAATGTGTTTTCCTCCAAAAAGCTCTCCGTAGTTTGTTTTGAGTACTTCTTGTAATCTGAGGTGAATCAAAGCCAACATTAGGTTGGAGAACATGCTCACTTCATCTATTAGTAGCATTTTCATTTGTTTTAATACTCTGCGTAATTCCATTGCAGCTTCTGTAGAAAGTTTGTAATAGTCTAATTTGTTTTGGTGTTCTACTGGCAGGAGTAGTAATCGGTGTAAAGTGACACCGCCAATGTTGTAGGCAGCTAAACCCGTGGGGGCAGTGACAACAGCTGACAGTTTGTTGTTTGTCAATTGTTGAAGGAATTTACTGATGATTTTGATTAAGAATGTTTTGCCAGAACCAGCTTCACCACTGATTTACAGTAGTATAGGTTTGTAATGTTGGCAGGTGCATTCTTTGTTTTCATGTTGTACACCATGTGCAATTTCTTTTGTTACTTCTTCAAAAATGCTACGTTGCTCATTGTTTAGTTTTGATTGTAGTATAGTTAAGTCTTCTTTACCTTCATACTGACACATGGTGTTTTCTACTTCTGTCATAGCTAATTCTGCCTCATTTGTTATTAGTGGCTCTCCCAGTGGTTCTTGGCTTCCTGTTACAGAAGGTTGACTACTGTCAGGAGTGTCCCTATCTAGTTGGGCCTGGAGTTCTTCTTCATGTTGCTGTTCATTGTGCAACATTGTATTGTACTGTGTAAAGTTTACATCGGTTATAGTGCTTTCTTTTGCTTTGAAAGCGTCTTCATAGGAGTCATAGTTATCTAGTATTTCTTCTTCTTTTCTCCATGGTTTAAATAGTTGTGGCAGGGACATGTAATATAGTTCTTTATGTTGAGGAGTGTTTAATGACAATTTGATATGATTAATTAAATTTGGTTTGGTGAGTTTTACTAAGCTGCCTTCACAATTTGACACTCTGTATTTACGTTTTTTTCATCAGGTTTTATATTATTTTTGTATGTGAAGTTTTGGGCTATGTGGTATAGACACATGGTTTCCAAAGTGGTACTTCTGTTTGGGTAGTATGTGTCTGGTAAATTGTTTTTTAAAATGTCTTGGCTGTTGGGATCATGTTTGGCTATTGTTTCTATATCTTCGTATGATTTTAGAACTCTTGTTCCAGATTTAGCAGGACCAAGACTTAGCCATACTATATTTTCAGATTTTCCATACAAAGCAGTACTAGTTAAACGATCTGCTGCTTCTTAGGGCCACATTCTCTATGGGAGAGCATGTTCATGCCCAAGCTGTATAATTTCTGAAACAGTGTTTTGTCTGATGACAGGTCATTCCAGAGGTCTTGGAGCTCTGTTTTTTCTGCTTTGGTTAAGTATGCTGTAACATATTGTGCAACTGCAGTGGAATTGTCTGCAATGTGCTGCACATCTATGTTTGCATTCCATAAGTGGGCAATGATTGCATTGTAATCATTGATATATTTTTCTTCTTCTGTTCTTTTTATGTAATATGTATTTTTAGGTGATTTAACTTTAACACTATGTCTAACTGAAGACATGAAGTTGTTCACTGGACCTGTTTTTGTAACCAATCTAGGGAAACCAAAGCGGCATTTGGTGTAGTATTTCCCTTTGTTTTTGAATTTGCAACGAAAATATTAGCCACATTTGTGTCTTTGAAATTGTAAAATTTGTGTATGAAGATCACTATTTGTTGCTTCTGATGGAATTTCAAAAGTGACATATTTTTCAATAAACTGTAACACTGTGGCATCATTGTCTTGACCAAATTTAGGAGCATCTTTAATCCATAAAAGCATGTGGATATGTGGTGCTCCTCTGGCTTGGTATTCTTTTCTCCAAAAGAAGTGTTGCACTTCTCCGAGGGGAGGAACAGTTTTATTACAAATAAAGTGTAGCATAGCAATGAAGCGATGGTGAAAATATCTTGAAACATTAACAGGATCTAGAGAACAAAGTTCTCCAGGTGTTAGTATGTCTATGTTTGTTTTGTTTTTGTTTGATATGCGTAGGAAATCATGCAAATCTTCCCTTGCATATTCTGCACAACTTAATGTAACAAACCAAGTGAGTGGGCCAAGGTTTCTTACCATACAACGTACATCGCCATGACGTCGAAATCAGTACTCTTTAGTACCACGCATTTTTGGTAATAGATTTGTAATATAAAACCTCATCTTTTTGTTGCACTTTTTGTAATAATTGTGTAGCTGACATATTTTGAAAGTGGGATCCTGATTTTAATGTATGTGCAACTCAGGAACATAAAGTCACTTTCAAAGAGTAGGTGGAATATGTATTCCACATTTTGTCTAAATCTGGGATCTTCAGAATACATCCTCAATGAGCGGTATCCTGATGCTGTTATTTGAATAGGTCTCTCATCGTACCTTCCTCCTTTGCCAGTAGGAAAGAGTAGAGGAAAAGCACGAGCTTCTATACTTTCTTCCCATATGCTGATTGTGATCCTTTTGTTTGTCGCATTTGGTACGTTTCTAGTGCATCTTCTACAGTGTCATTAGAGGGCAATGCATGAATGTTATAATGGTCTAAAGTATTGGATGCTGTAGCAGGGTGTAGAAGCTCAAATTGACCAGCTTCTTGTGACTCTTGATTTATTTCAGTGGTATCCTTCAAGTTTTCTTCAATATTAATTTCTTTGTAGTATTCATTATTGTCTTTCAGATATTGCAAGACTTGTCTAACTTTATGTAAATCTACCAGTTGTTGCCAAATTGTTTTGTCTTTTGTAGGTACACCATTTACTAAGATAGTTAAAGATTGCTCCATTGGACGTTGCACTCCTAGAGTGTGCACATTTTGTTTTAGATCTAATGGTAAATACACTACTTTTCCACGAATACCTTTCACTAATTCAGAGGGAGGTAATTTTGCTGTTTTTGGTTGAAGGCATATTATTGCTTGAAAGGGGTGCACCGTTTGAATTATGATGCTCTCATATGCATTGAGTTGTGTAGCGGATTTGGTAGAGGAAAAAAATTCCAAATTATTTGTGATAGCACGTGAAGGAGTTTGGTTGTTGTCCAGTTTTTTAGTGCAGTAACTGCAAAACATTAAGGGGTCAGTTATTTCGTATTTGTTTTCTGCTATAAGGTAGAGGGCTAATTCAAACCATTTAGAATCTTCATTGTCTTCTATTTTGTATGTTAGGTCTACAGTTTTTGTGTTACTTTAATAAAAAGTTCTGCAGCAACATACACACACATGGGGCCTCATCACGAGTCTGGCGGTAACACTTAAATGTGGCGGTAGCACTCTTAACACCGCATTTAAGGGTCCGCCAGATCATGGCTTTGGCGGATTTCCCCCCAGCTCTCAGCTGGGGGGACATCCGCTGCAAAATTGCTGATTTTCGGTGCGATTACCGCCGGCGGGAAATCCGCCAGCAGTAATAGTGCAAATTTTCCCCATTGGGCCCAATGGGGAATGAGGAATTCCCGAATGGGCCCAATGGGGAATGGGCAATAACCCTTCCGGCAAACCCATGATCCGGCGCTAATAGCTACTGCCCAACTCGTGATGAGGCCCATGGTTTGGTACTTCAGAAGATGTACGTTCACATTTCAGTATTTCTTTTTTGTATGTGTGTAGTAGAAGGTTGCCATGCATAGAATTGTTGCTAATTTGCTTTAAAGCTATTTCATTCAGTAAGTGGCTTTCACTTCCAAATATTTCTTCTGTATATAGTCGATTTCTTCAAGTATATCTTTTGCTGTACCATGTAGAAGAATGTTATTTAAATTGGCTAGTGGTAAAGCAGGACTTTTAGCATAGTACAGTTTATAGACTAGATTTCTTATAGTTGAATGATGTGTTGATATCATTTTGATATAATTGAAGGTGGTTTTGGAAGTAGGTCCTGAAATGCAGGCCATTGAATGTCCTTGTAGTCCTGTGTACTTGCGCACTGGACAGGTATCCATATTTTGCAGTAGTTTAATTTTAATTTTGTCTTTGCCTTTCACATATTGATTGAGGAATTGGCGTAAAGACTTGAAAGATTTTTTGGGAATGTTACACATTGACGTGCATGGCCATTTGTATACTAAATGTTCTGATTCAGTTGAGTGGAGAGGTAATTCTAAGTTTTCTGGGGATATTTTTGTAAGCAGTATTTCTTGTTCCATTATGGTATTATTAAGGTTTTCATAACCTAGTCCACTGCTATGTATGGCAATTGTATTTGTTTGCTTTTGTTTGTATGCTTCTGCATTAAAATATGGTTCTGTGCTTTTAGTGTGACTCCATTCACCTCCACAGATATGTAAGAAGTTATTTCTGTTGACATTTCGTTTATTTAGAAGTCTTTTTTGTAATTTAATCATTAGTTTTGTTAGTGGTTTCATTTTGTTTAACACTAAAATAAATAACTTTCTTTTGAGAAGGATTGCACTGTCTATCAACGCTTCTAAGATTAATTTTCTACGTTAGGTTTTAAGGTTTCTGCCTGATTTCTCTCCTGTTTTTATAAGACTTTGAAGGACTCTGTGACAGAACATTTTTGCTAAAATACTTTTTTTGGTATGCTTAGTTGGCACTATATCAAGATTTGTAGGAGCAGTTTTATCTGTAGTGGTAGCTGAATGTTTGTTAATTGTTTTCTGGTTCGTTTTACATTTTGATAGAGGAGGCAAAGTTTCTGTACTTGAAGCTTGTTTTGTTTCGCTAAATGGCTGTATTAGCTGTTTTGTTTGAACTTTTTTACAAATTCTGCTACAGATGGATGCTTATTTTTGACACTTCTATTTTCATTTGCTCTGCTTCTGTGTTGCTTTCTACGGACTTGATTTTTGGTAGGCATTCTTTAGGGTCTGTTTAAAAAAATAAGGTATGGGTTGGGGTGTTCTGCAATGTATGTGTTCTGTGTGCATGAGTGTCTGAGTATGATGATAAAGATGTATGTGATGGTGTGTGATTGTGCATTGGGCAACTACAACTAGTTGGGATGGGTATTCTTGAATTTATGTGCTCCTAAACTGGGGTTCAGATGACAGTAGAAAGTAAGCTAGTGGTGTGGAGAAGTACAAATAGTAGATCTATGGTATACAATTAAAACAATTGTTTGTTCTATAATATCAAAATTCTAGGGGCTGAGTTGGATCATTTGTGCGCCGAAAAATAGGAATTTGTGCGCTATTCTGCCTGTAAATCTCTGTTTAAGAAATGGGGATTTGTGGACAGAATGGTGCACAATCTCTATTTTTAGGCGCAGAAATAGCATGAATTAACCTTACAGTGTGTTTGAGTAATAGTACAAATATTATGGTGGTATTTAACTTACTTTTTTTCTGGAATGAGCAGGTTTCTTCTTACTTGTTCTTTGTACTTCAAATTCGGCTGCTTCTTTTCAGGTGAGTGGTCTTCACTGCAATTGTAAAGGAAATAAATTAGTAATTTTGTTTGTATATTGCACTGATTTTAATTTAGACATTGATTTTTATGTTTTTGTACAAGTATTGTTGTTTGATATTTGAACATACTGAGTGCATGCAATTCTGTTTGAGTATGTTAACTCTTTATATTGTACTTTAAATATTTTAGTTCAACATGCTTTGCACATGTGTGTATAAAAAGAAATTAAATAGCAGATAGGTTTGTAAGTGACAGTTGAATATAGGAGTTGAAAAAATGACAGTAAGTTCCTTTTATAGGTTATACAAGCTAAAAGTCAGTTAATCTGTTTATATGAATCTATAAGAATTGTACATGTACTATACAGAAAATATGCATACCTGTAGTTTGTGATCATGCATATGGATATGCATGCAGCTGCAAGCAGAAATCTTGGAGACTTGTACAGTATTTCTTGTAAAAGGTGCTTTCCAATGATATGACACTTGTACTCAGAGAGATTAACAGTACATTTGAAGTGCTGATCTATGTTGATGCAGTTAGATGTATAGGTCTTGGATGTGATTGGTGGATGGTCGTTTGACTGCTTAGCTATATCCAATGAGGGAATGGCACAGAAAGTGAAATGGAAATGGTAGAATGACTGTCCATGTTACGATATGTCTGCGGACATGGAGGTAGTCCGCGGACATTGCGTGTTACATCCGGGGATTTTGGGATGGGGTGGCATGCAAATGAGAATGAGCAGAGCAAGGGATTGGTCAGTAAAGTATAGTGGGTGTGTTGTGCCAGGAGAGAGTTTCTCAGATACTCTTTTTGCTGAGAGAAGAACAGATAGCTATGGCTGTGTGTTTCAGAAAACAGATTGTTTGGATTTCGGGAGACTCGTGGATACATTGGTTGAAGGTGCATGCAGAAGGCTGTGGAGTAGCTGTAGATCTTGGATTCCCACATGTGGAAGTGCACTGGCATGGAGTACGTGGAATGAAGTGGTTGGACTTGCTACCTCTTTGTGCTTCTTTGGAGACAGAGCAACATCCAGACATAATTGTAATTCATTGAGAAGGGAACAGTTTAGGACATGTGTCTGGAATTTCTTTGCAATTTGCAATGAAAGAAGGACTTGGGAAGGTCATGGACATCTTTCCAAATTCTCAAGTAATTTTTTCACGGATTGTGCAGAGACAAATGTGGCTTCGTTCTTCTTCCTTCATTTGGTCCACAAATGGAGAAAGCAAGGCGCAATGTCAATAAGGCTGTTTGTGCCTTTCTAAGAGATGTTGGCATGTCCTCTTTTCACAATGAAAATATTATGTTTCGTAGCACATACATTTTTCGCAGAGATGGAGTTCATCTTACTTATGCTGGCAATCAGATTTTTCTGAGAAATGTATAAAATGCATTGCAACCTTTTATGGAATTACAGCATCCATTTTGTAGTAGGTGTTGAGCATTTCAAATTTTTCAAACACAAACAAACACCACCAAAAGGCTCTTTTCAGAGTCACCACTTCCTCAAGACAAAACTGCAATGGTTATGATAGGGTAGCACCCCAAAATTTTAGATGTTCGCGGACTGTCCGCAGACTTCTAAAAAATACACAGGGCCCTGCTTCATTTATTTTCACTTCTATTTTTAAATTGTGAAAGGCGGCTCTGAAAAGAGCCTTTTTGTTTTTTGATTTTTGTTGTTTTAAATTTTTTTGGGTTTTTTATACACGACACACTAGGAGAGGAGGGAAAAGGAGGGTAACGGGGGGACACCAACCACGGGGATAAGAAAGGGCGGGTGGAGAGAGGAAGATGTAGAGTGGGTCTTACTTGGGTAGTGAGCAGATCTTCTCGTGCTCTGAGACCAGAGCCTCAAAAGCACTTCGAAGTCTCTTCCCCCTGCAGAGTACTGCGTCACAGTACATACACACAACTGTGACCCTCAAAAGGTAAGGGTCATCAGTATTGCGTATGGCCTGTGAGGCAGTTTGAGGAATACGCTGTCCCACAGGAGTGTTCCTTGTGGTGACAGGATTGGAAACGGAGGATGTAGTAGAGGAAGTCAACCTACTACGCTCCTCGCAAGGTACAACCTTGCGAATGGCCCCAGAGTGGAATGACTTTAGGTGTCGCATCATGGCAGTTGTCTCAAAGCTGTATGAACCAGGCCTCCTGCGACTGAGCACCATTTTGCACTCGTTGCAGGTGACTGGGTTCGCACGCGCCTTAGGTACATTACCATGAATGGTAAATAACCGCCAGACCCAAGACTCATGCCGAGTGCTGGTAGTAGGGAGTTCCTCTACCTCATTCACGTCATCCTCTTCATCCTCCTCTGCATCCTCACTCCTGTTCTGCTCTTCAGGCCCTTGGGGAGGTGGTGGTGGTGGAGGGGGTGGAGGTGGTGCTGCGGCAGATGTAGCACCAGGTGGCAGTACTGCAGCCATGGATGCCATCAGGTTTCAGATGAAAATCTGGAAAGTTGGCAGCAAAATGCACTGTGTTCTATAAGATAGCCAGAAACACAATGAGAATGAGCTCTAGGGTGTGGCTTTTTATAAGGGTGCTTGTGCGCGGTTCACGGACATGCGTGCTGTCCACGGACAGATCGAACACCAAAAAAAGATTAAAAAAGTCCCAAAAAGTATGTAGAAACTCAGGATTACTATGTGGGACTTGTGCTATGGTGAGTTATTATTGAAAAATATTGTGGATTGCTTGAAAAGGTAGTTTTAAATTGTTCGGGGACACGAACAGTGTTCGCAGTCAGAACACACGCTCAGCCTGGGTGCGGTTATATGATAGCTTCACGAACATGTCCGCGAAAGGACCGGGTGTCCGCAGGACTTCAAATGCACTGAAACTGTTTTGCGCATGTGCGTTGGTGTTCTACAGACACTGTTCGGGTCCTGAAACTAATTAAAAGTGCGTCACAAGTAAAACAAACAGTTACGAACAGGCGTTTGTTCTTAGAACAGTTTCAACTCGCTTGCAAACAATACGGACAAGCATAGAATCCTCAGACACACCCATTTTGTTTATTTGCGAACATCCCGGGACACTTGATGCGTTCTTAGAACAGTTTGAACATGCTTACGAACAGCACGAACAGGTCTAGCTTCCTCAGGACACCCCCATTTTGTTTATTTACGAACATTTCAGGATACTGCCTGTGTTCTTAGAACAGTTTCAACTCACCTGCGAAGAATACGGACAGGTCTAGCTTCCTCAGGACACCCCCATTTTGTTTATTTACGAACATTTCAGGACACAGAGTTTGTTCTTAGGACAGTTTCAGTTTGCCTCTGAACAATACGGACAGGCATAGCGTCCTCAGGACACACCCATTTTGGTTATTTACGAACATTTCAGGACACCGCTTGTGTTCCTAGAAAAGTTTCAACTCGCCTGCAAACAATACGGACAGGTATAGCGTCATCAGGACACCCCTATTTTGTTTATTTACGAACATTTCTGGATACTGCTTGTGTTCTTAGAACAGTTTCAACTCGCCTGCGATCAATACGGACAGGTCTAGCGTCCTCAGGACACCCCCATTTTGTTTATTGACGAACATTTCAGGACACCGCATGTGGTAGTTTGATTGCGGACACCCCGAACACCAGCTGTGTTCTTAGAACAGTTTCAACTTGTAATTTTACTTTATTTTATATGGATGTTAAATTTATGACAGAGAAGGTGAGGCAGAAACTGAAACAAAAACAGGAGAATTGGGGGTTTCAATAGGATTTATATGAGGTGAAGAAGGGATGGAAGTCTCATCAAAACGTTTTGGTTCATGGAGAGGGTTTGGGGATAATTGACTTGGATATGGTGAGGGGGGACAGGTACATGTGGGACAATGGTATCTAGTTTTGTGTTTCAAGTGATCCTCCACAAAGTTTTTTAAATTGTTGAAATTTGCCATGAGTAGGTCCAATATTTCTTCCATGTGCTGGAGAGTCTTATCCAATACTTCTTCTTCTTTATTATTTTCAATTTTTGTATGGTCTGTAAAAAGAAATGTATATGTTAAACGTATATAAAATAATATTTATTAATTGGTTAATATAGTAAAGTGTCTACCATTAGGTTCACTATCTTCAGACATTTCCTCACGTGGGAAATGCTCCTCTAGCCACTCCAGAGTACTAGACATTTCTGTGAAAAAAAAACATAATATCACTTTTTTTGTATCTAATACAGAAAATTTACTAATATATGAGTAAAATGCAGTACACTTACTAGCTTCTGGTAAGGTGTGTTCTTACTGGTCTGTAGATCTGCTGTTGCTCTTAGTTGTGGAGTTTCTGTGAGGTAATCATGTTGGAAGACTATCTTTCTTCATTTGGTATATTCCATTTTAGAACATATTGTATTTAAATGAATGGTTAATGTGTTATATATATGGGTTACACTTCTTATTTATTACTACATATAATGTGTATGTGTGCTGGTTTGTGAATTTGTAAAATGTTCATATGTTATGATATAACAATTAAACATACCCCCCAGACTTTTTGGGTAGGGGTGCTGATGTCCGCATATGTCCGCGGACATTAGAAGAGTTTGCGGACATCAAATTCAGTAGAGGGGGTTCAGTATATTCCATGTTAAATGTACATAAAGTCAGAGATATTATTGTTAAGTTGCGCTACTAAAAACCTATGAAATTCAGTAAAAAAACTTTGTTAAAGGGACGTTATGGTTAAGTTGCGCTACTAAAAACCTATGAAATTCAGTAAAAAAACAGTGTTAAAGGGACGTTATGGTTAAGTTGCGCTACTAAAAACCTTTGAAATTCAGTAAAAAAAACTTTGTTAAAGGGACGTTATGGTTCCAAGTAAAACCGAAAAACCCCTGAAATTCGCCAGTTGACATGTGATGTCATCAGTGATGTCATCAATGACATTTGTGATGTCATCTATGATGTCCTGGGTGTTAGTCTTAGCAGTGCACAGTGGTGGTGCGAGTTATGGTTGCTTAGCTTACCATAACTGGCGAATTTCAGGGGTTTTCCGGTTTTACTTGGAACCATGACGTCCCTTTAACAACGTTTTTTTACTGAATATATATATACATATACAGCACAGTAGAAACTTGTGAAGATTCCATATCTCCTTGGAGACTACAAACATGTTTTTTGATATTTCTTAGAGACATGCAAACAACAACAAGATGGAATTTTAAATGTGGCATGAGGGCACAACATGTTTATACATACAGTTGGTGGCAGAGTTGCTTATGCCCATGCATGTTAATAGCATCATAACAAGTTTACTCACAGCAGTTACAAATCCTAATATACATCTCATTTAACAATTATTACTGACCATATGAGCTAAAGGTGCCTTTACCTTAATATCAGGATAACCCCTATTAATTACATTGAAAAATGAGAGTGGGATATAACAGTAGTGTGTGTGTTTCTTTTTCTGTGTATCAGTGTTATGTGTTTTTAAAGTAGACTAGTTCATCCAGCCCACCATGAGGCTGGAAGGAATGTTGAGAAGACGAAAAAGAAAGGAACAAATGAACAGAACACCCTTGCCCAAGAATGGGCTGGGCATGGGAGAAAAGCATGCAAGGGGATTTGCAGTTAAGAGAGAGAAGGAAGAAAGACAGCAAAGAGAGAAGAAGAGACACCAAGCACCTGGCGGGACCGCTGCCGAGAGTTGCTCCACAGGGCTCTAAGACATTGAGAGTGCTGGGAGAAAGCTTGGTGAGCCAACCACAGTGCTAACTGAGGAGCTCCCACAGTGCCATAGCAGGTGTTGGCCCGCCTGCGGGTCAGACAGGATGGGCCCTGGAATAAAAAAAGGCCCAGGTGGCATGCATGGGGCTCTGAGGCAGGCCCCTTCTGAAATTCCTCCTGGGCTGCAAAGAGCGGTAAGTCTGCTCCACCCTGGGTGCAGCAGAAGTCTTAGGCTTCCCCGCAGGGCACCTTGTGAGACAGGCATGGTATCAAGAGAGATGACACAGACAACAGATGTATTTTTTCAAGAAAAACTTCACTAATAATCTGAATGGTGTAACGCCTAACTTGCCCTATGCTATGGTGGTATTTTCCCTACCTATAGAAACTGAGGAAAGTCTGTGTTTGCAAGTCCAAAATAATAATCTGTCTGTGTCAAAACATATGCTTGTCCTTCACATCTATAACTTAACATGGGTGTTCAAAAGTAAAGGTTAAGCTACTTGCAGCTTGAGTTCTTCTTGAGTTCCCTACCTCAAGTTCAATACAGTTCCAATATAGGTTCACTTCAAAAAAGTTTGGTCAAGTTCTGAAATTATCTTCTTCAAGTTCGAGTGCATCACAATCGACACCAAACAAACGGCCAGGGCTTACCTGCCCCAAGTTCAAATGTAGCACAGTTCACAAAAAACTGAGGTCTTGGGACTCACTTCCCCAAGATAAAGTTCTCTGGTTGTTTGGTTCTCAAGGTTCCCTTCCCAAGACTTTAAGTGAGCATTCACATTGTTTCATCTGTTAAAAGTTCACAAGAAAACACTGGGTTTAATCTGTTCAAAGTTCACAAGAAAACACTGGGTCCACTTAACCCACCTTAAGGTTTGTTTCCGCAATGGTTTCACACTTCTTTGCAGCTTGTTCACCATTCAGGGTTTCCTGGTCTTGGCTCAGTTATCAGACCGCACGGTTCACTCATCATAGGTCACGCAACCAGTAACCCTATACTTTGCCTCTGGCTTGATTCTTGATGTGGGTAACTTTCATATTAGGAGACTCTCTGGTCCGGGCGCAGTTGTTATACCGCACAGTCCACCCAACACAAGTCATGCAACCATACATCTCCCCAAAGCTACTGTGCCCCCTTTTAGGTTCTTCTGTCTTGGATTTTCACTTTCCAAACTTGTATTCCGTATAACACTCTTTTATATCAGGTCTTGACTTGTCATATAGTTATCACTCTTTCTCACATTTACAGTTATAACTGATATTCCTTATTCTTCTTCTTTACACTTGTAATGCTCAAAACAACTCTTCAGTTTCATCACATGTCTTTAATTCTGTTGTTATTGTGTTTTACTGACAGCGTGCCACTTGATATGGCCATTTGACTTAAAGTATGCATTCACCATTTAGCGCATCATAGTTTAGTCAAATAGCAGCTTTCTTTCAGTTTGATGTTCAATATAGGCAGCATTGACTTGTATTCACTCAGATAGCGCCTTTCTCTCAGTTTGGTATTCAATATATGCAGCATTAACTTGTACTCATTCAAATAGCGACTTTCTCGCAGTCCGGTATTCAATAAATGAACAGTTTACTTGTACTCACTCAAATAACAACTTTCTTTCAGTTTGACATTCAATAAAGTCACTGTTCACTTGCGTTCGGGGACAGTTACTTAATTTCGGTCCCTCGGAACGCTCCAGTCTTCTGACAATTACCAGCTCTTTGCGACTCTCCTGAATGGGAAACCAAACTGCCAGTTTGCTGGGCAAATCGCCACACACACACTGCCTTCTGTGCTCAGCTCTAGATCTGCTATACCCATACAAAGAAAGGTTCCCAGTCCTACCCAGTCCCTCTGGCAGATCTCCTGGTTTTGTTGCCGCCGTCTCGGTTTCCTTGTCCTGCAGCATAGTGGATTCTTCTACTGCTGCCCTTATGCTTTTGGGTTAGAAGTTTTATACTCTTTTGCATTCTTAACAGGATGCAGGTGAAGGGAGTTAAACTCAATTGCCTGACAATGTATAAGCCTGTTAGTGTGACATACCTGATCTTCATTACAAGATGCCTCCAGGCCCCTCTATTTCATCCCAGTACTAGAGTGGTATTTGCAATAGGATGTGTGCACTACTCTTAGCTGCCTCTTCCTCTTCTCAGTACTTGGTGGGAAACTACAGGAAAGGATAGGATAAGATTGACAATATCCCATGAAGACTGAGGGAGGGTCAGGTAGGTTTGTGTTAATGAAGGAGGGATACCATGTCTCACCTTCAGATACCTGTAACATTTGCCATATCTCTGCTGGAGCTTAGGTTGCCCGGGTTCTATGGGTGCTGCTACTACTGTGGTGGAATGGTAACCCCCCTGCAGTAACAAGAGAAAAGGGACAAGGAATGAATCTACTGTGGGTCAAAACCTATTATCCCTACCCACTCTGCTGTGCTTCTTAACTGTGTTCTGATTAATCCACTTTCTCACCTGTGGGTTTTAGTTAGGCAACTCTGCATCCTGCTGTCATGCAGGGGTGCACTGGTTGGTGAGCAGTTTTTCCCCAAAGGCCCCTCCTAAGGATGGACCTTGTGGCCCTGGTTTAATCGGATGGTTCTGGTGAAACCTTTTAACTAGCTGGGGAGAATGGATGTAATTACTGGGTTGCCAAGTTCTATCCTGTGGGCCATACCCTTTGCAATCTGAAAGGTAAAACAATTTCCTTCTGAATACCTTAGAATCTTAAATGTCCTTTACTTCAAACTCAGGATCACCCTCTATAAGCACTGGGCCTGGCAATTCTTGCACTCTTGTTCCTGGACAGACAGGCTTCAAGAATGAGACATGAAACACTGGGTGTATTCGCATATGGGTTGGAAGGGTCAACTTCATAGCTACGGAGTTCATGACTGCTTCAACTGGGAATGGGCCCATAAATCTGGGTTGGAATTTTCATGGCCCCTTAAGAGTGATGTGTCTGGAAGCAAACCACACCTTGTCCCCCACTTGATATGATATGATAGTTTATTTATAAAGCGCCTATACACAATGTGTTTGAAAGCGCTTCAAGGCAAGGGAGGGAACAAGGGAAAATACAATGACATTCTTACAGGCCATGAAAAGTAAGTATGTGAAATTAACTATCGTACTCGGCCTGATGACATTTCAGATAGTGCAAGATCTAAGACATAGATAAGGAAGGGAGGGGGAGATTGGGAAGGAAATGGAAACAGACAGGCGACTACTGTACTAGGCCTGACGACATTTCTGGCAGAGCCAGAGAAAAACAAAAGGTGAGGGAGAGGGGTGCAGAAAGGGAGGGGAGGAACAAAACAAGTGACTATCGTACTAGGCCTGTTGACATTTCAGATAGTGCTGGAGTGAGGGGGGACAAGTAAGGGGAGGGGAGAGGAGACAGACAAGGTTGCTATCATACTAGGTCCAGGGACAATTCTGATAGAGTAAGTGCATAGAAGAAAGTAAGGGGAGGAGGGGAGGAGATATGAAAAAGGAGAAAGGGAGAGGAGGAGAGAACAGAGAGTATGCAGTCAAAAAGAGCGGAGAAGCAAGAGGGGAGAGCGAATACAATTGCAGAAGATAATAGTAACACATTATATTGCAAACCAGAAACAAGAAGATGGGAACAACATGATTCAGGGCCACCATGAGTACAGGATGCAAAGGAAGTCCAGCATGAGTGTTGAGAAAGGGTGACACACCGTGAATCATGGAAGTCCATAAAGGTCAAATCCAGCATTGGCCACAAGACGGTGATGGTGAAACCAGAATGTATCAGGACAGACTCCTGCAGAAGTAGGCCAGAGGGGGCTGGAGGGGGCTGGGGTGAGGGGAAGCAGGGTAGAAGAATCAAGCTAAACAGGCAACACCTGTGTGCGAGACGGGAGGGGGGCACAAGGGAACATCACAGGGGGACCAGAGTGGGTGGGGATGACCTGTGGGGACAGAGGGAGTAAACACATGTTGGTGCATGCTTACCTGCTGTCTGAGCAGGGGGTCGGGGCCTGGGTCCTCCCAGTCCGAACAGGTCCAAACAGAAAATGTCCTTTTCTTCGTCAGCCATTTGCTTCGGACACCCGGGTGAGAGACGCCCTTGATCTAAGAGTTAAGAGCAGGAAGGAAGAGGCAGGGCTATGAAGGTGGGGGGTGCTTAGGCCAGGTGACATAGATTCAGTTGCACCTGCTCCCCATCTGCAATGGAAAAGAGGCTGGAGGGCACATTAAGTAGGGGAAAAGAGCAGAAACCATGAAGGCACCAGGTGGACGGGGCTTGCTAAGTGGGGAAAAAGAGCGGCATCCTGGAAGGCGCCAGGTAGGCAGGGCTTATACCAGATGACCTAGATCAACTAGCACCTGGTCCCCATCTAAAAAGGAAAAGAGGCTGGAGTGCTCCTTAAGTAGGAACAAGAGCGGCAACCAGAGTTGATATCTCGGAGTGTCTCTTCGGTGTTTGCCAGCAAATATTTTCAGAATCTCTTTAGCCGCAGTCAGATGTGCCAAGGCTTCCTCTTTAGCTGCCGCAGGCATCTCTAAAATTTCTGGTGGATCGAAAGCTGAGGTTCGTGGGTGGCAAACATTGAAGGTATAAAACAGAGTAAATCCGTAGATGCATGCACTGAATTGTTGTAAGCGTACTCTGCAATCCAAAGCAGATACACCCAAGTGTGATCCATTTGATGGAGGAGACATCTGACATCTATTGTTCTAGGGTTTGGTTTGTCCGCTCTGTCTGTCCGTCAGTCTGCAGGTGATGACTGGTGGACAAATGCACCTCTAACTTGGCCATTTCACAGCATCTTTTCCAAAACTGGGATACAAATTGGCTGCCTCTATCAGACTCCACAGCCGACGGGAACCCATGTAGTCATACAATATGCTCCAAGAAGACGATAGCCAAGGCTGAAATCGATGGAATTCCTTTCAGCGCTACACAGTGGGCCATCTTGGAAAACAAGTCCACCACTAGCAGGATCATGTTGTAGCCGGAACAGGGGGCAATACTGTGATAAAATCTATTGAGATGGTGTGCCATGGGGCCGGTGGAACAACTAAAGGTTGAAGAAACCCTGCAGGTTTTTGCTTAGAAAACTTATTCTGGGCACATATTCCACAAATCTGAACAAAAGCGATGATATCCTTACGCCACATAGGCTTCCAGAACAACCGCTTGACTTTGGCATTGGTCTTAGCGATGCCTGTATTACCCTCCAACAGAGCACCATGATAGTCTGCTAAGACCTGTTTTTGTAGGGCCCGTGTGGGTAGATATAGACGTCCTTGGAAATACGGTAAATTATCTTGGATTGAACACTGAGGCCCTTTAGACCCCCAGTGTGTGCCATACTGAGTTGAATCTTTGCCTTCAAATCATCTAAGAAGCCCTCTGTAACAACCACAACTCCCAACAGTTTTTCTTCAGGAATGATGTTCACTGGATTTGGTGTAACATAGACATCTTCATCCTTCCCCTATGCGTGATAAGGCATCTGACTTGCCATTGCGCACCCCAGGGCGGTAAGTGATGAAGAAGTCATATTCCACAAAGAACAGAGCCCAATGGAGCTGCCAAGATGATTGGGCCTTCGCTGAGCGCAGATATTGCAGATTCCAATGGTCCGTAATGACAGTGATAGTGTGCCGAGCTCCTAACAAGTGATGTCTCCACTCCTTGAGTGCATTCTTGATAGCTGCTGAAAACTTCATAGAACAAAAGGCCACTGGATGCAGCTATCCGGTATCTGGGTTCTTTTGGGACAGTACCGCTCCCATAGCATCACTAGAAGCATTGGTCTCCACCACAAACGGCAGATCTGGTTGTGGGTGGATGTTGTAACACTGGAGCCGTAGTGGACTTACTCTTCAATGCCTGGAACGCCTCTTCAGCCTCGACTGTCCAGTCAAATTTTCTGTGCTTCCGAAGTAACAATGTGAAAGGATGCACAAGTTGAGAAAAACCAGGTACAAAACACTGATAAAATTGGGGAATCCCAGGAAACTTTGGACTCCCTTTACCGACGTGGTAGATGGCCAGGTAAGAACTGCTTCCACTTTCCTGTTATTCATCTGAATGCCCTGTGGTGACAGAACCAGGAACTCCACCTCTGTCACATGGAAAGATCACCTCTCAAGCTAGATGTACAGTTGATGTTGCCGTAATTTGGTAAGTACCGCTCGAACATGAGAAATATGCTCCTGGACTGTGGCTGAGTAGATTAATAAATCATCAATGTACACTACTGCGCACATATCTAACAACTCTCATAGCACGTTGTTCATGAAATTCTGGAAGGCTTCAGGGGCGTTGCATAGCCCAAAAGGCATCACTTGATACTCATACAGAATGTACTGGGTGCGGAACGTAGTTTTCCACTCATCCCCTTTCTTAACCCACACAAGACGGTACACTCCCCGAAGGTCTCACTTGGTAAATACTTTTGCATGCTTGACTTGGTCCAACAACACCAGAATGAGTGGAAGCGGGTATCTGTTCTTTACCATGATCTAACTGAGCGCACGATAATCTATGCAAGTATGAAGGTCCCCCTCCTTCTTAGGCACGAAGAAGAGGGGAGAGGCTGCAGGCAATTTTGAAGGTCGGATAAATCCATTAGCGAGGTACTGATCAAGGTATGCCTTGAAATGACCATTCTCCTGTTCCGTCAAGGTGTAAATCTGACTGCACATGCCTGGGATCCAGGTATGAGATCGATCTGGCAATCGTGTGGCCGATGGCGTGGTAGAATGTTGGCCTGTTACTTCTCAAAAACATCCTGGAAATCTCGATACCCCGGAGGCAGGATGCCCACCAAACCCCAGTGTAGGGCCAACTCTTCGCACAGCCTGTACCAGGTTTCCCGAGTCCTCTTCCACTCTATAACATGAGTTCTTGCACTCCTCTGCGAAAGTCAAGTTCCTGGTGCGCCAATCAATGTGCGGGTTGTGTTCTTCTAACCATGGAATACCCAAAATAAGTTTGAACTGCAGAGCACTGATTAGGTCAAACAAAATCTTTTCTCGATGTTCATCCTGGCAAAGCAAAGTGCAATCCTCTGTGCAATGTGTCACTGGTCCCGATACTAGCTGAGTACCGTCTACAGCCATTACGTTCTCAGCCACTGGCTTAGGGCACACAGCAATTCCAATTCTGCTTCCGAGTTCGTGATCCATGTAAATGCCTACCTCACTGCTGTCCATGTATGCTTCTAAAGCATGCATTTTAGAGGGTTGATGGTGGCTAATCAGGATGACAGGTACAACAAAATGAGAGATCTGAGATTCCTTCTTCTGGCTCGACAAGCCGACCTCTATGCTTGCCGGGCGTTGGAGTTTTCCACCTGATCTTCTTTCTCTCCTTTATTCAAGGCTCCCACTGATTTTCTGTGTGACTTTACTGGACAATTGCAAAGGAAATGTCCCACCGTGCCTCATTAAAGGCATAACTACTGCTGTCTTCTTTTCTCTCTTTCCTGTTTTGAGATGGGTCCCTGAATTCCACCCAATTGCATAGGCTCAGGATGGACCTCGAATGCATGACGGGGCATGTTTTCTTTCGGGCGGCCATAATATGATCTGTTATCCAAGCAAGAGTGATCCACCCGATGATCTTGCAATCTGTGGTCCAATTGGATAGTTAAGTCAATGTATTCTGCACATCCCGTGGGAGGATTCACAACCTGGGCCAGAATATCCTTCAGTTCGCCCCACATGCCTCGATAAAATAACGTTGTTCTCTTTTCTTCCCGACAATTTGTTTCTGCTACCAATCGGTTAAAGGTGGTCACGTAGGCCAGCAAATCTTGACTGCCTTGTCGCAGGGACAATAACTCATTGTCCAATGCTTGTCTCTGAGTGTGATGTGCAGAGAGTTTCTCCAGTTCTCGCTGGAACCCCGGAAAATTGTGTAACAGAGGGCCATCCCTGTTGACTAGAGGAATGTACCAGTCCGCTGCATGTCCTCCCAAGTAGGACAGTACAAATTCCACTTTAGACTGGTCTGATGGGAAAACCCCTGGTCTACACAGGAAATGTAAATAGCACTGGTTCATGAACACTGCGAAGCGCTTAGGATCCCCCATGAACCGTTCCGGAGGTGCTAGTGGAATGTTCCCTGGTACAACCACCTGAACAGAGGCCACTAGCTGTAGAATCTGAGCTGGAGAACACCACCGGGAAGGAGAGCCTGGCCTGCCTGTGCTTGGAATAGCTGTCGGCCTAATTCGTCTGTGCAATCTCTATTTACTACCAATTTCTGCCTCAGGAAATTGGTTTCAGACCGTGCTGCATGCACTTCTGCACGTAGCTCCCCCAACAGCTGGGACAGGTTATCTATATCTGTGGTCTCCATTACGCTCGGGCATTTGTGTTGTCATCTTTGATGTGCTGGGTGTTAGTCTTAGCAGTGCACGGTGTAGGCGCGAGTTATGGTTGCTTAGCTTACCATAACTGGAGGATTTCTGAGGTTTTTCGGTTTTACTTGTAATCATACCGACCTTTAACAAAGTTTTTTCATTTAATTTCTTAGGTGTTATTAGCGCAACTTAACCATAATGTCCCTTTAACAACATTGTTTCAGTGAATTTCATAGGTTTTTAGTGCAAGTTAACCATAACGTTCCTTTAACAAAGTTTTTTTCAGTGAAGTTCATAGGTTTTTACCAATGTATGCTAATTTCCTATGACTTACCAATATCATACTTACCCCAATATAGCAACATTTCTGTCCAAGTTACAAAGTTTCACCTTCTAACTTGGCCATTTTCCATCTTCTAGCATCATTTTTAACACTTCTATACACTTTTTGCAACTTGTTCCACTGTTTTTGTGTCTGTCGACGGACATTCGCAAACGTCTGATGTCACTGCAGACTTTTCGGACAGTGTCACATGACTGCACGTGCCGCGACATGATGAAGTGAGCACAAACGCGTCCACAATTCGGGATCGGGTCCATGCTTCACAGATAATTCAGAAATGCACTTTATATGATCTAGGAACTTTCAACCTCAAAAGTTTCCCCTTGCATAGCTCCTACACCTATTCTTACTCATTATCCTTTACAATCTAGTACAGAGCATATACTTGGAAGAATATTAGCAAAACTACTATTTATCTTAAAAATGGCATCAGCTGTTGCCATCCCTCCTCCCCAAGAGCCACCCCCATCACCACCAACAGCTGTAGGACCTACACAACAAAAAAAGCACAGAACTTCCAAAGACAATGAAGAGGACCAAGAAGATGAGGTAGAGGCCGTGCCTACCTCTAGCACCAAGAGACAATCATGGATGTGGCAGTTTTTTACCACTGTTGCTAATGTAACAAAGTCTAAAGCTATCAAAGTTAAATGCACTGAGTGCAATGGTGTACGCAGTAGCGGACAACCTGGGCAGTACTGCAACGGGACCACCTCCATGGGACACCACACCAAATTCACCACCAGGATGCCCTGAGAAAGGCTGTTCCTTTTTCAGGAAGTAGTAGGCTGTCTTCTCTACCTCATCTTCCTCAACCAATGCTGTCACCACACAGGCTTCTCCTGTGGGGAAGAAGATCCCACCATCTACCTTGCAAGCCGAAAAAGAGGCTGTTGATCCATATCTTTCCAAGACAACAGTACTCTGTATATAATGCAGACCACGCTGCAGGGAGGAGCAGTTTCAAAGTGCTTTCGAGGCTGCAACCAAGGAGCATGAGAAACACTGCCCCTTACCTTAGATTTAGGGCACACACAACATACTTCCCTGTCCACCTGCCCCTCCGTATCTTTCACTGGTGCCCCATCCCTCATTTCTCTCCCCCACCTTACTTCCTGGCCTATCCTGCAAAAAACAAAAAAAGGAAATAAATACAAAATCAAAAAAACAGCAAAAAATAGGTTCCTTTAGGAACCACATTTCAACTAAAACAAATAATCTTATAGACTCCATCTACTTTACATTTCTCAGTAAAGTAGTTAGACTCAATACAATTCTCCAACATTTCCATTAGCATTTTGTATTATGCTAATGGTAATAATGGACAATTGTATACTAGGGAAAAATAAAAGGACAGAAACAATTTTCTGTCCCAAATACTTTTCTATAGCATACAATAAAGAACATAATCCATGGACCTTTGTAACTATCCATGGTCTCTGCAGTCCCCTTTCCAGGCCATGGATTATGAAAAGACCCGGGTTGGCACATGCACACCATCGCATAGGACAGCCCATCTACCCTTTTTTGTTTTATATTTGTAACACTCCCCCATTTCCTGCTTTCGAAAAAAATCACAAATCCATCCACCAATCACATCCAAAAACTGTACATATAACCCTATCAACATATTAAACTTCCACACACCAACTGTCACTTAATGTTTTACAACTCTTTTGCATCTGCATTTTCCTGACTTATACAAAAAAAGTGTACACAGTGCTCCTATAAATGCATGTATGCATTGTGCAGTGAGGCAAGTGCATATATAGAAGGGGCAGTATGGATGGGCAAGTCCTCATGGGAGCCCGGAGGGAAGTGCCAAGGGATGCTAAGGTCGGAGGGCACTTGCTAACTGCTGGCGCGGAGGAGTATCAGGGGTGGGGTGCATCTTATCCATAAAGTCCCTTGAACAAAGTTCTTTCTGTCAATTTCATAGGTTTATGAGTATAATTGTTTCATGATGTTACATCACTGTATATATGTTATTAATAATTCTTCTTTTAACATATATAAAAGAACTAAAAACCTCCTTTAACAAACATATTTTTTGCAACACATACTTATGCGTGTTGTTATCATCATCACATGCTGGGGATGCAAACTATTGTTGAATTGCCTACGGCATGAGGCTCGACCATGACCCCAGCCCCACCAAACCACCCCTATTATTCACTGCACCCACCCTGCATCCAAGCTCAGTCTCCACTATACCCTAATAACTTAACCAATGGCCACTGCTCATAGCTTGCACCCATGGCCAGTCTCCAAAATCCATGGGGCATGGCTTTAGCCATGCTGCATTCCACAATAAGCAAATCAGAGTAAACATTTGTGTTTGCCGAGGGCCAGACCCACTACCCAGACACCACATTTATATCACTAGTTTTTCTACTTACATTCTGACACTTTGGGGATATAAAACACAATACAGATTTGCAAAAACATGCTTTCAGGTCCTTGCTGTTGCTAGTCGTGCATGTTTGTTGTAATGCACTCCAGCACTTCACGCTGTAGCCACAAGCAGAATATTTTTCCCATTCAAAACTATGGCCTCGGCCATCGCGCATGCCCCAATAAGCAAATTACAGTACACAGTTCTCCTTGCTGATGGCCAGGCCCATTGCCCAGCTATCAAAGTTATATCACTGTGGTGTGCACTTACATTTTGACAATTTCCAAAAAATAAAAAACAGAACAGATTTAAAAAAAAAATGTTTATTGGTTTCACAGTCAAACATGGGAAAGAAAGAGAAAAGAAAAGAATACACAATTCCTATTTCCCCTCTTTTTCAATACAGCCACAATAAAAAAACCTTTAACATTAAATACCGTCATATACCCCCATACGACCAACTCCTGTCACGCAGTTAAAACACCCAATCGAGACAAAAAAAGAGAAGAAGAAGAAAAGAAAAGAAGAGAAGAAAAACCCATCGCAGGATCCTTACAACATTTGTTCCTAGCAGCACAACATTGTTTTCATCACTTATGGGTCCTTCATATTTAACCTCCCTATTTTTCCCATTGATCCAGTATTCAACCACTACTCATCACACCTTCAGTTTTCCTATTCTGGCGCAACTGACAAAACAGTTTCCAACATTTTCATGACAGCAATTACAAGCCTGTCTGGTCCCCTATTAATACCCATTTCCACTATTCCCCTGCAGTGACAGTGGCCGCCATAGATCTTAATTCATCGAAAGAAAAAGCTTCTTGTTTCTAATATAACCTCACAGGATATTACCAGGTGCTTTGGGGTTTCCACCATCAGCATGTTCTTACAATAGCAACGTACAGCATTTTCCACCCCCGGTATTTTCTGCATGCACTGAACCTATCTTGTATTTAGAATATTCAAATGGCACCTAAGAATTAGGTCTTTAAACTTGGGAGAGGGGAATTTTAAGAGTAATTTTGACAAGGAGTTCACCCTCCCACTTTCCACGGTTAGAGATTCTCTCGATTTCAGGCTGCCACACTGATCAATGGTAGAAATCCAATCTCGCAGCATCCATTTCTTTTTTGCCAATAGAGGATTATACATCAGCGTTTCTATCGAAATATCTTTTTCCCGTAGGAAAGCTTCGACCTTCAAACACCAAAGTTCGAAATGCCCATCTTGTGGTTTTTTATCCAAGGCCAGAATCTCAAAAGGCTTCTTCGCAGAGTCTATAGCGCATTTTCTATACTGTGAGACTGTTTTCCACGCAGCCTTTGACTCCAAGGACTGTAACCTAAATTCAAACCTAATCGCGCAGGACGGCAAGCTATTGGGCAGTTTCAGGACATTTCACCAGAATTTTCCCTCCCATTTCTCCCACCACCGCCAGGATAAACTGAACGTAGTCTCGGTTCCATAAGTTGATATTTGTGCCACCTTTTGCTTATAAAAGGATATTATAAGAGCCAATGTAAATTTCCCAAATCTGCGATGGAACACTCTACGCTGAATTACTAGCGGTATCATTCTTCACCGTACATAATGGAGTTGCGCCGCCTCATTGCTGTTCTTATTAAGCGTAACCCCCAAATAAACTATGGATTCCACCGTCTATAAGGGGATACCCTCAACCCTCCACGTATATTTCTCCTTCTTTGGTTTACCCGCTCTCTTCATAGGGAGAATTTTAGATTTATTAATATTTATCTTCATACCGTTTCCATTCAGATAAAGTTCAAATGCTCCTAATCGTCTCTGGAGCCCTATAGGAGTTTGGTCCAGAAAGACCAAATCATCCGCGAAAAGCATCCAAGGAACCTCCATTAAATTTATTTTTGGAGGGACCGCTCGTATCCCAGATTGTGACACTGCTAAATCCATTATATATAGGCAGAAAAGTAGGGGTGCCCAGGCGCACCCCTGCTTCAAGCTACGGTAGGTATGGATCTTTTGAGATAGAGTTCCCTTAACTGATAATCTAATTCTCACCGATGTATCAATGTATAAGGCTTCCATGGCCTCTACTAGGTCCCATGGACAACCCCAAGCTCGTAGTTTCGACCATAGTTTTTGTCTGAGAATACCATCAAAGGCCTGTTCAAGGTTCATAAAGGCCAAGAACAGGTATTTTCCTCCTCCAGCGTCCTTTCCTTGAAAAGGTTTATGATAAAGAGGTCCAGGGCCGTGCCCACCCCCTAACCAAACCCGATTTTCTAGGGTCCAAAATCCCTCTCTCCTCAGCCCAATTTCTTAATTTCCTTAGCAAAATCATTGCAAACAGTTCATCAATTGAATCTAAAAGGGCAATAGGGCAGTAGTTTTTGGGTTGCGCCCTATCGCCCTTTTTAAAGATAAGCACTATATTCGCCTCCTTCCATGATGAAGGGATCACGTTGTTTTTCACGATTTGATCGAACATGGTTACCAGAATTTTACCCCAATATTCTTTGTTTTTTTTTAGTTCTTGATTTGAGAGGCCGTCAGGGCCGGCCGCACAAGAGGCACTCAAGTTCCCAATCATTGTGGCAGCATCATGTTGCTAAATCACAAAATTCAATCTTGCCGAGCTGGCTTCTCTACCCCCCTCTAACACTCCTCCCAGGTCAGCGAATAGGGTTGAGTAATGTTGGATCCAATCCTTCTCTGCTACCATGGCCAGTGTATTTGCTTGATGAAATACACTGCCATTATTAATAAGCTCCCAAGTAATTTTAGAATTATTGGCACACACTGCTCGAAGGATACACTTGGCGTCCTTCTGTGAACGCAGCATCGTTGAGCTCGTACACCAATTACTATATGCTTGTCACGCTTTCCTTATCCTTTCTGTTTTATTATCTAGGTCATCACCCCTGATCTCTTTTACTACCTTTCTCAATGTTCTTTGCCTTTTCACAATCTCTGGATCGTATATCTGCTTCTGTGACCAGTTTGACTTATATTCAGGGGCATTTTTCCGGGAGAACTCTCTTAGCAGACCAGTATAGTTTGTATAAGTAGGATCTTCGCAGAGCTGCACCTTATAATCCTCATTTAATTTTATTACTTCCTGAGCTTTCAATCATAGGCAAATCCGACTGGAACCAAGGTCCATCTCTCCCATTTTTTTCCTGGGTTCATTCACACACCACCCCCTGAAATAAATGACCAGTAGATCGTGATCGCCAAATCTCTGGGGCATAATAGAGAAGCTCACAATCTTTTCCCTCAGGACCCAGAAATGAAGCAATAATCTATACAAGACTCCAATTCCCCACAACGCCATGTTGAACAAAATGGGATATCTCCCTCCATTTGACCATTTATCATATACATTTCTCTATTTTCCATGTTGGACATCCATTCCCCTTCTCTTTAATTCCATTTATTCTTCTCTAACACTCGCCCCACTTTATCAAGGAGCCTAATATTTAGGTCTCCACCAACCACGATCTTCACCCCCTCCACTTCACATAGGGCCTCATCAATCACATTTGTAATGGACATCAGACATTTTGTATCTTTCCCCATGTCACCCGCCAATAAATGTTCATTAATATCAAGGAGAAATCTGAGGTGTCCTGATCATGTTTTAGATATAGTGTTTGGATGTATGGGTTTGGACATTTAATTTCAACCACAAACCATCCCAAGTCATTTTTAATTAACGTTAAGAGGCCTGCAAATGAATGCCCCATCACCCCCTTAGGAGCAGGATTTGAAAAGGCCAAATAACCATCACTTTGGGGGGGGGGGGGTTTCCTTAACCAGGTCTCCTGGAGCATCAAAATGTCAAAAAGATCTAGATCTGGAACTTTTTCACTAAAAAGAGGTCTAAAACCTCTAATATTCCAATATCCTATCATCAATGTATACGCATTCCTTTCCATCGGAATCTAACACCCTCTTGGATGGCCCAGCATTCCTGCCACCCAAGACCACAAGCATCCTTCATTCCCAGAGGCATTAGACTTTGTTCTCACGTGTTCCTGACTTGCTTTGATTTGTGATCGTAAATTTCAAAAAGTGAAGATCTTTGTTTATCTTCCCTGTCCCCTCCTCCTTTCTGGCCTTATTCGCGTCCACCTTTCCCACTCCTTCCTTCTTTTGGGATATCAGAGGGGGCCTGTCTTTCTTTTCCTCCCTCGGTATTGTGGCCTCTCTCCAATTTACTTTTAGCTGGGTATGATAGTCGCTGACTTTGTATCCCAAATGCAGGACTTTCTCTTTTGATGCCAATATTAGGTCCTTCTTTGATTGAGAGAATAGATGGAGTATAACCCAGTCAGTCTTTTTTTCTTCCGCAAATTCCACAATCTTAACATCTTTAGATGCATATTTGTGATCTGGTATTATGCAGTTAAATAATCGCATAACATTCCTTCTATTCAACATCATCATATTAGCCTCATCTCAATTCTTTCCACACATATTTTAGGGCTCAGCCCTTGCTGTCTCTTTGGGTGCTCAGCTCTATTACCAGATCTCCTTTCAACCAGGTCCGATCGGGTTTCCTTGGTTGATCTTCTGGTTTCATCTCTTATTTTTGAAGATTTCCTACTTTCTTGTTCAACACCCCCATTTCGTCTTTCCTCGACGGTCTTGAAATCCGCATAAGAATTTTGGAGATCTTTCATGCCCATCTTGTGGGTCACAGAGGCATCATCGCCATTTTATTTTTTCCAACCACTGCATTTAGCACTACCCCAGATCCCTTGGGTTTCGTCCTTTGGTCTTTTCCACTTGAGGTTGCAACATTTTTTAAGACCGTCTTTACAGCATCTCTGATAAGACTCTCCATATTTTCCCACTCCGACATCTTTCCATCTGTCATCCTCTTCCACTCTCTCCAATTCTTCCACCAATATACCCAACTCTCCAGCAGAAGCCGTCCTCTCCCCCCACTCAGTGGGGATGTCCAGATCCAATGGTACTTCCACATCGCAATCTTTTAATAACGACAATTCCTTTCTAGGCTTTTTTGATGTCGGCAAGTTGGACATTTCAGGCGGAGATCGAATGTTTCTTTTAAAAAGGCCCTGGAGCCCTTTGCCTTCCTTCTTGTATTTGCTGGCATATTTATTGTTTTTTTTTGCCAGCTGGCGTTTACTCTTCTCCACTACCACTGTAGTTGGACCATTTGTCAAACATTTTTTAACGTTGAATACTAAAAAAACATTCTTATCCAGGAGGCTGCTGTTCTGTTTCTCCCCTCCCGCCATCAGGTCCACAACCGGCTCCGTCATTAGTTGCCCCAATTTAGGAGGTTCTAGTTTTTCACCCCTTTTTTCCTTAGGCAGGCTATTCATTCGGGTAGCGTCCTTTATATTAGATCTCATCGATTGACAATCTTGCAGGAGGGCCTCCATCATTAAAGACTTGTCCAGGGATTCACGTCTTGCAAGATCACATAGCCTATTTTGCCAGGCTGCTGACGTTTCTGCTTCCTTATCCAGTCTTTTTTCTACTTTTGTCGCTAACGACTCCAGTTCAGATATTTTGCCAGCCAGGCCTATGATCAAGGCAGATTGGTCATGTAGGGTACTATTCAAGCCCTCATATAGTTTCATAAAGGGCACTAACGATGTAGATAGCAACGCCATCATCAATTGTTGCAGAAGTGTCATATCCACTGATACCCTATACCAGCACCCCTCTCCTTGTTTTTGCAGACAGCGTTGGTATATATACTGACGAAGAGGAGGAAGAGGCTGATAAGTCACTCTTGGCAAACACATCCTCATTTTTTTCATAATAATCATAGCTTATAGGTATGGATCTTAGGTGGCCGCTCCCTTTTTCATTATTCTTCAAGGGAGGTCCTTCACTTTCAAACGAGTCATTCGCCCTTGACTCATCCTTACTTAACCCTTGAATGCATGCATCCCGGTTTTCTGGGCTAGTATTATGCACCAACCACTTTTCCATATCGTGCCTAGCCTCCAAGGCCTCTTTCCTCACTCTCCACCACCGCATCCGCTTTCAGGAGAGACTGGTCCAGCAACTTTAAACATTCATTCACTCTAGATAGACTTAGCCTTTTTGGTCTGGCTATTTTCATAGTAAGATCTGTCAGATCCGTGGCCAATTTTTTTGCCAGATCTTCATTTACACTTGCACTCATTGGCTGGGCACTTAAGAACAAGTACTCTACTGGAGTTTACTGATATTCGTTCATATTTTCAACAGAATAATCTTGTTTATGACCCTTTAAAGCCTCCATCCGCTTGTTTGGGGTTTGCGCAGGTCCTCTTCAATGTGTTTATAAATAGCCAATATATGGGGGAATTTCATACTTTTTCGCAGCACGGGCCTCAGTGGGGGATCATCATTACTCATTTTTGGTGCTCGCGCCATTTGCTTATGTGATGTCAATGATCTTCATTTCATTCAAGCCCGTCTCCAGGACTTTTCATTTCCCCGAAAGAGTCATATCACAGTTTGTTTTTGCCATCCCCTCCAGTACCGCCCCCTTTTCCACCGCCACCTCCCTTTCGCCAATGGGCTCCTCTATAGTCACCTCAGATTGCTCTGTTACATTAGGCAGCTCTAACACCGGAGGGGAGGAACAATCTTCGGGTAGCAGTTCAGACCCAACCCCAGCCTCATCCCTTCTTACCTGCAGCCGCGTTCTTGTACTCGGCGGGCAGGTGATTTTATTCTTCTCGGACATTGGCCATCACCAGTTTAGCTTTCAGAACAAAAAAGCCACACCACCACACCCTCCTGCAAACTCCTGTAAACTCCACTTGCCTCCTCTTTGCTTCGCTTCGTGGAGGAAGTGAGGTTAGTAGAGGGAGTTGGCACTTCCAGGCAGGGGGGGAGGGGCTTTGAAGGGCGTGGAGGACTGAGCAATTTCTTAAAGCACCAGTCCAAAAAACGGTGCTTCCTCGCAAATTCAAAGCTCCAGGTAGCACAATGCAGATATCAGAACACAGCAGATTCCAAGCAGAGACTTTCCTCCTGTAAACTTCACTTGCGTCCACTTCGCTCCGCTTCGTGGAGGAAGTGAGGTTAAGTAGAGGGAGTTGGCACTTCCAGGCAGGGGAGGAGGGGCTCTCAAGGGCTCGGAGGACCGAGCAATTTCTTAAAGCGCCAGTCCAAAAACGCTGCTTCCCTCGCAAATTCAAAGCTCCCAGGTAGCACAAAGCAGATATCGGAACGTAGTAGATTCCAAGCACAGTCTTTCCTCCTGTAAACTCCACTTGCCTCCACTTCGCTCCGCTTCACGGATGAAGTGAGGTTAAGCAGAGGTAGTTGGCACTCCCAGGCCGGGGGGGGGCTGTGAAGTGCTCGGAGGACTGAGCAATTTCTTAAAGCACCAGTCCAAAAACGCTGCTTCCCTCGCAAATTCAAAGCTCTCAGGTAGCACAATGAACATATCGGAATGCAATAGATTCCAAGCAGAGTCTTTCCTCCTGTAAACTCCCTTGCCTCCACAGAACAGATTTGCAAAACCATGCTTTCAAGTTCTTCCTGATGCTCCTCGTGCATATGTGTTGCAATCTCATCCAGCACTTCAGCCTGTAGCAACGAGTACAATTTTCCTGCCCATTCAAACCTATCCCAATTTCGAAAAACTTTATCACATAGCCGGACCCTGGTGGCTATGCCCACTTTAACCCCATAGCCAGCCCCTCGTGGTCATGACGGTATCAGGTAATATTATCCCCATATATATGGTCGCCGTACATAATATCGCCGGGAAAAGGTTGTAGCGATATTATATGGGTGACCATATATATGGGGATATGGGCAGCCAAAAAAAAAAAGACAAAAAAAGGGTTTGGGGGTTGCGGGGGTGTCCCCCGCATGTTCCATGCAATAATGTCCCCATATAAAACTGCCATTTTTCGGCGATATTTTTGTATGGCGTTATTTTTGTGGGGACATTATTACATGGAACCGTCATGGCCACTAGCCAGATTGTCCGGGTCATTGCCTTTGGCCATGACCCGGACAATTTGGCCACTGCCCATGGCCACAGGCTATACCTCAGTCACCAAACGTATATCGCAATTTTTTGTACCTATGTTATAACACTGTTCAAAATATAAAACAAGGGCACATTTACAAAAGCATGCTTTCGGGTTCTTGTCAATGCTCCCTGCACAGGTTTCCTTCAAATAGGTTCATGTTATAGTTTTCAGAAAAGTGTCAAAATGTACCTACAAGAAATAGTCATATAACTTAACCATACCTTGACAAAATCCATTCAGACTTTGCGCGAACATTCAAGGTTGGATCTATAATCTTTCTGCTAACTTTTCTGCAAATCCATTGAACGGCAACAAAGTTATACACCATCTAAAAATGTTGAGACCCCTCTAATTTTGCCCCTTCCTGACAAAATCCCACCAAACGTTGCAGAAACATTGAAATCTGGGTCTAAAATCTTTTTGCAAACTTTTGTACAGATTCATTAACACCACCAAATTCATAAGCCTTTCAAATATTTTCAGACCCCCCTTTAATTTTGCCACCAAAACAGCACCAAACTTTGCAGAACCATTCAGGTTCGGGTCTAAAATGATATTGCAAGATTACGTGCAGTTTCATTGAGTGGTGCCAAAGTTATAAGCCATCCACAAACTCCTTTTCACCAACTCTATTATGCAGAAATATGCATGGAAGCCCCTGAACATCTGAGATGTTCGCAGACTTTGTAGAAGAAAAACACCAGATTTTTGGCTGGTTGGGGTTGTAGTTCACACTGGGACTGTCCCTGCTCCGGGGAAGGGAATAGGAAGGAACGGGGCAGAAACGCAAGTTGCATTACGCCCCCCTCTGTGCCATACAAATGAATGAAAATGAGCCATGGCAGTAATGGAAGGCATTAAAGCCTTACTTCTGCCTTCCATGTACATTACGGCTCTTACTTCTGCCTTCCATGTACATTACGGCTCGTTAGAACATGAGCTCTTAAGGGGCTCCTATTCATGTTCCCCATAATTTGACGGTATGAATGTGTTATGTTTACACTTTCATGATAGTGAGTCCCCAGTGCCACCACCTGATTTTGGACATTTGCACTGCAGGGTGCCAATGTAAGGGCAGAAGGAAACGTGCATGCCATGCTGCTATGGCAGGCATAATTGACTTTTGATTGTGAGCGCTGCTTACCATATTCGGATGGCAAGCAGCACTCACAATTACAATTAAACACTGAAAGCATTAATTTTCATTTGTGGACACTGCTTACCATGCAGGTAAGCAGTGTTCACAACTGACAATAAACGCTGTCTGACAGCATTTATTTTTAATTGTAAACGCTGTCTGCCAGCCAGCCAGCATGTACAATGGATCCATATGGGGTCTGTGTGCTTTATGCTGATTCATCAAGCAGGCGGGCCCCATAGGGATCTTCAGCATTTGTGATGACATTCAAATTCCGAACGGCGCATTTCGTGGAGCATTTGGAGGGCGTAGAGGAAGGAGGTGGCGGAAAGAAAGTTGCGTTCTGCCCCTCCTCTCTGCCATGCAAATGGATGAAAATGTGGCCCAGTGTGACTGAAAGGCGTTAATGCCTTTCTCAAAGCCTATATGCCTTCCATTTACGTTACGGCTCATTAAAACATGAGCTCCAAAGTGTTTTACAGTGTTTGCATTGGCATCGCAAATGTGCACATTATTTGCTTTGCCGCTTCTAATTTATTTCAGGTTGAGGGTGTTGGGTTGATGCGAGTTTTACATGACATTCAATCATTACTAATTCGCTGACTTTCCTTCACTGTTGTTGCTATTATTTCAGCAGAACCTTTATTTGTTGTATAGTGATTGCATACCAAATAGATGGTAACTGACATTTAAAGAGTCCTTGTAAAGCAATGGGTAGTTCTTATTACACAACTTACAAAGTTCCTATTGATTAAATCTGCTGAATGAATTGTGCATATAGCGGTGTATGCATGTGGTTGTATGTGACATTTGGAGAAGGAAGTGATTATGTAAGTGGAGGGAGAGTGACACTTTTATGTTTTATGGAGCATTAAGTTATCCATTAATATCAAAGGCAGGGAACTGGTCCCATTAACCAGAGGTTAAGTCCTCCAGTTACATGAAAGGAATGGGCATGTTCCAATGCTGACTATGGTCTTCTATATTAATCTGCACTTTCATTACAAAACATGCATAACCACACATTTCTCAACATGTAGAGATTTATCTGTCCTAGGCCAGGGTTTTGATTATCTCCCCCTCATCACCACTTCAGAAAATTCAACATTGTTCTCCCCCACTAACTGCCCCACATCTCTGCCATACTTACAGGACCGAAAAAAGCAAAGGACATAAACCCATCACAATCAGTACTACATACGACCCAGTGATACGACATATCATAGCATAAGCAGTGATGTGTTATGCTGTTTAGTGTAGTATGTCATGCTATGTGATGCCATTGTGCATTGTCTGTGATGCTATTTGTCCTGATGTGCTTTGACAGAGGTTGTGCATCTCCGTCTGGGCTCAGCACACATCATCCTTGCTCACTGTAACCCTCAACAATCTCTCCCACCTGTTCTTTTGAAGATTTAACATGTTGTTAATAATACAACAAAAGCACTTGATGATTCAAATCCCCTGCCTCCCCAAACCCTCACCCCTCCCCCAAGTGCTATAAAACTAAAAAACCTAATTACGTGGGTAATCACATGTTAATGGTACATTATCATAACTTGTGGTACTGTAGAGTAGAAGCATCACGCATAGCAATCAGGCCAATCTTTAGTCTCTCTTCACCAATCCCTCTTATTATCAGAGGTGGTGATCTTATGCCACCTATCACCTCTCGTCTTTCATCTTTCATCTTTCTTCTCTCAGTTTTCCTTCTATCTAGTGTACCATCCCTTCTAATCCCAGTGGGGTGTCAGTGGATGATCCATTCTCAACTGAACGTTTCTGCCCACCCCCTTTATTCTTATATGGGAACAGCTGCCATTATATTCTGATGCCTAGAGACGTTCGTAGAAGTACCTAAACACATAATCTATGTTTTCGGGACCGTAAACTTGATCTCTTGATACTCGTTACCAGTTTTAATATACTTTCCTCCCTCAGACTCCAGGCCAAGATATTGGGCCTCATTACAAGTAGGGCGGTAAGGGATACCGGGCACCGGTAAGGAGACCGGTGCCGGTAATCCCCTACCGCCCTATTCCGAGGTCCGTGGGCGGGGACCGTAAGGAACGTGTGGTCAGACCACACATCCCTTACGGGTCCCGCTAAGGGACCAGGGCGCTAATAACAGGCTTGCACGTCGCAAGCCCGTTATTAGCACCCTCTCCATTCCCATTTGACCCCTATTGGGGTTCAAATGGGAATGGGGAATGGCATGTTTAATGGGGACTTACCAGTCCCGCCAGGGTCGGACTAGACCAGAAAGTCCCCATTGAACTACACCGGTGCCGGACCCGTTATTGGTGGCAGTCATGGCGCAAATATCGCCATGACTACCACCAATCTCGGAATGAGGCCCATTATCTTCATTGTCACCTTTCTCATTGGTATTTTTATTTTAAGAAGAGGAGCTTTTTCTCTATGTCTTGTATTTAAAGGTTTTTAGGTTGTGATTCATAATCTTCACAGTCTTAACTCTGCCGTCTTTGCTGGAGATAGACCACCACTTTGTGAGCCCCCTGGCTCAATGGCCACAATGTTTCCCCTCAAGTCTCTTTCTATTTAATGCCTTTCTTGTTTCTTACAATCCCCAATTTGAATAAGAACCCCACCCTTGGTGGCTTTGAGCCCTTCCCACAGAAAACTAGAGCTAACCTCACCTGTATCATTGAACTCAAAGTAGTCTTTCATTTCCGCCAATAATGCTTGGGCTGTTTCACTGTCTTTTAGCAGGGAATCATTACATTTCCATCTCCCGGTATTTCTCTGAGCCAACCAGCTCCCACGGTTCACGCGGACCAAGTGGCGGTCCGACCACGAGACGGCTTCCACTCTTGACTCAGAGACCTAACCTCTCAGGGAGATGTCTATTAATACGTAATCTATTCTGGAATAGGACTTGTGTACATGGGAAAAGTAGGTAAATGGGGGGTTGCCCTCGGACAAGTGAATCGAGGAATATATCAGGCATAGCTCCTGGTTGATCTGATGAAACTTTGTGGTCTCGTTGATCTGGGAACTGGGTATCTGAGTATCTCTGGGCCTTTACCTATCTCTGCCTGGGTCAAGCACTGTGTTAAAATTTCTCCCAACCACTAATGGGCCCTTCACAAACCCTTTGAGCTTCTCTTCAAGCACATCTCAGAATACAATCCGACCTTCATTCGGACAGTAAACAGATCCCAATGTTATTGTGCTCCCTTGTATTTGGCCTCTTATAAAAATGTAATGCCCCTTGGGCTCCCTGAGAGCTTTGTGCGCCACCAGTCCAATCTTGCTATATACCACTAGAACAACAACCCTTTTTTGTCATTGCAGATGAGTGGAGAAGCCCCCCTGCGTCCCTGCATGTTAAACCTGGTTTCTTTCCCTTTAACCAATGGGTTTCCTGTAGACAAAGCACATCGAGCTTATACCATTGAAATTCCATTTGTTATCAGTGAGCGTTTTGTGGGGTTGTTAACTCCTCGGACATTCAGAGAAACAATCACCAAATTTACTTCAAGACTAGCCATTCGACAAGAACAGTGTACCAAGAGTGATGCTATGCTTGCACACAAACCTACAATTACCTGATGCATCCCTAAAAAACAACTTAATAAACATGTTAACCATAATATAAACACAAATTCCCTGCAACCATTCTTTGAATCAACCCCCCCCTGCCCAAAGGCATCCAGTCCAGACGTACTGCCATACCACACCCTGGACTGGACCACTGGCTTGTGGTGCTCTTCTGGGTCACTAACTTTACATAACAGCTTCCACCATCAGCACTCCCCTGGTAATCCCCAGGTACATCTCTTGAGACTGCTTAACGAAAACCTTTCTAGATGATACACCTAGAGGGTGTAGCCCCCATTAATATCACTTGAACTTCAACTATGCCTAAACCAATTTCGAATCCCCCCTCACCTTGCTCCTGCCCCTCTCCTCCCCTCTCCAACTTATAAGGAAACTATAGAATTGAACCAAAAACTGAATCCACTGCGGAAACAGAGATCAGGAACGACCAAGTGAATGACGAAAACAGCATTTATATAGCATCACTTAAATGTTTCCTCGAGGTGGAGTGTTCAGCTTCTTGGACGTACTTGAGCCTGACATAAGACATCTGTTGGCCTCTTTGGTCCGCCACCCTCTCTCTCCAACCCTGCCCTCCTGATCTGTATTTGGATTTTCTGGATGCCCCACGTGTTCACCTGTGACCCTCTGAATGTCATCTTCAGTGATCAACTTGTACTTCTAGCTTTTAAATTTAAAGGCAATAGAGAAAGGGAACCCCCATCTATATCGCACTGCCTTATCGTTCAGCCATTTTATGATTAAAAGAGAATCAACCTTGAAAAACCATACTTTTTGGAGGTACCTTGCTGTACCGGGCCAACTTTCTGAGCCTTTTCAAGTATTTTAATTTTCTCTGGATAGTTGTGGAATTGGGCCAGTATGCACCACAGCCCTCTAGCACTCCCTCCAGTTGTATGAGCCCTGTCGCTCTTGGATTCATCAATGGTGTCATCTTTGTGATAGATCTCCTTATATCTTTTTCTGTTTGCCCTTCTTTTTAAAGAAAAAACAAAACAATTGGAGGTTACTTCTTCTCTCTCTATTTTCAAAGTCATCCATTTTTAGGGTAATTTCTGTTTCTCTCCTTTCCAATCATGACAGTTTCATACCCATTAGCATTTCCATCGTGTCCAGGGTATACTGGTTGCTCTCTAGTCCTTGAAGTCTCTCGTCCATCTTGTCAGCCCGCTTGTCTAGTATATCCAGTGCAACCCCCTATGTCTGCTTTTATTTCCTCAAGCAGGAAAGACATTTCTTTTTTGGTAGAGAGTGGGTATCTGGCCTCTTCCGTTATGACCTAAGTATGTGGTGTCACCCCTGGCATGGACTTTTGAGAGTACTGACAATTTTCCTGTGAGTATTTCCAGTTCATTGTGGGAGGGTGTAGAGAGTCTGATGCCGTTTGCTGGTGAGGTGCCCACCTACGTGCTGATGTATCTTGGAAGGTGGTATGGGGGTCAACTCTCTGCATGAGACGGTGGCTGTATGCACACAGGGCTAGCACAGAGGTGATATAAGTCCATAGATGCAGAAGCGGAGACAGCAATCAGTAAACTGCAGGCAGTGTCTTATTTCAATGTGCTCTTCCTGCTCACTCTCGTGCCCTCGAGCCCTTAAGACCTGGATATGAGATCCTGCGGGGCCAGACCAGTACCCCGACCACTCTTACCCTTGTGTGGCAAGCTGTGACCCACTGTGGCTGGCCTATCCCACAGGACATGGCTCCTTGTCACTGATGAACTCCTCTAAGAGGCCACAGATCCACCTGGCCACTCCTCTATGGTGGTGGTATGGTGGTGGTATGCAGCCCTTGATTCTGTTTCACTAGGCGTTTGTGAAGGTCTCCGATTCAATCCTTTGTTCAATATTGAATAACTAAGAATACTTTGTATTGGAAGGGTCGCGTGTGGGAGAAAACGCATTTTTGAAAGTCTCAGAAGGTTTGAAGCGAATTAAGGAGATATTATACGACGGGTTGAACGAAAGGCTTTCTGAATACAAACCATGTGCTTTTTGAATATCGAACTGAATAAAAATCTTAACAAGTGCAACCCTTGACTATTGAAGATCAAAACATATACAAAATGTTTTTAATGAATATTGAACTGAATGAAAATCTTAACAAGGGCAAACCTATTGAAGACCAAACTGAATACAATCTTTTGTTTCTTGAATCCCATACTTAGTCGACACCTCACAAGAGAGCAAAACTATTACATACTAAGTTCAGAAGTAAAACAGAACTTTAATTTCAAGTAAAAAGGGCCTCATCACGAGTTGGGCTGTATCCCTTAAATGTGGTGGTAACGGTATTACGGCCGCATTTAAGGGCTGGCCCTATCACAAGTTGGGTGCTAAATCGGATGATTTACCTGCAGCTTTTTTCTGGAGGTGAAAATCCCTGTTTTTGGCGGTATTGCAATTACTTTCGAGCACTTAGCTTTGCCTGGTATACTCTCATGTCAGGACTTGCATGCAGTTACTTTTCCTTTTATCTGTGAAATGATATTTGCACAATGTTGGCTTATTCAGCCTTGATTGCTAAAGTGTTCGCTTTGCTTCTTCTATGATACATTGGGTCTCTGCCCCTTTTGCAAGATCATTCACTTTTACTTTGCATTCTCTCCTGCGATATGGGTTCAGCGACCCGCTTGTAACATGGTTCACAAATATGTTAATCTCTTCACAGTCTTCACTTCGCGTCTCTCGTGTTACTTTCATGAAATGGCACACACTTTCAGGCAACCCAGTAATCTTCCCTGGGCTTACTTTAAGTGCCTCTCGCGTTTCTCTGCTTCTGTTCCTTTTAATTTGTTGTCTCAGCGTGCATCCCGTTAGCCACTGTGTCTTCGCTGTGTTCTTCTCTACAGTTCCCGCTGTCTCGCATTCTTGGGCGGTGGGCTTTCTGCATTCCGGCTTTTCTCTCTGATGTCTGGATTCACATCCACATCGCTTCCCAGGGCGTGTTTTCTGTCAGCGTTCTGAACCGTGTCAGCACAGGTCACGGCTAACACATCCTCTGCAGCTCTCACTGCTGTCTGTCAGCTGTGGCAGATTTAAATTTCCTGGCATGATTGAACAACTTCCAAAGACTTGACCGTTGTGTTGGTTTACCGGTCTTAGTCAACTTCATTTCTCCATCCCTCTTTCGCGTCACAGTTGTTGACACACTGTTCCTTGTGTGATATTGGGAAATACTTGAAGTAGACCTAGCAAGTGGTTGAGGGAGAGTGCTACAATATGCCATCAGGGCAGGAGGAAAGGACGGAACATCCCTAAAAAAGAAGGGGGTATGTGACTTTCTCCAATGATGTTGTGTCATCTCCCTGAGGGTCGCCTCCCCCCATGTTATCCTCTCTCATATAGCCGCACCCAGGGTCAGGATCAGGTAGTGGCTACAATCCTCTGGCCACATGGGGAGAAGCTACCTCTGGGATAGGAGCAATGACCTCATCAGATTCATCACATACCTTTCCCCTAATGCTTAGGCTTCCCACCCAAGAGTTCCTTTTTTCATTATGACTTGGGGTTTTCCCTGGGAAAATGGTTTCTCCTTCAACATCAGTTTCCCTCTCCCAGATAAGGCGGTCTTGTACAAACCCTTCTTCATCCCAGGATTCAAAAGGGGAGTAAGTACTAGAAGGGGTACTAACTTTCCTCAAAAGGGTTTTGAACTATGAACAATCGGTACTAATTATAGTTTCTTCTGGGGGGCGTGGCTAACTAGCCATGAAAGAGGCTGGGTAACTCCGAAGCTCCCGTTGATCCAAACAGAATCCTGCATATGCCTGCCCGGTAGACTCGCTGCAAACAGTTCCCAAGAGAGAAGAACCTGTGGGAAGGTGTGCAGCACACTCGGCGCCAAGACGGGACCAGATTCAAACATCGAGTGAGAAGATAATTACAAAAGATTAGCCGCAGGATTTTCATGGACGCACAGACAAGATGGCCGCTCCCTCACACAAAGGATCTGGACAGACTGAGATTCCACTAGAAGAGGTGGCGGTGTGAGGAGTGCAGAAATAGGGAAAAGAGAGCAAGGAAGAGCCCATCTGGCAGGACAGTAGTGAGGAGCCAGAAAATGCCCACAAGATGAAAGTGAAAGCCGGCTCCCACGGTACGCCAAACATGGATGTGGATCGGAGGTCCACGCAACACTGAGCGGCATCAGGGAAATTTGTTCTCATGAGCCGGTACACCTGGGACAGACTGAGAGCCTACGAGAAGATGCGGCGGTGTGAGGAGCACGGATATAGGGGAAGAGAGAGCAAGGAAGTGTCCATCTGGCAGGACAGTTGCAAGGAGCCAGCGTATGCCTGCGAGATCAAAGTGAAAGCCGGCTCCCACGATACGCCATACATGAATGCGGATCAGAGGTCCACGCAGCACTGAGCGGCATTGGGGAAATTCGTTCGCATGAGCCGTTGCTCCTGCAGGGCGGACACTGCGGCTCTGCGGAACGCACGGCAACTGAGCGAAATGGCAAATCAAATACCTTTCGCCAAGACTTAATGCAGCCACGTCCTGGAAAGAAGAGCAGCCAGAAAGAGGTGAGGAACACACAGAGTGCTAAAGGAAACCGGACACTGCACAACTTTAGAGGAGTGATTGGCAAGCGAAGCAATAAGGGTCCGCTGCGGCAGTCCAGAAAAGATGGCCGCTTAACAACTCTAAAGACCTAAACGAGCCTGCGCCCCAGAAGGCATAGGAGCAAAATAGTAAGCGCATGATAGCGCGAGAGGGGGCCCCCCAAGAGACACAACGGGCGGCGCTGAGGAAAGCCTGCTGGGACAAAGTAAGGGTGAGCACCCGCCCTGCACTACACAGAAGCGCAGCCCAGTGACCTGTGCCACTGCTACCGGAGGAGGAGGCTCCAACTGCTGAGGCTAGTTTTACGCCTAGCTCTCATACTGCTCTGGCAGGCACGCTGGGGCCCCAAAAGGCCCAAGAAATGACATAGCCAAGAGCGAAGGCTGCATGAAACGACACTTAACAGCGCAGGAGGGAGAAGCAATTGATGCTGGGGAGGAGAAGTACCCCAGAGTAAGAAGGTAATATGCTCATTGAACCCAGACCCAGGGAAAGCAACCATGAACTGAAAGTATAACCGGATGGCACAAAGAGAAAATCCCTTGTGCTGTCGGCGAACACATAGCCACCGGACACCAAAAAGTACTAATAACTGGGAAGGCATCCTGGCTCAGGCTAGCGCAATTGGGCAACCCAGAACAGAACCAGGTGCTAGTGAACTGACGCAAGCCTGCACAACGGAAAACTCAGATCCCAACTACCCGAGGCGGGGACATCCGCAGAGACCGAGATGGCATCCAAACTGCCTAAAATGAAAGGGAAACAGCCCACTATGGAGGATTATGCAAAAACACCACAACCGACAGACGGAGCCACAAGCAAAGAGAGAAACCCACAGACAGGATACTTGGGCATAGAGACCAGCAGATCCTGGAGGCGATTGCAGACCTAAAGGTTGCATGGGAAATCAAATTAGAAGCAGCTATGACAAACCTTAAAACGTCACTCGAATTTAAGATCGATGCAGTACAAGTGGACGTTAACCTATTGCGACAAGACATAAGAGCGATAGCGGAACGTACAGGCGAACTGGAGAAAGAAGTCAAATCAAATACAACCGCCTGTGCAGCTAATGCTTCGGATATCCACACACTGCGCCAACAAGTGAGCAACCTGGAAAACAGAGCTGAGGAGGTCGAAGGACGAGCCCGTAGAAACAACATACGCATAATTGGGCTCCCGGAAGGCGAGGATGGATCTAACTCCACAGACTATATTGAAACCATGCTGCTGCAAGAAATCTTAGGAGGAGCACTCTCCCAGGGATTCGCGGTGGAGAGAGCACACCGAGTATTAACAAGAAAACCGGCGCCAGGAGCCCCCCCGAGGCCGATCATCGTCAAGATACTATCGAGACATGGAATGAATCCTGGAACATTTCCGAAAAGGGAGCACAATACATAGAGCTTCTGTGTCAATAACAACATACCCGGACTATACCCTCCACGTGCAAAAACGGTGACTAAACTTTAGAGCAGTAAAGAGGAGATTACGCGAAGCAAGCTACAAATACATGCTGATGTATCCGGCGAAGCTGAAAGTGTTTCACAAAACAGGGCATTGTTTTCTGAGACTCCGGAAGAGGCTATGACGTGGTTAGATGCATAGAATGGCCCGTCCGGAACTAACAATCAGCAAGATGACGGAACGGATAAGGAAAGCCGCGATCACAAAAACTGAGGTGCTGTATGAACAAAGACAATGGGACTTGAATATGGTCCTGCATAGGGCAGTTAGAAGAAGAGTGTATATGGGCGGGAAGGGCACAAAGTAGTATAAATGCGGGAGACACGGGGAATCCAACTCGCGCCAATTAGATAGCCTAGTTGGGTTGCCAGTAGTGCGGCAACCCCCTGCTGTGTACCTAGCACCAGCGTAACTAGGATAGGACTTAATGCGGTATAGTCTGAGATCCAGGGATGGAGCTGGGCAACAGTTGGGGTTGGGAAGGGTGGGGGGTGGGATGGGAGTTGGGAAGTTTGTAGTGGGGTTTGTTTGGGAACTGTAATGCTCACCTGATTCCCGTAGAGGCGCCGGTCTTGACTGGGCGTATTCCGTATCTTCAAAGGTGATGTGTAACACACGGCTGGCTCTTTGGGCTGGACCTCTGTGCACTGTATGTCTGACTCGAAGGGTAAGATGTCTGCAGATAGAAAATATGGGATTAAGGAACTGGGTTATTGAATGTCTCTCTCTTCTTCCCTTTCTCTTCTCCTGTAGAACCCCAAAGGTTAACGCTCTCACCTTAGGTAAGTGAACACCGTGCTCTCCATCTGCCTCGGGGCAGGGTGCTGTAACCAGTTTCTTCACTGGATAAGGGGAGCAGGCCTCTTGACTTCAGAGGACTGCTGTTCGTCGTTTACTGCACGAACGGTAAGTTTCGAGTAATTCTTATGTCTTTAAAGTCTTTAGTAATGATGTTTCTTGTTTTGCAGGGTTCCGGCGATGGCGGATGACGGGCTGAAGTGAGTTGAAGATGGAGCCCGTGTGATGAATAGAAGCGCCTGGAAGCACGTAAGTAAGCGCTTGTTGCCTGCTTCACGATGCGCTCGAACTGTCTTTTTATTTTGCAGGTACAAGTTCGGAGCGGCTGCAGGGTGTCGGAATACCCACTGGGTTAGATGTGGAAAGGAGTAATGGCACGTGAGTATTAAAGTTCCCCAATGTCTTTAAACGCACCTTGTTTTGTCTTTCAGATGCGGGATGCATCGCCGAAGGCCTCCGGAGCGTGCGAAGAGTTGGTAAGCTTTTGTCTTTCAGATGCCGGAATGCAGTGTGAAGACCTCCGGAACGCACGAAGAGTAGGTAAGCCTTTGTCTTTCAGATGTCGGAATGCAGCGCGAGGCGTTGGTGACAGCCGATGGACCAGGTAAGTGAAGAGCTGTCACTGAAGACCGTAATGCTAACCTGTTCTTTCTTGTCTTTATAGGTGTTGCTGAAGACTGGATTCAGGATGGTAAGCCTTTTTCCTTAGGCCCAGAATCAGATGCAGAAGACACAATGAGCGTTCTGCTGCAGAGGATGCAGAATAATGCAAAGCAAGATTCATCCATCGGGTGTGGTTTAAATAGCCTCCTGTAGTGCTTAGGTGTCTCCTTCCACAGCCACGCCTAGGTAAGAAAAGAGTTCCTGCTTTCCAGAAGAGTTCCAGTGTTCTGAATCTAGGGAGTGGCTCCTGCCCCACCCAACAGGAAAAGTAGTTCCAAACAGAAGAGGATCAGAGGCTCAACTGGCAGGCAAGTAAGCAGCATGGTCTGCTGCAGGTAAGTCCACCCAAGCATTATGAGCCCGGCGCTTCCATCGCTGGGACTGGGCATATTTATGAGCCTGGTGCCACTGGCGCCAGGACTGGGTCCAAAAGGTCCCAATTGGGACTGGTTGGCACTCGGAACCTGGGTTATGGATCTGCTTCCAAGGGAGTTGGGAAAACCCTGACCTTTTGGAAGCAGAGATCATGACAGGAACGAGCTTATATCCACATGCTCCTGCGTGTTAGACGGAAGACAAGGGAGGACAGAGGCGGGAAGGAATAAGGATGAGGGATGGGAGACCTTAAGATAGCAATTTGGAATGTCAGGGGGACTCAATAGCTATTTGAAGAGAAACAAGGTCATGATGTACCTGAGAAGGAAGAAAATAGACATAGGGCCTCATTACGAGGCTTGCGCTTAACAAGGGCATGGCTGCCTCCATACCGTGTTCCAGCTCCGGGTTCTGTGAATGAGCAATTACCGGGTCATTCCAACCTTGGAGGACCCAGTAATTCATCATTCACAAAACCAATCCCCATTCCCATTGAGCCCTATAGGGCTCAATGGGAATGGGGATGGAGCTAATAACGGGCCCATTAATAACAGGCCCGTTATTAGCTCCTTGGACCCCTCGCGGGACCCGGAAAGGACATCTGGTTGTACCAGACGTCTGTTCCGGGTCCTGCTAGGGGACCTCGTAATGAGGCATCCCGTAATGAACGGTGCCGGTCCCGTACCGGCACCCTTCATTACGGGAGCGCAAGCCTCGTAATGAGGCCCTATGTAACTTAAACTATAAGAAATACATTAAAAGACAACATGCGGGTGGAGATAAGCCGGGGAGGTTCCTGGCATTGCTATACAAAAATGAGATGCCTAGACGGGCGATAAGAGAGATAAGGGGAGAGAATATTGGACACCCAAGAGAGCGTAAACAGGGGTTTTCTTAATTTCTATCAACGCCTATACGAAGACACTGGAGGAGCCGAGGAGAATGAGATGAGAGAGATGTTAGAGGATATTGGGTTACCTAAACTGAGTGCAGAAGAGAAAGAGAGCCTGGACGCCCCCATTACATTCGAAGAGTTGGAAACAGTAGTCAGACAATTACCCACTAGTAAAGCCCCAGGGGCGGGCGGGCTCCCTAGTGAGTTTTACAAAACATATAGGATGGAAGTGTTCCCCCCGCTATTGGCAATGTTCAATGAAGCCTTTGAGACTACCGGAATCCCTAAGAGAGGCAATAAATATCCTGCTTCTTAAACCAAATAAGCCAAACACAGAATGTGGGTGGTATAGACCGCTGTCCATGTTCAACCAGGACAGTAAAATACTCACGGCGGTGCTGGCAAATAGACTTAGATTGGGCATAAACAAACACATACATCATGATCAGACTGGATATGTCCCATGTAGAAGTATAGCCGATAACCATAGAAGGCTCCACCGCGTCATAGAACAGACAGAAGGAGATGCAAACGAAGTAGCGATTGTCTCACTAGACGCGGTGAAAGCATTTGATTCTGTAAGGTGGCCCTGGCTGATGGAGACCCTGAAGGAATACAGAATGGGGCCTGTTTACTTGAGGTGGGTGAGACTGCTGTATAGCTCACCACATTCCAGATTTAAAACGGGGGCGATCATCTCGGACAAATGGCAGCTCAGCAGGGGTAACAGACAAGGCTGCCCATGGTCTCCGATGCCGTATATCCTAGCACTGGAACCTCTAGCGATATATTTGAGAGAACAATACAAAGAGGTAGGTGTTCACACTAAGGAGGGGCCACACCTAATATCACTGATATGATGTGATATGGCATTTGTAACGCGCCTATACACAAGGTATGCAGACAATATGCTGCTGTATCTGCAGTACCCAGAAGAAAACCTGCAATATATCCTAGAAGTAATGGAGCGATTTGCATCATTCTCCGGCATAGCGGTTAACCCCAAGAAGTCGTGCATATTTCCTGTTGGGAGATACAAAGGAATTGCGCAAGAGAACCTGCCAGTTCTGTAAATACCCTGGGAGACTAGAACGTTTAGATATTTGGGGATAGATATTTATCACAAGATAGCAGATGAACACAAATATAACACAGAGAAAGTGGTAGCCAACATTGAACACAACATGACGTTCTGGGCTAAACTCCCCCTGGCTATGATGGGAAGGGTGGCACTGTTGAAAATGGTTGTATTGCCTAGACTGCTGCACTATTTTGTGAACATCCCATATATGTTACGTAAACGCTTCTTCGGTAAGCTACAGAACTTATGTAGAGGCTTCATCTGGCAAAACACCAGGAATAGGATTGCCTTGTGGAAGTTGCAAAACGCGTATGAGAGAGGGGCCATAAAACTGCCCAACCTCGAGATATACCATCTGGTTGGGCAGCTACAGTGTGTAGCTAAGTGGCTAACTGAAGACACAACTGCAGAGTCCAGACTGCTGTGGTCTGAATGCGCACTGTTCTTTATGAAAGAATTGATAAGGAGTTAAAAGGATGATCGGGGCTGCTAGAACTAGGATGGAAGACATAGCGCAAGGCATGTCAGGTCATGGAGAACCCATCCCCGTGCTCCCCCCAAGTGCCGCTAGTGGCGCTGAGGGGAGCGGACGAGCAACTGAGAAAGACGATACGCAAGCACTGGGAACGGGTGGGCATAGCAACACTGGGAGATGTGTGGCGTGATGGGAGGGCATTAGAATTTGAAACACTAATGGAAGAAACTGGGGTACACCCGGGGCAATACATTACCTATACTAGACTGGTAAGGCAGATGAGAGCCTCATGGTCTGAAATAGAGCTAGAAGACCAACCAGACGCAGCCATAGAGTAAATATACGATATATCGGAAGGAGGGCATGAAGTTTCCCAGATTTATGAACTGGTAATGTCCAGGGTGGGGAAGGAGGAGACCCAGTTGAGACGGGAGTGGGAAGAGGTTTCTGGGAACCCATGTAAGATGAGCAATGGGAAAGAACACAGGGGTACCATAAAAAGGTGTCCAGGAACGCAAGACTACAACAGATTCAGCTATATCTGACTCATTGGGCGTACATGACCCCTCAAAAGATAGCCCGATTTAAGAGCACAGTGACACAAACATGCCTCAAATGCAGGGAAGTGAACGCGGGGATGATACACATGTTTTGGGCATGCCTGGAAATTCAGAAATCTTGGGGGGAGGTTGCCCACCGCTTCACTGAGAAAGGTATTAAGATAGATGCGAAAACGGTATTGGCGTGCATGGTGGGAGGATTCACCAGACCACGTAATATGAAACACATGTGCAAACTTAAGAGGGAGGGCAGTGATAAAAACATGTCAATGCATATAACGTTTGGATACCTATAACTTTCACTGTCGGGTGTGTGGTGATGTTTGAAGATTGTAAAATAATACAAATTGTTTACAAAAAAAAAATTATAGTTTCTTCTGGGAACCTTGGGATAACAGCTGAATTCACTCTGAGTTGTTTTGCCCTGAACTCAGATGGTTACAGCGGTCTGATGATATACCTCCTCATCTCCATGAAAACAAGTTATTTTTTACAAGTTATTTTTTTTACAGTTGGAATCAAGTCAGCTCTCATTTCTGTTTGTCTACTACCAGGATCAATTAAAGCTCTAGATGGTATAATGCAGACTCATTAGATTTGAAAGGGATGACTCCACAGTAATAGTTACTTCTGGTCTCTAGGAAGTCTTCCTCAGGGAAATGAACTTTTTTCCACTCTTTCACAGTCATATAGTGAATTTCCATGGGCTCTTCCTTTTTATTTAATGGGCACTGTCTAGCCAAGTGCCCAGACTGTCCACAGGAGAAGCACACGGTTAGGGTTGGTTTAAAAAATCACCCTTCTTCTGATTTAATTTCTCACCTTTCTTTGCCAATTATAATTGTTTTGTCTCCCTTCCCAGGGTCTTTTATCCCTGGTTTAGAGAAGCTGTCCTGACTTGTGGTTTTTCTTTCTCCTTAGGGATAGGGAGGACGGGAGACACCTTTTGGTTCTTTCTTGCCCTTTTCACACCAGTGGATCGATCTTAATTGCCTATTGGCTTCAGCATAGTTTTGGTCAGCTTCCATGCCCATTGCCAGGCTGGGTTTATTTAACTGAAGAATGGCCTACTGCAAGTAAAGTGGTAAGTAATGAATGTACTCTTCTAACGTTGAGGCTTCTTACTTCTGGTAGAGTTTTCTTCCCAAGCCATAAAGAAATAGTGTTTTGCACTCGGGCACCCAATTCTATAGGTGTTTCTCCAGAGTTTAATTTGATTTCCCGTAACTTCTGCTTGAAGTTGTCTGTTCGGCCGATCCTTTGTAATAGTGACTACCGTTCCCAGGCCACATGGAGAGAAGCTACCTCCGGCAAAGAAGTGATGACATAATCAGATTAATCACAACATATATTGTGAGCAAATGCATCTGGAAAATGTGTTGGGAAATGCTCCTGTGCACTACTGGTGACTTGTATATATTGGATTTTGTCATGTGTTAGCCTACAAAACAAAGTAGAAACTGTCTGGCTTGCTACCAGATTTATCACTAAAGGTGTGCTATAAAATGAACCATTTTACCCCATTATTCAAACTATTTTCTCGGGGGGAGAACCACCCCAAACTCCCCTTGGTTGGTTCTGCTCCCCTTGCTATACTTGGTTGCTTGAGCATAGTTTAGGGAATTATTTACCCACAGTCAATTAAAATGTTCACCAGCTTCCACTGTATAATTTACATATGGCATAATGCCGTAAGGATTCAAGGCCACCAAGCGGGTTGCATTGGTCCTGCAAATCAGGGAGAGATGTACTTAATAGCTCCCTGCAGTGTGTCGGGATCCTTGGAGCTATATTCACTGTTGAAAGGCTTGCCGATCCTCCTGAGAATGCTGGATCTGTAATTCTCATCATTTTTTTTAGGTGCAGTTGACTCTGTTTGGGGCTTGATAAGTTTCGTTATCACATCCCACCTCTGACACCACCTACAGAATGCAGAATAGGTAAATCCCAAATTGCATTTTACACTCTTCCTTTATTACAGCTTAGGCAAACAGAAAAGCAGAATTATGATAGGTTCTGTCTCCCTACATTTGGATTCTCATACATAGATCGGGTCTTGGCCGAAAGTATCTTCCTCTGAGGCAGATAGACCTCTCTGGTTTAGTAAGCCTAGGTGCAACCATCCTGTTTCATCTCCCTTGCTGGCTGCTCTCTGGAAGAAAGGATGTACAGGCGTTAATCTTTCATTATTTAATCACTTCCGCTTGTGTATTCTTGATAGATAAACTGAAGATCAAACATTGCATAATAACATGACTACATAAAGTGATTGCAAAATATCTGAAGAAAAGTCCTGTTGTACTAAACAAAACATATTTACGCTTAAGCAGCAACAATATCATTGTTTTTGTAGACTCTGAAACATCCACAATGATTTCATCTCTAGCAGCAAGAAGAGAATGCTTGAACACAAGACAAATCAAAGTGTTTGGAAACCTACATTTTGGCCACAACCATGGAAGAGTGAAGTGCTTTACAATAATTCCTGACAGAAACGAACAATAAAACAAATTATTAGTGACCAAACTCATAGATAAACTGTTAGATAGCCATTATCAAACCACTAAAAGGTCGCAGACATTTTCAGTAAAAGAATTCAACATGGCAGCGGGGCAAGGCATGTCACAAAAAGGCCTGTGTGAACACGTTTTCCAGATGTACCCATGTTTTAAAACAACGCATATATAGACTTTGGAACACATTAGACATTGGTTGAACCACCAGCACAAAACCTCGATTCACATTAAAACGGGGTCACAACCTTAAAACAAAGGGTTAGTTAATTCCTCCCATTCAAACACTTCAGTTCAAAAAAAGAAATTTGAGAGTATTTGTGCTTAACACCCACTGTTAGACATCATCCGTGAGCTCACTGTTCATTCTGTAAATCTACAAAATAATCATGGCTTTTCAAACAGACAGCTTCACATGGCAACTGAAACACTTTACCATCTATCAGATTAAACATGTAATTTTATGCTGTCTCATGACCTTGGTACTATGGATATTTTTAATACCCATACACTCCTTGCAATAGGACGTTTTTATAGGCCTACATCTATGGCACACCACTCTAAAATGGCATATTTGGTGTGCTACGGCACTACTACATCAGCCGTGCACTACAACCTATTAAAAAGATGGGCTACTTCTGGTCCTTTTTTCAGCTACCATGACAACTGTGTAATACTACAAGTGCCGTAACTGAACCAAAAGCTGTGGCTTTTCGCAGCCAGGGGATTATGCCTACTACATTACGATACCATTCGGCACACCAGGTAAGTGCTCTTGATGCAGTATGGATAGATACAATGGCCACACTTCAGAAGGGATGTGCACCCGGTGGCCTATATTTACATATTAATAATTAATTATAGATGCTCGGTCAACCTGGGAACCTGGAAGAACATCATTACTTTTAATGTGCCTGTATCTCCACACCATGGAGTCCATGGAACTGCATATTTGAAGATTGAGGGTAAGACATCCATATGAATTGAACCCTTTGTTTTTACACAACAATCAACAGTGTTAGAAACAACGAGCTTCATTGTGCCACTCACGCTTTTTTTAAAGATAGACACTTCCCATTGAAGATCCAAAGTCAACTTTGAAGGCATGTTGAGTACATCCACTTGAGCACTACATACAATGAAAAACAGCACTACCCCATTAAAAACGTTTTTGACACAATATGCAATTTATGAAAAAAAGCCAATGGATCCTTAAACAACATTACAACCTAATCTACAATCTATTGATTTTTCTTTGTTTGTTGAAGAAAATATTGATTTTACAACCTTCAGGAGCCTATTATTTCCACTAATGTGTCCTGATGAAGGCTCGGCTTTGTATAAATGACTCTTGACAGCCGAAACTTAAGTGCTTACATAGAAGCAGAAAAACACTTTTCTTGGAACTAAGATTGCTACAGAACAATTTATAATGTTATTTTTTGATGAAATGTTCAAATGTGCCCAGTTATCACAGTCTTTGATAGCCTGTACCTTTTTTCGAACGTCAGAGCTTGGCTCTTTTTAAAAGAATTGTGCGCGAAGATGATTGATCTTTTTGTATAATCCATTATTCATTAATGCTTGTTTTATGTGCTCTTGTCTGAGTATCTTTGTTTTGATTTTGTACCTTGTCCACAATGGTCTTAATGTGTTTTAGTAGTGTTTTGGTAATACCTTTGCAATGTTTTTTCTGTTCTCATGACAAACTAATCAATTAAATGTTGTACATCAACAATAACTGCAGGGTTTCTTCAAATGTAGTCACAAACTGTTGTCCATTGCACTTGTAGGGTCTGTTACTTTGGTAATATATATCTGCATCTCTCGGGCCCCAACAGCACCTCTTGACTATTCAGTAGAGTTTAGTCAATCCATTGATTCACAAAAAGAAACAGGACATAGCTATGTACACTTTAGCATAGGATAAGAACTCCAGAAAAACCCAAAATTCATGGGATATTTCTTGCTTGGTTTCTGGTATAAAAAAAAAAGTGAACTGAAGTGAAATTGTTGTATGAAGGCCAAACAACTAATTTAGTGGCCTGCATGTGGAGTGATCTGTGACAATTGTGCAGGATTACATAGTACTCCATGCTGCTGCATAATGTCAAAAAGTGCACATTTGAGTGCACAGAATAGCTCTCTGAATGCTAAATACATTCTGATGCCACGTATCAGTGAAGAGAAAGAAGAACTTGGTGGTGTTCGCATGAAGATGGTATTCTTTGAAAAGAGATATGGTCCTGATTCCCTATTGGGATCAATTCTAAGTGTGCTACTGCAAATCAGTTAAACCATAATAACTGCAAATATCGACTTCACAAATGCACTTGGGGGATTGCATGAGAGGTTGCACACCCATAAGTGTCATGACTCCACATTTGCAGAATGGGCCAAAAAATGGGAGAAGGAACATGCAGCCTTCATCAGCATCCCTGATAGTAAACGTGTTCATCCATGACTGTTCAGCCCAATATGCTGTTTTTCCTCCTGCCCTATTTTTGGTTTGATTAACTTAAAGTCCACTGCATGTAGGGCACAATCCATAGTTGCCTAATAATGTTAATCTGTATTGTGCATGTGTATTCTTTCTCATTTAGGGTCACTGTTCAAAGTGTTACACTTTTGGAACCCCATGTTTTTTGTAAGAGGCCTGAGCAAGAAAGCCAGCCACTCCACAAACAAATAGCCACATGACACTGGCTACAGCCCAGGACCTTACATTTTGTTTGTAAAAAAGAATTAAAAAAATGATTTTGTGTAAAGAATATTTTAGGGGAAGCAAGGGAGACCACCGGGGTCACTATTCCGGGGTCACTATTGTGACCCCTGGTGGCCTCCAAATGACCTCCCTGGAGGGAAAGTGGAAAAACCTATGTGGTGAGTTCTTACCCAGTTCAGATAACGGAGTGCCTGCAGTGTTGCCAGGTCAGAAGGAAAAAAATAAGTTGAATGCCCCTTCAAAACAAGCTAACTCCCATCCAAATAAGCTGAAAAAAACAAGCACACTTCTAAAACACTGTACTAGGTCTCAAAAGTAAAAACAAATAACAATAATGCAAATATACATAGAGAGAAAACAAACATAATGGGCCTCATTATGAGTCCAGTAAAAACGGCACGGCTGCCGCGGGAGTAATTTTTTTTCTAGCACCCGGCAAGTGGGACTTACCAGGAATTACGGCCCTAGCGCTCCCGGTAATTCCTTTCTCCCCATTCCCATTCGAGTCCCGTTGGACGGACGGATGCACCGGCACCATTTATGAATGGTGCCGGTGCATCCGTCAATGTCTGCGAGCGGGTGCCGTTCCGACCGCCAGGTCAGACCTGCCGGCCGAAAAGGCACCCACTCGCAGAACTCATAGTTTTCCGGCCCGGAAACAACGGTACCAGCCAGTTTACCAATACCGTTGTTTCCAGACCGGCAACCTCGTAATGACCCCAATATGTTAGAACAAAAAAGTCTATTGTCATTTCTTGTTTGTGTGTGACTTATAAAAGCACATTATTGGGTTTTTGGATCCTTTCTTCTCTGGTCCATCGTCCAACTGGTCCTTGATTCGTTGCTCTCCTCTGGTTTTTGGCACCCTTGCATACCTGCCAGCTAGCCCCATGTCCTTTGTGACACTGAGCCAGCCGAGTCATTTCCTGTTAAATGCTAGGATTGGTATTTTTGTTCTTGCCATTATAAGTATGTGCCTACATGGACCACAATGCAAAGTGAAAATCCATGACTGGCTCAGGGTGCCACGCATGCCATGGGTCCCCCACTTGGCAGAAATGTCCTTCTGAGTTGCTCTTTTCTGTCACCCAGAGGATAGTTTTGGGCGCAATAAAAATAGAATAGCCATCCAGGATGTTTACAAAGCGTCCACTTGTGTTCTCCAAATGAACTAGCCAGGTGCTATGGCAGTACTGGCAAAAGAACTCAGTCATCCGGTTCACGCTAGAGTTGGTCTGTCAATGTACTGAGCATGAAGGACAATCTTTGAGCTCTCTTTAATATGGCCTTGCCATCTAACTTTGCACTCAGAGTGCGTGGCTTTGTTTTTTCAAATAAGTCTTCTGAGGCTTAATGACTGTAAATGCTGTAAATGCTACTGGTGTAGTAAAAATGTCTTGACCAGGTCTGCCTTCAGCCAATCGATTTATAAGCACTGTGCGTGTCCTCCAGAGAAGTCTTGTTAAAAAAAAAAGCATCAGCAAAGCCAACAGTTTTTGGCTTGTGTTTACCAATTAGGCATTTGCCAGGCACTAATATATGCCCAGAATCAGAGAAGAATAAGTGTGTCCAGTAATACTTTTTCTGGAAATTTCTGAAGTAATTGTAATTTGTTATTTAGAAAGTGCTTAATACCCAGAGGTTTCTAAGCATGGACCTGGTGATCGAACCTGTGTTGCTCCGTGTCGACTTGCTTCCAAGGCAAGTACGTTGCTCCTGAGCTATCCTCCTGAGCCAGTTGCCTTTCCTTTTCTTCCTTTAAAGCAAGACTGTCCCGCCTAGTGATTTGTATTCTGGCATTGTCAAGACATGATCAAATATAAACTGTATACATCATATTCAAAACAATCACTGTTAAATGTATTGTCCCCATCTCACAAAAAAACTCCACTGTGTCCAGAAAATGCAGCAGTTGGTCCATTGTGCTCTGTACAATAGAATATGCATGCGGTTTAAAAAAAGAAATTATATGTTATATTAATATAGCACTTATATACACTTAGCAGCAGGGTTCAACGCCTCAGTGGTGAAGGGCACAATTTAATACATTTCTTAAGCAGAATGGGAAACCTATATAACTAAGATATTTAAATCCATGAGTGATTCCCCGCATAAACAGAACATTAACAGGGTAATTCATAGAATTTCGCAGAAAAGTGTCGCAAGCGGCTGGCGCAGAGTGTCCGCGTGCGATTGACTGCGCCAGGCACGTGCGCTAAAACCGATTTCCGCGCACAGCGTATTCATGGATTTCAGGCTCCCAAACCAGCCGTGGCGCAGAGTATCGCAGCGACCCTGCAGCAGCGCCAGTAACGCCCCCAAGAACGCCCTCGCGCAAGGAAAAGCCATCAAAATCGCTAAATCATCGCAAAGGGCAGCGCTAACCCTGGACCAGTCCACAGGGCTGCCAAACAAGGAACGCAAAGCGGGTAACGTGCATATCAGGGGTACGCGTGAAGTTTTACACGCGATTAGCCAGGGCACGTGTATCACAGGGGTACGCAGGAATTATCACACGCGATTTGGCTGGGTACGTATATTACAGGGGTGCGCGGGAATTATCACACGCGATTTGGCTGGGTACGTGTATTCCAGGGGTGCGCGGGAATTATCACACGCGATTTGGCTGGGTACGTGTATTCCAGGGGTGCGCGGGAATTATCACACGCGATTTGGCTGGGTAGGTGTATTACAGGGGTACACGGGAAGTTCTACACGCGATTCGGCTGGGTACGTGTATTACAGGGGTGCGCGGGAATTCTCACATGCGATTTGGCCAGGTACGTGTATTACAGGGGTGCGTGGGAATTATCACACGCGATTTGGCTTGGTACGTGTATTACAGGGGTGCGTGGGAAGTTGTACACGCGATTGGCCAGGGTACGTGTATTACAGGGGTATGTGGGAATTATCACACGCGATTTGGCTGGGTACGTGTATTACAGGGGTACACGGGAAGTTCTACACGCGATTCGGCTGGGTACGTGTATTACAGGGGTGCGCGGGAATTCTCACATGCGATTTGGCCAGGTACGTGTATTACAGGGGTGCGTGGGAATTATCACACGCGATTTGGCTTGGTACGTGTATTACAGGGGTGCGTGGGAAGTTCTACACGCGATTGGCCAGGGTACGTGTATTACAGGGGTATGTGGGAATGATCACACGCGATTTGGCTGGGTACGTGTATTACAGGGGTACACGGGAAGTTCTACACGCGATTCGGCTGGGTACGTGTATTACAGGGGTGCGCGGGAATTCTCACATGCGATTTGGCCAGGTACGTGTATTACAGGGGTGTGCGGGAATTATCACACGCAATTAGGCTGGGTGGGTCCTCACAGGTGTTCCCTGTACACCCTCCACAGCCCCTGCAGGCAGCCCACAAAACAGGGGACTACCCTGCACACCTGCTCATGTCCCCCTGCACCCCCACCCCCCAGCCACCAGGGTCACCCTCCACCAGGCCCCCACTCATGTCACCCACCACCCCCACCCCCCAGCCACCAGGGTCACCCTCCACCAGGCCCCCACTCATGTCTCCCACCACCCCCACCCCCCAGCAGTGCAGGGGCAGCCTCCACCAGGCCCCCACTCATGTCACCCACCACCCCCACCCCCCAGCCACCAGGGTCACCCTCCACCAGGCCCCCACTCATGTCACCCACCACCCCCACCCCCCAGCCACCAGGGGCAGCCTCCACCAGGCCCCCACTCATGTCTCCCACCACCCCCACCCCCCAGCAGTGCAGGGGCAGCCTCCACCAGGCCCCCACTCATGTCTACCACCACCCCCACCCCCCCGCCACCAGGGGCACCCTCCACCAGGCCCCCACTCATGTCTCCCACCACCCCCACCCCCCAGCCACCAGGGTCACCCTCCACCAGGCCCCCACTCATGTCTCCCACCACCCCCACACCCCAGCAGTGCAGGGTCACCCTCCACCAGGCCCCCACTCATGTCTCCCACCACCCCCACCCCCCAGCAGTGCAGGGGCAGCCTCCACCAGGCCCCCACTCATGTCACCCACCACCCCCACCCCCCAGCCACCAGGGTCACCCTCCACCAGGCCCCCACTCATGTCTCCCACCACCCCCACCCCCCAGCAGTGCAGGGGCAGCCTCCACCAGGCCCCCACTCATGTCTCCCACCACCCCCACCCCCCAGCCACCAGGGTCACCCTCCACCAGGCCCCCACTCATGTCACCCACCACCCCCACCCCCCAGCCACCAGGGTCACCCTCCACCAGGCCCCCACTCATGTCTCCCACCACCCCCACCCCCCAGCAGTGCAGGGGCAGCCTCCACCAGGCCCCCACTCATGTCACCCACCACCCCCACCCCCCAGCCACCAGGGTCACCCTCCACCAGGCCCCCACTCATGTCACCCACCACCCCCACCCCCCAGCCACCAGGGTCACCCTCCACCAGGCCCCCACTCATGTCTCCCACCACCCCCACCCCCCAGCAGTGCAGGGTCACCCTCCACCAGGCCCCCACTCATGTCACCCACCACCCCCACCCCCCAGCCACCAGGGTCACCCTCCACCAGGCCCCCACTCATGTCACCCACCACCCCCACCCCCCAGCCACCAGGGTCACCCTCCACCAGGCCCCCACTCATGTCTCCCACCACCCCCACCCCCCAGCAGTGCAGGGGCAGCCTCCACCAGGCCCCCACTCATGTCACCCACCACCCCCACCCCCCAGCCACCAGGGTCACCCTCCACCAGGCCCCCACTCATGTCACCCACCACCCCCACCCCCCAGCCACCAGGGTCACCCTCCACCAGGCCCCCACTCATGTCTCCCACCACCCCCACCCCCCAGCCACCAGGGTCACCCTCCACCAGGCCCCCACTCATGTCTCCCACCACCCCCACCCCCCAGCAGTGCAGGGGCAGCCTCCACCAGGCCCCCACTCATGTCCCCTATCACCCCCACCCCCCCGCCACCAGGGGCACCCTCCACCAGGCCCCCACTCATGTCTCCCACCACCCCCACCCCCCAGCAGTGCAGGGGCAGCCTCCACCAGGCCCCCACTCATGTCCCCTATCACCCCCACCCCCCCGCCACCAGGGGCACCCTCCACCAGGCCCCCACTCATGTCTCCCACCACCCCCACCCCCCAGCCACCAGGGTCACCCTCCACCAGGCCCCCTCTCATGTCACCCACCACCCCCACCCCCCAGCCACCAGGGTCACCCTCCACCAGGCCCCCACTCATGTCTCCCACCACCCCCACCCCCCAGCCACCAGGGTCACCCTCCACCAGGCCCCCACTCATGTCTCCCACCACCCCCACCCCCCAGCCACCAGGGTCACCCTCCACCAGGCCCCCACTCATGTCTCCCACCACCCCCACCCCCCAGCCACCAGGGTCACCCTCCACCAGGCCCCCACTCATGTCTCCCACCACCCCCACCCCCCAGCCACCAGGGTCACCCTCCACCAGGCCCCCACTCATGTCAACCACCACCCCCACCCCCCAGCAGTGCAGGGGCAGCCTCCACCAGGCCCCCACTCATGTCCCCTATCACCCCCACCCCCCCGCCACCAGGGGCACCCTCCACCAGGCCCCCACTCATGTCTCCCACCACCCCCACCCCCCAGCAGTGCAGGGGCAGCCTCCACCAGGCCCCCACTCATGTCCCCTATCACCCCCACCCCCCCGCCACCAGGGGCACCCTCCACCAGGCCCCCACTCATGTCTCCCACCACCCCCACCCCCCAGCCACCAGGGTCACCCTCCACCAGGCCCCCGCTCAGGTCACCCACCACCCCCACCCCCCAGCCACCAGGGTCACCCTCCACCAGGCCCCCACTCATGTCTCCCACCACCCCCACCCCCCAGCAGTGCAGGGGCAGCCTCCACCAGGCCCCCACTCATGTCTCCCACCACCCCCACCCCCCAGCAGTGCAGGGGCAGCCTCCACCAGGCCCCCACTCATGTCACCCACCACCCCCACCCCCCAGCCACCAGGGTCACCCTCCACCAGGCCCCCACTCATGTCACCCACCACCCCCACCCCCCAGCCACCAGGGTCACCCTCCACCAGGCCCCCACTCATGTCTCCCACCACCCCCACCCCCCAGCCACCAGGGTCACCCTCCACCAGGCCCCCACTCATGTCCCCTATCACCCCCACCCCCCCGCCACCAGGGGCACCCTCCACCAGGCCCCCACTCATGTCTCCCACCACCCCCACCCCCCAGCAGTGCAGGGGCAGCCTCCACCAGGCCCCCACTCATGTCCCCTATCATCCCCATCCCCCCGCCACCAGGGGCACCCTCCACCAGGCCCCCACTCATGTCTCCCACCACCCCCACCCCCCAGCCACCAGGGTCACCCTCCACCAGGCCCCCGCTCAGGTCACCCACCACCCCCACCCCCCAGCCACCAGGGTCACCCTCCACCAGGCCCCCACTCATGTCTCCCACCACCCCCACCCCCCAGCAGTGCAGGGGCAGCCTCCACCAGGCCCCCACTCATGTCTCCCACCACCCCCACCCCCCAGCAGTGCAGGGGCAGCCTCCACCAGGCCCCCACTCATGTCACCCACCACCCCCACCCCCCAGCCACCAGGGTCACCCTCCACCAGGCCCCCACTCATGTCACCCACCACCCCCACCCCCCAGCCACCAGGGTCACCCTCCACCAGGCCCCCACTCATGTCTCCCACCACCCCCACCCCCCAGCCACCAGGGTCACCCTCCACCAGGCCCCCACTCATGTCTCCCACCACCCCCACCCCCCAGCAGTGCAGGGGCAGCCTCCACCAGGCCCCCACTCATGTCTCCCACCACCCCCACCCCCCAGCAGTGCAGGGGCAGCCTCCACCAGGCCCCCACTCATGTCTCCCACCACCCCCACCCCCCAGCCACCAGGGTCACCCTCCACCAGGCCCCCACTCATGTCTCCCACCACCCCCACCCCCCAGCCACCAGGGTCACCCTCCACCAGGCCCCCACTCATGTCTCCCACCACCCCCACCCCCCAGCCACCAGGGTCACCCTCCACCAGGCCCCCACTCATGTCAACCACCACCCCCACCCCCCAGCAGTGCAGGGGCAGCCTCCACCAGGCCCCCACTCATGTCCCCTATCACCCCCACCCCCCCGCCACCAGGGGCACCCTCCACCAGGCACCCACTCATGTCTCCCACCACCCCCACCCCCCAGCAGTGCAGGGGCAGCCTCCACCAGGCCCCCACTCATGTCCCCTATTACCCCCACCCCCCCGCCACCAGGGGCACCCTCCACCAGGCCCCCACTCATGTCTCCCACCACCCCCACCCCCCAGCCACCAGGGTCACCCTCCACCAGGCCCCCGCTCAGGTCACCCACCACCCCCACCCCCCAGCCACCAGGGTCACCCTCCACCAGGCCCCCACTCATGTCTCCCACCACCCCCACCCCCCAGCAGTGCAGGGGCAGCCTCCACCAGGCCCCCACTCATGTCTCCCACCACCCCCACCCCCCAGCAGTGCAGGGGCAGCCTCCACCAGGCCCCCACTCATGTCACCCACCACCCCCACCCCCCAGCCACCAGGGTCACCCTCCACCAGGCCCCCACTCATGTCTCCCACCACCCCCACCCCCCAGCAGTGCAGGGGCAGCCTCCACCAGGCCCCCACTCATGTCTCCCACCACCCCCACCCCCCAGCAGTGCAGGGGCAGCCTCCACCAGGCCCCCACTCATGTCACCCACACCCCCACCCCCCAGCCACCAGGGGCACCCTCCACCAGGCCCCCACTCATGTCTCCCACCACCCCCACCCCCCTGCCACCATGTGCAGCCCCCACCAGGTCCTCACAATGTGCGTAATGGTCAGCCTCCACAGCCAAAAAGCCCTACCAAGTAACCCATTCACCCACATGGAAATGGAAATCACATGTTACACCCCCAATGTTCATGAAGCAAATGAACCCATGTCCGTCACACACATATTTTCCAATTGAATGGGAAAACACACAACATGACATGCATGAAACCAATGAGATGAAACCACACAGTGAACAATGTAAAAAAAAATGTATTAGAAAAAAATACGAATGCTAAAGAAAGAAAACTAACTACAATGTAAATGTGAAAAAAGAAGCTGCATGTCCGCATAAAAACACAAAACTAGAAAATCTAATCCAAAAAATTTTGTCCAAAGTCAAATGTCAAAACTCTCCGTGCAACAAAGAACTATGTACAAAAATAACAAGGGTCCATCATCACAACAGAACTAAGGAAACCTCCTAAAAAACCTACCTAAATATCAACTATATACAAAAAGTGGAGCAGTGTCCGTCGACCCCAAATCATAAGAAAAAACAAAGGAAACCTAAAACTAAAGAACTATATACAAAGGCGGCGGGCAAGTCCAGCGGCTCACTCTGTGGTGTTCCGGGCCAGGGCATCATCGAACTCCTGTTCGATGTCCCGGAGGCGGTCCAGTTCCATGGCCCCGAGGGTCCGCAGGGACGACGGCGTGTCCTCCTCCAACCCCCTGCGGATAGCCTCGAGGCACTCGGCCCGCCTCAGGGCCCTCCGCATGGAGTTCTCCGCCCTGACCATTGTGAGCCGCGCCTCTTCCGCCCGCCGCCGCTCCGCACCTATGGCGTGGCCCAACCGCTGCCACACGGAAGACACTCTCTGTCCTGGGTCCTCCTGCCCTCCGGCCGATGCCTGCCCCTCCGATGTCGAAGGCCCCGAGCCTTCATGGCTCCCACCATCTTGCTGCTGCTGCTGCTCTGCCTCTGCCCGTGCACTGCCTCCTGCTGCCTGCACATCCTCCGCCGGCTGGGGTGCACCTGTTGATGTGGCCACCCCTGCTGGACGTCCGACTCCCGACTGTGGCAGGGATGCCTCCTCCACCAGCCTGGCCGCACTGTCAGAGGCAGCTCCACAGGGCACCGAGGTGACTGATGGGTGGGAAGATGGCACAGAGGACGACTGGCGCGTAGGGGGTCCAGTTGAGGAGGGGGTCGGAACAAGCCCTATCAGACGGATGAATCCGGTCTGGGTGACCTGTCCCAGCAGGCTGACGTGGTCAACGAGCCATTCGAGATGACGTGCAGTCTCTCCATGAAAAGACTGCAGGTCACCTCGCATGGCCCGTTGACGCAACGCCACACCAGCCAGGACAGGCTCAACCCGGACCTGGATAGCCACGTCCGCAGGCAGAGGAAGGCCAGTTGACGTCAGCTCATCCCCTGCCTGAAAACGGGTCTGGACGTAGGCATCCCTGCTGGTGCAAGATGATGCAGGGACAGGATCGGGGACAGGATTGCACACAGGCACCTCCGCGGCCGCCTGTGCTGCCTCCTGTCCCTGGTCCTGGACTGCACCACTAGCACCAGTGGGATCCCCACCTCCAGACCCCGTCTCTGGTGCTTGCACGGCCTCCTCCTCCACCAGACCCCCGACCAACCTGGATGACTCCGTGCCATCTTCCCCTGTTGGGCCCTGTGGGGTCCCAGCTGCCCCTTCTGCTGCCGAGGAGTCCAACTGCAACCTCCGCCTCTTGGACCTCCCCCCGGCAGCTGCGGCCTGGGACGCGGCACCGGACTCCTCACTCCCCGACGAGATGACAACACGGGAGGGGAGCCGGGCCTTGCGTCTCCGGCTGGCGGTCGGATCCCCGCCGCTGTGCTCCACAGCACCTTCTCCGCCCTCTTCATCAGTTGACGCTGCAGACAGGGAGAAACAAAACACAGGCATCAGGGCACTGTACAATGGACACATACACGCACGACCGTTGCACATGAGTGGCATTGGCAAACCTCAGACATGTCATCACAATCCCCAACACACATGTCATTGCAACTGGCACACATGAGCCATACCACAGCCATATCGCAACTGCCACCACCATCCCTACACATACAACAGCATCAGCAGCCAAAGGGGAGCCATACATCACATGCAACACAGGAAGTGCACCACACATGTACACACACCACCACACTTGCATGCATGTCTACACCTCTGCCAAGTGTCGCACTGTTCAGACGGGCATCCATGTCACATCTGCCAATCAGGCTTCCACATACCGCTGTCACATGCATCCATGTAGCATCACTGTTGCACCTTTGACAAATACACACACATGCACATGTACACAGTGCTCATACATGCAGCCGAAAACAACATACATGCCTGACATCACGGACATGTCTACTTACATACACATTCATCCAAACATGTGTGCACGCACAACTGCATTTGCCATGCAAGCCCACACACACAAGCACCATCCATGTCTCACACATTACAGCCCTCGCATGTGTCAGCCCCACGGCCCTGTACACCCCCACCCATACTCCACCCCATACAAACAGATGTGCAACCGGCACAATGGGGAATGATCACCACACGCCCTGCTCACAACCAGGATGCATGTACACTCACCGCTCGACTCCAGACGGCTCTGCTTCTCTAGGACCTGGACGTGGAGCGCTGGGGATATGCGTTCCAGGACCCCCATCTGTTCTTCCGACAAGTGGCCCCGGCGCCCCTTGGCATCCGCTGCCTTCAAGAGGCGCCGGGCCTTGTTCAGGGTCCTGGACCTGAAGTCCTCCCAGCGCTTCCTGACATGTTGTAAGTCCCGGACTGCCACCCCCTCCGCGTTGATGGCAGTCACGATGTCAGTCCAGATCCGAGTCCGTCCTTCCTTGTCGGCGCGGGAACTTCCAAAGAGGGCATCATACTGCCCCAGGACTTGCTCCACCAGGACACCAACTTCGGTGGCACTGAAGCTGGTGCCCCTCTGCCTCTCTGGCCGGGGGTTGTCAGTGGTCGCAGATGGTGTTAGCCCCGACATGACAACCCCAGAGGCAGGAGTGGGTGGGCAACTGGGTCCTGGGGCTGGGCTGTGGAGCGATGGAATTCCAGTCGGGAGTCTTCTGTTCCAGCAGGGGTGGTCACAGCAACAGCACCCCTGGCTGATGTGCAGGCAGCAAATGGCAGTGCACGTGGGCAGCAGGCAGTCAGGCAGCAGCAGATAGCAGGTGGGAGCGTGCTCGGGGCTCTGGGGGGCAGTAATTCGGCCTTCTGGGCAGGAGCGTGGTCTCCCGTGTGCTCACGCGTGGCCAGCTTGGTACGGAGTGAATTGGCACGTGAAAATCCTGCACGTCAGCGTGAAAACCGAGGAAAGGCCCTTAGCGCGTAAGCGCGTCAGCACGCATACGCGATTCCATTGGACCAAAGGCCCTCAGCGCGTAGGCGCGTCTGTGACGTGACCCGCACGGGTGTTTCCCACACAGCACGTGATGACAGAGCACACGTGGAAAGACTGCACGTCAGAGTCTCATCGCGTGTAATTGGACAAAAGTGCGTGTACACGCGATTGGCCTATGTACGTGTATATGAGGTGTGCGCGGACACTTACACACGCAAGTACGTCAGCGCACCTGTATCCCGGTGTACGGCCATTTCCACCAATCACACGCAATGAGACTCTGACGTGCAGTCTTTCCACGTGTGCTGTCATCACGTGCTGTGTGGGAAACACCCGTGCGGGTCACGTCACAGACGCGCCTACGCGCTGAGGGCCTTTGGTCCAATGGAATCGCGTATGCGTGCTGACGCGCTTACGCGCTAAGGGCCTTTCCTCGGTTTTCACGCTGACGTGCAGGATTTTCACGTGCCAATTCACTCCGTACCAAGCTGGCCACGCGTGAGCACACGGGAGACCACGCTCCTGCCCAGAAGGCCGAATTACTGCCCCCCAGAGCCCCGAGCACGCTCCCACCTGCTATCTGCTGCTGCCTGACTGCCTGCTGCCCACGTGCACTGCCATTTGCTGCCTGCACATCAGCCAGGGGTGCTGTTGCTGTGACCACCCCTGCTGGAACAGAAGACTCCCGACTGGAATTCCATCGCTCCACAGCCCAGCCCCAGGACCCAGTTGCCCACCCACTCCTGCCTCTGGGGTTGTCATGTCGGGGCTAACACCATCTGCGACCACTGACAACCCCCGGCCAGAGAGGCAGAGGGGCACCAGCTTCAGTGCCACCGAAGTTGGTGTCCTGGTGGAGCAAGTCCTGGGGCAGTATGATGCCCTCTTTGGAAGTTCCCGCGCCGACAAGGAAGGACGGACTCGGATCTGGACTGACATCGTGACTGCCATCAACGCGGAGGGGGTGGCAGTCCGGGACTTACAACATGTCAGGAAGCGCTGGGAGGACTTCAGGTCCAGGACCCTGAACAAGGCCCGGCGCCTCTTGAAGGCAGCGGATGCCAAGGGGCGCCGGGGCCACTTGTCGGAAGAACAGATGGGGGTCCTGGAACGCATATCCCCAGCGCTCCACGTCCAGGTCCTAGAGAAGCAGAGCCGTCTGGAGTCGAGCGGTGAGTGTACATGCATCCTGGTTGTGAGCAGGGCGTGTGGTGATCATTCCCCATTGTGCCGGTTGCACATCTGTTTGTATGGGGTGGAGTATGGGTGGGGGTGTACAGGGCCGTGGGGCTGACACATGCGAGGGCTGTAATGTGTGAGACATGGATGGTGCTTGTGTGTGTGGGCTTGCATGGCAAATGCAGTTGTGCGTGCACACATGTTTGGATGAATGTGTATGTAAGTAGACATGTCCGTGATGTCAGGCATGTATGTTGTTTTCGGCTGCATGTATGAGCACTGTGTACATGTGCATGTGTGTGTATTTGTCAAAGGTGCAACAGTGATGCTACATGGATGCATGTGACAGCGGTATGTGGAAGCCTGATTGGCAGATGTGACATGGATGCCCGTCTGAACAGTGCGACACTTGGCAGAGGTGTAGACATGCATGCAAGTGTGGTGGTGTGTGTACATGTGTGGTGCACTTCCTGTGTTGCATGTGATGTATGGCTCCCCTTTGGCTGCTGATGCTGTTGTATGTGTAGGGATGGTGGTGGCAGTTGCGATATGGCTGTGGTATGGCTCATGTGTGCCAGTTGCAATGACATGTGTGTTGGGGATTGTGATGACATGTCTGAGGTTTGCCAATGCCACTCATGTGCAACTGTCGTGCGTGTATGTGTCCATTGTACAGTGCCCTGATGCCTGTGTTTTGTTTCTCCCTGTCTGCAGCGTCAACTGATGAAGAGGGCGGAGAAGGTGCTGTGGAGCACAGCGGCGGGGATCCGACCGCCAGCCGGAGACGCAAGGCCCGGCTCCCCTCCCGTGTTGTCATCTCGTCGGGGAGTGAGGAGTCCGGTGCCGCGTCCCAGGCCGCAGCTGCCGGGGGGAGGTCCAAGAGGCGGAGGTTGCAGTTGGACTCCTCGGCAGCAGAAGGGGCAGCTGGGACCCCACAGGGCCCAACAGGGGAAGATGGCACGGAGTCATCCAGGTTGGTGGGGGGTTTGGTGGAGGAGGGGGCCGCGCAAGCACCAGAGACAGGGTCTGGAGGTGGGGATCCCACTGGTGCTAGTGGTGCAGTGCAGGACCAGGGACAGGAGGCAACACAGGCGGCCGCGGAGGTGCCTGTGTGCAATCCTGTCCCCGATCCTGTCCCTGCATCATCTTGCACCAGCAGGGATGCCTACGTCCAGACCCGTTTTCAGGCAGGGGATGAGCTGACGTCAACTGGCCTTCCTCTGCCTGCGGACGTGGCCATCCAGGTCCGGGTTGAGCCTGTCCTGGCTGGTGTGGCGTTGCGTCAACGGGCCATGCGAGGTGACCTGCAGTCTTTTCATGGAGAGACTGCACGTCATCTCGAATGGCTCGTTGACCACGTCAGCCTGCTGGGACAGGTCACCCAGGCCGGATTCCGCTGTCTGATGGGGCTTGCTCCGACCCCCTCCTCAACTGGACCCCCTACGCGCCAGTCGTCCTCTGTGCCATCTTCCCACCCATCAGTCACCTGGGTGCCCTGTGGAGCTGCCTCTGACAGTGCGGCCAGGCTGGTGGAGGAGGCATCCCTGCCACAGTCGGGAGTCGGACGTCCAGCAGGGGTGGCCACATCAACAGGTGCACCCCAGCCGGCGGAGGATGTGTAGGCAGCAGGAGGCAGTGCACGGGCAGAGGCAGAGCAGCAGCAGCAGCAAGATGGTGGGAGCCATGAAGGCTCGGGGCCTTCGACATCGGAGGGGCAGGCATCGGCCGGAGGGCAGGAGGACCCAGGACAGAGAGTGTCTTCCGTGTGGCAGCGGTTGGGCCACGCCATAGGTGCAGAGCGGCGGCGGGCGGAAGAGGCGCGGCTCACAATGGTCAGGGCGGAGAACTCCATGCGGAGGGCCCTGAGGCGGGCCGAGTGCCTCGAGGCAATCCGCAGGGGGTTGGAGGAGGACACGGCGTCGTCCCTGCGGACCCTCGGGGCCATGGAACTGGACCGCCTCCGGGACATCGAACAGGAGTTCGATGATGCCCTGGCCCGGAACACCACAGAGTGAGCCGCTGGACTTGCCCGCCGCCTTTGTATATAGTTCTTTAGTTTTAGGTTTCCTTTCGTTCTTATTATTATTTGGAGTCGACGGACACTGCTCCACTTTTTGTATATAGTTGATATTTAGGTAGGTTTTTTAGGAGGTTTCCTTAGTTCAGTTGTGATGATGGACCCTTGTTATTTTTGTACATAGTTCTTTGTTGCATGGAGAGTTTTTACATTTCACTTTGGACATAATTTTTTTGATTTGATTTTCTAGTTTTGTGTTATTATGCGGACATGCAGCTTATTTTTTCACATTTACATTGTAGTTAGTTTTCTTTCTTTGGCATTTGTATTTTTTTCAATACATTTTTTTTTCCATTGTTCACTGTGTGGTTTCATCTCATTGGTTTCATGCATGTCATGTTGTGTGTTTTCCCATTCAATTTGAAAATATGTGTGTGACGGACATGGGTTCATTTGCTTCATGTACATTGGGGGTGTAACATGTGATTTCCATTTCCATGTGGGTGAATGGGTTACTTGGTAGGGCTTTTTGGCTGTGGAGGCTGACCATTACGCACATAATTGGGGATTGTGAGGACCTGGTGGGGGCTGCACATGGTGGCAGGGGGGTGGGGGTGCAGGGGGACATGAGTGGGGGCCTGGTGGAGGTTGAGCTTGCACTGCTGGGGGGTGGGGGTGGTGGGAGACATGAGTGGGGGCCTGGTGGAGGCTGCCCCTGGTGGCTGGGGGGTGGGGGTGGTGGGTGACATGAGTGGGGGCCTGGTGGAGGGTGCCCCTGGTGGCTGGGGGGTGGGGGTGGTGGGAGACATGAGTGGGGGCCTGGTGGAGGGTGACCCTGCACTGCTGCGGTGTGGGGGTGATGGGAGACATGAGTGGGGGCCTGGTGGAGGGTGACCCTGGTGGCTGGGGGTGATAGGGGACATGAGTGGGGGCCTGGTGGAGGGTGACCCTGGTGGCTGGGGGGTGGGGGTGGTGGTAGACATGAGTGGGGGCCTGGTGGAGGGTGACCCTGCACTGCTGGGGTGTGGGGGTGGTGGGAGACATGAGTGGGGCCCTGGTGGAGGGTGACCCTGCACTGCTGGGGGATGGGGGTGGTGGTAGACATGAGTGGGGGCCTGCTGGAGGGTGACCCTGCACTGCTGGGGTGTGGGGGTGGTGGGAGACATGAGTTGGACATGGGTGGGGGCCTGCTGGCAGGTGCCCCACAGTGCTGGGGGGTGGGGGTGGTGGGAGACATGAGTGGGGCCCTGGTGGAGGGTGACCCTGGTGGCTGGGGGGTGGGGGTGGTGGGAGACATGAGTGGGGGCCTGGTGGAGGGTGACCCTGCACTGCTGCGGTGTGGGGGTGATGGGAGACATGAGTGGGGGCCTGGTGGAGGGTGACCCTGGTGGCTGGGGGTGATAGGGGACATGAGTGGGGGCCTGGTGGAGGGTGACCCTGGTGGCTGGGGGGTGGGGGTGGTGGTAGACATGAGTGGGGGCCTGGTGGAGGGTGACCCTGCACTGCTGGGGTGTGGGGGTGGTGGGAGACATGAGTGGGGCCCTGGTGGAGGGTGACCCTGCACTGCTGGGGGATGGGGGTGGTGGTAGACATGAGTGGGGGCCTGCTGGAGGGTGACCCTGCACTGCTGGGGTGTGGGGGTGGTGGGTGACATGAGTTGGACATGGGTGGGGGCCTGCTGGCAGGTGCCCCACAGTGCTGGGTGGTGGGGGTGGTGGGAGACATGAGTTGGTCATGGGTGGGGGCCTACTGGCAGGTGCCCCACAGTGCTGGGGGGTGGGGGTGGTGGGGGACATGAGTTGGACATGGGTGGGGGCCTACTGGCAGGTGCCCCACAGTGCTGGGGGGTGGGGGTGGTGGGGGACATGAGTTGGACATGGGTGGGGGACTGCTGGCAGGTGCCCCACAGTGCTGGGGGGTGGGGGTGGTGGGAGACATGAGTTGGACATGGGTGGGGGCCTGCTGGCAGGTGCCCCACAGTGCTCGGGGGTGGGGGTGGTGGGAGACATGAGTGGGGCCCTGGTGGAGGGTGACCCTGGTGGCTGGGGGGTGGGGGTGGTGGGAGACATGAGTTGGACATGGGTGGGGGCCTACTGGCAGGTGCCCCACAGTGCTGGGGGGTGGGGGTGGTGGGAGACATGAGTTGGACATGGGTGGGGGCCTACTGGCAGGTGCCCCACAGTGCTGGGGGGTGGGGGTGGTGGGAGACATGAGTTGGACATGGGTGGGGGCCTGCTGGCAGGTGCCCCACAGTGCTGGGGGGTGGGGGTGGTGGGAGACATGAGTGGAGCCCTGGTGGAGGGTGACCCTGGTGGCTGGGGGGTGGGGGTGGTGGGAGACATGAGTTGGACATGGGTGGGGGCCTACTGGCAGGTGCCCCACAGTGCTGGGGGGTGGGGGTGGTGGGAGACATGAGTTGGACATGGGTGGGGGCCTGCTGGCAGGTGCCCCACAGTGCTGGGGGGTGGGGGTGGTGGGAGACATGAGTGGGGCCCTGGTGGAGGGTGACCCTGGTGGCTGGGGGGTGGGGGTGGTGGGAGACATGAGTTGGACATGGGTGGGGGCCTGCTGGCAGGTGCCCCACAGTGCTGGGGGGTGGGGGTGGTGGGAGACATGAGTGGGGCCCTGGTGGAGGGTGACCCTGGTGGCTGGGGGGTGGGGGTGGTGGGAGACATGAGTTGGACATGGGTGGGGGCCTACTGGCAGGTGCCCCACAGTGCTGGGGGGTGGGGGTGGTGGGAGACATGAGTTGGACATGGGTGGGGGCCTGCTGGCAGGTGCCCCACAGTGCTGGGGGGTGGGGGTGGTGGGAGACATGAGTGGGGCCCTGGTGGAGGGTGACCCTGGTGGCTGGGGGGTGGGGGTGGTGGGAGACATGAGTTGGACATGGGTGGGGGCCTGCTGGCAGGTGCCCCACAGTGCTGGGGGGTGGGGGTGGTGGGAGACATGAGTGGGGCCCTGGTGGAGGGTGACCCTGGTGGCTGGGGCGTGGGGGTGGTGGGAGACATGAGTTGGACATGGGTGGGGGCCTACTGGCAGGTGCCCCACAGTGCTGGGGGGTGGGGGTGGTGGGAGACATGAGTTGGACATGGGTGGGGGCCTGCTGGCAGGTGCCCCACAGTGCTGGGGGGTGGGGGTGGTGGGAGACATGAGTGGGGCCCTGGTGGAGGGTGACCCTGGTGGCTGGGGGGTGGGGGTGGTGGGAGACATGAGTTGGACATGGGTGGGGGCCTACTGGCAGGTGCCCCACAGTGCTGGGGGGTGGGGGTGGTGGGAGACATGAGTTGGACATGGGTGGGGGCCTGCTGGCAGGTGCCCCACAGTGCTGGGGGGTGGGGGTGGTGGGAGACATGAGTGGGGCCCTGGTGGAGGGTGACCCTGGTGGCTGGGGGGTGGGGGTGGTGGGAGACATGAGTTGGACATGGGTGGGGGCCTACTGGCAGGTGCCCCACAGTGCTGGGGGGTGGGGGTGGTGGGGGACATGAGTTGGACATGGGTGGGGGACTGCTGGCATGTGCCCCACAGTGCTGGGGGGTGGGGGTGCAAGGGGACATGTGTTGGTGTTCATTAGTTCAAGGAGACATGTGCCTTTGCTGGGGGGCATGCCCATGTTGGGTGGGCTGCCTGCGGGACATGACCAGGGATGCAGGGTAGTCCCCTGTGGTGTGGGCTGCCTGCAGGGGCCGTGGAGGGTGTACAGGGTACACCTGGGAGGACCCACACTGTCAAATCACATGTGGGACTCCCCGGCACCCCTGAAATACACGTACCGTGCAGAAATCGCGTGTAAAACTTCCCGCGCACCCCTGAAATACACGCGCCCAGGCTATTCGCGTGTAAAACTTCCCGCGCACCCCTGAAATACACGCGCCCAGGCTATTCGCGTGTAAAACTTCCCGCGCACCCCTGAAATACACGCGCCCAGGCTATTCGCGTGTGGAACTCCCCGCGCACCCCTGAAATACACGCGCCCAGGCTATTCGCGTGTGGAACTTCCCGCGCACCCCTGAAATACACGCGCCCAGGCTATTCGCGTGTGGAACTTCCCGCGCACCCCTGAAATACACGCGCCCAGGCTATTCGCGTGTGGAACTTCCCGCGCACCCCTGAAATTCACGCGCCCAGGCTATTCGCGTGTGGAACTTCCCGCGAACCCCTGAAATACACGCGCCCAGGCTATTCGCGTGTGGAACTTCCCGCGCACCCCTGAAATACACGGGCCCAGGCTATTCGCGTGTGGAACTCCCCGCGCACCCCTGAAATACACGCGCCCAGGCTATTCGCGTGTGGAACTTCCCGCGCACCCCTGAAATACACGCGCCCAGGCTATTCGCGTGTGGAACTTCCCGCGCACCCCTGAAATACACGCGCCCAGGCTATTCGCGTGTGGAACTTCCCGCGCACCCCTCAAATTCACGCGCCCAGGCTATTCGCGTGTGGAACTTCCCGCGAACCCCTGAAATACACGCGCCCAGGCTATTCGCGTGTGGAACTTCCCGCGCACCCCTGAAATACACGCGCCCAGGCTATTCGCGTGTGGAACTTCCCGCGCACCCCTGAAATACACGCGCCCAGGCTATTCGCGTGTGGAACTTCCCGCGAACCCCTGAAATACACGCGCCCAGGCTATTCGCGTGTGGAACTTCCCGCGAACCCCTGTAATACACGTAGCCCGCTCCCCCAGGCCCGATCGCGTGAGGAACTTCCCGCGCACCCCTCAAATTCACGCGCCCAGGCTATTCGCGTGTGAAACTTCACGTGAACCCCTGAAATACACGTAGCACGCTCCCCCAGGCCCGATCGCGTGAGGAACTTCACGCGAACCCCTGTAATACACGTAGCCCGCTCCCCCAGGCCCGATCGCGTGTGGAACTTCCCGCGCACCCCTCAAATTCACGCGCCCAGGCTATTCGCGTGTGAAACTTCACGCGAACCCCTGAAATACACGTAGCACGCTCCCCCAGGCCCGATCGCGTGAGGAACTTCACGCGAACCCCTGTAATACACGTAGCCCGCTCCCCCAGGCCCGATCGCGTGTGGAACTTCACGCGAACCCCTGAAATACACGTAGCCCGCTCCCCCAGGCCCGATCGCGTGAGGAACTTCACGCGAACCCCTGTAATACACGTAGCCCGCTCCCCCAGGCCCGATCGCGTGTGGAACTTCCCGCGCACCCCTCAAATTCACGTCCCCAGGCTATTCGCGTGTGAAACTTCACGCGAACCCCTGAAATACACGTAGCACGCTCCCCCAGGCCCGATCGCGTGAGGAACTTCACGCGAACCCCTGTAATACACGTAGCCCGCTCCCCCAGGCCCGATCGCGTGTGGAACTTCACGCGAACCCCTGAAATACACGTACCGTGCAGAAATCGCGTGTAAAACTTCCCGCGCACCCCTGAAATACACGCGCCCAGGCTATTCGCGTGTAAAACTTCCCGCGCACCCCTGAAATACACGCGCCCAGGCTATTCGCGTGTAAAACTTCCCGCGCACCCCTGAAATACACGCGCCCAGGCTATTCGCGTGTGGAACTCCCCGCGCACCCCTGAAATACACGCGCCCAGGCTATTCGCGTGTGGAACTTCCCGCGCACCCCTGAAATACACGCGCCCAGGCTATTCGCGTGTGGAACTTCCCGCGCACCCCTGAAATACACGCGCCCAGGCTATTCGCGTGTGGAACTTCCCGCGCACCCCTCAAATTCACGCGCCCAGGCTATTCGCGTGTGGAACTTCCCGCGAACCCCTGAAATACACGCGCCCAGGCTATTCGCGTGTGGAACTTCCCGCGCACCCCTGAAATACACGGGCCCAGGCTATTCGCGTGTGGAACTCCCCGCGCACCCCTGAAATACACGCGCCCAGGCTATTCGCGTGTGGAACTTCCCGCGCACCCCTGAAATACACGCGCCCAGGCTATTCGCGTGTGGAACTTTCCGCGCACCCCTGAAATACACGCGCCCAGGCTATTCGCGTGTGGAACTTCCCGCGCACCCCTCAAATTCACGCGCCCAGGCTATTCGCGTGTGGAACTTCCCGCGAACCCCTGAAATACACGCGCCCAGGCTATTCGCGTGTGGAACTTCCCGCGCACCCCTGAAATACACGCGCCCAGGCTATTCGCGTGTGGAACTTCCCGCGCACCCCTGAAATACACGCGCCCAGGCTATTCGCGTGTGGAACTTCCCGCGAACCCCTGAAATACACGCGCCCAGGCTATTCGCGTGTGGAACTTCCCGCGAACCCCTGTAATACACGTAGCCCGCTCCCCCAGGCCCGATCGCGTGAGGAACTTCCCGCGCACCCCTCAAATTCACGCGCCCAGGCTATTCGCGTGTGAAACTTCACGTGAACCCCTGAAATACACGTAGCACGCTCCCCCAGGCCCGATCGCGTGAGGAACTTCACGCGAACCCCTGTAATACACGTAGCCCGCTCCCCCAGGCCCGATCGCGTGTGGAACTTCCCGCGCACCCCTCAAATTCACGCGCCCAGGCTATTCGCGTGTGAAACTTCACGCGAACCCCTGAAATACACGTAGCACGCTCCCCCAGGCCCGATCGCGTGAGGAACTTCACGCGAACCCCTGTAATACACGTAGCCCGCTCCCCCAGGCCCGATCGCGTGTGGAACTTCACGCGAACCCCTGAAATACACGTAGCCCGCTCCCCCAGGCCCGATCGCGTGAGGAACTTCACGCAAACCCCTGTAATACACGTAGCCCGCTCCCCCAGGCCCGATCGCGTGTGGAACTTCCCGCGCACCCCTCAAATTCACGTCCCCAGGCTATTCGCGTGTGAAACTTCACGCGAACCCCTGAAATACACGTAGCACGCTCCCCCAGGCCCGATCGCGTGAGGAACTTCACGCGAACCCCTGTAATACACGTAGCCCGCTCCCCCAGGCCCGATCGCGTGTGGAACTTCACGCGAACCCCTGAAATACACGTAGCCCGCTCCCCCAGGCCCGATCGCGTGAGGAACTTCACGCGAACCCCTGTAATACACGTAGCCCGCTCCCCCAGGCCCGATCGCGTGAGGAACTTCACGCGAACCCCTGTAATACACGTAGCCCGCTCCCCCAGGCCCGATCGCGTGAGGAACTTCACGCGAACCCCTGTAATACACGTAGCCCGCTCCCCCAGGCCCGATCGCGTGAGGAACTTCACGCGAACCCCTGTAATACACGTAGCCCGCTCCCCCAGGCCCGATCGCGTGAATAACTTCACGCGAACCCCTGTGATGCACGTACCCTGCAAATCGCGTGTGACACTTCCCGCGCACCCCGGTATACATGCACACGTATTTTTTGTCAGCGGGTGTCCGTGTTTGTGGGTACCCCTTTGCACGTCATTTTTCCTGGAGGGCCACAGTATGGGACATTCATCATGGCAGTATATAGGTGCTATTTGTTGGAGCACCTTTTGGCGCACATTTCTTACAGCCGCAGAGACGCTACCGCCTCCTTTCTTGTGGCGGTCGTGTTTGTGCCTGTGCGCTGGTTTGAGCGTGCGCTTTTTTCCCCTATTCTATTCCATGAATACGTGTTGTAGGCGAGCGTGTGGGCGTTCCGCGCACTTGTGCCCTGTACTTCCCCCGTGACGCCCACGTTTTGGCAAGTTGTTCCCCATTCCGAGTGTTACGCCCGTGTTCCGCCTACTTTTATTGCGTGCGCTGCGCTATGTGCGAATTTCGCTGTGGCCTGTGCGATTTTCGCTGTGACCTGGCGCACGCTGTTAGATGGCCTGTGCGCCAACGTGCGCCAACGTGCGCCGCGCACTTTTTTATCGCACATCCGCTGGTTTTCTCGCGCACGGCCTTCCATGAATCGACGTGCGCTGCTTTTCGTGCGATTTTCGCACTTGCACTGCGATTTTCGCTATTCCACTGCGATTCGCACGTTTTTGCCCACTTGCGCCGCGCTAATTATTCCATGAATCGGCCTCTAAGTCTTCAAGCACAACAGTAAGCCACACGAACGATAGCTCCTAGGACATGATTGAAATAGGATTTCCAAGGATGTGCTATCCTTTGCTCTGCTCACGCCGGGAAAAAAAGCAGGCTGAGCATCCGAGATTCGGTTGCTGGCAGGGCCAGGAAAAGTATCCAGGTGTAGAAATAAGGGAATGTCGACCTCCGCTGAAGTCGCAGGTGCCTCCGCCCCAGAGAAGAAGAGCGGCCCACAACAAAAGTAGTGACACGGCCAGCATAAACTAAGGAGCCTGCCAGGGGAGACGACCACCGCTGAGGCAAAGAACACGGCAAAAACAGGTGCGAAGCAGGTGGAGATATAAGCGCCCCCCCCCATCGGGTGAGGGAGAGGGAGCATAGTATCAGAGACCCCGGCGGTGGTGAGGGAGAACAACACGGGTGGAGTTTCTACAGCAGTGAGGCAGAACAACGTGGGAGGAGTTTATCCACGTCGGAATGCCACCGAAGTTCCAAAGAGCAGAAAGTGCATCCCCTGGGGGAGCTTGGAGCAACACAGGGAACAGAGGTGGAGGAGACAAAGCTTGATGGCCTGGGACTTGGGTCTTGAATATAAATCCACATAGTAAGGGCAAAGAGCTGGCATTAGGGACATTGGCTGGTCTGAAGCTTCCTCAGTAAGTGGAGAACAAAGGTGGGTGGGGACTCTAGAGTCTGAAAAGGCGAAGGAATGGTAGACTCATGACAGGGCTCACCCCCATGGCAGTGGGTGCGAGGAAGACTTAGCTGCCCGAGGATGGCAGGGTGTCACCCGCACATAGGGCCTCATTCCGAGTATGACGGTAAGGGATACCGGTCACCGTTAACGAGACCGGTGCCGGTAATCCCTTACCGCCACATTCCGAGTTCCCTTTGCGCCCTCGTCCTTAACGCCTGCTTTTAGCAGGCGTTAGGAACGAGGGCGCAAAGGGGCTTTTAAGCCAATAACGGTGACCGTAAAGTACGGTCACCGTTATTTGCAATTTCCCCATTCCCATTGAGCCCTATGGGGGCTCATTTGGGAATGGGGAAGAGCCCTGGGGAATGGGAAATTACCGCCCTGGTCAACTCGGAATAGGGCGGTAATTTCCCATTCGACCAGGGCGGTGCCGGTACGGGTCCGGCGCCGACCAAGGCGCTAATAGCGCCATTGGTTAGCGCCAGACTCGGAATGAGGCCCATAGACCTGTAAAGAGATACCGGCCAGCCAAAGGAGATAAGGCGAGACTCATATCAAGAACTAGCCAGAAGACCAAGCACCAGAGAAGAGCGGAGGGAGTCAGAAGGAGAAAAATGAACATGGTGGTGTTTTTAAGTACAGACACGATATAACAAGGAGGAAAACAGCTTGATCCAGAAATATTGGTGTGCATGGTCAATGAGAAGCCCGGTCAGGTAAGAGGCTAACAGGCATAGCCCTAACTCACAGAAGAAACCTTGGACTTTTAGGGGTGCCCCAGATTGGTGCATATGCAAATAATCCAACTAGTGAAGGTGGGGGCGAGTCAAGAGACACAAGGTTGGCTGTCATAGTAAAGGAGACCTGGGGGAAGAAGAAGGAATAGAGACACTAATTTATACCAGCACACAAGAATGGTGGCAAGTATCTCCTACTAAATGAGGTTCTTCAGAGAATGTGAAACCCACCGTGAACATTTAGGGGAGACCTAATGGGGCAGAACCATATATGAAGCATATGTCCCCAAACAAATATGAGATCTGCCTCTTATAATTATAGATGAAAAGAGGGAAAGAGCATGGTATTTTTGGGCATAAGAAGCATAGAGAGACTGGTGTGCAGAAAAGATTGATGTGCTGAACTTTATGACATTAAGTGACAGGAATTGCCCTTGGTAGGGGGAAAACACGTCCTAAATGAAGTGGAGAGTGGTGGAAGAGGTGGAGGAACGCATATAAAATGAGAGGGAGTGGGCATTCGTATGCTAATGCCAAAATCTAAAGATAAGGGCACCGAGGCCAGAAGGAGACAACCTCAAGCAGAACAGGAAGTTCAACTGGAGAGGTGATGGAAGCAAAGTGGTCAGACAGCAACAGGGAATAAAAAGAAAGACTTTGTGGAAGGAAAAGGGGATTTCCCGGAGATTGAAGGAATGGCGTTAAGCAAGGAAGACCTCAAAGAATGCCTTAGCGAAATGGAAGGAAGAATCACAAACAACTTTCAGCAACAATTCACATTGCTACGAGAAGATTTGAAAAGCTCTTTGATGGAAGTTAAAGGGGATATGAAAGAGCTGGAGATGTTGAATGAGGTACGGCGGAGGACTTGGAGAACCGCTCAAGGAGGTCTAACATCCGAATGAAAGGGTTAAGTGAGACAATTTTGGACAAGGATTGTAAATGCACGATTCAACAGTGCTTTGGAAACTTATTGACGGAAGTAAAACCGGAAGACATTGGAATCGATTGAGTTCATAGGGTAGGTCAAAGGAGGCGAGAATCAGGTGCTAGACCTGGAGATGTCTTGGTTTCAGTAACTTCATATGGATTAAAAGAGAGCATTTTGTGGGCAGCAAGAACAGAAGGGAATATTACAGTAAACGGGATGCACATTCAACTGTATCAGAATTTGGCGCTGGTGACACTTCAAAAGAGAAGAGATATGGGTCAGGTGACACACGCTTTGATTACAAAACAGATTCCATGTAAGTGGACGTTTCCATTTGGACTGTTCTTTACCTTGGAGGGGGCACAACATTGGATAACATTGCTGCACGGAAGGGCTGGCATTGTTAAATATGGAGGAAGAAGAGGGGCATGCAGAGAGACGAATGAGGCCCTCCTCCCAACGTGGGATGCAACAATGGGACTGGTCTGTGGTATCAAGGAAGAGGGGGCAAGCATACATGCCAACATTCTGTGACCAAAAATCTGTAGGAATCTTAAAGTTTCAAAAATAGTCAGGCGAGGATGTAATCATAGGAATAGGGCGCGTCAGCAGCCCATTGTCATTGAATGAGCCCGCCGCCGCGCGTGCATTCAATGACAATGAGGCGCCTGCCACACCTTCTGCCATCACGCCAGCTCGGGGGAGTCCTTGAAAGACTCACTGGAGTTGACGTGGTGGGGGGCTAATGGCGCCTTTTGTGAAAGGCACTCGCGGCGGAGGGGCACCCTTAGCCCACCGCCGTGGGCGCCTTTTACATCAAAGGCCTGCATGCTGCGCCTTCTCCCGCTACGCCAGCTCGGGGAAGTCCTTGAAAGACTCCCCCGAGCTGGCGTGGTGGGGGGCTAATGGCGCCTTTGGCCAAAAGGCACCCGCGGCGTAGGGGCGCTTTTAGCCCACCGCCGTGGGTGCCTTTGACATTAACAGCCTGCATGCCACGCCTTCTCCCGCTACGCCAGCTCGGGGAAGTCCTTGAAAGACTCCCCCAAGCTGGCGTGGTGGGGGACTAATGGCGCCTTTTGCCAAAGGCCCCCGCGGCGGAGGGGCGCTTTAGCCCACCGCCGTGGGTGCCTTTGACATTAAAAGCCTGCATGCCGGGCATTCTCCCGGTACGCCAGCTCGGGGGAGCCCTTGAAAGACTCCCCCGAGCTGGCGTGGGCAAAAAAAAAAATGTAAAAAAGAAAAAAAAAAAAAAAATTTTTTTACCAAAAAAATCGGTATTTGGTGTCAAAAAATCGGTAGGCGGTAGGACTGCTTAAAAAGCGGTATCCTACCGCCTAAATCGGTAGGGTTGTCAAGTATGGGCAAGGGGTACATTTGAAAGGTCCAAGAGGGAGAAGGCAAGGAGGGGGAGTGGAAGGGGTTGGAGAAGGAACCTCTTAAAAGAAAAGTGCGACATGAAAAGAGAAAGGGAGGTGGGTAAATAATCATAGCTGGATTTAAGGTAGGAACTACGAAGGTAAAAACAAGATGGACTGAGCATAAGTCGAACATTCGCACAGATTCAATACATTCACTGGTAGCCCAATACTTCAAATTACATAAACATTCAATAGCACAAATGAAATCAGTAGTATTGGAACAAGAACAAGTTAAATGCCCAAAAAGAGGGGGTGACATAAACACTCTCTTAAGTCAGAAGGAAATTCAATGGATTGACAGACTGGGTTCCTTAGACCCCAATTGGATGAACATGGAGTTTGATTTGAGTTGTTTTATTTAAAATCATTTTGAGTAGATGTTGATCTTGTGTGAAAGGAAGAGTACTGAGAGATTTCACCACAGTATTAGAATGTATAATGATTAGGCTGTAAGCAGAAAAGGTGCGTATATAACAACAGAACTGGTATACCTTAATACAATGACATGAATAACTAGTGAATGATGTGTCTATATGGTGCAGTAATCTTAATTGTAAGCCAGTGGAATGGTTAATTGGAGGGTTTATCAATTTAAAAGTATGTATCCTAATATTTAGCTCTGGTTTAGAATACCATGTTGAAGCTGCAATTGATTAGAGATCATAACATGTGTGATAAGCACTAACACAACAGCAAAGATATGATGATCTTGTTAATTATGTTATTGTGAAGTTGTAACTGCATCATCAAAACAGAGTTTAATCGGCAGAGTGATTTGGACATTACATATGAGGACCTTTTTATTTCAAGTAGAGTTCTATTAATTATTTTAAGGATGTTGTAGAAAGGGTGTTACTTATGGTGTTTATTTAGCGCAGTATTCATAGCTCTCAACTCACCCGCTTTTGGCGGGTGTCACCCGCCTTCAAAGCAGACGAATCACCCGCCAAGTCCCTCACACGCCCATTCACTTCAATGGGCCTCTCACCCGCCAAAAAGAAAATCGGGTGTTTTCACCCGCCTAGGTGACAAAAAAGGTTGGGAGCTATGCAGTATTAGAGCCTGTAGGCCAGGGCACACATACAAGAGCAGGCCTTTAAAGATGGGCAATGGAATTTCCAACAGGAGCATTACACAGCTCCACTTACACCGTCAAATAGATGTTATTTCACCATTGAGAACAGATAATAGAATATAGGATTTAGTTTTGCTAAATAATTCTGACCTTCTATAACAGATGGTTACTTTACACATGAGCACGTTAGTATAGCTCGTCTTGTCGAACTAGCGATCATGTGACTGATTTGCAATCACATGATTAGACCCGGAAGGGATTAACTGCAGGCGATGCGGGACGGGAGGCTGTTCATGCAGCCGAGTTACTGTTCCCGCATCGGGCTTGAGAGATAAGACAAGAAGGTAAGATCAAAGGGGAACGGGGAGCAGAGGTTTTAGAATATCAGTAAGAGTTATTGCTAAATGCATATTATGGGATATAAATGCACTTAGACACGCATTTGTCATTCATTTCAGAATGAAAGGGAGAAGTCATCAATGGATGCCGGGACTCAGAAAGCTTATTTTTGTTTACAACATCCACTATTAGACAAGTTGGTACCTTGTTGATAAACACTTTGGGCCTGATTCATAGAACATTTTTCAATGGGATTGCACCATTATAAAAGGCTTCTGTGAATCAGGCCCTAAGTGTTTCTAGTATTTTTGTTTGCACATATCACAGTACAGGTGATATCATATATTGAAAAAGATATTTTATATCTCTTACAGATTTGATAACGAGTGAGGATTAAAAAAACAGCCTAATGGGAGGTTGAAACTAAGCCATAGCTCTCAACCATTTGTCTTGCAAAGGCGGGTGAAATCACCCGATTTTGTTTTTGGCGGGTGAGACGCCCATTGAAATGAATGGGCGTGCAGGAGGCTTGGCGGGTGAGGCAGCCCTTTGCAAGGCGGGTGACACCCGCCAAAAGCGGGTGAGTTGAGAGCTATGCTAAGCACCAAAACAGGTTGTTCTACTGTTAAAAAAACAACATATAGTGTTGATATTGATTAGAGAGGACATCTGACTGATGGGTCCTTTTCTTGTTTTTGTCTTCTTGACAAGCTATGACTTCTTCTTCTTCTTAATTATCAGATGCGTGGGCGGACCCACGCAGGCGCTTCCCCATCCTAAAGGATGATGTGCACCAGACCCACCAATCAGTACTTAGCTCCCATAAACTCACAACTCCTCCCACCGCCCAGTCTGCCTCACAAAATCCAACATCACACTGTTCCTTCTCCTGCCTCTCACCCCGTCACCTCCCAGCAAAGCCTTCCCACTCAGCTCAGCCACACCCAGCGCAGACAACCGAACCCTCATCAATTCTCTCTCCTCAACATGTCTCTCACACCTAAGCAGAAAAAGTCCCACAGTCTCAGGCACCCCACACACCACACAATCCCTCGACTCACGCTTCCCTACTCGAAACAGACAGTCATTCAGCCCCACATGTCCTATCCTCAACCGATTCAGCATCACCTCCTCCCCCCTCCTCCATTCCAGGCTCCTCGCATCCACCTTCACCGACACTTTCCCACGAACACCGAACATCCACCTGCCCTTCACCCCACTCACCCACCTCTCCTGCCACTCTTCCATGACCCGTCTCACCACCACAGCATTTACCTCATCCACACTCAAAGGCAGCCTCACATCAATCGCTCCCCGTCTCATACCCTCACCCGCCGCCCGATCCACCAACCCATTACCCAAAATGCCACTGTGACTGGGAACCCACGCCAACTCCAAATCCATTCCCCCACGCACACACCGATCAATCTTCCTCCTGATGTCCATAATCACATCCTTCCTATCACCATCCCCTGCCACAATCGCCTGCAACCCACTCAATGAAGCTGAAAACATCACCACCTTCTCTAACCCCAACTCGCACACCCTATCAATCGCCAATGCAATCGCCACCAACTCAGCCGTGCAAATCGACACATCATTCGTCAATCGTCCCACTTTATACTCCCCAGTGCTTTCCAGATAATACGCCATACCCACTCTCCCAGACACAGGATCCTTCGAACCATCCGTGAACACCTTGCTTCCTTGCTTTCCTGCCACATACGCCTGACCCAAAGCTTTGATCTCACCCCGCAATCCTCTCTTCTTCGACACCACATTCGCCAACTCCAAACACACCTTTGGAGACCCCATCATCCACCTCGGCCATCTAATTGTAGCAGTTTCACCTGAAGAGGGGGTATCAGGCCCCAAAACGTACAGTGCGGTGTTGATGTGAACATTGGATTCCTTAAAAAAACTGATGTTTTGCTGGTGTGGTTCAGCTAGTACATTGACAAAAAATTGTGATTTATCTGATGCATATTTCGTAGGATGCATAATTGTGGGAAGAGTGCAATTGAAGTTATGAAAACAAGTCTTCTGTGAATCATTTTAAGAAGAGGATCATGGATTTATTTGTTTCTTGTTTTAAAAAAAATGTTTTTTGAAATGTTTTATTGAAATGTCACTTTAAAAGAGAAAAGTGAATCCTCATGTAAACTTGAGATATCAAGCATTTTGAATTTATATAATAAAAATGTATATTTTTTGATACAAAAGGACGAGGTTATTGTGATACCTCAAGAGGAGTTACTGGGTATTTCATCAGAGGTACTGATACATTGTTGTGAAGCATATTTTGTTCCCTTTGTAGCAAGGGTGAGCCCGGATCACCTGAATACACTTGAAACTAGCAGATTTATAATTTTTTACCTTATTGAATAAAATATTACACAGAGTAGTGCACCCTTATGCTTATATAGATTGGCCCTCATTACGACCCTGGCGGAGTGGGTTTACGCCAGCGTTATTCGCGGCGGACCCGTCCGCCCTACTACGAGTTCCCGTAGCGCCATGGAACGTTTTCCGCCTGGTTTTTCCGGGCGGAGAAATCCATGGCGCTACGGGACCTTGATGTTAATTACGCCACCGTATTTTGCAGTGGCGCAATTAACGCCTTCCCCACTCCCATTATACCCTATGGGGCAAAAATGGGAATGGGGAAGGGTAAAATGGGGATTGGGGATTTACCGCCCCGCCAAGGGTTGAATGGGGCGGAAAATCCGCCAACCTCCATGGCGCTATCGGCAGCTTTCCGCCGTGCTCCGCGGTGCATTTAGCACCGCGATTTCCGCCAGGGTCGTAATGAGGGCCATTGTATTTGTTTAGCTACAGATGACATTGGGGGTTGCACGCAAAAGCAACCAATCGACATAGTATTCACCAAGGAACAACTTTCTGACACAAATAATGTAATTCTCTAAAACAGTATCTTTAACAAACTATAGAGCAGAAATACTAGGATTCACAGAAGAGGAAACATCACAGATTCTAAATCTAATCTCACATACAGAAAAAGGGAAGTAGCGTAGTGAAGAAACCAGAGGAACTATTAATCCAATTGGAGAGAATCATCAGGAGAGAAATGAATCAAATGTTACATGCTAGCAAGCTAGCACAATATTACAAATCCCAGAAGATCCTGAGGGGCTTAAGGGTGGATTTGGAACCGACCTTGTGCACAGATGGTCCAGGTTTGATCATAAAATGGAGAAAAAACCTTAACAAATGTTTGCTGGATTTGATCCTTCTGACAATAGAAGAATTAGCCAAATATTTGACACAATTGACAGAAGATATTGAGGCAATAAAAATAACATTAGCAACATTAATGACAAAGGAACAAATTACATCAACATTGGAAGATATTAATGTAAAGTTGGATAAATTCAGAACAGAGATAGAAACAAAAAAAGTGAGAAAGTTCAGACGGGACACCATTGATTATAAATTAGACATAGTGTATACCTGGAAAGACTTTTATAGCAATAGAAACACAAAGCAATTTCAACCACGACCTAGGAGAAACGCGGCATCCTTAACTACATCATCAGACGCATCAAGTCCAGAGACAGAGGATGAAATGGGCATCAGGGAGCGACAACTAGACTCAGCAGAAGGAGGGCAAACAAGTGGGAGTGCCAGTACTAGTTCAGTCCTTTTTTTAGGCGGGCAAAAACCCAATGAGGGAAAAAGAAGAAATCCAGAACGTCAAGTGAATTTTGCCCCTGAGGAACACTTAGTCATAAACTTTCATTCTTATACATTGAGCCCATTCGAACTAAGGACATTACAAAAGGGTCTTTCTTTTGTACCTGGCTACAGTAATAGTCACTTCACAAGGAAAATGAAACTCAAACTGTTTTTTGCTACTACAGAATGGTCACAACCAGTGGAATCCTCTAAGTACCTTGAAATCCCTCCAAAAAGTAAATGTCTACCTTCAGTACAGAATCATGTTTTAGAAGTATTCCAAAAGAAAACATTGAATGAATTTGAGAAGATTTAATTTAAGAAATAAAAGAGGAAACTTTACAAAACAAGAAAGGGAATCATTATCGCGACTGTGGGAGAATGAAGACATTATGCATGAGTTGGTGTGAAGCATATTTTGTTCCCTTTGTAGCAAGGGTGAGCCTGGAGCACCTGAATACGCTTGAAACTAGCAGATTTATAATTTGTTACTGAATAAAATATTACACAGAGTAGTGTACCCTTATCCTTATATAGATTGGATTTAAGGTCAGCCAGGAGCAGAGGTCTAGCTCAGGATGTCTTGGAATCTAGGGGAGGTGATAGGATACTTACCCGTGGTGGTGACCTCAGGTAACTTACCAGGCCTTAGCATGGGGGATGTCTCCCGAGGGTATCTTAGGATCGTAGGCCTGGGCCTGGGATGGTTTGTTGGGGGGGTTTGGTTGGGGATGGATGGGGGAGAGGAGGGCAGAGGGGGCAGAGGAAATTAGGAAAAGGCAACTATCACTACATGGGAATAGTTCAATCATGACAGTGAAGAACGTATGTATGCTTTGTGTTCAGGGTCATATCATAAATTGTTCAGGAATTAAACTCCCCGTGAAGCGGAAAAAGGTGGAAGCTATAATTAAAAAGGAAAAAGTTGATGTCATTATGTTACAAGAGACACTCATTAAGAAGACAGATAAATCAGCTGGGAAATTGTGGATGTTGTCCCGAATCTATCAATCTAATGCAGTGGGGAAGCACTTGGGGTCATGATAGGACTCAGGGATACAATAAGGGCTTTGGTTGTGCAGTCTATGGCGGATACTGAGGTGAGATATCTTTTTCTATTGATGCAATTTGAAAATAAAGAAATCATGTTGGCAATGTTGTGTGCGCCTAATACAGGTAGGATTCTTGCGGAACGTAGCAAGTAAGCTGGGGGATTTTGCAAGAGGCGGAATAATACTTACTGGCGATTCTAACTTGGTATGGGACCCTACGATTGATAGGAGTGGAGGCGCGCAGGGAACAATACTACCCACCCAGGCGTTAAAGAAAAGTTTTGGAAATGTCACATTGCAGCATGTGTGGTGGATGAAGAGAGAGGATGATGTGTTTCTCACATATGTATCAGTCCCTGTCCAGAATTGACTATGTGTGAGCAACAGCCCACTTAATGGGCGAGGTAAAGGAAATAGATTTGGGATCTATATCATTGTTGGATCATGTCAACTGATAGTTCAGTTAAGGGATTTGGGGCAGCACGTGGGGTTGTGGGCATGGACATTCCCAGGCGAATTACTGCACAATGAAGGTATAGTAGAGGAGATAATAGGCAAAATAGAAGGGTTTTTTCTACTAATAGCACTCAATTAGTCTTTCCTGAAGTGACCTGGGACGCCTCTAAGGCGGCATTGTGGGGAGAACTTATTGCACTCTGATCCCAGTGGGAGAAACGGAGGACAAAGATTGAAAGGGACCTTGAGGCTCAAGTGCGAGATACCCAACTGGCTATAGCCAAACATAGAATGAGGGCTCTCTCTAATAAACTGAAGGAATTATGTCGTCAGCTGAATATGCTGCAGACTGGAAGAGCACAGAGATCCTTGCTGAAAACTAAACAAAGATACTATGTTCATGCCAACAAAGCAGATAAACATTTGGCCTGAAAACTATAGGGATTAGAGGCTGCTATGTTGATACAGCGATTGTCGCAGCCACATGGGTCGATAGTAACCGAAGCGGAGGCACTGAGAACTTTGCCCAATTTTATGATCACTATGCGTGTCGAGTCACCCGGACTCTCGGAGGATACAACGCTATATGGGGGATATAAATTTGCCAAAATAACAGTGGAGGAGCGGGAGGATCTAGATAGGAATATCAGGGAGGAGGAAGTGCTGGCAGCAATAAGAGCGCTGCCAATAAATAAAGCACCAGGACCAGATTGGTTACCGGCTGCTTTTTATAAGAAATATGCTTGGCAGTTGGTCCCAAAATTAGTGGAACTCTTTAATACTATAGTGGCAAATGAGGGGGGATTACACCAGCTATGTCAGAGGAAAAGTTGGTGATGTTTGAAAAACCAGGGAAAGACCAGAGGAGATGAAGGTCATATAGACCCATCACCTTGATGCAAAGCTGTACTGATGGCTACAAGATCCTCTCTGCGCCCAGATCCAACCATTCTGGTGGGGGTATAGCCCTGATCTTCCAAGAGTGGATTGCTGCCTCTATAATTCCTATGCAGGCCTACTTCTCCTTTGAATGCCTTGTCTGCAGGCTTTCTCTCTCTCGCTGGGGCTACTATCTACCGGCCACCTGGTCAAATAACCTCCTTCCTCTCTGTGTGGGCAGACCCCTCCTCCTCCCTCCTGGCCTAAACTGCTCAACTCCTCCTCCTTGGAGACCTCATTTTCCACCTGGATGATTCCTGTCCCTCCGCTGGACTCTTTTGCAACCTCTGTGACTTTCTCTCTCTATTCTTCCCTCTGGCCCAACTCACTATGCAGGGCACACTTTGGATGTTCTGATCTCCTCAGACCTCCCCTTCTCTAACCCTCTCAGCACTCCTCTCTCCTGGAGTGACCACTTTCTCCTCTCCTCTCTCTCTCTCTCTCTCTCTCTCTCTACCCTTCTGACCTAGCCAACCCCCACACTGCCACCCACCTTCTCGGTCATCCGACCCATGAAGCGTGTGTCAGTTGAGGCTTTTGCCACCACTTTCTCTATCCCTCCTGCACCTCTGGCTGACTCACATCCTGACACTGCCTTCTGCAAGCTCCACTCTTCTATCTCTGATACTCTTGATCTACTTGCCCCTGTCATGAGGATCCATCTGTAGCCGATCTCTCTTCTGCTTTTGACACGGTCAACCATGCCATCCTGCTTAACGGCTCTGTGACAACCTGGGTATCACTGATCAGGCCCTGGCCTGGCTGGCCTCTTTCCTCTTGGGCCGACCCTCGCAGGTCCAACTTGGGCCCTTCCTCTCCTCTCTCACTCTCTACCTGTGGTGTTCCCCATGGGTCTAACCTTTCTCCCTGGTTGTTCAACCAATACCTGGCACCTCTCACTTTCAGTGCTATGCGGTTGACACTCAGCACGCTTTCAGGCTCCCCTCTGTAACCTCTTCTCACTCACTCATCCTGGATTGTATGTCTGCAATCCAGGAGTGGTGTGCCCCGAATGATCTCTGCCTTAATGCCAGTAAGACAGAGATCCTCCTCATCGGCACACCTGCACCTTCCTTTCCTGTCACTCTCTGGCCGGCCACTTTTGATCCTCTTCCTGCTCCCACCTGTGAGGCTAAGAACCTCTGGGTCATATTTGACTCCACACTCTCCTTCTCGCCTCACATCTCTGATGTCTCTAAGCCAGCTGCACCTCCTCAGAGGTATTCTTCCTTTCCTCACCTTCCCCTAGAAGCTCACTGTCTCCAGAGCTCTCGTTCTCTCTAGGCTGGACTACTGCAGCAGCCTCTTCCTAAATCTGCCCGCCTCTACTCTCCGTTCTCTACAACTCATTCAGAGCAGGACTGCGAGCAACGAGTTGGGGGCAGATCTCTTTCTTCGGCTGGTGCCTCCCCTGGAACAACCTCCCTGCCTCTCTGAAACTCGAGCAGAACCATCTCCGGTTCTGAAACCACCTCAAGACCTTCATCTTTGCTTCTGCCTTCTCTCTTCCTCTCCCCTGCTGATCTCCTGCGTTGTACTGCACTGGTCACCTGGTTACCTTCTGAACTGGGGCCCACCTGCTCTGCCTCCTTGCAACCCCTGTGCCTGTGGTCTGTATCTGCAACCCTATAGTCCCCTTACCTGCATTTATTAGACACCTGCACTTTTTAACACTCGCACTGCCACCTGTTGGCCGGGCTGTTGTTTTTGATCCCATGTCCGGCACCTAGCCTCCTCCCCTCCCCCCAGCACTTGTCCCATCTCCTGTCCCTTGCAGTTGGGCGATCTCAATGCCACTAGGCCTAGTAAGATCATTGCATTCATCCTCCCTCTGTTACCCCTCCCTTGCCCTGTCGCGCCTTGAAACCCTTGTGTATAGACGCATTATATATGCCATATCATATAGTATCATATCATACACAAGCATTCTGGCAGCGAGACTAGCGCTGCTTCTCCCAGAGTTGATACATACAGACCAATCAAGGTTCAAATTGGGTAGCCAGACCACAGATAACATTAGGAGGGTGACCCAGTTAATCAAAAAAGTTCATCTTAAACAGATCCCCTCAGTCCCAGTGTCACTAGATGCTGAAAAGGCGTTTGATTGTGTAGAATGGCCCTTTTTATTCTCTCTGATGGAACAGATGGGAATGGGGACCAAGTTTATATGGATGGTGTGGGCAAATTATCAGGCCCCTAAAATATGGCTGGCGATTAATAAACAAGTCTCTCTCAGTATAGAAGTAGGCAGGGGAACACGGCAGGGGTGTACGCTATCACCACTTCTATGTGCAATATGTTTGGAACCATTCCTGCATAGAATCAAGTTGAGGGTGATGATACAGGGATTCCCCTTTGGAGGAGAGGAGCATAAGACTGTGGCCTTTGCGGACAACATGTTGATAACACTGACATATGCTGAACAATCAATACCAGCATTTCTGCGGGAACTGGCTTATATAGAGCGGTGGCTGGCCTCAAGGTCAACATGGGGAAATTGGAACTCCTAGAATTTGCTCTATTTGTACAACAAAAGGAGGCACTATACTTCTACTCTCTGTTTATTATGGCAAATAGCTATATTCAATATTTGGGGGTCAATATAACTGTAACGCTCACCTGGTATCCACGGGGACGTCACTCAGCCTGTTCTGACAGGAAACTGGGCCTGAAATACAGGATTGGTAGTTTAACTCCCTATTGTCTCTGTGTGCTTGAACCCCTTCTTCCCCGGGGTCCTAGCGGGGTCCTACCCTTCCCTTTGATCCACAGCTCACCTTGTTTTCTTGGATAGTGTGCTCTCCGTCATGGTTTCAGTGCAGGGGCGCGTTGACTGATGCGGGCTCGTTGCTGCCTAGTTACTTCACTGGCAAGAGTCCGACAGGTAAGTATAATGAGTCTTTTGAACAGTTCTCTAACCTCGTTCCTTTCCTTCCTTAGATGATGGCCGGCGTCAGTGGATGGCGACGTGCGGCTGAGATGAATAGAGCTGAAGGTGTGTGAGAGCGCGATGCACGATGTGACCCTTTCGTATTTGTATTGAACTGAGTTCTTTTTCTGTGTCTTTTAGGTGCCGCAACATTTTCAGCGTGGATGCCGGTTATGAAGAACAAATGCGGTGGGTAAGCGCGGTATGCGGCGCCTCTAGATGTTTTCACGCTAACCTGGAGTGTCTTTTCGCTCTTGCAGATGGATGAGAAGTTCCGGAGACAGAGTTCCCACAGAGCGGCTGGGATTCAGGTAAGCGTTTGAAGCTCGTTACAGTATTTAAAAATAAGCAAAGATTTGCAGAATGCTTATTAATGCCTTTTTTCTGTTCTTTTCCCTTTTCCTTAGGAAGCGATGTGCCGGGATGGGAATGACACCGCCGAAGATGCCTGCAGAACAGAAGGAGCGATGAATGATGGGCAGAAGCGCCGCAAGGTAAGGCTGTTCCTAACAGTGTTCTTGTTCTTGCAGGAGCTGAGCGCAGAAGAAAGATGCAGGCCTACTGGAGACCGATCCGAACACAGTGAGTGTCACGCTGCAGGTGCAGAAAACGCAAAGCATGTTTCTCAGCCTGGGTGTGGCTTAAATAGTCTCTGGGTATCCCAGGTGTCTATGGGCTGAACCACACCCAAAAGACTAGACCGCACATGTAGTTCTGGGAACCGAAATATGTGGGGGCATCCATCTTGTCCCCATCAATGCACTACAAGTCCAATCCCCAATGTTATCCTATGGGAGTGAGTGAGTCTGGTGCCACAAGCGCCAAGTCTGACTCCAAGTAGGTCTTTGGAGGGATGGAGAGGCCCTTGAGGGCCATGTAGGTGATTGTGGCCTGGCTCCAGCCTGACATCTTGGAGGGCTGGGGACATGAAGGGTAGGAATCATGACAATAACAAAGACGGTTTAACAACTGTTTGACAGTAATTACCCACAACTATTACAAAAGGTAAAAGAATATCTTGGGAAATGGACCTCGCTCCAAATCTCATGGATAGAAAGAGTGGCTGCTATTAAGATGGTGACTCTTCCGAGACTACTTTATAAGTTCAAGGCTCTTCCGATTAAAGATTGCATGGTTTTATTTCAAGGCATTGAATAAAGAGTTTGCGCGATTCCTTCGACGAAATAAAGCCCAGAGAGTTGCATCACAAACATTAATGGCAGCCAGAGATGGTGGGGCAGCGAGTCTTCGAACTTTGTAAAATATTACGAGTCAGCATAGCTACATGGATCACGGGGATGCCAAGAAACCCTGGGTAAAGATGAATAGGGCGGTTGCCGAGTGTTCATTGAACAGAGTACTATGGCTATTTAGACAGGATAGGCCTCAAAATACTCAGGCCAGCCAGATACCTGCAGTGGTAGTTGATATTTGGGATTGGTTATTAGATAAGGGAAGTCTATCTATGTGTACTTCACTGTTTACTCTGCTATTTGGAAACCTGCAATTCCACCTAGGGATGATACAGGGAGCATTCAGGCAATGGCAGAAAGTGGGATGTTAAAAGATGTGGGACATGATGCAGGGAGGAGATATTTGTATGTTTGAGGATTATTAACAGTATGTTGGCCTCTCAGAGAAGGACAGGCTGGAGTATTATCAATTGAGAGATAGGTTAGTTGGGTCAGGGGGGAGAGCAGCAGCGGGGAGAGAGCTTACTATGTTTTAAAAATTAATCACCACAAATGGTGTCTAAGTTGTATTGGATATTGATGGAAGAGGGGAGGGGACAAGTCTGGGGACATGCGTAAGTGGGAAAAGACTTTTGGGATGAATTTTCCAAGAAATCATTGGGAACATGTATGGGCAACCATCCCCAAATTGACAAGGTCGATTCAGATCGGAGAAGCGTGGTAGGAATATGTACCAATGGCACTATACCCCTGCGGGATTGCACAAAATGTTCCCGACAAATAGGGAAAAATACTGCAGAGGCTGTGGAATGACCGGGGATTGGAGACATATATGGTGGGATTGCCCAACTTTGAGGAAGTTTTGGGAAGAGGTTAGGAACCAGATACAAATGATGGTTTCCCCTGAAGGGATATTAACACCTAGGGAATGGATGTGTGGCTTGTCCGATCCAGACGTTTGTCTACACACTAAGACCCAAAACAAAGCATTTGTGTTCATGGTGATAGCAGCAGGGTTGGTTATTGCAAGCACCTAGAAACAGAAAAGATCACATGGGGTAAGAAATTGGTTAGTTAAATTGTGGAGGTTTATCTCAATGGAGCGGATGACATAAAACCTTCAGGGGGAACAGGAAAAATGTCAACAAGAATGGGCGGTTGTTTTGGACTATTTAAAAGGTGACTTTGTACAACAATGGTGTCCACATAACGTATGTATATTGAATATTATGTAAGAAAGAATATTTGTTGCCTATTTGTACAATGGAAGCATGTAACTTTGACTCTGCCTGGTGGATGGTGGGGGTATGGGACGGGAGAGGTGGGGGTATGGGAGGGGAGAGGTGGGGGTATGGGAGGCGAGGGGTGGGGTAATGATGTTTTATTTGAAAATTACCAATAAAAATACTTTTCAAAAACGAAATGGGAGTAAACTTCCACGTGGCTACATAAATGTATTATAGGATAATAATACTTTTAGCTTGGTGTTGTTATCTTTTTGTAATTCATTCTTTTGTGCATAATTTAATCTGATTCCTTGAGCAGAATGGGAATCCTATATAACAAAGATATTTAAGTCCACGAGTGATTCTCTGCATAAACAGAACATTTTGCCTTCAAGCACAACAGTAAGCCACTGGGAAGTTAATTCCTAGAATGTGATTGAAATACGCGTTATCTTCCCTGTAGCTATATTGTTGTGCTTCTTCACTTCACTGCTGTGGTGCTGACCCCTCCTGCTAGGATTCATTAGAAATGAAACTTAGCAGCAGAGTTTGGCACCATAGAACTGGTGAAGTGAAGAAGCAAACAATACGCCACGCTGAAGTTAACTCCAATTTCAATCATGTTCTAACTAGAACATGATTGAAATTGGAGTTAACTTCCATGTGGCTTATTGTTGTGTTTCTTTACTTCACCACTGCGGCGCCGACAGTGACACCTGCTGCTAATTAAACTTGGCAGCAGGGGTTGCGGCGCTGCAGCAGTGATTGAAATAAAGAAGATAAGGCTTTTTGAGGTTTTTGTCCATTTGAACTGAACAGGCGCAACAATCAGTGCTTAATAGGGGTAATAAGCAGACAAAAACTTCAACAAGTGACCTGCAAAAATGATTAGTGACTTTGGGCAAAAAGATTCCCAAAGTCACTTATAATAAGCGGTCCGGGAAACAGGGAGAACCTGATGCGAACAGTGCCAATCACAGTCTCAAAGAGACTTGTGTAAATGCCAACACGTCCCGCGGGTTCAATTAAAAACCTCACCGGCATGTTTAAACGTTAATTAGACAAGTATCTGAGCTTGGAAGCAGTCCGTGCACCATATTGGACTGGAAAAATCACTCCAAATGCCCAAACAACTCGACCACTCGCACACGCATTGCGGGTCCCAAAACACATCACAAATGGAAAACAAAACTAACAAAGACGCATCGGGACTCCATTTGCTGCTGTACAAGGGAAAATGGTACACAGACATTTCTTCGACATCCGGACCAAAGTGTAACCATTTACACTTTCATCAGATAACTATACATTGCTTCTAGGTGCATGTAAACACACCATAATTATAACGTACTAACTGAACAAACACCCTCAGTAAGGCCAAATTGTAGCACAGCTATGGATGGAATCAGAGGGTGTTGTACTGAACAATGCCAACTGTGTAGTTTTAAATAGCCACATTATGGTAACCCAGAAGTGAGGTGCATGAAATGAATAATTAGATCATACAAATACTAAGTACAGCCCAATTGGTTCCATTCCTTATGGTTGTTCAAGCCTCTTACATGACTATTGGTGTGGTATATCCACCACTGCTCTTTGTGTCAACCTGTTGGCAAAACTATGCTGGTCATTTCCAGAAATGTGTTCAATGGCCAACCATTTGAGATCATCTGAGCTATGCTTTTTGCTCAGAAAATGTGTCACTAACGGTAAGGTCAGATGTTTGTTCCTAGCCAGGACATATGTGCAGTTATACACATTTTTACTGGCCTCAATGTTTTCCCTATATATGTTTTAAAACAAGGGCATTGTACCATGTGAATAACATTCTTACTAGTGCACATTGTATGGTATCTTAAGTTGCACACTTGTCCATTAAAGGTGAGTGAAGAACAAGGACTAGAAAATGTACACGTGCGGCATGTGTTGCACGAGAAATGTCCCACAATGGGGTCAAATTACTGAACGATATTTATCTTGAAATCCAAGCATGGATGGCTACCAACAGTCTATGCCTCAATGACAAGTCTGAGCTAATGATTGTGGGCACTCAGGCACGAATGAATACACTTGACACCAGGTACTCATCTTTTGTCATTGACGGTAACATAATCAATGAATCTAAAGAGATAAAAACAATGGGGGTCTACCTCGACTCAACACTCTCTCTCAAAAAACAATTCAGCAGTGTGGCATCCTCCACGGCCTACACAAATAAACTGATCTAAAGTTGCAAATCGTACTTATCTACAAGTAGCTGCCTAACGTTAGCTAGGGCACTTGCACTGTCTAAACTAGACTACTGCAACACACTATTCCTATATTTTTCTAAACACAACCTAAGAAAACTCCAGGTTCTCCAGACTAACTCATTGAGAGCAGCACTCAGTCTTCCCAGATCCTGCCGTATATCAATTCACAGACACAACGTCAACTGGTTGCCCATCTGTGACAGAATCACTCTTCGCACATTGGCCATCATGCACAAATGCCTCACAAACACAGCCTCGAAACACCTGTCCGAAAAAATTTGTAAACACCAACCCACTTGTACCACTAGATCATCTGAATCCCACAACTTGGTGGTACCAAGATTCAATCTAAAAACTACCGGAGGAGCCAGCTTCCCAAGTCCAAGCGGCCAAACGTTGGAACTCTATTCCCATCCCTCTTAGACAAGAACCCTCCTTCCTTACCTTCAAAGCCAGAATAAAAAATTGGCTGAGCAACAAGCCTCTTCACTAAAATGTTACCATTATGTCTATCTAACCACTGCTTATCTATGCAATTGTTCAATGCCTTTTGCTTCTTTATGCTACTGTATATTATCTCCACTTTCTGATTCACCTGTAACTAGGGTCCCATTCGTTGTCTCCTGACTTGGCTGTAATGTTCTTATTTCACCATGTATGTAACCTCTACGTTTTTCAAGCGCCCAGTTACCTCAGGGTTTGATGCACATTATAAATAATAAACAAATACAAAAATACAAAATACAGTGATGGAATAGTCTGTGGCTACAATTTCGGACTTCTATCAGTGCATGAAAGCCATTTCTTGAGATTTTTGCCTTCTTGTAGTCTATCAGAGGCCGGGCAGCATAGGGTTCTTTAATTGAAGCAGGTGCCAGTGTTTAAGGATCATCTTCTTTTCATTATGATGCGTGTTGAAAGTAAGAGCACAAACCAGTTGATCTCTCTTAATGCTCTTACTCAAGTCTCACGTGAGTAAAATTGACCTAGTTTGGTTGCTGGCTCTTTTAAAAGACTGCCTTAGCAGCCTTGCCGGATAGCCTCTTTTCAATAGTCTTTCCTTTAAATGATGAGATTGATTACAAAAAGTATCCACACTAGTGCAGTTATGCCTGATTCTTAAAAATGAGCTGTATGGAATGTTATCCCGTAAAGACTGCGGGAGAAAACATTAATGGTGTAAGACTGTATTCCTGTCCATCTCCTTCCAGAATAGGTTCACTGCTAGCTTACTCTGATCTTCCTTCATTAATAAATCTAGGAACAATATATATCAAGCATGATGTTGCATCAAAAATTTCCAAGTTTTCATTATAAGAATTAATCCATCCTTGGAAAAGGTCCATGTTACTTTTCCTAGAATCCCAAATAATGAATGCGTCATCAATATATTGCTTGTAAAAGTGGAGAACTGGACTATAGGGATTGTCGTCACTCGCAGTTACTTTTATTTGCTAAAATATCCATCTTTGAATCTGAAAACGTTTTTTGGTAGTGCCAACTCCAACATTTCTATGAGTAATTCATTTGGAAAAAAGAATGGTCTTGTTCTCTCTTCCAAAAAACCCTTTCTGATGAGGATAGACTCTCTCTGGGGAATATTTGATTACGGATACTCAGTATCATAAAGGGGAACACAATCATATCCCAGTGGAGGGGGGCACCCGCAGGGTTCATTCAACAAGGGGGGTGCCCATAGCAAGGGGGAAGGTATCAATAGCAAGGAGGGAATATGCCAAAGGGGGGGTTATCTACAGGGGTATTACCAGCAAGGGGGGTACAGTGCACAAGGTAGATATTTCCCGCAGATAGGGTATTACCAACGAGGAAGAGATTCCCTCAGAGGGGAAGTGGATAGAGATACGGAGGACCGAGACCCAGGTTACGGGTGGGCCATGTTTCCTTTGATGCCAGGTGGGTAATTTTGCACACAAATTCTGCACAAAAATTCAGGATTAGACCACAGACACAACATGCCCGGGGGGCCCAATGTACCAAACCTCTATCTATACCCAACAGCAATAGACCCAAATGACAAAGGCCCATATGAAGCCCACATAGTGGCAAATGCAACCCCAACCGACACAGGTGCCGCTCCCTCAAAATGTTCAAACAGGAGTACTTCCAGTTGTCCAAGTACTGCAGACCAGTGGCCAACAGCAGCTAGTGCCGGCTTCTCTGCAACCAAATGCCCTGCAGGCACAAGCCTACTCATGGACACAATGGGACAGCACGTTGTCATCACAGAACACAGTGCCACATATTATGGGAGCGACAGTCCTTGGGAACAACCCCTTCACATTCCCAGGGTCAAACTTGAATAAACTATAGACCAGCCCACAGAGGACTCTGATGTGCCCAATCCTTCAGTAACTGCAGACCTTGAAGAAGAACCAGAGGTGGCAGTGAAGATAGGACACACAGATTTTTCATTCTTGGTCAACCCAGGAGCAACGAAATCCTGTATTAGAGAAGGATAATTTCCCCTGTCTACAAAGTAATGGACACACAGGGATTTTCTGGGGCTGTGGCAATGATTCCTGTCACTGAAGATTTGCCTCTCACCATAGGCACACAACAAATTGTAGCACAGCTGCTGTATTCGAAGGATGCACCAATTAAAATATTAGGCAGAGATATAATAAGCAAATTGAACATGAACATTTCATTTTCAGAAAAGGGCATCATATTTCACAGGCATATTTCACACATGGGTTGCTGCACTCATATAAGCATTCTGTGCACACATTAACCTGCAAGGGGCACCACTGAACCCAGAGCTGTTCCTCTATGAAGTACGGGTACTGTTAGGATGGGTGCCGAGAATAAAAGGCACACTTTTCAAATGCCCACAGAGTTTTTACCCAGACCAGCAGTGCACAAAGAAATAGCATGAGGAAATATCATTATAATACACTTAAAGTAGCCCTCACAAGGACAGATACAGTGATTTTGTGTGGGGGGAAATGGAGACAGTACAGAGTGGGGCGTTGTCCTGTGCATCAACCCAACACAACGCTTGACAGACTGCACTGATGAAAAGCTTTTAACAGATGATGATGGTGCAGGGGATCTATTGTTTAAGACATGCCATGTCAGGTGACTGTTGAACACAGAGAGGTTCTCTAGAATACAAATATTAAGCACAGAATATTTAAGTAAAGTGCCAAAGGAAATATGTGGGTTGCTGAAAGAAGGGGTACTCTTGCCCTGAGTGAAACAATACCCCCTGTTGCAAGAAGCAGACAAGAGGTTTTTTTAGCACTTTTTGCCCTGTGGTGACAGGGCATAATTAAGACATCAGAATCCCCATGCAACACAGCCATATACCGTTAAAAATGCAGAGGGGGGCATGGGGATTCAATAAGAATTTACCCCCTTTGAACAAAGTGGAGGCAGAGTTTCAAGTGGTTCCAAATCTGGCTACCATTTTGTGTGATATGCCCACAGGAGCGACATATTTCACAGTCATTCATCTAAAAAATGCATTATTTTCAATCCCACTGCACCCCAATTCACAGTACTTCACTCTATTTACATACCACAGAACCTGGTTCCAGCACACTTGTTTACCACAAGGTTATTGTGAATCCCCAAGTGTCTTTAGCAGAGTAATACAGATGGATTTATGTAATTTTGCATACGTTGAAAAAGTGATCAGGTACGTTGATGACGTCCTGGTGTGTAGCACCACCGAAGACCAGTGACACTCCTGACAATACTGTCAGATAAGGAATACAAGGTTAAGAAAGAGAAACTACAATACTGCCAAATGGAAGTAGTGTATCTAAGGCAGATAATAGCAGAGGGCAGAAGGATTACCCCAGAAAGGGCATCAGCAGTATACGGCACATCACAGCCAAAAATGGTCAAAGAGATGCAGCAGTTTGTGGGGCTATGTATGGGGCTATGTAAGTACTGCAGGTCCTGGGTATTTGATTACTCCAGATACACCAAGCTCCTCCTCTAGGGGCTGAAGGAAGCACAGCAAGTTAAAGGCCCCACAGTGTGGACACCAGAAATGATTGATTTGTTTATTAAAGAGTTAAAAAGCCCTCTGCAATGCACCAGTTTTAGCAAGCCCAGATTATAGGAAAATGTTCTTTCTTTTTTCACATTCAAATGGTACAGTTATGACAGCTGTTCTCACCCAGAAGAAACCACAAGGACAGAAGCCTTTAGCCTATTACAGTGGTTTTTTTCGGACTGAGTAATGCAGGGACATTTGAACAAGTACTTGCAGCTGCAGCATTTGCAATTGAGAAATCCTTGTCAATAACTCTGAGATGTCCAGTGATGCTCTATGTGAAGCATGCCTTTTTGCCATTTTAGAGCACTCCAAATCCACCCTGACCACCCAACGAGCTTCAGAGTATGAGGTAATACTGTAAAATTCCTCTATCCAGATAGTAAGGTGCTGCATCGTCAATCCAGCTGCATTTATTGCTCAGCCTTTGGAACAAGGGGATTATGTGCATGACTGCGCCTCATAAATTGGCACAGTAGATGGGCACACCAGAGTTCAGGAACATCACCTAGAGGAGGGAGAGATGCTTTTTCTTGAGAGGTCATCAACGATTGATCCAAATTCAGGATGTCAACACATGGGCATCAGTAGTATGTCACTGTGCAGGGGGTTCCTGGTTTAGGCCAGAATGAGATTAACCATGCACTACGCTGCACATGCAGCAGAGCTCATAGCACTAATAACAGCAATCAAAATGTTTCAAGGGCACTGCATTGCCATATTCTCTGACTCCCCATATGTCAACTCCACAGTGCACTCCGGATTATCCAGATGGAATAGGAAAGGGGGTTCAGGAAAGGTGATGGCACCCCAGTACAACATGCAGCATTATTGTCCAGATTAATAGAGGCACTGCCCCTCCCCTCAGCATTGGCAGTAGTTAAGTGCACAGCCTATAAAAAAGGGTACTGATTTCATTTCCCTGGGCAATGACAGCTCAGGCGGACAAAGAAGCAGCATATCTGCCGCTAGGGACAACCCAGTATATGCCTGACAAGGAAGAAAGCATACCCATGTTTCTAGACATTGCACAACAGCAAGCAGCCCTTACTGAGGGCTATAATGCAGTACATGTGGTTCAAATAATAGAACTACAAGGAAGGGTACCACAGCAAGGACAGAAATTATGGGTTAAGAGAGGGCGTTCTTTGTCACCAACAGACTAAATATGGAGACAGCACAACAGAGGGAAACCCATTATGCTTCAGGAGCTGTGTAAAACATCCCTGGACCTGTTGCATTACCCTGCACATACCTCAAAGGAACATGTCGCTCCTGAAATAAAGGACCAATGGTTCATACAAAACTTGCAGGAGCATGTGTCCAAATTTGAAAATAACTGTGTGACACTGCAGGTCACACTCTAAAACAGTGAAGGCAACATTGCTTTTTGATTGTGGTGGTGTGTCCATTTTCACACTGGCTAGAGGCAGGTCCATATGGCCATAATGATGCCAAAGCGGCAGGCACTTTTTTCATTAGGGAAGTATTCCCAAGGAGAGGAGTGTGTGAATTAAGATCCGACCACGGACAACATTTCGCAAATAATCTTTTCAAGGAGATAACATCGTTATGGGGCATCAAGCTCTGCTTACCATCTTCAGGCCAACAGCATTGTAGAGTGCTTGAATAGCTTGCTTAAGGAGCGGCTTATAAAGTTGACTAACACTTCAAAAGAGCTGGCTTCACTGTCTGCCTCCTGCTTTTTTTGAATTGTGTAACACGCCTGGCTCCGACCATAATTTAATACCTCACAAGATCGTTACAGACAGGAGCTGGCTTCACTGTCTGCCTCCTGCTTTTTTTGAATTGTGTAACACGCCTGGCTCCGACCATAATTTAATACCTCACAAGATCGTTACAGACAGGAGAATGCATGTGCCTCTGACTCCTGCATGTACAATCTCTGATGTTCATAGTGTCATGCAGATTCTAGGGGGCAAATTTCAGGGGTACCTTAAACAATTGACCAATTCCTTGAGCTATATCTCACGCCAGGTACAATCGCCTCAAAGCCAACTGGTCATCTCTCCTGTAGAGAGATCAACTCCACCAGAAAAGGATGACTGTTTGCAACTACCACTGCACCCCAGTGAAAACATTTATATCAAGAACTTCATGCGAAAATGGGGCGACCCCAGGTTTTCAGGCCTGTGCACCATGACCTACTGCACTCCCACTCCGGTGAAGGTGGAATAGCGGTAATTCCACCAGGATACAGGCAAACGGTAATACCATTACTGGCACTTTTGTTAAACCAGTGAAATGTCCACCAGATTCTGAGTCCCAGAGTGACGTGTAACTCCCCATTCATGGAATCCCATTGGACTCCATGGGGGAGTTTGACGGTGTTACAGGCGCTGGTATTACCAGCGCCTGTAATACTGTTGATTTTTGCCGATAAGGTGGAGGAGTGACCTCCAGCTTTTAGCCGGAGGTCCTTCTGGCCACCTCACCAGCAAACGTGTACTTTGCTGGTGCGATATTGTGCCATTTACTTGCATGTTATTACCATACCAGAAAAGTCATAATGACCCCCTTAGTATAGATTAGAGTATATTACAGAGAGGAAGAAGGGTGGAATAATTATTTACCTCGCAACACACGTCGTCGTGCAGGAAAGTCATGGGTACATCTGACCATGGTACAGGATGTGTCCCCAGATACGTATTGAAGGTTCAGTGTTTCATAATAATGAATGGGTGGAAGGGTGCAAGGCAGAAGGATTAGTAAGACTTGCTGAAGAAATAGCAGCACTAATGAATGAAGCATGTCATACAAATTGGAATGATAATGTCAGGGTGTTAACATGGATTGATGATAAACGACAACCTTTGTACATAAAGGCACTCACACAATATTCTTTATGTTTCAGATCAAATGGGCCTATCGACCTGGGTAGCAACAGAGCATGCGCAAGAGTGATCCAGCTCCCGATCCTGTGAGCAAGAACTGCAGCCCTCATTGGTTTTTGGTGGGCCTATGGGGCAGAGTTTTTGGTCAACTCCCACCAAACCGGGAGGGCGGAAAGGGCTCCTTGGGCACATTGCACTCATCTGCCGTCGTGGTGCCCCACTCTGACCTTGTGTCCCTGTCTGAACATCCGGCTCTTCAAGGTAGAACCCACACACATCCTAAGAGGTCCCTGAACTTCCAACAAAGCTGCTGAGAGAACAAATATTGGTTGCAGCAGTGCACTGATAGACTGGCAGCTATTGCACCAAATTTCGCCTCTTTAGCAGGGCAGCCACATTTTTCACTTCTCTTCTTGAAGTAATCTGATTGCGGCTAACGCCAAATGGCTGCAAATAATTTGCTATGAATTGCTGCAGCTGGTGGAATGGGACTAAGAAAATGATGACTGCTGTATTTATTTATTTATTTATTTATTTATTTATTTATTTATTTATTTATTTATTTATTTATTTATAATATGTTCGTAGACAAAAATGGCTTTACATATACAGACAGATTAAAACACAAAAATACACAATCTATAATTGTAAAAAAAAATTCATACAAAAATATCCTTTTCATATCCTTTAAAATTGTTAAAACTAGTTCATAAAATTTCATCATATACCAAGTTAATATCCTTTCCTTCCATCAGTATTTTCCAAATAATTACAACATCCTCAGTTAGGCTGGTATTCTTATAGCGTAAAAGGTACTTTTCGCGAATTAATGCAATACTCTCACAGTAACATAGCAAGTGTTTGGCAGTTTCAATTTCTAACATACCATATAATCGACAAAACCTTGTATTTCTCTCGATTCCCAATTGAGCTCCTAGGATTTCCATCGTGTCACAACGGTTAAATTTGAACATAAAATACTGTCTCACAGTTGCTGCAGTGGGAAACGCATATTGATATTTAGATTTCACAGATGTTAGCGACCAATGTTCTAAAAATAAACCACTTGTGGATTTTGTGGATAGGGTATTCATGTCACGCTCCTTTGCATAGCTATATATTACACCTTGTAGTAGTTTTTTAATCTTAACTTGCTTTAGGAGTAGCCAACTCTTTGCATTAACAGTCGCCCATTTCACATATACAGCATGTAATCTACTTAAAGATGAGAACTGTTTTTTGATGACTGCTGTAAGGGAGGCATTAAGGGCACTTTGGTTAATCACTCTACAGAATCACTACATCCTAGATTTAATAACTGCAATTGAGGGTGGCTTCTGTGCATGAATAGGTAGCAGTTGCTGCATTTACGTGCCTGCAAATGGCACAGCTAACAGCAATTTATCAGATGACATCAATGCACTTTGCACCCTCTGGTTTGATCATCTGTTTGTTGGGTCCCCACATGACTGCCTGAGATCATTAAATCAACTGTCCTGATTCTCGTGGTGGCTCAGATCATTCTGTGCGCATGTCAACTAGGGTTAAGATGTTGAAAGGGGTGGGAACGAGTGAAAGTTGATGTGACTAGCTGGAAAAATGTCCAATGCCGCTGCACTTCTCACTAGAAATATACACACACACAAACATTACCGGAAAAGCACATGGTAGCAGATGCTATAGGTCATCCAAGAACACTATACATGCTCCCTCCTGATTTGAACAATTACACTGCATACAGGGTTGTGTGAAGGGTCAAGAATGTGAGCACGACAGCTGTTAGGTTTATTTTTAACACAAGCCATTTTATTAAAGTAAAAATAGGTTTGGAAATACCTTCCTATTGGAGCTCTTCTCTCCTCCACCTCCAACTCCCTCAAGGTCAGTCGCTTCTCCAAGCAACAAGTTGGGGTAGATATCTTTCTTCAGTGTGGGCCTCCTTCTGGAATAGCCTCCCTGCCTTTCTGAAACTTGAGGAGAACCATCTTTGGTTTCAGAAGCACCTTGAGTAGGGGAGTCTCGTGAGGAGAGGTTTGCCGGTGTGGGCGAACTATGCTGCCCATTTCGTTTTAAACTCTCCCTTGTGACCCGATGGCTATGCATCCAGCCTGAGTTTGCAGGAAGCTGCCAAGTCTTAACGAAATCGGCTGCTGACTCACGTGCGCTGCCGAGTGTATGGGCTGAAGAGCGCATCCCACCCTCGGTGGAAAAAAGACTTTACCATTGAAGAACCTGATAGCTGAAACTGAACTGTTGGTTTCTGCTGAGAAAGCTCGAGTGTGTGCTGTGTTCCATGGTCCCACCTTGTCCCGTGCTGAAAACATGGGGAAGGGAGACCTGTGGCAATCACATCCTGACTTATTATTTGGAACACTTCTTTTCTTTATTGAAACCCTATCCCACAATCTTTCCTTCTGTAATTAGTTGTATGGGCTTGGTAATAGTTTGTTTTAGTATAGGCCCTTTTATTTGACACAACGCCACTAGAACTGCCTTATTGTTCATTTGATGGTCGACGCTTGCTCACATCTTAGATTTCGGTTTAAGTTAGGCGTCTTTCCACCCTGCTTTCATTGTTCAATGAACACCCTTGAGCTGTGATCACTTGTGTCTGGCTTTACTGTTGCCACCATGAGTTCCTTACAACCGCCTAAGTCCAATGCAGGTTTGCGAACATTGCAATGCCTCCCCAGTTGTTCTCTTTTTTGAGTTGATTGTATCCAGATTTGAGATCGAGCTTAGAGAAGTACTTTTCCACTGTCAGATCTGCCACAATATCATCAAAGTTTGTGATAATGTGCCACTCCCTCTTAAATGCATTTTTGGGGAGCTGCATGTCCACACAGATATGCACATGTCTTGGCTGCTTGGCTTTTCATGGATAAATATTGTGCAAACCCAAGGGAAGAGACCAGAGTTCTCATTGATGACTCCTGCTGCTTGAAGATTGTTGAACTCTTCTTCCATATTTTGGCCTGTGTGGAATGGGAGTCTGTGGTGCTGAAGGTACACAGGTTGTGCTGATGGGTCCACATGGGCTGTGACTCAATTTCTCTCTGGAAGCCAATGCCAGTGACGAGTGAGCTGAATTCATCTAGGAGGTCTTCCAGGTCTAATGTATGTAGATGAAATGTCAAAGACATCTGATCCAGGGCTTTAGCGGCGCTACATCTCAATAGCCTGTCAAACCAACATGATTGAGCCTTTTTTTAATAGCATTCTTAATGCCAGAGACCAGCCTCTAAGCTTGGGATCGGGATTCAAATCTGTGATGCTCTGCGTTGCCAAACAAACGTGTTGGCCCCGACCTACCCTCCTTAGGCAAAAGGTATGCTTTGGGATATGGTCGAGGGGCCATGGACGACAAACAGGATGAAGAAAGATTTGAGAGGAATTGAAGTGTTGTTGCCAAAAGCAAAATTCTTTGCATTGGTGTGTTGCAGCCATCGATTTAAGGGGAAGTGTAGGAATTTGGACAGCAAAATGTAAAGAGTATATCAAAATATTGAAACCCGGATGCTCAATAATTGGCTAGAATTAAATAAAGAAAAGACAAAGATCTTGCTCAGTAGTCCCTTTCGTCATCAGGTCAAAACACTAGAACTATACCCCAAATGTATCCTATCAGGTCACAAAATGAAACCATCAAAAGCTGTTAAGACTCCAGAGTCTGGCTTGACTCCGCTCTCTGTATGTCGTCACAGGTAAATAATATGTTACATTTCACAACTTGCAACTGGGGCTACTCAGGGAAATTAGAAGTCTGTTATTAGAGGTTCATTGTGCTATAATAGCTAGTGCTATCGTGTGAGCCAGGCTAGATCATTGTAACACTCTTTACGCAGGTGCCACCAAAGCAGTCATTCATTCACTTCATCTGCTACAAAATACAGCTGCCCATATCCTTAAGAACCTGCCAAGACACGCACATATATCACCACCTATTAAAGTGGTTCATTGGCTACCCATTAAATCTAGAATTATTGAGCATTACACACAAAACATTATACGGCTCTGTCCCATATTAACATAAAGAGCATCTAAAATGGTAACTTTCACATCTCCCAGAGAGAGCATTGTACAACTATGACAATCACCACAACCAATGACTCAATGAGCCAGTATTTATGAAAGCTTAGGAACTATTTCAGCTGTTAAACTATGGAACAATCTTCACCCTGATCTATGCAACATAAAAGAACACTTTGTTTTTGCAAACAAGTCCAAACCTACCTGTTCTGAGCCAGCTCCCTCATCTTTGTTTGAACTAGGTAGTGGACTGAGATACTTTTAAGTAGTAGTGTCTCAAATTGGACCCCCTTTTCTTCCCTCGTATATCCAAAGGGTCGATGGGCAGTTTGAATACAATACAACTCAGGTTCCCTCATGGCCTCATGGCACTGATGACGCTGGGACAATGTCATGACTCACAGAATGCGCCCCTTTTGGACTTCCTGGTCCTTACCGCAGCGGGGCTTGCACTCATTGATACTTCTAACAAGGCCGTCTAACGTGAAACGCCTTGCACCAGCTTTCACGTCGGACGTAGTTCATTCTACAAATAGACCACGCCCCCGCGGCCCCGCAAGTCTCAACGCTATCGCTGGTAGTGACTAGATGTGTGCTTCGTAGTTTGCTGAACAATTCTTCTGTCCTTGATTCCCGGATCCTCTTATTTCTTCATACCTTCCTCCTTCATCTCTCTACCTTGTTCCCGGATTCCGCGTACCTCTTTCGTGTACGCTTCCTCGCTTCCTGGACGTCCTGAGCATCCAAATATCCTGGAACGCTGAACACACGCTTGAGTCAGAAGAGACTCGGGTGGGCTTGTATAAAACCCGATCCGTGCGCAAGAAGATTTCCCCCAAGGAATCGTGCAAGGAGAGATCTCATGTGAGACGGGGGGAATTTCGTGACAGTTTGAGACACCAAACGACCGAAGTTGAAACCAACATGGAAAAGGCCGTTCAGGATCTCATGCGTGGCATGCAAGAATTAACGACCGAGGTGCAGAATTTAAAGGCGGAAAACGCCGCACTGAAACAACTTGTTTTGTCCCACGATTCTGCCACAAAGGAGAGTGTGCTACTGGGTGGCATTGTAGACAAATACGATGGGTCTGCAAAAACCCTTTGTGGATTCCTTGACTCTTGTTTAGTCCACTTTACCTTTAAGCCCTATTATTTTTCAACTCCTAGAGCAAAGGTGGGCTTTATAATCTCGCACCTCTCCGGGAATGCATTGACTTCGGCTACTCCTTTAGTCAATTCTGGAGATGCCCTCCTGGATGATTATGACGGATTCATACAGGCCCTCAAGGCCATGTTTCACCACCCTGAACAGGTCTATAGTGCCCAGGAACGCCTACTTGACTTTTGGCAAGGATCCCAGGACATGCTTACGTATGTCACACGATTCAAACAATTGATCAAGGAAGTGGATTGGTCTGCTGAAGCAAGATTTACTCTTTTCTGAAGAGGGCTAAATGAAGAGATAAAAGACGAATTAGCCAGACTGGCTCGTCCAAGTTTATTCCAGGCTCTTATGGACCTGCCATGCAGATAGACTTTTGTATCCAGGAAAGGAAGGCAGAGAGAAAAAAGACCAAGATGCCCTTCCAGAAGAGTTCCCTTGAGACTTCATTGAAACCTGACCCTACTCCAGTCTCTGTTTGCGATCCTGAACCCATGCAAATAGGGGCCTTCTCTGGACCCATATCCCCACAAGAAAGGATGAGGAGGATCCACACGGGCTTGTGCATGTATTGTGCCTCAGATAAACACCTGGTTAGAGAATGTCCCCTAGCCCCTCCACGGCCTTCGGTAAACGCCAGCTCCCGATCCTAGATGGAGCGAGGCTTCGGGAGAGAGATGTTTGCTCCACATCTATTCCATCCTTGAACTCTCCTGGACAGAACAGCTTAGTGGTTCTACAAGCCTTCCTATCGTTATCCAAGAATGAGACCTACCCATTTTGGCCTTAGTGGATTGTGGGGCTATGGGAATATTCGTTGATCAGGAGTGGGTCCTCAAACACCACATTCCATCTGAAGCACGAAGTATCATGCAACCTGTGGAGGCGATTGATGGAAGACCTCTCACTTCAGCACCTTTATCCTTACAGACCAAAGAACTCCAACTCTCAATAAACCATCACCAGGAGTTGATCAAACTTGATGTCATCAAGTCAGCCCATTACCCCATGGTACTGGGTATGCCCTGGTTGCAGAAGCACAACCCTTACATCAATTGGGCAGCAGGATCCTTGTTTCTTGGTTCGGAGTTTTGCATGTCACACTGTCTATTCCTAGATTCCTCCTTGACACCTACCGAAAACCCTCCAACAGACCAGCAAGGCCCACTCATGGTTTCAAATGTCGTACAGGTTCCTAAGGCTTACCAGGACTACGCTGATGTGTTTTCAACTGCCATAGTCCAGACCCTACCCCCTCACAGGCCTGAAGACTGCGCTATAGATACAGAACCTTCAGCTGTAATTCCTTTTGGGAGGATATTCATTCTATCCGAACCGAAAAAAGGCCCTTAGAGAATACTTGGATACCAACCTTGAAAATGGCACCATAAGTCCATCTAAATCTCCAGCTGGAGCTTTGTTGTTTTTTGTTCCCAAGAAAGACACTAAAGAGCTTAGACCTTGGGCCTCATCACGAGTCTGGCGGTAACTCTTAAATGCGGCGGTAGCGCTATTACCGCCGCATTTAAGGGTCCGCCAGATCATGGCTTTGGCGGATTTCCCCCCAGCTCTGAGCTGGGGGGAAATCTGCAGCAAAATTGCCGATTTTCGGCGCATTACCGCCGACGGGAAATCCGCCAGCAGTAATAGCGCAAATTTTCCCCATTGGGCCCAATGGGGAATGAGAAATTCCCGTATGGGCCCAATGGGCAATAACCCTTCCGCCAAACCCGTGATCCGGCGCTAATAGCGCCGGCATTACCGCCCAACTTATGATGAGGCCCCTTGTCTTGATTATCGTGGATTGAATCAGTGCACCCTCAAGGACCGCTACCCCTTGCCCTTAATCTCGGATATCCTGGAAGCTGTGAGAGGAGCTGTAATCTTCACGAAATTGGATCTCAGGGGTGTCTACCATCTGATCCGTATCAGGGAAGGAGACGAATGGAAGACAGCCTTTAGAACACCCTTTGGTCACTTCGAGTACTTGGTCATGCCCTTCGGGCTTGTTAATGCCCCCACAGTTTTCCAACGCTTCATGGATAGGGTGTTTTCTGACATGTTGTTCCTTTTCGTCATCGTTTACCTGGACGATATCTTGATTTACTGCAAGGATTCTCAAAAACATGAATAGCATGTGAAGGCAGTTTTGCAACGGGTATGTGAACATAAACTCCTAGCTAAACCAGAGAAATGGCTTTTTTCATGTCACTTCTGTTCATTATCTAGGATTTCTCCTTAGTCCTGAAGGAATAGGAATGGACCATTCAAAGGTAAAAGCCATACTATCTTGGCCTGCCCCCACTTTGGTGAAACAAATTAAATCCTTCCTGGGGCTTGCCAATTTCTATCGGAAATTCATACCATCCTTTTCTTTTTTTTTTTTAAAACTTTTATTTATTCAGCTTGGTAGCACAGGTACAGGTGAGTAACAACAGACCATATAGAATCAAAACACCGCAATCGTTACAGATTCATATAGTGAGTACAAAAATGCACATGGGGGATACATAGAAGGTCAGTACAAGGCCAGGTGGAAGACAAATCGAGAACCAACTGGGGATGAGCGAGAAGAAGGAGCTGGGGGTGTAGGATCTGAATCGGTGTCCGGGGGGGACATAAATGAGCAAAACTTCAACCAAATATCTCTAGGTCTGGAGCGGGCGGGCTGTTGAATCGCCCAGGACTCTTTGGTATCGGAAGCCCACGTAACTGCCCTGAGCCACTGTGCGTAAGTAAGGGTGGTAGGCCGAAGCCAGCAAAGTAGAATTGCACGCACAGCTAGCAGCATACAGAGGCCAGCTAGTTTCCCGGAATCACGGTGGAGCTCGGGGAAGTCGTGGAATAGGCACTTCATTGGGGATGGGGAGATAGGGCATTCAAGGATGGACGATACGGTAGAACACACTGCGCTCCAGAATTGAGCGAGACGGGGATAGGACCAGATCATGTGGATATAATCGGCATCCTCATAGCCACGTCTAGGGCACCTAGGGGAGGAGTCATTCGAGATGCGATGTAGCCTGGTCGGGGTGTAGTGGTACCTGTGGAGTAACTTAAATTGAATTAATTTGAATCAGCAGTTGAAGGAGACCCCTTGGATACGTGTGCACATATGGGTCCAACGATCGTCGGTCATTTCCAGGCCGAGATCAGCCTCCCAGGAGCGCTTTAGTTTGGAGAATGCAGGGGACAATCTGGTTTGGACCAAGGTGTATAGCCTGGAAATTTTGCCCCTCATAGGGGAAGGTGAGGACAGTTCAGTGATTGCAGGCTCATCAGGTGGCAGTGCTGGGAAGCACGTGTACTTGTGTTTGAGGACTCTACTGAGGGATGAATATTGAAGCCAAACGGAAGGTCTCTGCCTAAGGGACGGTGGAAGGTCAGGCCATTCTATGAAATTACCACGTTCGAATATGTCACGGAGCAATTCATATCCCGCCTCAGCCCATGTGCGAACAACCGAGGGAGGGACTTGTGGGACTTCCGGAAGAAAATTCCAAATAGGAAACTGGATCCAGTGAGTCCGATACCACTGGAATGGGTGTGATCACCAGAGATCGGATGTCACGGTCACTGACCGATAGCTTTTCCAGTCTGACATGGGGAGGGGGGTCTGATATATTAAACCAATGTGCAATGTGTTGAAGTTGTGCCGCCAGCCAGTACTTGAGGAAGTCAGGTGCCCCAAAGCCGCCAACCTCCAAATGGGCGGCAAGGGTCTTGAGCTTAAGGCGGACCGCACCCGAGTGCCAGAGGAAGGTATTAAGGGTACGTGTCAATGCCTGAAAGAAGTCGGTTCCTGGCCACTGCGGGACATTAGCGAATCTGTACAAAAGTTGGGGGAGTACTACCATCTTCAGTACTCCTATCCTACCCGCCAGTGAAATCGGAAGTTTGTTCCAGCCCTGTATTTTTATCATAAGGTTTGTAAGGTATGCTTGATAATTCTCCTCCAAGACCCGTTCAGTGTGTCGTGACACCACTATGCCTAGATAAGTAAAGTCAGACTGGGCCCATGTGAATCCCAGGGTATTGGGAGGAGGGAGTGTGCTGGGAGTGAGCGGAAAAAGGGTTGATTTAGAGCAGTTCACCGTGAGACCAGAGATACGACCAAAAAGAACAATATCTTCTAGTATTGGGGCCAGGTTAGTTTCGGGGGAGCGAATGAAGAGGAGAGCATCATCAGCATATAGGGAGACTATATCCGAGGAACCGGAGGTACGTAGGTCCCTATGTGCATGGTATTGGCAAAGCATGTCCGCAAATGGCTCCATTGCCACAGCGAAGATTAAAGGAGAGAAGGGGCAGCCCTGTCTGGTACCCCTCGCTATATGGAAGAGGGGGGAGCGACGGTCCTCAGTGCAGACTCTGGCAACGGGGTTGGAATAAAGTAGCCTGACCCAGGAGAGAAAGGAGGGGCCGAATTTGCATTTGTCGAGTACCCGCCAGAGATACCTCCACGAGACTGAGTCAAAAGCTTTCTGCATATCAAGTGTCGCGGCCACCGGGTGGACACCAGGGCTCACTCTACTTATAATGTTGAAAAGGCGCCTCAAATTCAGGGAGGTGGAGCGTCCCGGAATAAACCCCGCCTGGTCTGGGTGAATGATATGTGGCATGAAGGGGACAAGCTGTAAAGCGAGTAATTTTGCATAAATCTTGACGTCACAATTGATTAATGAGAGTGGGCAGTAAGAGCCGCACCGAGTGGGGGGTTTGCCGGGTTTTAGTAGGACGGTTATGGTGGCTTCATGGAGCGAGGGGGGGAACTGGCCTACCTCCACCGACTCCTCCCAGAGAGCAACCAGGCGAGGGAGTAAAAGTGATTTGAAGTGCTTATAGAACTCGACAGGTATACCGTCTGAACCTGGGGATTTGCCTGATGAGAGGGAGTCTATGGCCTCCGAGAACTCCTCAGGGGTGAATGGGCTCTCAAGAGATCCAATGGTGTCAGGGGAAAGGACCGAGAGGGAAAGCTTATCAAGATAGGTGTTGATTTCTGATGTAGTTGCGTTGTCCGCGTGAGCATATAGGGATTGATAGAAGGAGAGGAATTCGGCATTGATATCACCAGGTGAAGTGGCCAGGGTCCCGTCAGGTCTCTCAATTCCAGGAATTGGTGGGGCACCAAACTCACGGCGGAGAAGTCTCGCCAGGAGACGGCTTGGGCGTTCACCCTCACCATATTTCCTCGCAAGCCCCGGGTTATCAAGAAACCTCAGCTCGCGGTCCGCAAGCGCAGGAAAGGTATCTAACTCCATGCCGATTAACGCAAGGATTTCAGGGGTTTGGTCTAGTGTATATTGGGCCTCTAAAGCGGACAATGTGGCCTCGCTCTCGGCGATTTCCCTATGGATAGTTTTGAGAATACCGTTTTCCTTGGAAAGGGCAATGCCTCTGATGTAGGCCATGAAAGACTCCCAGAGGGTGGCCTGTGAGGATACGGAGTTGGTATTGATCTCGAAGAACTCCTCGATTGCCGACTCTATCTCCGAGCTGAAGACCGGATTGAGGAGGGAGAGTGGGTTCATTCTCCAGTGTCTGGTTCGGTCACGGTCTGGGCCCCAGCACAGGGTGATAGTCACTGGCGAGTGGTCAGAGAGTGTCCTGGGTAGGATCGCCAAGCCCGATACACTCCTCATGAGTATATCAGACACTAGCCATCTGTCAATCCGGGAAAAAGAATTGTGTACCGAGGAATAAAAGGAATAAGAGCGGGAATCGGGATAGAGGAGCCTCCATGCATCAATCAGTGCCAAGCGGGGAAGGGAGGAGAGTGTAGTATATGCAGCTCTAGAGAGTTGACGGGGTCGAGAACCAGATCTGTCAAGGTCCACATCGAATATCGTATTAAAATCGCCTCCCCAGAGAATCGGTACTAACGGGAAGCCATCTAGAAGAGTCGTAAGGTGTGTATAAAATTCGGGGTCGTCAATGTTGGGACCGTAGATATTTAGCAGGACCACTTCCCTATTCTGCAGGATACCATGGAGTAACACGTATCTGCCCAGGGGGTCAATTGACGTAGCTATGGGGTTGAATCTAAGGCTCCTGTGAATAAGGGTCATAACCCCACGGCTCTGGGTAGAGTAGGTGGTAAAATACCTTTGAGGACCCAATGTTTTAGCAAACTTTTCACAATACTCGGTGCATGCATGTGTCTCCTGAAGGAACAGGACTTTAGTCCCATGTCGCTCGGCCTGGAGCTGTAGTAGTCTCATTTTCTTGTAGTTTCCCAGCCCCCGTACGTTCCAGCTCATGAATGTCAAAGTTTCTTCACTCAACACTCCCGAGGTAGTCATAGAGGAATACAGGTGGATGGAAAAGTGCCCCCCATGGTCGGTGCCCAGTGCGGTCAGAACTGTAACGGCATCGGGTCCATGGTGCTCTGAACTCTACCCTTTCTGCGAATACCAAGCCTTTTTTAACGTATAACCCCATTCCCCCCACCCCCTCCCACATCCCTCCCCCAAACAGAGGGATGAACACCCCATAACCAAACAACCAAATCGAAAACAATGGCATCAACGCCTGGGGTGCCTGCGAACTGGCCTGGCGGCGATGCTCCGATCCATGAGGCGATTTTAGGATAAACATGATGCCCGACAATGATATCAAGTCCCACCCGGGGGTGGTCCCGCGGGGGGGAAGGGGCGGGCATGGTCACCAGATACTGAACCATTGTAACGGGATCGTAAGAAGTATATTCCCGATCAACTGGATCGAGATGATGTATGGGCTCAGCCACAGATACTGAATGACGTTAAAAGGAGTGTAGTTCGAAAGACAGACACCATTGGGACCGAGGGGCTTCCCCGGGATTCCCAGGCAATCAAAAGAGCAGGGGACGCATGTGGCGAGTAACTGGGATGCATCGATGGGGAGCAGTCTGCACCATCGACCGCTCAACAGCTTGACCACATTGTGGTATGTCATTGAGCCAGTGGACAAACAACAGAGAGAAAAAGCAAAGACATTAACATTATATGTTACAGATGTGGCCGAGTCGGGACGGATGACGACTCTCTCGGTCCATGAAGCTCTGTAGGTGCCACAAACTGGTAATGATGGCATGTTGCAAGTCTAGATAAGTTCTGGAACCGGCCCCAACGGCATCCACTCAACAATTAGTCTATGTTGTGGTAAGCCTATGTCTCAGTGAGTGATCTGATGCAATAAGGGAAAAGACATTAACAGTGCATGTTGCGAGTACGGTTCAGCCGGGGAAGTGCTCATCTATGAACCTGGAGGCCTCCTCAGGCAGCGTGAAAAAATACACTCGGTTTGCATGCTCGATTCACAGTTTGGCGGGATATAGCATAGCATATTTAACCTGGACCTCGCGCAGTCTCCTCTTCACCGCCAGGAAGGTCTTGCGCTCACGCTAGACCGCCACCGAAAAGTCCGGATATAGGTCGATCCTGGCTGCACCCAAGAGAAGGTCTCCCTTGATTCTCGCTGCTCTGAAGAGGGCATCGCGGTCGAGAAAATTTAGGACTCTGGCTATAATAGGCAGTGGTGGGGCGCCTGGTCTGGGCTTCGCTGTGAGTGCACGGTGGGCTCTCTCGATTGCAAACTGTGGGGAGAGTTTTGGGGAGTCCAGGAGTCGGAGTAGCATGCCCTCCACGTAGTCCTCCATAGGTTCTTGTATACCATCCTCCGGTACCCCAATAATGCGGAGGTTGTTGCGCCTCGAGCGAGGCTCAAGGTCCTCGTTTTTCTTCTCTACCTCGGTAACGCGGGCGGATAGCGTGGAGACCTCCGCACAGAGGGAACCCAGGCCGTCCTCGGCGGTGCTCACCCACGTCTCGATCTCGGTCACACGACCATCAGTTCTCTCCATATGTGCCTTAATAGAGGATATTGTGCCGTTCATGTCATCCAGTTTGCTATGGATTGTGGTGAACCCCTCCCGGATGAAGTCCATCCTTTTCTGGGATTCGGATGGTTCCAGCTCTGGTGAAGTGGATGGTTCCTGTGCAGATGCCTCCGCCCCAGGGCCCCCGGAGGGCTTTGTAAACATATTGATGGAGGATTGTTTCTTGCCAGTTCGCGTCGTCATGACGCCAGTGAGAGATGAGCTTAAGTCCAGAAGACCAGACAGGGGAGCGAGTAGGGCACCAAGGGAAGGCGCCCGGATTGTCTCGGGCAGCGTGAGCGTGTAGCCGGGGCCGAACACCAGGACAGAATGTGGCGACTCCGTTCCAGGTCAATGCCGGATTGCAGATCCCGGATCCAAAGGGCCCCCCCGGCCAGCTAATGTGTGTAAAAGCCAGTGAACAGCAAGCGGTCCCAAGAAATCCGGTAGGGAGTCAGGGCCCAAGAAGCAATGTCCAGCAGGAGAGGCCAGAGGAGCCGGAGAGTTGGGTGCTGGTGAAGTGAAGTAGTGGAGGGGTATATCACTGTATGAGGTAGTAAGGTGGTCGGCACTCAGTCTGGTAGGCGGAGGTCGTCAAGGGCAGGTGGGTGGGCCCGGAGCCCTGGATCAGTGGCGCGGGCAGCGCAGGAAGCCAGTAGCCACAGCGCACCCAGGCGCAGCAGAAGGTCCAGCCGATGGGTGGCTCGGCAAGAGTAGACACCTCAGGTTGTCCCCGAACCAATTTATAAGGCAGGTGAGCCCCCAACCACAGCCAAAAGGTCCGGGGGGGAACGAGGTACAGGGCCCCAGCGGGGATCTTCCGTTGGTGCTGCAATGGAGTTGGTGGGTGCCGTGTCCTGGGGAAGGACCCGCCGGGGGTAGACCCTGAGCTGGCACACCAGAGAAGAGAGAATAGAGTCGCCGTGACCAGCCAGTCCCGCGCGTAGCGCCCGCAACCAGCCACGAGGGCAGGGGTCCAGTGTAGGTAGTGGCACACTACAGAACCCACCGTGTATCGGGGGGGCTCAAGCGCCACCCAAGGCTTCCGGGATTGAGGAGGCGTAGGTCTGGGTCAGCTGCCAGTGAGGCGAATGCAGAGGAGGTCGGGGCCCGGGACAACTCACCGCCCGGAGCCGGATCAATGGAGGCTCAATCATAAACAGCACGCTGCCCAGGATGGGGCAGCGGAGCGGGACGCTCTGGTATCCAGCGAAGGTCCCGGCCCACAAAGCAGAGGGAGAGGCCGCAGCGCAGGCCAGCCGCTCTCATGTAAGGTGGGAGAGGGCGGCCGCGCAGGGCGAGTAGAGCGCCCCTCCCCCACAGTAGGCCGCAAGCCGCGGGACACCGGCGTGATCACCCAGAACCAAGTGCGGGGCCAGGGAAGCACCCGCTCCCATCCCGCTCGCGATGGGCTGTAGCTCCGCAGCAGGAGCGGCTCCGCGGGCGATGTTCGGGCAGCATACGCCCAGCCCCACCAGCAGTCCTAATAATAGGTCGTTTGTTCGTGTCGCTGAGGCAAACAGGAGAATTTCAGCAAGAAGGTGCCTCACGAAACGGAGCAGAGCATCAGGCGGCCATCTTCTCTGAGCGCAACAGCGCCCCCCCATACCATCCTTTTCTGAGATAGTTCAACCGATCATTACTTTATTGAAAAAAGATACCCCCTTCCTCTGGACCTCAGCCCAAGACCAAGCATTCCAATGATTAAAAACTGAGTTTACTCAAGCTCCTGTCCTTGCTCAACCCAATATTAATCGACCATTCCTAGTGGAGACGGACGCCTCTAACTACACCATAGGAGCAGTGTTAAAGCAGGAATTTGAGGATAAACTAGAACACCCCATTGCTTACCTCTCACAAAACCTGACTTCCAGTGAGACCCATTACTCCGTCTTGAAAAAGGAACTGTTAGCCATCCGCCAAGCCTTCACTGAATGGCGGCATCTACTTCTGGGAGCTAAACATCCTGTCCAGGTCCGTACGGACCATCGAAATCTTCAAGTTCTGCAATCTATGGAATGTAGGAATAGCCGTCAACCCTGTTGGGCCTTCTTCTTTGCCCAGTACCAGTTCCAGATCCATCATATTCCCGGATCCCAGAATATAATCGCTGACGCCCTAGCTCGATGTCCTGATTATGAAACGCTTGAAGATCGGGCCTACCCAAAGATGTTCCCCCACACAATTTTTGTAGCCCAAGCAGTCAGTCTCCTGGAAGATATTCAAATGCAAACCCAGTCTTCTGAAATCTGGAATGAATTCACAGGAAAGAATCGATGGAGTCTTAAAACTAGAGACAGATGTTTGTTCAAGTCCAATGCCCTGGTCATTCCCGTACAGAGACTGCAACTACGGATTATCAACCTCTGCCATGATACCCTTCATTCCGGACATCGTGGTGTCACCAACACCCTTCGTCTCATACAAAGGCAATTTTGGTGGCCCAAAATGAAAACGGTACATTCAAGCCTGCGCAGTCTGCAATCAAAACAAACATGATAACAAGAAACCGGCAGGTCTCCTACTTCAACCTACGCTACCTTCTAGACCATGGGAGTTCATTGCCACGGACTTTATTGTGGAATTACCACCATCTAGGGGCTATACGACAATCATGGTCACCATTGATTTGTTCACCCACGTGGCCCATTTTACACCATTGTACAAATTGCCATCTTCCTCAGAACTCGCTGGTATTTTCCTGGAACATATATTTCGCCTTCTTGGACTCCCTTCCAAGATTATATCTGATAGAGGACCTCAATACAGCTCTCAATTCTGGAAACATCTCTGTCGTATTCTAGGAATCCAACGTGCTCTCTCATCGGGTTATCACCCACAGACTAACGGAGCTACAGAACGTGTGAACCAGACCCTGGAACAATACCTTTGTTGTTTCGCCACCAAGGTGCAGGATGACTGGTTGCTCCTTATACCTGTGGCTGCATTCGCTTACAACAACTCTGACCATTCGGCAGTCAAGACCAGCCCCTTTTATTGCAGCCAAGGTTTCCACCCCTCAGTTCTACCTTCCATTCTACCACATCCCACACCTGTACCTACAGTCGATTCCTGGGTTGAAACTCTCATTAATGTTCACAAGGATGCTAAAGAACATCTAGAAAAGGCTTGGACTCACGCTAAACATTTTGCGGATGCCAAAAGAAGACCAGGATCTTCTTATGCCGTCAGTGATCAGGTCTGGCTGTCCTCGAAACTACTGCCTCGACATTTACGACCAAACAAACTAGCTCCCCGTTACTATGGTCCTTTTTCCATAAAAGAAATCATAAACCCAGTCTCTTTCCGGCTCAAGTTACCAGACTCCTGGAAAAAGATTCATCCAGTTTTTCACACTTCCCTACTAAAACCTTACATCCGATCCTCCCGGAAATCCTGCAGACCCAACCCTGTGCTTGTGGACAATCAACTGGAATATGAGGTATCAAGAATATGCGATTCCAGGTATAAACGGGGTCAACTTCAATATTTGGTCGAGTGGAAAGGATATCCTCCAAGTGAAAGAATCTGGGAACCACTTTCTAATCTGAATACCCCTCCATTGCTCAGAAGGTATCATCTCATACACCCGGGCAAACCTGGTGGAACAAGTTTTCAGAGGAGGCATGCTGTCATGACTCTCAGAATGCGCCCCTTTTGGACTTCCTGGTCCTTATCGCAGCCGGGTTTGCACTCATTGATACTTCCAACATGGCCGTCTAACGTGAAACGCCTTGCACCAGCTTTCACATCGGACGTAGTTCATTCTACAAATAGACCACGCCCCCACAGCCCCTCACGTCTCAACGCTATCGCTGGTAGTGACTAGACATGTGCTTTGTAGTTTGCTGAACAATTCTTCTGTCCTTGATTCCCAGATCCTCTATTTCTTCATACCTTCCTCTTTCATCTCTCTACCTTGTTCCCGGATTCCACGTACCTCTTTCGTGTATGCTTCCTCGCTTCCTGGACGTCCTGAGCATCCGAGTATCCTGGAACGCTGAACGCATGCTGGAGTCAGAAGAGACTCGGGCGGGCTTGTATAAAACCCGATCCGTGCGCAAGAAGATTTCCCGCAAGGAATCGTGCAAGGAGAGATCTCAGGTGAGACGGGGGAATTTTGTGACAGACAAGGCATTGGTCAACATGTCAAATGAGGGTAAGGTGGGTAGAATGGACCTGGAGAGGTGGGACATGGTAGCAGGTTTCTGCAGCAGTATAGCTGGCAGAAGTGGAGATTGCAAAGTTTGCCCCAATGTTAATACTGTGAACTGACAGCATTGCACTTGTGCCAGTGCAAAGTTTCTTTAATCTGGCCACAGGTTTGTGATGTTCTGTTTCCTTCACATCTCTTAGTTGACCCCAATTTAGGAACTTTACGGTGTCAGATCCTGCTTACTGCCTTTAGTGATCTGAGCCAAGGTCACTGGCTCTGCCTGCAGTGCTTGCTTCAAGAAGTTGATATACTCCTCAGCTGCAGAGGCAAGGCCCTCCCATGTCCATGCTGTGACAGAAGGACATCATATCAGCTGGATTGTTTGTGTTGCTTTGAAGGACTAATTAACTATTTTGAAATTGTACTGATTGAGCCTCAACCCAGATCTTTCAATGTGCCGATGTATTTTACTTTTTGTATTCCAATAGAGGATAAATAGGGACCCGGGATTGTGAAGGTTAGCAAGTGCCACACTTAGAACAGTGAATGTTAGGAAGTGCCACACTTAGAACTGTGAAAGTTAGCAAGTGCCACACATATATAGAATTATGAACATGAGCCTGCATTGCATCTAGATGGGATTGTGAATGTTAGCAAGTGCCACAGTTAAAACTGTCAATGTTAGCAAGTGCCACACTTAGAACTGTGAATGTAAGCAAGTGCCACACTTAGATAGAATTACGAACATTAGTCTGCATCGCATCTAGATAGGATTGTGAATGTTAGCAAGTGCCACACTTAGATAGGATTGTAAAGGTTAACAAGTGCCACACTTAGAACTGTGAATGTTAGCAAGTGCCAATCTTAGAACTATGAATATAAGCACATGCCACATTTAGATAGAACTTTGAACATTAGCCTGCGTCACATCTAGATAGGATTGTGAAGGTTAGCAAGTGCCACACTTAGAACTGTGAATGTTAGCAAGTGCCACACTTAGATAGAATTGTGAACAATGACCTACGTCGCATCAAGATGGGATTGTGAATGTTAGCAAGTGCCACACTTAGAACTGTGAATGTTAGCAAGTGCCACACTTAGAACTGTGAATGTTAGCAAGTGCCACACTTAGATAGAATTATGAACATTAGCCTGCGTCGCATGTAGATAGTATTGTGAATGTTAGCAAGTGCCACACTTAGAACTGTGAATGTTAGCAAGTGCCACACTTAGAACTGTGAATGTTAGCAAGTGCCACACTTAGAACTGTGAATGTTAGCAAGTGCCACACTTAGATAGAATTATGAACATTAGCCTGCGTCGCATGTAGATAGTATTGTGAATGTTAGCAAGTGCCACACTTAGAACTGTGAATGTTAGCAAGTGCCACACTTAGATAGAATTATGAACATTAGCCTGCGTCGCATGTAGATAGTATTGTGAATGTTAGCAAGTGCCACATTTAGAACTGTGAATGTTAGCAAGTGCCACACTTAGAACTGTGAATGTTAGCAAGTGCCACACTTAGAACTGTGAATATTAGCACATGCCACATTTAGATAGAACTGTGAACAGTAGCCTGCGTCGCATCGAGATAGGATTGTGTAGGTTAGCAAGTGCAACACTTCGAACTGTGAATGTTAGCAAGTGCCAGACTTAGAGAGAATTACGAACATTAGCCTGCGTTGCATCTAAATAGGATTGTGAATGTTAGCAAGTACCATACTTAGAACTGTGAATGTTAGCAAGTTCCACACTTACATAGCATTTTGAACATTAGCATGCGTTGCATCGAGATAGGATTGTGAATGTTAGCAAGTACCACATTTAGATAGAATGGTGAACATTAGCCTGCGCCGGACCCAGACAGAATTGTGAATGATAGCAAGTACCACATTTAGTTAGAATTGTGAACATTAGGCTGCATCGCATCTCGATAAGATTGTAAATGTTAGCAAGTGCCACACTTAGATAGAATTGCGAATGTCCGCAAGTGCCACATTTAGATTGAATTGTGAACATTAGCCTGCATCACATCTATACAGGATTTTGAATGTCGGCCAGTGCCACATCTAGATAGAATAGCGAATATTAGCCATTGCCACATCTAGATTGCATTGGTAATATTACCACTGCCACATTTAGAAAGAATTGTGTATGCTAGCTTGCTTTGCATCTAGACAGGATTTTGAAGGTGAGCCAGTGCCCCATTTGGATATAATTGTGAAAATTGGTGTGCGTAATAGATAGACAGGATTGTGAATAATAGCCAGTTCCGGATCTAGATAGAAATGCAGAGATATTCACATGCTACATCTAGAAAGAACGTGGAAATTTAGCACATATCACTTCTAGATAGCGAGGCCAATAACCAACCCACTAACAATTTCACCCCTCTGCATGCACCTCTCAAACTCTAACCAAACACAACCACAACCCTAAAGCACAACAAATCGCACAAACTTTACTACACTGCAACAACAAAACAAACCACATATAGCTTTGCACAACAGCACATGACGGCTACCGACCGGAAAACACCCCCAAGCTCAGCGAACGGTGTTAACCGAACTGAAGCTGCCAACAGCACATCACTGCTCTCTTGCACTTATCCCACTCGCTCCCACTAACTCACCCCCAGCCCCTTTCTTTTTCAGATCCGCCAGAGCACCAGGGGACTACTCCGGTGGTGATATTGCACGGTACAAATATCCTTTAACATTAACATTAACAATGGTAAATAGTTTGCCGTAGAATAACATGTGGCTGTGTTCACGTACCCCCCCACTGCAGCAAGTCTCTTATTTTCTGGCTGAAAGAAAGCCCTCTCAGCATCTGACAGCTGTCTGCTGGCACATGAGAAGACGTATCTAGCTAATTCCTGACCCAGCTTGTACTCAGGTAGCATATTCCCAAGCCCCACCGTACTGGCATCCAGAGTGAGTTTGGTGTAGAGTCATAGGTCAAGGTATTCCATGTCATCCTTTTGGTTAGAAATATATCTGTAACAGTAGCTAGCCATGCCCAGGAATATTCACGGGTCACCTGTTTCTTAAGATTTTGGGATGAAAGCAATAACTTCAATGTTTTTAAGATCTGGCGCATGCTCTTTCTAGAGAATACACGGCCAAATAATGTTAGTTCTTTTCTGGTGATTTGACACAGGGCCCTGCTAAAAGTCAAACCTACTTGCTTGAGAGCCATGCATGTGCTTTCTAGTGTTCAATGATGCTAGGTCTGAGTGCTGCCAAATAATAAGATGTCTTCCCTGTAGTTAAAGCAGTTGCTAAGTTATATTGTCATCTTCTGAATTGCCTCTTGGACAATTTCAGCTGCAGAAGAAATCCATTCATTCATTCATTGATTTTGTCATTTGTTATAGCACCTTTCACCATAAGTATAGTCCCAACGTGCTTTTGGTTGAATGCCCTCAGAGGGACAGAAGTCCAAATATGTGGGAGAAATTTGAAGGTGTTATTATGCATGTGCACATCAGTCATTAAGTTATCCGAGGGGGGCCAAGACCCTGCTAGTCACCCATGTATAAATGGAGGGTGTATGGGTGGAGGTATACTTTGGACTAAGGAGATATAGAGTTATGTGTGAAGCTACAGTTCAAATGCGTGTTATTAAAGGTAGCTTCATTCTTGTGGCAGAGGTGATGTTCAATAGTCTTTGTGTTGTATGTGAGTGCAAGGTGTGTGGAAGTGAGCCTGTGACTTCCGCTAAGTTGCAAATGGGCGCTTTGCGAGAGGAGAAAAGGTTTAGCTGTACAAACAACGTCTACTTCCTGGGTTCCATCTATGTGGCTGTAGCAGTGCTATGTTTCAAAGGAAATCTAAATGTTAGATGAATACATATAGCTTACACAATTAGGCTAAATGGGAGATATGACTAACACAAATGGGCTGTCCCTAACATACATCTAGGAGCAACACATTTCCTTCCTCAAATCAGTACAATGGCTAACTATGGAGCACAGCACAGTTCACAATGGTAGCAGTGTTAGAGTGGCTGGGTTTTCTGGAGCACAGTAATGGTTGTGCTCCTCGCCCGTATCACCTTATGATTGCTAGTTATAGGGCACAGCAGCATTCAACACAAGTTTACTATCGGGTGGAACACAATGGCGAACTATAGGGCGTAGCACAGAACTATCTCAGAGCGCAGCAGGGAATATAAGTAACCTATACCAACAGCTCAGATGTTAAGTATTGCTACCTTACGTAATTAGGCTCAGTCCAGAGTATAGTTAACTTACACACTGCCAGATATGGGTACCCTACTGTGAGGGGTCATAACTGGGAGACAGACAACTTTGTAGAGAGCTTTCAAAATGAGCCATTTTATTAAATAAAAATGTTGGATGAACGCCTTTCTATCCATTCCCTAACAAGGATTTCCCTCCCTAAAATAAACTAAAGGAAACACTCTAACAAATGGATATCTATCCCTCACAATTGTACATTTAATAAAGCAATAAGGAAATGCATGGCAGTTCAATTCAACAAATATATATAACATACAATCAAATTCACAATATGATCACTGTCTCTTCTCATAACATGGGTGAATTCCCCTTCCCCAGAACTGAGCAGGGTTTTGCTCCACAGTTCAAAGGAATTAAGGAAAAGTTCCAACAATTTAAACTTGCTAATAAAAGGTTCAGCTGTCTCAATAATGTACCAAAAGAAATAGTATGTTCCAGCTCCTCCTGGAGTAAGAACAAGTTGTACGTTTGTCTTCAACAGATAAACAACAACAATTGTCTTTGTCTGGATGATTTGCCATAAACTTCGATGTCTGAAGAAAAGTACCTCCTCCAAAGCAGCTTTACACAATTCTTCATTCACTGTCACAATTAACATGAGCTGTCTTTTTTAGAACCACAGTTCAGCAATTTTATCAACTACTACCTTGCTCACTCACATTCCAGGCCTTATAGATCAACAATTTGCCATATGGGTATTCTCTCATGCCTGCTCAATACTTCACAAAAGAACAAAGTGTGCTTCAGTGGTAACTTCCAACTTAGAACAACAACAACTTCACAATGTTTTGTTGGCATCAAACATTAAACGACTTTCGGGGAAGCAAGGAGTCACATTAGTGCTTTTTAGGACTCCTCTGCAACTATGCTCCCCTCCCTGTGGATAATCTTCACCAGAAGGGCAGCCTTTTCCCACCTTTCTTTCCCCTCTACACCAACAACCAAATAGTGACCAGGACATGGTCTTATTCTGCTTCTCTCTTGGCTTTGCAATGCGTGTTTATGTCATCTGATGACTGATGATCTGTATTTAACAACACATGAGCAGCAAGTCTTACAACCCTTAGGTTTCCCAATATTCCCCTCTCACCTTCAGCAATGTTTGTTGTATTGGTATTGTTGAGTTTTTACTTGGTTATTGCTTGAAAGGTTTTGTTTTTACTTAAGCTTCCCCACAGGGTTTGTGGACCTTCCACCAACTCACACGCTTGCTTGTATAGTCACTTAGGTGTAATAAGTGTAACTTTCATTGTTTTCGAATAGTTCAGCATTCAAAATCGTAATTACTGCTTCTTTCACTCACACGCAAGTGAAAATGCCTGCTCCGGAGCCACTTGCAAGCTATGAACTCACCGGGTAAGTCGCTCTCTGACTCTCCACTTCGTGTTCGCAGGTCTTCTGTCATTGAAGCTCCTCACGATCTGGTGAACAGCCTCCTCTGGTCCACCTCTGCTCGCACCACTCAGAAATGGAGCTTCCTCCACTCCAAAGAGGCTCAGTTGCGACCCAGCCACCTGAAGCCTCTAAAGAGGGCACACTTCCCTCACTACTTCTGCTTCTTGCTGCGCAACCTCTAACAAGCCTTCAATGGGCAAGCATCCTTTTCTCACGCTTCCCACTGTGTGACCACTGCAACAGGAACAACTCGAGGCAAAGACCCTCTGGTGAGCTGCCACCACTTTTGGCTTTACAGTGGCCCTGCGCCTTCTCTCGATTCCAGCTTCACTTTCATCTGCATACACGGCTTGCACTGCTTTCTACTCTCCTGCTGCTCTAATGCCTGCACCTGAGGGGGTATTTAAGCCTCTCATTCTCCCTCAGGTATAGGTGATCTACACAAATTGGCTGAACGCTCCTACAGCTGTGTTCCTATGCAACCATCTTCCTCATCCCAGTACTAAATTATGGGACTTGAAGTCCCTGCTAATGAAGTTAGTTTTCCTAACCTTTTCTAATTTGCAATAAGCCATTAAGAGATTGGTGTTTCAGGGGAAATTAAACAAGGGGGTTTCCCCTTCCTCCTGACCTGTTCCCCCTGCCCCATATAATCCTCCCGCATAACAGCACCCCCAGGCTTGTGATCAGGAAGCATCCATCTTCCCCATGCCACATGAGTCTCAGGCCAAGATTCATGGGGGTTCACTAATGATTCATCACATACCCTTCCACTAATGTCACTGGGGTTTTCAGCCTCTATTGGGAATCGAGAAAGGAACTCAACATTACCTTGTTCTTTTCCTTTCTGATGTTCGACAGAGAAACAGAAGGGCTGTAGATCTAAAAACCAGCAGATGAATTTAACGTTGGTATCCTTCCTTAAACTTAACCATTCAAGGGGAGCAGGACCAATAATTAACTTGAACTTCCTACCCGTTAGATAATACTTGAGGTATATTATGGCCCGTTTGATGGTGAGGGCTTTCAATTCTAGAGTCACATAGTTCTTTTGTCTGCCAAACAATTTTCTACTGATAAAGAGGATAGGGTGTTCTAGACCCTCATTGTTTCGATATGGTATGAACCTGCGATAGTAACCAAGAAGGTCTAGAAAAGTTCATAATTCCTTCCTAGTCATTGGGGATGTTGTTTCCATTACAGTTTTGACTTTGCCAGACTGAGGTTGCACTAGTCCGTTCCCCACAAAGAACCCCAATACTTTCCAGCAGTTCTATCCAAATGTATTTTTGGGGGATTAGCCATGGGGCCTGCTTTTCTTAATGCTCTGATGACTTGGTACAAATGTGACATATCTTCAGGCCACGTTTTATTGTATATGGCTATGTTGTCAATATAAGCCCCACAGAATGTTGAAAGGGGTCTTAAAACCTGATCCATAAGTCTCTGAAATGTAACAGGAGCCCCATGCAACCCCAAAGGTAGTACTTTGAATTGGAATACGTCAAGGGGTGTGGAAACGTTGGTTTTAGGCTTGTCTCCTGCATTAACTGGTACTTCCCAATAACCTTTAGTCAGGTGAACAATGAAAAGATATACAGCATTCCAAGTTTGTCAATCAGATCATCTATCCAGGGCATTGGATAGCTATGAAACTGGGATACTTCATTGACCTTTCTAAAGTTGATACAAAATCTCCAGGAATTGGCTGGTTTGGCAAGGGGTACGTATGTAAGGATATACTTCCTTTCTCATCCTCGTTCAGTTCGAAACACATCGAGGATTTATTGTAAAAGGTATAATAGATCTTGTTTATGATTTTGGGATAGCTCACGAGAGATTAGCTGATCAACCGTACCCTCTTCTGATAAAAAACTGGTTAATATGACTGAAGGGTTTCGTTCAGGGTCTTCCCTCCATTTAAGTAGATTGACATGATATATATGTCACCTAATTTCCTGATCACGTTGAGAGACTTTATAATTATAAGGTCCCATCTTTTCCAAGATTTCATATGTCCCATGCCAGCTCAACAGCATCTTATTCTCTGATGATAGAAGGAGAACTAACACCCTTTGGCCTATAGAAAAGAATCTCATTATCGCTTTCTTATCATAGCACTCCTTTTGATGTTCTTGAGCTCTGGCCATATTAGTGTGAACTATGTTCCTAACCACATCCCTATGTACATTCAATCGCTGAGCTGTTTGGGACAATGTAATAGTGGCCCTTTCGCTTTCTTCCCAGGTTTCCCGTAGCATGTCTAATACATCTCTAGGTTCTCTTCCATACACAGCTTAATGGGTAAACCCATGTGAATGATTGGGGCATTTTCTGAATGGCAAATAAGGCCCATGATATCATCCTGTGACATGGTTTCCCAACTGCCTCGACTAGTTTAAAAAAAATATGTTTCAGGGTTTGATTAGTCCATTGGTTTACGGATGATAAATGGAAGTCCTTAGGGTTTCAATCTGAAGGATTTCTTTAACCTCAGCAATAGGTTTACTCATAAAAGTAGACACCTGATCAGTCCGAATCTCTTTTTGAAAGTCGGTCCAGGAGGAAAAGGGAAGTAACATTTTTAAAATGTGCTGTGAGGTATTGTTCTGTAGGAGGAAGGCTTCGGGGTAGCGGGATGTGTAGTCTAAGATGACCAATATATATTTGTTACCTAACCTTGATGTTTCAAAAGGGCCTACTAAATCCATCCCAATTATAGAATTTTAGTTTTTGGAAACACATCTTTCTCCAGAAGGCCTTGGGCGATCCTTTCACCTGCTTTGATTTGGTACGCCCTCTTTCCATTATTTTGTATCAGTACATTAACACCTCCTCTATAGTGTGGATCAATTAGCTCTGCCAATACGTCTAGGGCATAGTGCCAGGCCAGACCTTACTTAGAGGCAAGGCGGACATAAGTAACCTGGGGAGGGATAAGAACTAAATCTGTAGGGATCAGGGCTCTTTCTCCTGGTATATTAACTCCCCTCTACTGCTATATATATATCAAAACCTATCAACTGTTCAGTAGCTATAGTAGCAGTGGAGGCCGTTTTGCTACGTTTTTCGAATGTAAGAGTTCCCCAATTTGTATCAATTGATTCCTATCCCACCGCTGACACCATATGTGAGGGGTCAGAAATGTGAGGTGGACAACTTTGTAGAGAGTTTTAAAATTGGTCATTTTATTAAATAAAAAGGTTGAATAAATTCCTCACTATCCATACCCTAATGAGGATTTCACTGCCTAAAATAAACTAAAGGAAAGACTCTAACACAAGGATATCTGTCCCTCACATTTGTACATTTAATAAAGAAATAAGGAAATCCTGTCAGCATCCCCATTCCAGTATCTATACATCTATGACTGAAAAATGTGTTTTCTTTATTTATACTGATCCCAATTAGATGTATGTTTGCTGGTGCCAGTAGCAGGGACTGTTATTCTATATCCAAGCATCTAAACTATGGAATAGTCTACCAGAAATCTTGAGGAAAGAAAATCAATGTCTTCTGTTTAGGAAAAGATTCAAATGATTTCTAATTTCACTAGTGTAATGTATGTTTTTCATCAATTTGTTCCATGTCTTAATCATTAGTTGCAGATTGGGTTTTAATGTGGTCTGTGCTTCAAAAATGAGCATCTAAGTGCCCTATCGTGGGCGTCAGAGCACTACATCAATTGCTTGCCTATAATATAACAGCATAATAGTAGCTTCAACCCCCGTTTTTAGCTTTGGTTGATTGATGGCATAAATACTTCATATCTATGAAATAGTTTGACGTGTGTGTATTCCCCCAAAAGCATAAATATTGTGTTTGGCAGCAGTATGGATTTTTTCTCAGTTGGAGCTGCCATCCTGCCAATGTCCCATGGTTTCCCAGCACCATAAGCAGGACCATGCACTTCACTTGGACTGACACTAACACCCTCAAGGCCAGAGCCTACAGCCAGTACATCATAAGTTTTTTTCAGACTTAGCTTTAAAGGTTAGTTGCTGTTACACAACATTCTTATCTGACCATGCTTACACATTCATAGATGCGTTCAAGCAATTTAGGCACAGTCTTCTGGAGTGGAGTAGGGCACATCAACACACAAGGTAGTACTTCTCATTGATAAAATGGCTGTTCAGGCACGAGTACAGTTGTTATATTTAGGATCTACTTTATTCACATAAATATCCATAGCCTCTAAGGGATCATGTTCAAAGTTGCCTAATAATTTAGTTTATTAACAAACCGAGGTGCAATGCATGACTCTGAGCTTAACAGCAGTTGGCAATGTACATACATGATTGCAGGTTCAGTTGACAGGCCCATGAATCAATGTATATTGAATTGCGGTTAGTGTCTAGGTTTCCTCGTTAAAATCAACTGTTAGCTTGTTGGGTGGTGTGGTGCTGTGTTGGCGCTGAAACCTCAGAACATAGGAGTCAATGGTTTACACCGTCAGGCTTTTACGTTACAAGATGGTTCTCGGAGGACCTGGTGATAGCAGCACAACATTCTTTATGGACCACCCACAAGGAACTGGGTCTCTGATAAAGGGTTTTGAAGAAACTTTCTATGTTTGGAGCAAAATCTGCAAATGATGTGGTGATGAGACCTCCCTCTCCTGGCCGTTGGGACTGTTGCTGTCCTCTTTTTCAGGCTCGACTGGCTGTAATGGCAGTAATAATTATGCTGGCCAGAGACCATGCTAGCCTGGGAGCGGTGAGGGCTTCCAGGCGAGCAAAGAAGCTGATGAAGGGTCACCAAAGTCTGTGTTCAGCATTGCAGGGGTATGCAACAGATGGATCAACTTAGGTATGGAATGTGTGGTGGTGTTTCCGGGCAATTCTCTACATGTCTCCTAGCAGATAAGAACAGCAGCAGTACCTTGGTGGAGTACAAACACCACAGGGAGCTGATAATCCATAAACCAGGTGAGCTTGTGTTTCAGGCATGGTGAGGGGGCTGTACACTTATTGGATTTACATCTGCAGACCACATGCTCTGTCAGCTGAGGCGCTTTCTTGGTCCTCGCTGGCCCTCTCTCGCAACATAATAATTACTTGATTGTGGATGATAAGCAGGGGAGCTCACTCCAGTTAACAATTTGTCCCAGATGGCTATACGGTCCAGAAATAAGCACTGTTCCTGGTATAAACCTGCAATGAAGGAAGCTCAGTTGCCTAAGTTGCTAAAAGCTTCAATGTCAGCAGCTCTTGAGGAGGGGTCTTTCATGTTATTTAGAAGAAATACACACTGAACCATAAGGTCTGCTTCTTCCACATAAAATCAAGTAACTAGTGTGGACACCATAATTATGAGGAATTCAGATTAGAGTTAGAATTACAAACTACAATCACAAGTGTAACAAAGAAACAAAAAAAATAACTGAGTACCACCCCAATCTTGTGCTTGTTGCTCGAGTTATGACAGTGCATGGGTTGCAGAGGAACCTAGCATCTGAGGCGCTTCCCTGACATCCGCATGAATGAACACTAACAAAAAAGGAATTGACTAGGTTCCTAACAATGCACTACCCACCAAATGCAAATTAATACTCAAATACTTTTCGTAAATGATAGATACAAAACGCTGTAGCATGAGTCCGATTTATTTCCTTCGAGACGTACCTCAGCGACTTAGCGATCTCCAGGAGGTGACTTGAGTGGTTCATTCTTTGAGTTTTCCTTTCTCCGCTGTCCTTAACTTGTATGGTGGGAAATGCTGTATGTGAGCAAAGCTCTATGATGGCTTGTCTGAATAGCAAACTTGCTTTTATTGAAGGTTTTATATTGGTACTAGAGAAACCTCCAAGCTAATCTCCAAGTCAGTCATTGTGAGGGTGGATGTCCCAACAGAAACGGATGAACATCAGAATAGGGGTGAAGTTTTGGCACAGAAGGTACCTATGGAGGATGAGGTTGAGGGACTAGAAATGTATCAAACTTCACTCCCCCTTGTACACCAAAGCTTTTTCCAAGATCACCAACTGACTCCAATAGTTCTGTCTCCACTAAGTGCAAGCGTTGTACGAGTGGCTGAGGAGTTAATGGCTGAAAATGGTGAATGTAACACATTTATTTACTTATTTATTGCATTTATTGGCAGTGCTCAACCCCATACGAATCGCAGCGCTGGTGCAACTTAGTAAACATGGAAGACAACCACAGTGCAGAGCAGAATGAAAGCAGTTAACTCCGTGCATAAAATATGATATCACGAGGTCCATCAAGGAGGGTAGAAATAGGGGAGGTCACTCAATGGCAGATTCGTCATATTTATCAAAAAGCCAGGTGTTTCGTTTTTTTCTGAAAATAAGGCAGGAGGGTTATTCTTGGATATGGGAGGGGAGGGTGTTCCGGGGAGTGGGGGCGATGACCATGACACTGGCTCCCCCTGCTCTTTTCCTGTTGAATTTGGGGATGGCTAGAGTCAAGGTAGATTAGGAGCGTAGGCTGTGAACTCTATTTGCCTCCACTGTCGACTCATCCAACACCAACATAATATTCCTATATTTTATCAGAGAAAATCATAAACGGGAGGAAAGGTGACTCAAATAAGACACAAAAAAACAAATAAATGAAATGTTTGATGGGAAGAATGCCTCAAAAGGGTCGAGAAAATGTCTACATAATTCAACCGCACCTGGCCCTACTGGAGTGGCTGATGTCCAGCCTCCGCTACCAATCTTGGGGGTGAAAGAGATTTCCGACCGCACGGTCATTGAATTAATGTTTTGGAATTAGTAAGTCCACGCTCCTCTATGAATGGGCCGGCACAAGGAGAGAACCTTTCATTGATGACCTCACCAGTACTCAGAGCATGTGTGTCGACCCAGTCTGATCCAGTGATCCAAGAGCAAGTGAATGGGGTGGGATTGATAAAAGGATTAGTGGCTAACAAGCAGGAAGTGCAGGGTGAGAGTGCGGTGGGTCATAAAACAACAGAAAACGACCTGGCAGTTAAACAATCTCATGAGGGTCCCCGGTACCCACCTTCCTGACTTTAGAAGAATGAAAACAATCCACAAGTGCTACCCAGAGGGTGAACAACCAAAAGCGTAATTACTTGTGTCCCTCAAATTGACAAATTCTCGAAAAGCTCCCATAGATCAAGAAGCTATAGTCTTGAATAGGGCTAAAGGTTTAAGTTTATTAAAGAGAGTCCCAGCGCTTGCCTTACTCAACACTAAAGACATTGCATGTGTGGAATTTTGGAATGACTACCGCCTAGATAAGGTGATTTCACACTTTACATCCCGTCTGGTAATAGAGTTAGTGGTGGAGGCGACTGACTATATGAGGTCGTGGGGCTTTTATCTCTCTATAGTTGTGCCAAAACCATTGTGAGTTTTCAAAATAAGTGTGACCAAAAAGAAACGCAGCAGAGGAATTGCCCCAATCCAACTAAACCTCTACAGATTAAACACTTTAGAGATAGTGGTCTAAAGCGACAGATAATGGGTACAGTTAGTGGTAGGTAGTTGGGTTATGAAAACGAAAATTGGAGTTGGCATGCCTTGGACACACGCCTACTTAATTCCCAATAACAGGGGGTTTTGTCCTCAAGTCGAGCAATTCATCCGATTTCTTGGAACCCTAGGAGTTGTTCCCATTTGTTTCAGAGTGGGAGTGTTAATTTGTGTGCTGTTGACATGTTTTTTCTGCCAGAGACTTGGCTTCAGGGGGCGTTCACTGTGGATGGTTTTCATTTGTAACTTCTATCAGTATATAAGGGGCATGAAGAGCGCCCTGCCTTCGGCCTATTGTTTGGTGTTAGAAACAGTCCCCCCATTCTGTTCTCCCTTTATGGGACACCAAATTCTTTTGTTCAAGCAGTTGAATTGAAATGGGATGCCTCTGATTATCCAATGTTAAAGTACACCTTGATATGGCATCTGTATTGGAATCCTGTGATGGTTTCTCAATCAGATTTATTTGACAGTATTGAGACTATTTATTTTATTTTATTTTTATTTTTTGCCACAAGACTATTATTTTTAATTGGCAAGTTCAAAGGAACTCGAATTTAATTATTCTATTTGGGGATTGGAATGCCTTGTGTGTCTCATTTCGAATGGAACAATGTCATTCTCACACAAATATCACTGTTGTGTCAAGTGGAAGGGCATGGTTGGCAGTTATGGATGCGTGGGGGGTTTGTATTTTAAATGGAAATGCTTTTTAGTGATAAAAACTCCTCATCATACATGGTATAGCGGATTACAGTAAAATGTCTTGGATTCACAGGACATTTTCTTAGATGTTGCTTCTTCGAATGTTGAGCGATCATTTCCCTCTTAACTAGGACTAGATGATTCAGCTTGCGCCTGAGCCTCCAAGCTTCGGTCATATTGACGTAGATATTTCTCTAGGCAGAAATCGTATATCCTGGAACAACCGAAACAGTGGGGTATTTAATAACACATTGGGCCTCATTACAACCCAGGCGTTAAGGGGTTAACGGCGCCGTAAAAGGTGTAGGCGCCGTTAAACGCTTAACGCCTGATTACGAGGTCCCTTTGCGGGTTGCACTTTAACGCCTGCTTTTAGCAGGCGTTAAAAAACCAACCCGCAAAGGGACCTAGGAGCTAATCACGGCACCGTAATTTACGGTGGCGTAATTAGCGCCTTCCCCATTCCCATTGAGCCCTATGGGGCAAAAATGGGAATGGGGAAGGGCCATGGCGGCATGGGGAATTACCGCCCAGCCAACCTCGGAATGGGGTGGTAATTCCTCATTCCGCCATGGCGGAGTCGGTAAATTACCGGCATGGACCATGGTGCTATTAGCACCATGCTCCAACGCGTGGGTCATAATGAGGCCCATTATCTGCCATATATAGAGATGAGGGATTCTATGAATTATTAAAAACGAACCCTTACTATGATATCATACCGGTGGTTTACCACTCGATACAGTGCCCTAATAAGGCTAAAGTTGTTAATAGACACACATACAATCCTGTGGGGTGAATTGAAAAATGAGATTTACGTTGAGCCTTCAGGCCAATTCCTACAACAGAGACAGTGGGCCTCATTACGACCCAGGCGGTAAGTTACCGCCTGGGCCGTGACTTTACCACCATGGCGTAAACTACGTTTACGCCATGGTGGTTGGCGGACTTACCGCCCCATTCCGACCTAGGCGGGGCGGTAAGTCCCCAATCCCCATTTACCCTTCCCCATTCCCATTTTTGCCCCATAGGGCATAATGGGAGTGGGGAAGGCGTTAATTACGCCACCGTAAATTACGGTGGCGTAATTAACTCCATGGTCCCTTAGCGCCATGGATTTTAACACCTGCTAAAAGCAGGTGTTAAAAGCACCATGGCGCTAGGGGACCTCGTAATTGGCGGTAAGGGGTCGGCGCAGCTAACGCTGGCGTTAACCCCTTACCGCCAGGGTCGTAATGAGGCCCAGTACAGCGAATAGAAATTAGGGTTGAGTATCAGAACTGGAGAAGACTGTACGAGTATAAACACCTGCTAAATGATTCACTGTCAATGCTCAAGGCCATTGCCAGCAAGGATTCTCAAGACTTCTGGCGGTTAATAAATGCTGACTCGAATTTTCAAACTAATACTCAGGCTAATCCAATTTCAGAGGATAAATCGATAGGGCACTTCCAGGAGGTCTATGCTAATGGCAATGAGAATTCGGTAGGAAATCAAGATATTACGGACGCTGTCTGGAAGCTTGAAATGTCTTTGAAATTTTGTGTGGTCTCATTTCACGTAGTAGCAATTCAAGGGTACCATGGCCAGATGGCCTCTCCACCATGGTTTTGAAGGGAAATGCATCTTTATGGGGGAATGCTTTGCTAATAATTTTCCAAAGTTTCTTGATTAGTAAGAAACTTCCCGATTCTTGGTTAACCTCAACAATCGTACCCATTCAAAAAAAGAGATCTAGAGTTAACCCGGTCAATTATAGGCTGATACCGCAGTTGGGCGTCCCATCAAAGTTGTTTGTTACACTTTTGTTGCAGGTTTTGACATTGTGGGCAAAGAAGGCTGAGGGACTGACCATTTTTCAGACTGTTTTCCAGAAGGGGACAGGAGCTTATGCCAATGGCTTCATCCTCAGCCTCCTTAAAAAAGAGGCAGTGGGGAGGTCTAAGCCAATATAAATCGTTTTTATTGACTTCTCCATGGCCTTTGACAGCAGAGATAGAAGAAAGCTGTGGTGTAAACTTCAAGATTGGTGCTGTCAACATTGTTGTTCAACATGATTGTTGCCCTACATTCTAGTACTGTTGTTCGAGTGAGATTGAAAGGACAAGAGCTTCTTTCTGCACCTATCCAAACTACGCGTGGCCTAAAACAAGGATGTGTTTTAGTGCCAAGGCTTTTTAATCTATTTATTTCAGATATTACTTGTGTGTTTAATGAAACTCGTTGTTTTCCCGCTAGCTTCACAGACAAATCAATGAATTATCTCTTATATGCGTATGATTTCATCCTAACGGACTACACTCCCCTTGGCCTGAAGTGTCAACTTGCTGGCTTGGAAGAATATACCAAACAAAACAACCTTACCATTAATATAGATAAAACAAAGATTTTCCTTTTACTATCAGGGAAAAAACCTTGTAACAATTTTAAATGTTTTTGGGAAATTAAGGAATTAGAATGGGTCCCAAATTTCATAATTGGGTTTTTATTTATTTGGGGGGGCTAGCCATGCAGAACTGTACAACTACCAAAAGTCAAAGATGTCTAAGCAGGCAGTTCACGCTGTATATACGAAATGTGGAAATGTAACACTTATCCCGGTGATTGAGTTCTACAACAAAAAAGTGGTCCCAGTTGTTATATATGATGAAGAAACACGTTATAACGTTCCCCTCTCTCCCCAAAGCTCTCCCCCACCTCTCCCTCCTCCGTTGAGGAACCAGGTCTCCACTTCGCTTCATTCTGGTATCATTTCTTTGCCTTTATGCACTCCGCCATTCTCAAACTCAGCAGTTCATATCTAGTACGCGGATGTTCTGAGGGCACCATTGTTGGACAAAGTCACTTCTCAGGAACCGTAACATTTGCCCCCATTCCTGCTGAAACCTCTCTGCATCCCCTTGAGCCCTATAGGTGATCCATTCCATTGCCACTGTGTTGCAGAGCTTGCGATACCAGTTGATTTACTAGCTGTTTTATTAAATTGGACTAGAATTGAAGGCCTCTTTTGGCATAAAGTTTTAAATCTTCCTAGCAGGGTACCGGCAGCCGTCATTATATACGAACTGAGCCAACCTTCTGTTGCAGTTTGTGTGCTGTGAAAGCACTTGGTTTTACTGTCCAAGAATGTGGCAGCTGAGGAGCACACGATCTGCTGGCAATTAAAAAAGATTATGGAAAGAAAGTTCTGCACTTCGTTTAACAATTGTGTGTCCAAATGTGAAGACGGTACGCAACAATACCATGTATCCATGGAGTTGATTCAGGATTTCCCACATAAAGCGGAAAAGAAGCTTTGGGAACTGGATTGGATTTTTACCATCCATGAAGTCCATAAATATCCGCTGTACTTGGGACTTTTGTTGGATGTGAGGACTCTGGGGGTTTACCTGAATACTTACTTAAACAAATTTCCAGGTGCGGCTTGGAGCACCCAATTCCTGCACTTATGGATTAACCTTTTCCCCACCAAGGAGATCCTTGGGGCGAGGGAAAGTTTGAGCGCAAACTCAGAACCTGTAGATATTGGAAAGAAAAGGGCTGCAATGAGACAATTTACCACTTATTACTGGACTGTGAAGCCCTTAATGATAGACACACGCTCCATTTTGGTCATCGTTTAAGGATTTAAAATCTTGTCAAGTAGCCTGGTATGGATATATTATGACTTCTAGATCAAATAGCTGGTGATTTGCCGTATCACGTTTTTTAAAGGAATTGTTCCCATAGAGTAGCCTGTCGTTAAATGGTTTATAACTAAGTATTGGTGGTCAAGGGATTGCTTTATAACACATTTTAAAATGCTCAAATTGCTGCATATGTGTTTTAAGTGTTTGTAGATAATAATGCTGCTCAATGAAATATTATGGTTTTAATGCGAGGTATGTATCTGTATTGTTTCTAATCTTATTAATTTGTATTGTAAGCAAGTTCGTGTGTGAACAAATACACTTAATAAAATAAAACTTCACAAATTATAGATGCAAAACGCTGTAGCGTGAGTCTGATTTACTTCCTTTGAGCCACCACGTATTTCGAGCCTAGTTCGTCTTCAATATGACACGTTAAGTTACCAACACCAGATGGTCACACGAATGATTTCACAAGATGATGAACAGAATCAAAAGGGTGTATAGATCCAAACATTCTGGCAGTCACCATGAGATGTCATGGTTGTGCGGCTACATCAATTGAGTAGTGTTTCAGCAAATTGTTTCTTTTTTTCATGAACCATTAGTGGAAAAGCTTTTACTCCATTTGTGTTCTGAAACTAAAAATTACACTACGCATAGATAGATAGATAGATATGCATTTTTCCACACGCTATTGCGATTCTTAAATAAAACAAACTAAAATAGCTGTCGTAACCTCTTTAAAGTTATTCTTTAGACAGAATCCCAGTTCTCTGTCCACTTCAGGAACCCCTAAACCTCTAATGAATCCCTCCCTGCCACTGCAACCCTTGTAGACAAATGCCCCCGTGGTAGCCCATAAGTCTCCTGGGACAGGTTTGCTTTTTGAGCCCCATATTTTGTCCCTAAGGTAATCCTATCACCCTGCATTGGTTTTAGGACATTGGTTGGTGGCACTGTAGTTTCGTTTTGGCTGCAACTGGGGCAGAAGCCGAGTTACCACTTTAGTATCTCAATGTACAGTTATAGTAGCCATTGTAGTACTGATGCTTTTTTTAAGTTCTGCTCTCAGCCATTTTGTTTTGGAATCAATATTGTTCAGGGAAATCATGAGTCAGGCCTAAAATGTTTGTTGTGCACATGTGTGCTCACTTTGAGTCACTCACTGTGCTCTGAATAGTGATTTGAACTAGTGCAGACTAATTCCTGCCCCTGGGCTGGGCATATGCCAACCTTTGGAAGGGAACACATATGTTTGGTAGTTTTTGGGGTCACCCTGACTGACTGGCCACTAACTCCTCTGTTAGGATCACTGGTGTGTGACTGGTGGACTGGTTTGGCCAGAGACTGTGTGTGTGGGTTGATCTATGGGAGATCATGTGCCTAAACTCAGTTCTGTTTGGGGCTTCATGCAGGGCCACCTAAAGCATTTTTGGGGACCTGGGCATGGACACCTTTGGGGCCCCCCTCCACCAAACCAAATGAATTAAGTGATCAAGAGATATCTGGTGGCAAACCCCCACCCCCACCATGATCATAACCTATAGGTTGATATGCTGCCTTGCAGCATTAAACATATGCATGTTTACTCCCTTTAGGTCCCCTTACCCTCTTCATTCTTGCTCTAATAAGAATGATAAACAAGTGGCATTTGAAGGCCAACATTAGCAGTCTACAAAGAGGTTACTTCTCTTTTAGTATAGAAACATGATACTTTTTATCACTAGCATTCGGGAAGGTATGAAGCCTCGGGTATTAATGCAGGACTGTATGTAAAAGGTACATGTAACCAAGAATAGGCAGATAATTCACATTAGCTGCCTCAGAGAATGCAAAAGTGCTCTAGCATGGATAGAGTAGACCAATTGTAAGGAAGGAGAAAGCTACACATAGAATAGCATGGATAGTGAATGCAGATTAGAAGCTACAAGGCGTCTCTATCCAGACAGAGATTAGAAGTGGGACATGGTTTTCAAATAGTGTTGCCATTAGAGATCAAGGGAACAAGTGCCTGTGGTGTGCAGTATATCAATGCTCACTATTATAGTGGAAGCAACCCTATAGCCAGTGAAACCATGAGTGAGGCTTTTATGAAGATCATACCCTGAGAAGGAAATCACTCTGAAGGGCTGACAATTTTGTTTGAAAAAAATGTTTAGGGACTGGCGATTTTGAGAGGTTAGGCAATAAAAGATTAAATGAGATGCCCAGGATCACACATTGCTTTAGGGGAGAAGCTGGGATTTGTGCCAACTATGCAATTTCTGCATTTGAACACTTTCTTTTCCAGCTCTTACCATGCACTAAAACAATCTCATTTTATAAAACTGACTTGCAAAGTACACAAAACACACTTCCAAACCTGACAATATTTGAAACCAAAATATTACAGAAGGGTGTTAGGCAAAATGTGAATGATTCTAGCTTCATTATCTTCTTCATCAAGGGAAGAATTAAAGTACCAGCATACCAATCAATGTGATTTTACAGATTTAATCTAGGTATGTATTTTGTACTTTTAAGCTTTAAATACTTCCAGAACAATGGCTTGTGAAATTGTCATTCATAAACGTGCAGAAAAACCTTTGACTTTTATACAAAAAGCAAAACGTTTTTTGTGTCAAAAGAGCAGACCTTAAAATATGCCTGCTTAAGGCCTACAACATCTGGTCGGCTCTCTCCTGTCTACCACCCTTTGCACCTAAATGGCCTACATAAGAAGAAATATCAGGTAATGAGCTAAACGATGCCACCAGCATGCAAGAAGGCAAACCTCACAGCAGACAGCAGAGTAATGCAAGAGATATTATATGATTTTACCAGGATCACTCTATCGTCTGCTGGCAAAGGCAGGAAACAAGCATGAACACTTTGGTTCCACAGTCTTGGATTTGGATACTTATTCACCATTTGGACTAATATTTTATGCTCATCTTTTGAGGGGATTGACTAGGTTTTAGAACTCCCCATCTGAACAAACCAATGTCTAGACCTTCACCATACGAATGACTTGTTAGTTTTTATAGCAACCCCTATCTGGTGCAGCAACATTGCTGATGATAGCACCTGTTATGCTGCAAAACCAAGTACATATGCAGGTAGGTTTATAAACTTCAGACATAGGAAAGGTTCAGCCAACCTTGATGGAATGTGCTCTTCTAATCTTTCATGTGACACATATCTCTGCAATGAGTGCTTAACACACTGAGCTAACTTCTGAACCATTGTGGCACTCAATTTATCAATATGGATTTCAACTTTAGCTATTGCACATGATCAACATAATTCCCACAGGAACGAAAGAATGCTACAGAAGTTGTGCCTATGGAACACACAAACTATGTATTCCACAGTGAACACAGAAAGCATTACATGATTAATTGTTCAAGGCAGAATTCAATTGTCAAAACAGACAGGCAATAGGTTTAATGGCTCAGCAGCATGCCATAACATCTCCTGGCCTGTGCTATCTAAGACTGGTGAACAATGGAATCTTACTTTAGATCAGGCAGCCGTGTGGGGACCCCAACCAAGGTGGGGGCCATGGGCAAGTGGCCCTTTTGCCCTCCCATAAAAACGTCTCTGGCTTCATGCACAATAACTTACCCGCTGGAGGATGCTGATGCTGAGAAGCTGCTGCTCATTATTTATACCCAGTTTGGCCATGCTTGCTGTACTGGTGTCTGTGTACCCCTGATGCTCCATTGCTGATTTGTGGCTACTGGACATGCTTCTTGGGCTGTCTTCCTTTATCACCTGGCCCCCTTCATTCTCTGGACTAGAACTTCCACACTGGGATCATTTTCTGAGCCACCTTATTGCTGCTTCCTTTTCTTACTGCATGGTGCTCGCGCCTTACTGTTGGAAACCGCTATTCCTGAAAGGGTTCTGGGACTCCAAGATCCTACCTTTCCTGCTCTGATAAGATGCCCTGTGTCATCCCCATCATTGTTCTCCTTGTGGAACAGTGTTCTGCTGGTTGGCTGCCTCTCATTGTTCTGCGAGCTGCCAGAACCTGCTCTACCGGTTCTCCCAATCTTCTGGGTCAATTTTTGCAGTTTCTTCCATTTCTTGCTTGAGGGTCCCACTCCTAGGCAGGGAGAGCATTCTTCTTTTCCACCATCTGGGCCATTGTTTATCTGGAGTTTTAGTCTCTGGCTGTTTGGATCCAGACACTGCACCTGGAAAAGTAGAGTTGTACTCTCTGGGTTGTTCGACCTTCCTGAATCCTTCTTATCTTCACCTACAACCATGAGCACCTACCTCTGGGCCCTGGGTTGGTGGGTTATTCTTGATAGTTGCCTTCAGGGTTCCTGGTCCTCGTGGACACAGATCTCTGCAGATATCGTCAAACAGTGTTTTTCCAATTCATCCGCATTGGAGATACAACCTGCTGTGTGTCATCTCTTCCTGTGGAGGCTAGGTCTCGGTCCAGACTCTAGAGCTCTTCTGGCATCCCCTGTGATTGATTTCCACCATATATGCCCCTATGGGGTAGAACTGGGATTTGCCTTCTTTTTCCCCATGGCCACAGTTTGTCTACTGACTTCGTCCCACTTATTCCTAAGGAGAACCTTAGGAGTTTCACCTGAAACTCTTTCCAAAGTGACTTTGGAAGTGCTTAGATGTCGTCATACATGTTTCGTGCTTCTACCTTGGCTCTAGTGGGCTTTAGGCCAAAGACTGGAACTTCAGCTCGTGCCAGTGATTTTATCTGTATTTTTAAAGTTTGCATTCCTCGTCTACCTATGAGAATGCCTGGTCACAATGTATCTATTTTTAGTGTTGCTGTTTCTAGCTTACTCTAGGAGTGCAATGTACTGCTGCAATTAGCCTGCATGCATCCTAGCTTTTGGTGACCTTTCACCATGTCGTGTTGTGTGTTTTCCTGTTGTTCCCCCTCTAGGTCCAACATTCACTGTATCGTGTCCATTTGTATTGTTAATAATACCATGTTCTATAGAAACGGGAATTTGGCGCCTGTGCACAGTGTTCGCATCTGGGGCACTAGAATGATTATTAATTAATACTGTGTTTTAATGTCTGGTCCCCCTTTTCCTCCGACCCCTTGACTCTATATATAATGTGCCTAACATCGGGTATTGGACGTACATTGTAGTAAAAGAGTGGCTTGGGTCGTTATTGACATTTTACCATGTTTATAGATGCACTGGGTATTTTAACGGTCTGCTATGTTTACCTTAAGTACCTTTTAACTGATAGATTCACATATGGGTAACTTAAGAAAGGGCTCTATCTTCCAGCATTCTAGTGTGGGGTGAATTCTTTGTATTGCTGTGCGGAATAACTCTACTTCAGTGTCAGCCTACTTCCACTCCCTGGAGTTACACCTGACTGCTCTGCCACATTACCTACCCGAGAGAGGATTGGCTTACTTTTTGGGTTGGTATAATGACTCACCTTTTGGTAAATTGGTTGAGCAGCCCTCACCAAAGAGTTGGACAAAAATCTCCCTAACAGTTATTCATGGAAAGGTTACATGACTTTATAACAACATTTGTTATAACGAATGCACATATACCGAAGATTTTGCAAAGACAAACATAACACATTTCTTTTTTTCTTTTTTCGGGGGGTGTCCGCCCCCCAAACACCCATTTCCCACCACTAAAAACCCACCCCAACCTTTTACTCACAATATTTAACACTTTACCCTACACCCACACATTCATTTTCGTTATGGTTTGTCATTGTAAAAGTTTCAGCATATGTGCATGTCTCCATAAAAATGTCATTATAAAGACTGGATACGGATGCAGTTGTCTCGTATTTCACTTTCTGATTTCCTCACCAGACTGATAGGACTTTACTTACCAAACAAATTCTCAGGTTTTCTATGATGTCCTGAGTTTTCAGAGGCAAATCCTCAATTATCGAACAATACTGTCCATTCTTATAATCGGTTCCATGTCATTCCATCGCCCATTTTTATTTCGCGTTTTTTTGTTGGGGGTTTACCCCAAAACCCCCTTTCCCATCTAATTAGAATCTGGTCTCGAAATACCCCAAAACCTTATATCCCACTACCCACCCATACCCCATATTTTTCGATGGGTTTTTGCAGTAAAAAATCTGCGGCAAAAAATGCAGCGAAGAAAACGGCTATGAATGGACGTCGTACTTTATAATCATTGAAGGACAGTGGGCCTCATTGCGATCTCTTCTAGGCTTTGCAAACTATGTGCCATTACTGATACTGCTGAACTAGTGTCCCGATTTCAGTAAGCAACTGCTGATGCCATTAGCCTACTCGCTCCAGAAAGCAGAACAATAATTACAACGGAAGCAAGGAGGCACACATGGTTTGCCAATTAGGTCATTGTAGCCCATAAGTGTAAAAGAGCATGTGAACGGGCCTGGCGGAAGAGCTTACGTCCAGCTATGTTGGCAACGAACAGGAAGGTAGCTGAGGGCTATAAACAAGCCATCCTTGATGCTAAATACAATGAGTATAACGCCAGAATTTCCAATGCTAAACCAAATTCTAGGTTACTCTTTACTATCTTAAAAGTGCAAGAAGGAAAAAAGGCCTTACCCCCTAGGGTGGAGATTAGAGATTCCTGGTGACATAATATTCAGGATGAGTTCGCCAAGAAGGTACGGAAACAACAGCAATCTATCTGTCATGCAGGCGTCCCATCCATCTGTGGTTGCCCAGGATGCTTGTATGTCCTATAAGCATCAGCCCAAACGTGTCTTTAGGCAAATTGTGGAAAGTGAGGCCCATGAGGAAGCCTGAAGCATATGTCCTGTATCAGGGACATCTGTCCGGCCAAAATAATTAACAACTCTCTAGATTTACTTATCCCATGGATAACAAAGATTATTAGCACCTAGTTCAGAGACATGCATGTATCAGTGTCTGAAGGAGGCGTGGATCACCACCTCCCTCAAGAAGGAGCATCTGGTCCCCAGTGTAGCCAGCAACTAGAGACCCATAACCATCCCGTTTCCGTTGAAGATTTTGGATCATACGGCTTATCTTCGTTTAAGGCTTTTAATGATAATAACAACTTGTAAGGCACCAGGAAATCAGGCTTCCGGGGCAGACATGGCACAGAGACTGCATTATTGGACGTAAAGTCTAACATCACCGGCATCATCGATAATGGGCACACATCACTGCTTATGCTGCTCCATCTATCAGCAGCATTTGATTTGCTGGACTACGCCATTCTGGTTAACAGGTCAGGTGAAGTCACATGGTGCTCGGAAAGCGTGGTTGCCTGGATTATGTCTTTCTTAAACCCTCACACTTTTAAGGTTGCAGTGGATAATCATCATGTCATGGCATCCTCATTGTCCTGTGGAGTCTCCTACGCTCTCTAACATTTACACCAGACCCCTATTTGACCTGCTGGATAAATTAAATGTCAGATATACAACTATGCAGATGACGCACAGATGCATTTGTGTATTTATATATTTATTGAGCATTTGTATGGCACCTATACATCAAAGATTGTTTTCAGGGCCACAAGACAAGGGGGCTGGAGGCGTACAGGGGAGGAAATTGCAGCAACAGTCCTACTAGGCCTTGTGCAATTCGGATTGTGAAGATGCAATAACAGGAAATTCAGGGAGAGTGCAAAAATAGAGAAGTGCAAGCGGGAAGGGAGAAAGGGGCTGGGCGAGTGCAAGGGGTCAACTAGTGCGAGGTAGGGGAGGTGGACCAGAATCAATAGGCTGCTCAGAGAAGGGAGCCCAAGGGCAAGTGCTGGTAAGGGCTATAGGGGAGACTGGTAGGAGGGCCTGTCCCAGTAAGACTCATGAAGGATACAGGCCACCAGACATAGAGGCTGGAGGAACTAGCAGGGGAGGGGTAAAGGGAGAGGCAAGGAGGAGGATAAGAGGAAGGTCTTGAGAAGCTTCCAGAATTGAAGGAGATCTGGCTCAAGATGGAGAGGGACAGGAAGGCCTTTCCAGATGGAGGTTCCTGCCGAGGAAAGAAATCTACCCGCCATGCTCTGCTTAGAGAAGCATCTGACTTGTAGTGAGTTCGTACTAGAAGAACGAAGAATTCTAGCAGGGAGGTATTTAGAGAGAGAGAGTTGGCTGTAGTGTGGTCCCAGATCCCAGAAAGCCCTATATTCTTATAGAACGTTCAGGCAATTACCATCAAGACTCAGCACTCATGAATAAAATCCACGCAGCAATTCAATCTTGGATGGCCACCAATTATTTAGCCCTAAATGATGAGAAAACTGAGCATTTGATCTTGGACTCAGATCTGCAATTAAAAAAGCTGGACCACTGATATAGCCACATTGATATTTCAGGTTGCAATATTCCAGTGGTTGACCATGTCAAGACTCTTGGAGTACATCTTAGTTCACAGCTTTCAATGATTGCACACAATTCCCACCTTCGATCAATGTGTGCGCACGTCACAGGTCTGCTCAAACAGATTAAGCCTTATCTCTAAGGGGGAAATAGATACTTGTTCACCTTGGCCCTCATCAATTCCGGACAGGATTACTGCAATAGTCTGTTGGCAGGAATTCGTAGTCTAACCTGCATGTGCTACAGGTCCTCCAGAATGGAGCAGTGAGAGCTGTGTGCGGTTTAGCTAGACAAGATCATGACATTGCCTCTAAACACTCCCTGCATTGGCTTCTGGTGAAGCATCGGATTCCACTAAAAATATTTACGCTGACCTTTAAATGTCAAACCTGTATATCTGAGAAATAGTTTGAAGCCTGCGCCTTTCACGAGGCATCTCCACTCTAATACTGACAATAAGATCACACAGCTGCTCTTCAAGCTACAGAAGTTGGGGTGGCGGGATAATTTTGATTTCATTGCCCCAGGTCCTGGAATGCCCTGCCCCCCTTAGAAATCAGTTAGGACCCACTTCTTTACGTTAGGATTGTGTTAGTAGTTACCTCAATAATGCACGTTCCTGCTGCCTTTCTGTGTGTCATTGTCTATGTTTGATGTGTGCCATGTGGTCCATGGGGTTTAGGTCTACTTGATTGTAAATATTTCACCTTTTCCAATTTGACCTATTTTTTTGGGGTCGTTTTTTGATCTACCCCTGCACCCTCCCACCCTCACTTCCCCCACCTTAACCTGTTCCCTTATCCCGCCCCATGTATTTATTTTATTTAATTTTGCCTGAAAAAAACAATCAAAAAATGTGGTCAAATGCTTTTAGATCAAGTATGCTAATACCGGCCATGGGCATGTGGCGCGGTACAAATAATAAATAACAATAATAATTAATATGATAATAATTACAAGTACGGTAATGCCGTTAAAAATGGTGGTAACGTGACTGGAATTCCATTACCGCTGCATTGCTGCACCACCATACTACAGGTTTGGCGGTGAGGTGGAGGATTTTCCTCCAGCAAAAAGCTGGAGGGAAATCTGCCAATTTACTGCCAAAAATCTGAAAAATCGGTGGCATTACCGCCAGCGGAATCCCCATGAAGTCCTACAAACTGCAAAAACTGGGGACGTACGCCACCTCCCATCATGTGTCATCATGCAGTAAATCTGCAGGTACAAGTGGTGGTAACAGTAAATCTGCTTGGTGGAATTTCACCAGATTTACCGCCGAAATACTGGCAAACTTGCTATGAGGCCCAGTGTATTCACAGTTATTTAACATTATTATCATGATCTTACACACGCAATCGTCGAGATGGTTCATTGAAGGCCTGTTAATTTCTTACGACGCAATTTTACCAAAACTATAAAATTCGTGATTGTTGTGCTCCTCTGCTCGATATTTCTAGAATAATGAACGTGTGTGTTACCAACGTATAAGTATATTTTGTCTGTACATCCTGGAACCACTAGGCCCTAATGCCAAAGGAGGCACCATTTGCACTGATTCCCATCCGAACAAGCATGATAATAGCAGGTGAAGCATGCCCAATGCACATTAAGATCTATATTAAATAGCAGCCTTTTCTAGTGGCCCTTGGTTCACTCGGACATCGAGTGTGTGCATGGACATCAGTAGGCTCCAAAACACGGCCCTGCACCCGTGCCCTTCATCCAATTCAGGCAGAACTTCCTTCAATAACAAGTCCATGTTTTGGCCCCGGTCTTTACCTCCCACACCCGGTATTATCCTGCTGGCCTTGAGAGCTACCTTTAGGTTCAGAGCTAGTAAGCAGCATACCATTTGCGAACGCGTAGGAGGCAAGCACATGTGGAATAAGACCAAATGCTGTATACTTTCATGGCTAGAATGTCAAAGTCCGTTTTGTAGCCATGGAAATAGTTCAATAAAGCCTGTGTTTTCAAGAAACAGGGTAGAATTGTTCTAACGCCAACTGATCCCCATTGTTGAGAAGACATGTTCCGTTCTATACGTATATTGCTCTAAAGAGATATGTCGGCCTGCGGCGTGTAACCGTACATTTGTAAAGAGCAGGCACCGAAGGGAGAAAGGCGATCTGTTACCAGTAACAGATAGTGATATTGGTTTTTGATGTTGCTGAGACACCAGGAGCCTTGTTGTGGCTGCCTGTGGCGGTGACTCACTCATGCGCGTCATTGTTCTGCCTCCCTGTCACATGATAGTCACTGTGACACTAGATAAACATCATCTACTACTGACCAAAGTACGCGGTTAGACTATCATCCGGGATTATATGCTCGGCACAGGAGCACCGCCTAGAAGCACAACATAAATAGGGACATCAAATTAGGCCACGTGAAAGCGTTTTGTAAACGTGATGGGTAGCTTTGCTCCAGAGTCACTATATAGACGAACCTAGCTCCAAGAAGCAGCAGAACATGTCCCTTAGGAGCACCTCACTCCTGTACATTGAACAGCATGAGGGCCCGACTGAAACGAAATCGGCGTGTGATGGGTGTTGAGTGTGGGGAGGGTAAGGCATGGGACAGAACACTGAACAGAGACAGGGTGGTGGGAGGAGTTGTGAGTTTATGTGAGCTAAGTATTGATTGGTGGGTCTGGTGCACATCATCCTTTAGGATGGGGAAGCGCCTGCGTGGGTCCGCCCACGCCTCTGATAAAAGAAAGAAAGAAACATTTTGTTTTCCTATTTCCAACACAACACTATTCACGGAAGCCTTAAATCCAGGAAGGGTAAGGGCAGTGGTGGAAATGGAAAACATTTACAAGGGGATCCCACAAGTGCCGCTGTGGGAGTGGAGTTTGGAGGTCGGGCAGAGTGCCGAGGGGGTGGAGTTCCGAGGAGACAGAGCTGGCAGTTGGACTCCACTAAAAGAAAATGTTCAAAATAAGATTGTAAAAATGGTGCAATTTCTTTCATGCTGCTTCTGTGCAAACTCCACACTGTACATCAATTCCACTTGAAATCACTTTCATGGCAGGTGATGCACCCAAAATACATTTTAGTACATTATGGGATCCAGAGACAAGCTCTACAGTAGAAGGCTACCAGGGTAGCTCAGCAGGTTGAGAGTCTGTTGCTGAGATGTTATATATTTAAAACTGGTTGTTAATGGTATGACTTTTTGCAATTCATTACATAAAAAACACAAGTGCTACGAAATGTGTTTGGCCAGGGGATGGGTTGGGCTGGTCGCTTGCTTATTCAGGGCAGAGGTGGGGTATTTCTGCCCCTGTAGTGAAAATAAAAAGTTGGCACCTAATGAACCCATAGTTTAATTTCCTAAAAACCGTTGTCAGCACAACAGAAGCAATGTACTTCTGATTAATCAGTTTGACTAGCAGATAACATCTTTATAAACATAACCTGTGATAGAACACAAAGGGCACACAAATTGGCGAGTATGTGTGGTAGTCCGACAAAAAACAAATATTTCAAAGAAAACTAGTGAATGCAAGCCGCATTTTTCAGTTTGGAAATCACTTTTGTTTTTCTATGGAAGCGTAACATGCACATTTGGAAAACAATTGTGTGCCCAGCATGTAGAAAGCCTGCTTTCAACAGTGATGCCCCCTCCCAGTTATATTCATGGCCCATTGATTCCTGTGGTGTCCTTTTCAGGGCAAAAGAAAAAAACAGGTTAAGCAAATATAATCTGCAAACACGCGAATGACGGCTGGGTAAAGGCTCCCAGCGCAGATTAGGTCACCGAGTCCCCAGCTTCAGTCGGCGAAGCTGTCGGCTTGGTATAGCCTGGTCAGGGCTGAGGCTGGTCGAGTCCCAAGATCCAGCCAGACATCTAATGCCGGATCTCGGATCCAGCAAGAGCCGCCCATTCGCCAGCACTGGGTGAGGGAAGTTATACATGTATTTACATGTAGAATCAATGTGTACCACAGGTGAGAGGAGGTGAAATGTTCTCATATACCAGTGTTTGCCATTATCTAGTGTACAACAAAATCCCCCGGCCCGTGCCCCAACATGGAGAAGCCAACACGGTTCGAGTCAAGCCTACAGTATTTATAATTCTCATTGTTTGGTGATGGTAGTTGAATTCAGATGCTCACCCTGCAAAGGAAGTGAAAGAGAAAACTAGTTATGATAGAGTGCCATAATTTCTAAAAAAAATAGCTCAGTTTGTTAAGCACTTGGTACAGAGATTTGTGTTCATATGCCAAATCACAGTACCAAATTCCAGCAAGGCTGACATCTTTTCAATGTCTGAGGTTGAGAAACCTTAGTGTATATATTTATTTATTTATTGGGTATTTGTAATGAGTACATATACATATATACACTTTTGTGATAGTAACACTGCATGCTACACAGCAACATAACTGCCAGTTAGCGCTAGCTATAAAAAGTAACATAGCATCAGTCTAGTGAGGTATAGAGCTTGGTACCTCCAAATGAGTGTTAAAACTGGCATCCACCCCCAAGTGAGGAGCATAAAGTGTTTGTCGGGAGAGGTGATTAGGTAGTCAAATTCAAGACACCGGAACCAAAGTGTTGAGGCGAATATCCCAGCTTTGCCAGTGAAAGATACAGTGATCCTGGACAAATCATCTTATGCCACTGTATAATACTGTGCTGCCTCCATGAAAAGGTTTGCCTTCCCACTTACTAATGGCATTGTATAATCCATTGCATGCTCTTTCTTTTTATGTAGGCCATTTGAGTGGAAGGGGTTCTAGACAGAAGAGAGACAACCGAATGTCGTATCGGACGTGCATATTTTCAGGTCTGCTCATTTGGCAAAAAACTGCTTTCTTAGACAATTTCAAAGGTACTTATGCACATCATGAATAAAAGTCTTCAATTCTTTGTGTTGGGGACTGGTGGGGAGTACCCATGCATATTTTCATTGCTGCAGGACATAATATCAAGATGTGAGTTGTGATCGCAATGGGGGTGGGAGAAGGTTGGGTGTACGACTATAGATTCTGGATCCCATCATTTCTTTTGATCAGAGGGGGCCCAAAAGAAGTCTGTTGCCCGGGCCCAAACATTCCTTAAAATGGCCCTGGGAGTGCATGCAGCATTTACTTGTCTAAATGTCTTAGATTTTATCTGGCTACTGAAAGCAGCAGATTCATATGGTCCAAACCGGTAGCCAGCATGATCAACACTGGAGGTTTGTTATAATGTTTAATCACTGGCTCCAGTCTGATGGAAAAACAGAAGGCAAACGGCTCACATGCATTGGCGAGGTGGCCTATCTGTTTCTGTTAATCACTGCTGTGTGAGTTGGCTCTGGCTGAGAGACGCAAAGGGCCAGAATGGAGAGCAGTCGGTCAACACCCACAGGCAGAACCCACTGTCAGCCAGATTTTCAAAAAAAAATCAGAATAGCCCAAGTACATCCAAACCTATATTCACTGCTTCAGGATTGTGGCTAATCTGAAGAACTCACCGTACATAGGCAAACAAGCATTGCCCAACCAGTGTTAAGCTCGCCTTACAGAACTCAGCACAGGTTGACTAAAACCCGCCCGAAACACAACCGAACATTTCATAATCCCTATGGAGGGATTTCCCACAGCACAGATGGCCTACATGTCACATTCAGATCTCTGAAAAAGTCACAAAACCTGCTGAGCTAACATTTTATTTTGTCTAATTATTTTTGTCTAATCATCATTCAAAGTTTAAGGAATTTAATAATGGATGTAATTCCCTTGACTCAAACTGCCACTCAAAACTGATGGGCTACTGGCTCTCTGTGCAATTTGCAAGAATGTGATATGATAGGTTATTTATAACGTGCTTAATACCCAGAGGTTTCTAATCGCCGACCCAGGGATCGAACCTGTGTTACTCTGCGTCGTCTTGCTTACAAGGCGAGCGCGTTGCCCCTGAGCTATTCTCCCAAGACTGGATACCATTACTGATGACAAGTTTCCCTCGACATAGACATAATTGATGTCACGTGACTTACAAGTGTATATACACAAGGGAACCCTGAATATGCCACAAAGTGCTGGGTCAATATATCCAACAACACCACAGGCTGCATGGCAAACAATTAATAATACATGAATTGATTAACTTAAGTCAATACATCCTCTAAGCCAAGCATCAAACTGTTTCATTAAAAATTACTTAAAATGTATTTCTTCAATTATCATAATAAAGCCATCTTCAATGCATACACGTATGGCCATTACAGCACAATATGTTGATTCTTAGAAAAGCAGCAAACTACATACATGGCAATTTCTTTTCACCACTTGATTCTTTGTTGGAGAGATTGCGAATAAATGTAACTGGGATCTCTTGGTACTGACTATTACCATGACACAAAAAGAAAGTTTGAAAGTCTCCCAAGAGATGGAAGAAGCAGAACTTATCTTCAGAAATTACACATGCACTATGGACGTGAAAGCTAAGCTTGATATGAGATAGACGTACCCATCTTTAATTTATCATCTGAAGCCTTGACCACAGCACAAAAAGCGTTCTCTCGAGAGGTTAGTTTGTCCCCTCTCAAGCGGTGAGCGGGGACACGGTTGTAACAATATCTATTGAGGACCACTATTAACACGGGAAGGACTTTATTTATTTATTATTGTATGTTTACATTTGTAACACGCCTAAACCCACCGGCACCTTCCCCCCCGCCAGTTAAAGCAGCACACTAAATAGTGCTATTTCTGTAATATTGAGTTTGCTTAGCCCTGTCTGAACAACATACAATAACACCAAGGCTTTCTCCCCCTGTGCCACACTAAGCCAAGAACCAGTCCAGGGTATTGAGATAATAGATATTTTTATTTATTTGAATTAGATGTTACGAAACTCAAACAGTGATGTCAAACACCACTTTATCCATGGCACAACACAATACACTTCTCTCAACATAAATAAATCACACAAGTGAGTTGAAAGGAACACAAATCACAATTCTTTACTTTCTACAAATTTCACTTCTAGAAATAATTAGCATTGGTTAGTGAACACAATTTACAAAGGTAGTGCTGTGCAAATTTGATTTTCCTGCACGCTTAAAAGGCTAGCAGTTTAGTATTTCAGATTTGGACAAATGCTTATGGCAATTATGATTTCACCCACCCTTTTTGGTTAAAATAAATATGCAGGGTGATTTAGAAGTTTGTTTTTAGAACCCCCCCCCCTACTTTAGTCTGGGTTGGGGAAGTCTGACAGAAAAATTAGGATGATTGAAGAATTCTGGATTTCAGAACCCACCACTGAAAGGCCTGTGTTGGGGAAAGTTGGACAAAAATATTGGAGTGATGTAAGATCAAAGACACTCTTCTTCCTTAAAGAAGTTGGGGTTACCCAATTAGCATATAGGCTATAGTTTTTCAGCACACACTGGGAAGTGAGCTTTGTTAATTTAGAATTTTAACAAAAATCAACCACGTAGTGTTTTGCCAAAGGGAATTAATCAAATTTACATTTTAATTAAATAGGCTAAGGGGCTGATTCATGGAATTATTTGCACCGAAAAACAGGGATTTGTGTGCCATTCTGCCCACAAATCCCCATATGTTAAACATGGATTTATGGGCAGAATGGCGCACAAATTCCTGTTTTCGGTGCAAATAATTCCATGAATCAGCCCCTAAGGATCTAAACAGATTTCCCACAACCCCTTACTTAGTGGAGAGAGAGAACAACACAGACAGAACCCCCTTTCACTTGGGTCTCTGAACAATCTACTTAATTTCAAATATCTGCTCTGGTGCTAAGGAGAATATCAGCACCTCTGGACACACTGGAAATGCAGTGAGATCTGGTCAAGTCTGTTAGGAACGGTTACCAGGATTCACCCTCTATTTTGGCTTTCCTCTTTCAGCAGGGCCCATCAGCTCCAATATTACCCTGTGACTCTGACTTCCAGGCAAAGTGAGCCTACAGCAATCCCAGTCAGTTTCCTTTTAAATAGTCTTGCAGAAAAGGCACAGTTTCCCCTTTGATGTTTTTCAGCCAGCTTCCCTGATGGTAAATGTCAGCAGCTCTGTCCCTTCTTCATAGTGCACTCCCCCTTATATAGCAGCGATGACACCATCAAGTTTACAATCTTGGAGGAGTACCATGCAAGAGTTCTCGCAACTAGGATTGGACAGTTACCCTTCTATCTCCTTCCTACTCCAGTCCAGTTCTATGGGTTGGTTTAGAAGTCTGGAGCAGACATATAGCAATTTGTATTTGTAATCGTCACCTGTTGTCATGTCAAATTTTGGGCAATAACTAGTTATGTGGGAAAACATCATAATTTTACTAACAACTGCTATAAGATATATATTTTCTGATTTAGCTAATCATGGGGAATTAAATAAGACGACAGCCAGGTCTGCACCATGTTGCATGGCCGTGTGACAATTTTCTGCCGTTTTCACAGAACACATAACACTTATGAACATGCAATTTATTCCCCATATTCTTAATTTCACCCTCCATCCGTTCACCAACTCCCAAATTGGGAACATTTTCATATCAGACAGAAACCCATTTTAGATGTCATTACAGTTCCCTGAGTCGCAGGTGGGTGAATTTTATATCACCAAAATCGCCTGCAAATGACCTAAAAATGATACATACATGCAATTACTTTGACTTATGGTTGCTAAGAAAAAGGCCTAAATGATTATAGTCCTTTTTAACAAATGGAATCTTCATATATGCAAATATGAGCTTCCCTTCCTCCACGCCATCTGCCATTTGCCACTCTTGTACAGCCCGTAACCAGAGTTGTTTTATTAGTCTCTTTGAAGTTGGTTGGTTGCTCTTTGAAGTTGGAGTTTCAATGTCCCTTAATTGTAGCCTCTGTTTTCACACCGCCTGCTTACATTTTGGTCATGCATCAGCCAGGCAAAATTGTCCTGCAGAGACAGAAAGTCGAAAGGTCACTTGGTTTCCATACATTTCAGAGGCCACATTTTATTCTTGTTGTAAAATAGCCAAGGGGGTGTAAACCAGGCTTTTAAGGGAGAAGATCTTTGTGACATTTGTCCCACAGCAAGCAACGGGTTTGCCTCAGGCCTACAGAAACATTTTCATGGAAACAAAGTTGGCTTTTCTTTTGAAATGTTTGCTGGTATTTTGCATGCAAAACATAATATACATTACCTTTTGTCATCAGGTGCCATTTCTTTTCCCTGAAATGTTTATGTTAGCAGGGGTATATTTTTTTACATTGAAACTGCTTTAACTTGCAAACACACATGCATAGCCGTTTTAGTGTAAGTGTTCAAAAATGCTGTTTTTCATGTGAAAGGGACCCTTGAATTTCTCCTTCATTTGTGAATAATAATTGCTGCTTTTCCTTTGGTAATGACAGGTAGGCTTATTTCACATGGACCTTCGGTTTCGGGCCTTTGATAACACCCCATACGGTAGAGATGGACCATGGGAAATTCTTCAGGAGAATCAGGTTTACAATATTATTTTAAGGTAAGGAGGAGCCCAGTGAACTGGCACAGACCCAGTTTAGGCCACCATCCACATTCACACCTAGTGACCAGCATATGCCATAAGAAATGTTTACATTTGAGAAGATGATTCTGAAATAATTATCACAAACTGTGGCATGTGATGGATATAATGGTTTTAAGAACATCTCCATACAAGTACACAAGAGCTTAACACAACTCCAGGTAAACAATGCCATTGTAATTAAACCAGAAGATAAAGATGTGAGGATTGTTATCATGGATACACCACATTATATCCGAATGGTCAGAACCTTGTTAGACAACACAGATCACTACATGAAAATGACTTGCAGCCCAACAGATACTATAATGGTTCAAATTCAAGAACTGTGTACCATGAGGGTGAAGGCAGGTTTTTTGACCCACAAAGAAGCCATATACCTCACACCCAGAAATGTGAGGAATACAGTGATTTACGCCCTGTCCAAAATCCACAAAAATAGTAGTGATGCACTGGATCATTCCATTGTTTCCCTCTGTGGCTCAGTTCCTGAACTCAGCGGGAAATACATAGATTCTTTCTTACAACCGTTGGTGGTGGAGACAAGATCATTTTTGAAGGACATCATGTATACAATTAACCATCTAGAAGGGCTAGACTATTGCAACAAGAGCAAATTGCTAGTCATTTGTGATAATACATGCCTGTATACAAATATCCCTCAATATGATGCTTTAGAAGTTATTACAATCTCCCACTTCCACACTTGGTTCCAAAAGACCCCATAATTGACTTACTTAGAATGGTACTTTATAACAACTATGTGGGAATGAGCTATTCTTGCAGGAGAAGGGTACCACCATGGGGGCAGCATTCGTGCCTCGTGTGGCCAACATATCCATGGCATCAACAACATAAGTGGTCTGTTCTAATTGTAAACTACATTTACTCTCTCGCTATGCACAATGCAACTGTGCTTGACTTGATGGTTTGTACCTCTCACTCCGTTGACATCAATATACAGAGTATACTACGTGCACTACATTTCCCAGCATGCACAGTATAGGTGTACAGTGCCTGACCGGCAGAAGAGTTAGCCCAAAAGGTTTTTTAATTATGAGTATCCGTTTATGCCCTGGGGCCGTTTTGCTATTTATGTTCAAACACATAGCACCAGGCTTTTTGCAAAGTAATCACACGTGAAAGGAGAAAAAGTTGGGATGCAAAAAGCTTTTTTGCGAACGCACACGTGATATACACCACGTGCTAATGACGTTCCCTTTAAATAATAGACTTAGCCGATACACCACGTTGCATGGTGAATCAGTAGACCCCGGTTTCGAACGCATGGACTATGGCTCGTGTCGAAGGTGAGTTGAGACATCATTTATATGGCGCTGCAGGCATGAGCTTTTTATATAAATCGCCTCGTGCTGTTCCCAAAGTACTTTAATTATTGGGCAAGCGTTTCTTTCTGCGTTTGCAACACATCTTTGCAATATGTAATAATGTATCAGCTGCTATTCATTATGTTTTATAAGAACTAAAGTTACAAAACATTCTCTTTACAATATAAAGTACCCCAGCTACCGGGCCAGCGAGTTTTCGTGTTTGTAATACATCTGTGCATCATGCACTGATGTATAAGCCACTATTCATTGTTTCAAAACAACACGATTTAGAATAGATTCCGATGTTCCATATATGAACATGTGTGGAAGTGCAAATGCCATTTAGTAATTCTACATGGTCCAACAATATGTTTGCCACACTAGATTAAATATTGGCACTATGATGTGAGATGATGGCATTCTCAATGGCTGGCAACCTACAAATAAAACAAGTAATAATTAAAGGAGAGTTCCGGGACTTTTTTTTTATTGTCCCTACGGTTTGGCCATGTGTTTTTAAGCATAAATCGGTAGATCGTAGAAAACTTTCCTATGGACCATACCCGACTTTTCGTCCATTAACGCACTCGAAATCAGCCGCCATTTTCTGATAATCCTATCATTTCCCCCCATCGACCTGGCTCACCTGCTTTTGCGGCACTAAATCAAATCCCCGCCCCTGAAACAGACTTTATCAAAACATTCATATTCCCCGCCTCTATCCGTGACGTGACTGTGCTGCGTAGGCAAACGCGCCCATGCGTCTTCTACGCGACTCCACACAGAACCCGGAAATCAACACAGATCAGCTCACAACACAGCGCGCCACAATTCGCAATATGAAACTGTACTTTTAAATCAAACCGCAAGATTGTAAATTTGGTAAAGTACATTTATTTGACATCAAATGTTTAGAGAATATTCAGCGATTTTCATTTTTATTTGCTCACGTTCGAAAAAGTTCGTTTTGAGGCACGCGATGTTCCTTTGCTGTACACAGGGTCTTAGATCATCTCACAATACAGCGCCACAATTCGGAATATGAAACTGTGGTTTAAAAGCAAACTGCAAGATTGTACATTTGGCAAAGTACATTTATTGGACATCAAATTTTTAGAGAATATTCAGCGATTTGCATTTTTATTTGCTCTCGATCCAAAATAGTTCGTCTTGAGGCAAGCGATGTTCGTGTGCAGTACACAGGGTGTTGGTTTACGATAAAATAAGCTCTTCGGTCGCACTGATAATCGCATGGCTGTTCCAAGAACGAGGCACTAGGCCACCACAGCGGTCTGTATGTTGCATCTAGCAGTTAGTACCGCGTAAGGGCATACTTGTACTTGGCGATCGTCCCACAAAATGGTCAGGATGCTAACGTTGTTCACGCGGAGAAGCAACTGGCGGTTGAAAAACCCATCCGCCGGTGTCTGGTACTCGTGACACAGACAATAATGGATGAAGTACCTGTTTGAAAAACATAAAAAATGAAATTAGTCTCACCATCAGATCTTTATTAAAATTATTCATTTTATATATTCGGTCGGGAAATTATTTCATAGCTAGGACAGTGCAACTGGGTTTTAAACGTCAAGGGGGGGCTGTTGGATACTGAGACAGTCCCCCAGTGCAGGGGTTGACAGGGAGTGCAGGTGGAGAGTGGAAGGGCCCAGGACCGAGATCGCAGACAGTGGACCAGTTGTAGCAGGGGAGAGGGAGAGAGAAAGCAGAAGCAAAGAGGAAGGTTTTTAGGTGCTTCCGTAAAAGGAGACGGTTCTCCCCAAGATAGTGCGCGGTACAAAACAATATGCCACATAGAACGAACAAGTACAACTTAACCCGTCTTTAAAGCTACTGTATAGTAATTAAATTGCGGTATAAACTCATCTAAAGAGTTACTTACATTATATTTGCATTTTCCATTGTGTCTGTGCGTAGGGCAGCCCCAAAATACCACTCCTTCTATGCCGACGTTATTTCTTCTAATGAACGAACATGAAATGGCTTTCGTTTCTGAAATTATATTCATTATCGTTTCTTACGTGGTCCCGGCCTGTCAAGGTCAAATAACAATAGAACCTTATACTGAGTCGTGGGCCATTCTGGCACCCGAGAAAAAATCAAAGCAGCTGACCTTCACTTTGAACGAGCACACATTCCTAGTTAGCTACATTTGGTGTAAGGCCATCTCACAGGACTTGAAATTTACACTCCATCTTTGCATTTTGTCTGCGTGCTTTGCAGCCCCACAGAACCATAAATACGGAGACATTCTATATTTTTTGAAAAATGATTTATATTACTGTTTGGTTTAATTTAATGCGCAAATGAACAAGGTTGTATAGATACACATATTCAATGGGCCTGCGACATGAGGAGACTCGAGAGAACAGACAATCAAATTACAATCATTTAAACCGTGATGTGTATTTCTCAATGAGTTCTATTTTAGGTGGACATGGAACAGAGGCAATGTTGGGTGGCAATGCAGTTGTCCCCTGCACAGGTTCGTTCACACCTCCATTTATGTGCCTATCTAGGACGTCAACAATAAGTTTCTCAATAAACTCATATTGCATATCCTCAAACACTGGTTTGATCACCCATTGTTTACTTCTTTTAGTGAAGGCCTTATTGTAGCGAAGCGTCCCTAAAGTTCCGGTCGTCCTACTTTGTTGACGGCCAACATTATGGTTATGTGCCAAGACCGCTAAAAGAGTCCGATTTATCATGCCCTCCATGCCAAAATGCAATCGTTTTGGCCTGTACTTTAGGCACATATTGTGGAACACCTCCAAATCTCCTGTGTGGCAGAATTCCGTGAGTCCCCTCAAAGCTTTTGTTATAGTTTTATCAAATACAATCTTTTCAATGGCTTTGTGAGTGGGTGATGAAGGAATCAACCACTTCTTCTTCCGTGCCTCCTCTGTGGACAAATGGCCATGTTCACAATTGTGGAAATGTTGGTTCGTGTTCCATCGGTGAACGTTTGTACAGTGTGGCATTACTGACCGCCATTTTTCCAGTAGAATTTCCAACGACCCTCCACATGTTTTTGAGCTCCACCAAAGATGGTTGCTGATTGACTTGGACCACTGTGAAATACCTTGCAATTCTTTTTTTTTACCTGCAGCCGACAATTTTTTATTGATTGTTTTTGCAAGATGCCAAACGTCAAATTGGTGATTTATATTTTTGTACTGTTCTCTCATTGTCTTGGCAATTGAAACGTGTCTGTCCGTGGCTATCAGGTCGATCACCATTCCCCGCGATTGTAGTTCTTGCAATGATGCTACAAAGCCAACTTTCTCCATGGCCACTGAGGATGTACTTTGTGACACCTGCACGACCACCGAACTCACAATTTTCTTACTTTCCATGTCCTGAAAGTGGTAGGTGCAGTACTTGGCTGAAAATCCTGGGCTGTCGCACTGTCCATCACCGGCTAGCCTGAACCGTTTGCCCGCGAATGTACTATCAATAGACATTTTTTCCATTCTCCAAGCTTCGCTAATGGCTGGAAATAGATAATCGGTTTGGTATTTGTAGAACTGAGTTTTCGCAATGAAATGGATTCCCACAAACTGAAAGAAAGACTCTAATTTTTTAAAACTTGAACCACTAAAAAGTGCAGCCGCTGCACAAAGTAGATTGCCTGCTGGCAGTTGTCCCAGCATAGGTTGTGCAGACCATGAGAAAGGATGATATTTTGTACAGGTGGCATGTATTTTAAGGTTAGTGCCTCGAATTGCACGAGTCACATTAATGAATGGCTCCCCACATACTTCCCCACCAACCGAATACCCACATTTCATCCGAATAATAATATCAATCAAACAACTATCGAATACAATGAATTTGGCCTCTTTCCTTATACTGTCACTCTGCATCCCAGCTGGTTCGGCCTGTAACGTTGAGGACATGCCACTCACATGAAAGGTAGAATCTCTGATATCGTCTTCCGCTATGTTCAGTGATATTGATGGTGTTTCATTGTCGTCCACTTCATTCTCTTCCATTGCAACATCTGTTCCTTCTCCGGAGATGGGTGAATAAAACAATTTCTTCAACTTTCTCGCAGTCTTAGTTTTTGCGGGTGTGGATTCTGTGAATTGATCTCCGACTGCATCCGAACTACCAGGAGGACATTCACTATCAATGGCTGGTGGTGGTATAGCTCCGTTGTCAATCACTTCATATTCTTCCCATTGGCACGATGCATCTCCAGTCTCAAGTCCCTGCCAAAAGGTTTGACAAGCAACATCTCTCGTTCGCTTCACTGTCTGTGTAGATCTAGTTCGTACACCCACTCGCAACTAGAGGACAGATTGGAAAAAGGATGTTCAGTTTAAACACAACTTACAGTATTGAACTATTAACAGTGAAAAACAACATAATATAGTGACCAGGACACTAACCTTCTTTTGCTTTCTTTTCTTTGAAACTTTCTTGCCTCGAACTTCAACATCTGGACGCTGTTGCTCCGACTCGTGTGTGCATGTCTCCACTTCCTCTTGCGCTGCAACGACTATATTTTCATAAGCACATCCATCACGCACTGACGCTCCATCGACTCCCTGAAACATCGAACTTTCATTAGTATGTATAATAATATTGAAAACACAAAATGTACTTGGGGACCAATACCCACGTACATCTCAATAGCAAAACACGAATGAACGCTTTGTGTAGAACATTCAAACGACAATTATTCACGCATTGTTGATCTAGTTAGATGGAACTGTCAAGATCCATACCTCGGGCTCCTCATAGACTTCCATTGATGATATTATTGAAGATGATGCTTCAGTAACTCCCTGAAACACAGTAATTGCATTAGTATGGTTTTCTATTTTGTTAAAAAGAACATACACTTTGTGCAGGCGTCAACGGCTCATCTAAATAGACCTGCACAAATGATCAGTTGTCTAAAATAAATAATGGATATCTAAATATGATTCGATTTGCTCGATCGTTGGAAGTGTCACCACCCAGAAATCTGCATCAACTACTAGGGGTGATGTTCTTGTAGAAGAAGCTCTGTCATCTCCCTGAAACATAGTACTTGCATTAATAAAGAAGGAAGTATAGCGGATGTAATCACGTCATATGATTTCGCTTGATCGAACTGTCAGTATCCATACCTCGAAATGCATAAGAACATCAAGGGACGATGTAACTGCGGTGCACACTTCTGCAAGCTGTTGCGCCGACCCGTAACTGCATGCTCCCCCTTCTTCTTGGACTAATGCTCCATCGACTCACTGAAACATAGGACTTTCATTAGTAATGAACACAATATTGAAAAAAGAAGACACATAGGAGGGCGACGACAGAAGGACATATCAATGGCTAAAAACGAAAGAAACATTGTGTGTAACAATCACGCTACAAGAATGCAAGATCTGATGATCTCCATCGATGGAACTGTCCGGAAACGTACCTCGAGCATCTGAGTGACATCAACGGTTGTCATCAATGCGTTGGACTCCTCAGCATCTCCCTGAAAGACAGTACTTGCATTATTTTGGATAACAATAATTATAACTGAAAACAAAGACTAGAGGACGAGTACAAGGGTGTACCATTAGGTAAAATAATTACACGATAAATTAAAACTATTGATTTACATGCCTAAAACAAGTCAGTGGCAGAATAGCCAAGTAAGATTACCCGATAGGCGCTTGAAGTGGCTGATGACTGCAATAACGACACGGATGGAGAATCTTCCGCCTTCATATTGAGTGGATACATAAATGGGGAAATTATTGTTAGCTAATGCTACACACTACCGCAAGGCCGAGAGATAAATACGTAAACTTGACTCACCAGTGGAGGGATGTGGACGAATAGAGTGGGAATAGCGGTTGAGAGCAATTTTCGCCTCGCTTGCGGTGTGTTCTTCTTTATTAGCAATGATGTGGAGTACATGTCAGAGGTAAAGTGCCTGCTGCAGATGCGGTATCGATCACCCCTCTTGTCCGCAAAGACTTCTAGGACTCTACTTTCAAGCTCAGATGGTGGATATCCGCAATATCGGACCCATTCTCTTATCTGATCTATTGTCTTAGGGAAAACATGCATTATAGTACCTTCAGATTTATTATGGGTCTTCGAAGGGCAACCGCCAATGGAACAGGCAGGCATTGTGGAAAGTTCTGAAAAGTAAAGATCAACAATTCTCTATGAATACCAATGTAAACTCAGAACATGTGACTAGTTCCTTGCATGTACTGTCTTGAACGAAAAGAAATTGGACGCAAAATGATTATGGTACATGGCCTTACCTTGACGAACAAACAGTTAGATGCAGGGATCAGAGTAGTTTCTTGTCGTAGAACAGGGAGCAGTTCACAGGTTGCAAACTGAGGAGTTTCCTCGAAGTGGTCACGGAAGTTCACAGAGACGAAGAGCAGATAACCAGCACCTTCACGGGTTGACTAGCAAAGCGCAAAGAAGTGCCAATTAGAAATATGAAGTGGGTTATAAAGAATTCGAAACAGGGGTGTGTTTGTGAATGAATGACGTGTATATGTCGTGGCATTATGCGGGTGCAGGGGGCCATCCAGCGTGAGGGGGGATGCTTGGCAGGAGACACGGGGTCTGGAGGTAGACATGAGAACAACAACCCATGCTCTACAGACCACTTTGAAGTGTACATGGTCTTTGGCACCTCTTGGCCTTTATCGCTCCCTGACAGCTCCACTTGGCAGCGCAAGTACCCCGGTGCGAACTGCCTTTGATAGGGCGGCGGGTGGATTGGGGCGGTGGTCGTGCAGACAAGACACAGGAAGACTTGTGAATGGAGACACACTTATGTGGATTGCAGGGGGCCGTCCAGCGTGAGGGGGGATGCTTGGCAGGAGACACGGGGTCTGGAGGTAGACATGGGAACAACAACCCATGCTCTATAGACCACTTTGAAGTGTACATGGTCTTTGGCACCTCTTGGCCTTTATCGCTCCCTGACAGCTCCACTTGGCAGCGCAAGTACCCCGGTGCGAACTGCCTTTGATAGGGCGGCGGGTGGATTGGGGCGGTGGTCGTGCAGACAAGACACAGGAAGACTTGTGAATGGAGACACACTTATGTGGATTGCAGGGGGCCGTCCAGCGTGAGGGGGGATGCTTGGCAGGAGACACGGGGTCTGGAGGTAGACATGGGAACAACAACCCATGCTCTATAGACCACTTTGAAGTGTACATGGTCTTTGGCACCTCTTGGCCTTTATCACTCCCTGACAGCTCCACTTGGCAGCGCAAGTACCCCGGTGTGAACTGCCTTTGATAGGGCGGGGGGTGGATTGGGGCGGTGGTCGTGCAGACAAGACACAGGAAGACTCGTGAATGGAGACACACTTATGTGGATTGCAGGGGGCCGTCCAGCGTGAGGGGGGATGCTTGGCAGGAGACACGGGGTCTGGAGGTAGACATGGGAACAACAACCCAAGCTCTATAGACCACTTTGAAGTGTACATGGTCTTTGGCACCTCTTGGCCTTTATCGCTCCCTGACAGCTCCACTTGGCAGCGCAAGTACCCCGGTGCGAACTGCCTTTGATAGGGCGGGGGGGGTGTGGATTAGGGCGCTGGTCGTGCAGACAAGACTCGTTTGCCGCAGGGCCTCACCAAGGAGAGGCCATCTAACTGCATGTAAGAGGCAGGCTGAAGGATCTAGTACATGGAAGGCAGGGGGTGAGTTTATAAATACCTCAGCCTCCCAGGAGAATATATGGGTGCAGTTCACCCTGGAGACCCTGGATGCCTAGGCAGTTAGTCAGCAGCAGGCTGGCCTGTGGTGGCAAGGCGGCACGGGCCAGAGGGGGTCATCTCTGTACCCAGTGCCCAAAAGGATGATTTATTATGATCAACCATATTGATTATTTACCTATAACCATGTTTTGTATCAATAAAATCCAACGGCCTTCCTTTTATTGCCAACGCTTGAACAAAGTGGTGTGGTAAGTATTTTTGGGGGAGGAGGCAAGGCCGGGAGGCTTGATGCCAACCCGCAAAATAACATATGTATGTCTGCTGCATATGGGTTCAACGGTTATGTGGATTGAAGGTGGGCGGCCAGCGTGAGGGAGGATGCTGGCCAGAGACATGTGGTGTGACAAGACAAGGCACAGGAAGACTATTCAATGGAGACACACTAGATTCATTTAAAAAATCAAAACAACCATTGTTAAAATATATGTTGGGTTTTATTTTAGATCTTAATTTCAATTGAACATAAATAATAAACATTACACATTGTAAAGTTCCGGTTGCAGCACATCCAGGGAAAATCCGCGGTATTGTCCACTGTCGCTGGGGAAATGTTGTCTAATGGCAAGTACCGCACAGGCAGGTATTACTCTCCGAACGCGGTGTCCGAGCCTCCCGTGAAGCCACCAAGTGAAGCAACGATAGGCCACCAGCCTGTACCACCTGTGAAAATGAAAGATGCAAACTGTATTAAAATGACAAAACTTTCTTATCACTGTCGATTCAGGTAAAAAATGTCATTCTGCTTTGAAAAAAATTCTATCTAGAACATGCACAATATGGAACCAATTTACATGCATTCGAATGATATGTAGATGTAATTTTATATGTGGGAGACGACCATGACATAGTAGTGGCATCACTGACATCACAACCAGAGTATACTTACTCGTTACTCGGATTACGCGGACGAACAGTGCCGCGAAGTTCGTGCATAAGCACCATCATCATCCTCAATACGGTCCGTGAGAGGCAGGCTTCCCTGAACTCTGGCAGCTCGGTGATGCATTGCGGACTTGGCTCGCCTTCCGAAATGTAGGCCAAGCACCCGGAATTTTCACGGCAGCAGCAGTTCTCCTCCTCAGTTGGCATTAGCTCGCACCGATTGCACGTGCACCAGGTGGAGACGCCGTCCATGCGACAATTGTCCAGGCTCTTCATCCGTTGACTGGTCCTCCCAACTGCCGTCCGAATCCCCATCGTTTTCACGTGCTTGCCTTTCCAGTAGTTCTTCCTCGGTGTACTCGGGCTCGTACATATACAGCATTATTGTAGCCATTGTGTGGTAAAGAAAGTAAAATAATTTACAGACATGGTACAGGTGTTCACAAGGCCTAGAAGCGGCGAAGGTAGCTGACCAGAGCACAGAAACGAGTCACAGAATACTCAAAGTAACACAGACAGAGGAATGGAATCGAAAATCTGCTGCTGTGTGTTGTGAAACGGTGTGTTTATACTTATTGAGGAAAGAGGCGTCCTGCCATTTCCATGGCGACACTTCATTAGCTGAGGCGCAGCGATTGTTGACACGAAACGTGCTTTGGCGTTGGGAAATGGGCGGTACGCGTCTGCTGATGTCAGGCTCAGGGGCGGGGGATTTGATTTAGTGCCGCAAAAGCAGGTGAGCCAGGGCGATGCGGCAAGTGAGAGGATTATCAGAAAATGGCGGCTGATTTGGAGTGCGTTAATGGACGAAAAGTCGGGTATGGTCCATAGGAAAGTTTTCTACGATCTACCGATTTATGCTTAAAAACACATGGCCGAACCGTAGGGACAATAAAAAAAAAGTCCTGGAACTCTCCTTTAACAATTGGACCTTATTTACTGCCATAAGCCCTGATTGATTTTGTTACCTTTTGCAGCCACTGCGCATCAACATCAACAAAGGGAAGTGCCTTCATTTTGAATTCAGCACTATTGCGAATTGAGCCGAGTGAAGCTCCTATACTTCACCAGTTCGCCAAAATTGAATCACGAAAGGTACAAATACTCCAACAAAAAATGGGAAATAGACTTGTAGGACCATGTGCTCCTGCTTTCACCAACACAGCTCCCTAGATATGTGTGGACCAGTAGTACATAGAGTACCACATGAAGAAATGACTATTATCACTGCCTGATTGGAAGAAGTAAACATGTATCTTTTTTTTAATGTGTATAAATAACTAGGTGCAAAGGAATATTTATTACAAAAATACTTCCATTTTCCAGTTAAAATATTTTTACTTGCTTATAAAATGCTCTCATTGGAAATTGGACTTACATTTTTACTCCCATAAAAATCATTTCACTCCTAACGTTAAAAGCTAGGAAGTAAAATACTCCCGCTACAAAATCTTATCTGGAGCACTAGCGGGACACGTCGAGGCTCCTGCTTCTAGCCCAAGACACAAGTTTGGCATCCTGGAAGATTTCCAATTTGGATCCCTTGAGGGAACCTTTCCCACTTCAGGTGAGACATGCAGGCACTGTATCCAAATTCAAACACTGTGAATATGTGAAAATATAAACCTTTCCCAGTCTTGCACAAATGTAGCATTCCTACGTAACAGAGGCAATTTCATTTTTTTTCGACGGAGTGCTGAATTTGGACAGTTCTTGGTTCAGAACGGTAGACGTTGTGAACAGGAATGCTCAAGAGCAGGTAGAGTTGAACCACATTGCCATTTTATTTTGGGATGGAAATTCGGAAATGTGTAACTTGGCTTCAGTGCTAAGCATGGAAGTTAATGGAAGACAAACTTATCTGGTTCTCTTTTTACTGTCCCAGCTGGTTCGGAGGGGAGGAACGTGCATCTGTGAGGATGTCTGTCCTGACATTTTGATCACATAATCACATTAGAAAGGGGAATCACCTTAGGCACCACTAATTTGAAGGTGTATATTTTTGTTAGATGTATTTATAAGTAATTTGGGTTACAAATGTAACCTTAGGTGCTCCCTCGGAATTGCTTTGAATCAAGTCATTTTCTTGTTTGTATTTTAGTATTGCAGAGACTTCTGCGGACATGCATCTACAACTCCCTTCAATTAAATGTTATTGCCCTGAAGAAGGATGGGTCACACAAAGAAATTGGTCCAAACAGCCGAAACTAGAGTTGGCACCCTTAAAGAAAGAGTTGCTACCTTCAAGATTGAATTTCTCTGATTGGTGTGAATTGAATGAACAGCCTAGCTGTTTATGAATAATTCAACACATGTTAGAACAATGATGTGTTAGGCATACATTAATGTGCAGCCTTCTTGTGAAAGTAAAAGAAATGTGTGTTTGTGTATATGTTAGTTTTTGATATTGATATTGATATTTTATTTCTATCGCGCTCATACACAAGTGTTTCAGAGCACGACAAGGCAAGGGAAGGGGAACAGGGGAGAACAAAAACAACGATCTTACTAGGCCCAGTGACATTGAGAACGCGCAAGTGCATAGGAGAGGCGGAGGAGGAGAAGTGCATGGAAGGGAGGAGAAAAGGAGAGTGTGGAGCAAGGAGAAAAACAGATAAATAATAATAAATTAATAAATAATAAAGGCAACAAACAGTGGTAGTGCAGCCAGCAAGTGGCAAGTGCTGGGTTTAAGGCAGCAGACTGGATAGGTCTGATAAGTGCAGGAAGAAAAAAAGGGGGGGACTGTATGGGTACATGTACAGACCCCAGTGCAAGGGGTGGCCCGGAGGAAGTGAGTGAGGGTGGCAGGGTGAGCAGGTACCTGTGCCCGGAGGACAGAGGGTGGCCAGGTGTATGGTGCAGAGGAGAACAGAATCAACAGGGCAGAGTGGGGTGAAGTCAGAAGCAAAGAGGAGGGTCTTGAGGTGCTTCCGAAACCAGAGATGCTTCTCCTCAAGTTATAAAGTGGCAGGGAGGCTGTTCCAGAGGGAGGCCCCAGCCAAAGACAGAGATCTATCCCCAACTTGTTTCTTTGAGAAACTCCTGACCCTGAGGGAGTTAGAGGGAGAGGAGCGGAGAGCTCGAGATGGGAGGTGTTTGCAGAGGGATAGCTAAAGGTATGTTGTACCCGGGCCCCAGAAAGCCTTGTGGACAATACAGAGGGTTTTGAATTTAATCCTTGCATCCACTGGGAGCCAATGGAATTAAGTCCTGTTCTGGATAAGTTGTAAAGGGCGGAGAGTAGAGGCAGGTAGATTAAGAAAGAGGCTGTTGCAACAGTCCAACCTAGAGAGAACCGGAGCTTGGGAGACAGTGAGGTTGGGAGGACTTGTGCTGTTGTTTGATTTTTATTGTTCTCGTTTGACCGTGTAAGCATCACCTTGGTCTGGTGTTGCATCTCTCTTTGTAGGGGGACACAGAGGTGTTGGATGCATACTAGAGCTTTAAAATGAGTGTTTGTTCTTAATGTATTGCTCATCTATGTAGGTTTGTTAAGACATATCTGAACTTGTGTCCTTAGAATGAAATCTTACTGTGAAAATAATGGAAATAAAACTCATATTGTAAAAAATGCTCTTTTATAAAAAGAAAATTATGAATGCAGAAAACTGTATGAATTAGTTGAAAATAATGTTCATAAAAGAAAAAGGGATGTACTCCCAAATTCTGTATTATATGATTAATAAACCGATGGACGAATTTAAATCCTTTACAACCAATAGTAAATTTGAGAAATTAAAAAGAGACCATGCCAATTTCATAAAGAAGGTTGTAAATCCATGTCTAGTGGAAGATTATGTGCCAAAGCCACAATGGTATTTTTCCTATTATAATTAAGGCAGAGGGGGCAATATAAGAATAAAGAGTGACGTTTTCAGATACATCGTCATCTAACTCTGATACCGATATCACCAATCCCTCAACATCTAATTTTGAGGGCTATAATGATGACAGTTATTCAAGACCTTGTTTAGAGAGAGGCAGGTTCAGGGGAAGAAGAGGCAGGCATAGAGGACCTCCACCTCTGATGTATCAGCACAAGTATCAGGAACCACTAGAGGAATTTTGGATAAGGAGACACGCATATTGCCGATAGTTGATGTTCCCTTTCTACCATCTGTCTTTAACCTCTCTAATATGACATTATTCCCCTCAGAATTGTGTCTACAAAATAAGGGCCTTTCTTTTGTTTCAAGCCAATTCCTGGTTGACTTAACTATTGCTACAGAGGTACGAATGTTCCTCCGAAAACTTTGGCAAAAAATATTTTTGGGTTATACAGAATCCAATCAGCACGATTCTAATGACAGTCCTTTCTGGGTAATATCTATGTTTTTACACTCTATCAAAGACATGCCGAAGGAGTTTCTTACATTCAAACTGGTAGTGACCAAGGAACTAGATACAATTCTGGCTACCACAAAAAATACATTAACTATAACTTGACTAGAACTGAACACTTATCTCTAAAAAAAAATGAAAGTGGATTTTTCCATTATCATTAAACCAGCTGATAGAGGTGAAGGGATTATGCTTCTTGATGCTCCAAAATATGACCTAGAAGCCATACGACAATTGAGCAATGTTGAACATTATTACATATGATCCTATGGAAGATATTCAGAAGAAAATATATGCCACAACAGAGGTGGCAAACCATCAAGGAATAATGAGTTCCAACCTGGGAGACCTATAGTATCAGCATGTGGATAAATTCTCGAGCCAACAGCTAAGTACAAAGATAGATTTATTCAACCATTATAATCTAGAGGAATTTCTTACAGGAATGATTTCAGAGATATGATAAACCTGGTGTAAGAGTGGCATTTTAACAGTCAAAATCAATGGCTAGTGACCCCAGATATTGAATCATTGTATACTACCATTCCATAGAGGAAGCACTATCCATCTTAGAGCTTGCCTGGACTCCAGAACATATTTAGTAACAGTCCTTATGGGTTTCATATCAGAATTGGCCAGTATTGCTTTTCAAGAGAACTATTTAATGTCCAAAGGGAAATACTCGATGGGGACAGAGTTTGCCCCAAGTTTAGAAAATCTATTTGTAGATTAATTTGAAAGATGTTATGTATGGAATGAGACTATCCAGTTTTTTACCTTTCATAAAACTGTACCGCAGATACATAGATGATATTTCTATAATCTGGCATTCTAGTTTTGACCAATTGCAGTTGTTGTTTGCATGGTTAAATACGTTAGACCCTAATTTGAGATCCATCATCACTTCTAACCAATGTCAAATTCCATTTCTAGACCTCCTGATTAAAGATATGAGAGGAGAATTGGCAGTAACCCTTTGTAGGAAGATTGCAGATAAAAACAGCATTTTGCATTATCATACCCAACACGCAGAAAGTCTTAGACAAAATATACCTTTTAACCAATTTCTTCATGCAAGAAGAAACTGCACCACTCTAACTGATTTCTATAGAGAAGTATCTATAATAACAAAAAGATTGTCCCTACGAGGTTGCCCTAACTGTTTACTGAAAAGATATTTGAAACAAGCATTTTTTATCAATGGGAGAGCCTTCTGGAATCGAGAATGAAAGAACCTCAAAACAGAATTGTTTGTCTGATTACTTTTTGTCCACACAGCAATAAAGTGAGAAATGTGATTATGAGAAACTGGCACATTCTTCAAACATATGATCCTTCTCTGACAAAGCAATATTTTCTCTTAAAAAAGGCAAAAATCTATGTTAAGCACTGAAACACTCAATGAGAGCTGAATAGAACACCTTGCCCACAATGGAAAGTGATGTGGGTCTTCAACCCGTGAAGGGTCATTCCGCAGGCGGTCACTGTACTGTCTGTAAATTCACTAAAAACATCACTGAGTTCACAGCCGGGCCCCGGCGGGACTGACAATTAAGGAACCACACTACCTACAAGTCCAAATATGTGATTTATATGATTGAATATCTGTGTCATCTGAGATATATAGATAAGACACAACACCAGGTCCATTTGCATATTTCTGAAAACCGCTCTCAAATTAAGAATAGCATTATCATTGCACCATTAGCACCATATATTTTGGAACAAATGCATACCCAGATAAGTTGGTGGGTAATTGAATAAATAGTGTTGGATACACGTGGAGACTCATTGGATGAAAAATTGGCCCAAGGGGAGAAGTTCAGGATTTTCAATCTCAAAACACATATAGAGGGTCTGACTGAACAGTTGGAATGGCAAGTTTTGCTATGAAGATCCCATATTTATCCTTTCCATATAGTAGGTTATCTCCCTAGATAAATATGAGTTGGCAGCAACATAGCCTCTCTAAAATCAGTAATAAGTCAAGTGGTGTTCGGTCTCTCCAGTAGCCTTTCAGCTACGTATATACCCACCATGCTGCATTCACCTGGCCTTCCACATTTCTTTGTTCAAGGCCATTTGTCCCTGATGCCCTTGGTTGCCTACCTATCAAGTCACCATCTTTGGTGGTTCATGGCCAGCCTGAATTCGAGGTCCAGGAGATCTTTGATTCCCAGTGGCACCAAGGCCATCTGTTCTATCTCGTGGATTGCGGGGCTATGGCTTGTAGGATCATTTCTGGGAACCTGGCTCCTATGTCCGAGCCGCCGTTTGTTTAGGGAGTTCTACTTTGGTTTTCCTTGGAAGCCAGGTTCTTGGGAAGGAGATGTGGTGTTCGACATGCCGTGCGCATCACATACAGTCACACAGCACTGCCCCACTTACCTGGTGGGTCATGTGAGAAACAAGAAGGTGTCTCACCCACTAGTCCCCGTGGATCTGTCATCCAGGTGGCAAGGACACAGCCATTGCTTTTGGATCCAGTTCCTGGGGGTGGACCAGTGCGGGAAGAACACCTGGTTGAAGGGTCTTTGGGGAGTGGGAGTGGGACACCGGATGGTGAGACACGGTATCCCCTTCCCTGTAACACCTTTACCCCATCCTACCAGGTAGGATATTTAGGAACTTGACCCCTCCCCCCTTTTACAACACAAACACTTTCACATGGACAGCCCGCTATGAGAGAAAACAGACTAACACCCGAGCAGTACACCTCACATGTCCCAATACAATGGTCAGGCAAGGTCAGGCAATTACTGACCATGACACACACCTGACTTCCATTAAGCTTCCCCACACAGATAAAAGGCGGAGCACGAGAGCACGAGAAACACTTGTGTACGAGCGCGATACAAATAAAATATCAATATCAATATCGCTCTGAGTGAGGCAAAACACACAAGGAAACAGTAGTTTCGAGATGGCAGCTGAACAAGAGAAGAAAGACAGCAAAACAGAAGGGGATTGCAGGGAGGGAAGTTCCCTTGACCTTTTCGACAATGAACTGCTACTTTCCAGAAACCTTGAGAATAGAAAGCGTAACACCAGGAAAAAAGGCTGGAGAATCCTGCCTTGTGTGTCAGAAATACCCAGGGCCCTCCTGCATCAATAATCAAGGCGGGGAGAAGCAACAGCTGCTGTGGTACCGTCCTTGGATCCAAGAACAAAGCAGCATCAGTGAAATCAACACATCTGGTGAGTTAGGGAGACCGATACAAGACAGGTCTGTGTGGAGGCCAAGGTGGCAAGCAGAAAAATTGTATGGTGAGTGCTGGAACGAACATTGGTAAAACGTGTGTGATAAGAGATACAAGTAAATTGGACTGCTGATGAGTGATTGAACCTTAAAAGCAAGATACAATACCTTTGACAGAGTTGTCCGGTACCGCGTGGGTGCTCAATCGAAGGTCTCTGTATGGTATCCAGCTGAGAAGTGGCAAAAGAGTAAGTGTGGAACCGGTTATATCAAGAAGAGAATGAGTAATTGTGAATCGAATTGGTCCTGTGAGCGCCGGGTCGAGCAAAATTATGCGCACAGTCGAAAGTCTTCGATTTTGATGAAGTAGAGAACGTTTTGAAAAGTAGATACATTTGGTCTGAGCCTGGGGGAGGAAGACCAATTGAAGGTTTTGTGTTAAAGTGGGTCTGAGCCCCAGCAGAGGGGGACCTAGGGTGAACAGTAAATCACCCAAGAAGTATATGTGAAATCCCAAGAAGAGAGGAACTTTATTGCGTTAAAGTGGGTCTAAGTCCGGCAGAGGGGGACCCGGGGTGAACAGTAAATCACCGGAGAAGTTGTACATGTGAAATCCTAAGAAGAAAGGAACTTTAATATTTGTCGTGTTGCATCAGGCCCTCTGAAATAAGATACTTTGAATGGCAAGGCGTGTGCTAAACTCGAGTGTGCCACCTTGTCTCGTGCTGAAAACGTGGAGAAGGGAAGCCAGTGGCTTGAATATCCTGACATATCATTTCTTGAACACTTTTCTTTTGCATAACATTGTTTTCCCACACTATTTGTATTTAGAAGTAAGGATTGGTAATAGGTTTATTAGTATAGACCCTTTTAGTTTGACAGACTCAACTAGGGTTGCATTATTATTATTTGATTGCCGTAGCTTGCTCCCATCTTTAGATTTAGGATTAGATAGGCATTTTTCAAACCCAGTTGAAGTTCAATAAACACCCTTGAACTGTGATCACTTGTATCTGTCTTACTATTTGATACCATGCCTTCCTTACAGTCGTGGTCTCAGTATCCAGCGTTGATGGCTCCTCCCGCTGATGACTACCCTTGGGAGACTGGGCAATGCACAGCAGTGCCATGAACTTTGAGGAGGCGGACATGACACTGTGCAGCAGTCACCCCAGCATGAAGTTGTCCCAGAAGGCCCCATGAGGGCATGGCAGACAAGCCACAGGGAAGTACATGTTCCACACACAGACATATGCCCAGCCTGCCAATCACTGTGCACCACTGCACAGCCCTGTCTCAACAGCATTGCCCCATATAGCCATGGCAGTGCCATGGAACAAGCTACCCCCTCAACCCCACCATATGAGTGCCACCCACAAGCATGCATGTCAGACATAATCTGGCCCAGCGTGGACACCCTGCCGTACACAAACCCAGACTAATGACCAACAGCCATCGCCACAAGCAACATCATGACGGTGGTCCCAAATGCCTCCTCCCATGGCCAGCCATTCATATATGTGCGGGGTCACAGTCTGTACCATTACAAGTGTGTCTTGCATGCCTACACACGTGGGGGAACCATACCTGACGACATTTCCAATGTTCCCTACAGGCACTCATGCATCGCCAGAAGCCTTGGAGGAGGAGGAGGATGCAGGCCCATTAGGGAGTGGTGGTTCAAGGCCCTCAAGATCTGCCACCAACACCCTGCAAAGGTGCACACAATCCTCACCTAGGCGCATGGACCGCTGTGCAACGCCTGCAACCAGCAAGGCGAACTATGCAGGTGGCACCGCAGGGCCTGCGTCAACACCGTCAGCCACCAGGAGCAGTGCAGGCCAAGCTACACCCACACCTGCAGCCATATGCACAGGCACAGAGCCATCACCTGCTGCCAGTGCCACTGAGAAGCCACAGGGGGACACCAGCCCAGAGTCAACAACTGCAGAAGGCCTAAACTCTCCAGGAAGCCTTCCACACCACCAGCGCATAGCGACACCAGAGCCGGATGTGGAAACTCTATCTGATGGCTCACCTGCATTCAGCCCTGGCCCAGTGCAGAGCCCCCCACCCAGACTGCAGAGCCCGCCACACAGCATGCTGCTGCAAAGGCTGGAGGACATGGAGCGCAGACAGTGGTAGAAGGAGGAGATTGGGCACACTTACTAAGCACACCTGCAGGCCATCAGGGAGAGTATGCAGGGGGCCACCCGCAGTGTTGTGCAGCAAATGGTACAGAGCAGGGCCGAGATGAGTGCCAATAAATCCGCCCAGAATCTGTATGCACAACATGTCAGAGAAATGACAGAGGGTGCCTCTGCCATAGCGGAAGCCATCCGGCAGGGCAATGAGTTGCAACGGCAGCAGTACCTGGTGACAGGCTCCATCCCATCCACCACACCCACAGAGGGGTCCCACCAGGACATCACACAACTACAGTCCTAGTGCCTTCTTCGCACAAAGTCACCTGGGGCCGGCAGTGGGGAGGGGGGTGAGACCCCTACAGTGAATGACTCTGGTACACTGGCCTTCCATGAGTGGGCAAGCTGGGGAGTTGGTGGTGGGAGGAGGGAGGAGGTAGGGGGGATAGTGTGCTGGGGATTTGGTGGGAGGGGAGATAGTGTGCAGGGAAGTTGGTGGTGGGAGGGGAGGAGAATTGTGTGCAGGGGAGATCATGGTGGGAGGGGGATGGTGTACAGGGGAGTTGATGGGGGAGAGGGATAGTGTGCAGGGGAGTTGGTGGTGGGAAGGGGGATAGCGTGCAAGGTGTTGGTGGTGGGAGGGAGGATGGGGAATAGTTGGGTTACTTCATTCCATAAAAAATGTAAACATTCATCAATACGAGGATATTCCCGATTGTGTCATTGTTGTGTTTATTGAATGGGATTGTGACATGTGAAAGTGTCAGAAGAAATTGTCTATCAGTCCCTGGCATGTCATTCTCCCATCCCTTACATCATTTCTGGAAATGCGTGCATTTGCCTCTGCCACGGGCACTGCTTCCTCATCCTCTGGGGGTGACATGTCCGCATCAGGGGTAGCAGAACTCCTCAGGCAGATATTGTGCAACATAGCACACACACGCACAATTTCCCCAACTTTCTCTGGAGCGTACATCAGGGCCACACCAGTACAGTCGGGGCAGCTCAAACGTGCCTTGAGGAGGCCAAAAGTATGCTCGATGCAGACCCGGATCCTGCTGTCAGCATGGTTGTAGGCATTCTCTTGCAGTATTTGTGGATCACACACAGGGGCCATTAGCCAGGACAGCTGTGGGCATCTGGAGTCACCTGCACGGGTGATGGCAAAGGCATTAATCATGATGTAAGGTGTGGGGGTGGACTTACACAAGATCAGATCAATGGAGTACTTGTGCATGCAGATGGGCCTTCATTTCATTGCATGTGTCTATTAATGCAGTGTCACTCATGCCATGCATTGTTCATGCTTCACATGCACCCTGTTGCCTTGCAGCATATGTTATGTAGGGTGTCTGTCGGTGACATGTCCAGCAGACATGGTGGCTGTCATGTGGATGTGTATTCACACTGTGCATGGGGCATGTTGCTGGGTTCCCCAAGGATTCTTCCAGGTCATCTGGTGGTAACAGGGGGCATTGTGGGCTGCCCATATATGGGTGCATGGCCGGGGCACTGGCAGGGTTGTTGTGCTGTGTGGCATTTTGGCAATTTCTCTGAATTGCTTTGATGGGTGCCTGTTGCATTGTGGTACCTGTAGTCATGTTGTTGTATTTGGTTAATAGTGTATGTGTACTACTGCTACTCCATGCAGGTAAGTCTGACATTTGCATTCTCCTTGGTCTGTACTGTCACGTTGGTGCGGGAGGTGGTCAAGGGCCGATTTTGCATTTGCTTGTCATACCAGCCTTTGTGTGGTCATTCGAAAACCCGCTCCCTATTTGTGCATGTGACCCACAGCACATGTGTGCTAGCTTTTCTACTCACCCACTATCCATGTCCATTGTCCTCTGTGTCTCTCCATATATCCTGGCAGTGTGCTGTCCCGTAGGAGCATGGCATCGGGGGTGGAACCTGGGTTGCAGGCACAGCAGTGGTTGTTGATGAGGTTGGGTTCGCAGGTCACCTGCACATTCATGGAGTGGTAGTGCTTGTGGTTCGGTACACTGCTTTGTGGGCCTGGGTGGCCACCAGCACAACATGAGTACAGTCGAGGGCAGCAATCACATTTAACACCTGGACAATGGCATGGAACTGTGCTTTCATGGCATTAAACTGGGCTGGGGTGGTAAGCAGTGAGATGTGACATTGCACTTGCTGCAGGAGGGCTTCAAGCACCTGGGCCAGCACTGGACAGAATGTGGGCTGTGCCATGCCATTCAGCATGGCCACAGAGTGGTGGAAGGTGCTAGAACGGAGGAATTGTGAATTGTAGGACAGACACTAGTTTCAGCAGTGGGGGTACAGCTATCCGGGTGTTGATCCTGCTCCCTATGTCATTCTGTATTGTGGTCAGCAGCTCTGTTATGGTCTCCCTGTTGAGGTGGTACAAGGTGACCAACTGGCTGTCAGTGAGGGTCCAAGGTGAGGGCCTGACCCTTAGGATCGTGGCATGCCTTGCTTGGCCTCTGCTCCTCCTCCTGCCCACCCCCCTGTACTTCCTTGCCCTGTCCTGGTTGTCCAGCCTCTCTACTTCCAAGTGCAGCATGAGCTGCTGCCTGTCCCAGCTCACAATGGCTAGTGGCAGCATGGTGTTGGAAACAGTGTATGGGGTAGGGGTGTGCCTTATGTGGGCCTCTGGGGTTGATTGGGTTCACCTGTGGCTTCCTTTCAGGCACATGTCATCATTTACCTCCAGCTGGAGGCTTGAGGTAACTGCGCTGTGTTTTTGACAGTATTCGCGGAGGTTTTCGGCACTAATATTGCCGGACATGGACTTGTGATGCGGCTATTTTTGTTCCTTGTGTGGCCGTCTGCAACAGCACCGGCTGTAACTGTGCCGGCTGTGATAGCGCCAGCTGATTTTCATGTTGGCACTATTTGCTCCGGCTCATGATCAGACGGAGTGGTATTGGCAGCGCTAATTCTGTTACCGCTGATTTTAAGGGTTACCGCTGGACTACTGATGAGGCCCACTATCTTTTTCTCCTTCTACACATTCTGAAATTAGTTTCTTACACCAATTTGTAGGTGTAGTTTGGCAAATCAGAAAAAAAACATGTTTTCCCCATTGGAACCTTATCTTTTATAGTGTTGGTAAATCTCACCTTGTTAGCATCATTTGGTTCTATATTTTGGATTGGATGAGTTCTGTGATTGGTTGCCTTCAATTTCTCACATGCATCAAAGGCCCTCCTCCTTGCTTCAATTGGTCTATTGAATTTTATGTGTCATTAGAGGTAAGCCTCTGCTGCAAATTAGCTCCTCCTCCCCAAGGAGTCAGAGCTGATATTGAGCTAAAATATTCATTTTTAGTGCAATTATTTAAATGAGTATTTGATCATAGGAAAATTACATATTCAGATGTGTGAGTATATTCTGATTTAAAGGATTTTGGTCACTTTGTGCATAAAGGTGTTATCAATATATGCAGATTACGAACAAAGAATACTTCATTGTATGCATTTTGTTCATACATTTTAATCTGTATTCAGTTATTTAGGGAGACGATGGCATGCATCTGTGGTAGGAGCACTAACCAGTGCCCACCTAGACTATTGCAATAGTCAACTGCTGGATATTCCTGCCAAACAGCTTCAACGGCTTGAGAGGGCACAAAATGCGGCTGTCAGACTAATATTTAGGCTGAGGAAAACTGACCATGCATCGCCTTTCTGCCGGAAGTTGCATTGGCTATCAGTCGGCGATCGCATCAAATTTAAGACAGCTTGTATTGTCTATACATGTATCAACGGCATTGCTCCCCTGTATTTACAAGAGCTTATACACCATATCATCCCATGAGACAACTGCGATCATGCGACAGACATCTCTTGACTATCCCTCACTCGGTTTTTGTAACTAGATGTAACAGAAGATTCTCCGTCTTTGGTCCCAGGTTGTGGAATTCTCTGCATTAACTTGATTTAATGATGTATTTCCCATTAGCCTTGGCTTAATGATGTCTCTGCGCATCTTTATCAGTAAAAACACTGAAATAGCTATTGTACTTGTCAGTGCAATGGTTTTCTGGAGATTACCTTAGAAAAAGAAGACCATTTTTGGCTGGATTTAAGCTACAATACTGATATCTTCTTGTATTTCTTAGTTTGAAACCAAGATGCCTTAACTAAAATAAACACAGCTATTCTGCTTATCTTTCATGCTTGCTTTGAACTAAGTAATACTTCAATAAAGGGCTGTACTTTCCTGCTCTGGGATCTGACTAATGGATGCATTTTCAGTTTATCTGATGTTTATAGATTCACAGGATCTTCATGTTGGGCAAAGTGATTTCTTTCATATTTAAAGATAGAATATTTCGCCCAGTCCTGCTTGCATAAGTAGTCAAGCAATATGTTGCTTTGTAAACAGATAACTCTAATTCTGGTGTGATTTATGAGTGTTCTTGCTTTATAAGTAATCATCATTATTTAATTTCCTTTGCAATGTAACTGGCATATTAATGACCTGTTCTCCAGGTTGTGTCGTCAATGGTAAACATCTTCATTTCAATTAAATCCCAAGACTCCTTAATGTAAAAACACATGGACAAAGGGCACAACCTAGGATTTATGATTTTCTTAGAGTCCTGTTTGATCTGGGGATGTGGTATTAGTTTTAGGTCCTTGGGCAATTAATTGTTCAGTCCAGGGTTGATGAGTTCCTAAAAATCATCTGTGTCGGGAAAAATCTTCTAGTTGTCTTGATATTGTCAAAAATATTCATTGTCGCTTTTTATTTAATTGTAGCTTCTTCCTTGATTTTGGTCCTGACCACTCTGGCAACTCTTGTTTTTTCTTTGCAAGTCGAATCATCCATGCACCCTCTCAATACCAAGGGTCCTATCGCCAGGCTATAGGATTATTGATTATTCATACTGTGAGAGAGGAATAGAAAAAATGGTTTACTATAGGGAAGAATTAAAGCGAATGGGTTCGAAATTAGACCATTGCGCTATTGACGACTGCTGCTGTTTAGATTGTTGCAGGCTGCGTCGACCACTCTCCAAAGCTCACCCAGACAAGGGCTTTGAAAGATTGAAGGATTAGACTGAATTCTGGTGATTTGCGCTCCACCTCCCCAAAGTTTGTATGTTGCGTAATAATGAGAAGTTAAATCAAAGTCCTCCAGATAGGTATTCCAAAAGTTTAGGTGTATTCTTGATATGGTCAGCCGACATGTGTTTCGGCCTTAGTCGTCTTCAAGGCTGAACACAGAATTCAAATATAATTCATGTAAAATACAATTTGCCAATATGTTATTGTTATTGTTATTGTTATTTTGCACTTATATAGCGCCTTATATACCATTGGTATGGTCTGAAGGCGCTGGTAGGTTGAACGCCCTTGGGAACTGAAGTTCAGATCAGTAGAGAGAGTAGGGAGAGTCAAAAGGTGCATGTGAGCACCGGCTATGTGTACAGCTCGTGCGGTACTCGTGTAATAGCTGCTTCTTAGCAGTAGGTGTGGTGGTTGAGAGATCAGGAGAATGTGTTCGTTCTGGCAGGATTTATCCGGAACGGATGTGGCTGCGTTAGGCCTGAGGAAAACGCCTGGCTGGGGGTGTGAAACCAGCAGTGTTTACATAGAATGATGTGGTGTAAGCGGCGGATGTTGATATGAGAACAGTTATACCGAATGGTGTCATAGTATCTCTGTGTTCTAGTTGAGTGGTGATGTAAAGGAGAGTGTAAGCGTGGTGGTGTGATATGGTGGGTTATAAGCTCTTTCAATGAGCACACTTCTAAATGCAACTTTCCCAGAGAGGGTACTGGGCAAACTTCTAAATACAATTTTCCACAGAGAGACTATTGGGCACACTTCTAAATGCAACTTTCACAGCGAGGCCTTTGGGCACACTTCTAAATACAATTTTCAACAGAGAGGCTACTGGGCGCACTTGTAAAATCACTTTTCCAGAAAGGCTATTGGGAACACTTCTAGATTCAATTTACCAGAGAGGCTATTGGGCACACTTCTAAATGCAACTCTCACAGAGGCTATTGGGTACACTTCTAAATGCAACTTTCACAAAGAGGTTGTTGGGCACACTTCTAAATGGAACTTTCACAGAGTGCCTATTGGGCACATTTCTAAATGCAACTTTCACAGAGGAGTCTATTGGGCACACTTCTAAATGCAACTTTCACAGAGAGGCTATTGGGCACATTTCTAAATTCACAGCGAGGTTATTGGGCACAAGTCTAAATGCAACTTTCCAGATTGTCTATTGGGCACACTTCTAAATGCAACTTTCACAGAGAGGCTATTGGGCACATTTCTAAATTCACAGAGAGGCTGTAGGGCGCACTTTCTAAATGCAACTTTCACATGCTAACATTCACAATTCCATCTAGATGCGACGCAGGCCAATATTCACAATTCCATCTAAGAGTGGACATGCTAACATTCACAATTCTATCTAAGAGTGGACATGCTAACATTCACAAATCCATCTAAGAGTGGACATGCTAACATTCACAATTCCATCTAGATGCGACACAGGCTAATATTCACAATTCCATCTAAGAGTGGACATGCTAACATTCACAATTCCATCTAAGAGTGGACATGCTAGTATTATGGCACTCTTGTTATTGGTAGGTAAGATAGAGTGGCGGGGGTTTTTTGGAGTAGAGTGATTGCTCTACTCCCCACCCATGCCACACTCACGGTTTTTGTTGGTGTCTGTTGGCTTCCTTGGCATCCCCTGCGGACACCTGCTGACACATCCTGGAGCCGCCTCTGTAGGAGCCGCCCCTTGCCTTGGGGCCCTTCGCCACAGGGGCTGCCGGACAGAGGGCTGCCCTGGGAAAGTCGGGGATAAAGGGGAGGTGGACGAATCAGGGCCAGGGGAGGACAAAGGGGGCAGGACTAAGGGAGGAAAGCTGCCGTGCAGAAGGGAGGCAGCAAGGGCCTCCTAGCCCCAAAATGGTGGCATGGGGGGGCAGGGGCAACACAACCACACACGCTTACCTGGGCCAGGATGGAAATGGCCGGGAAGGAGCGGGGAGAGGAGGACACAAAGAGGGTACAGGGGCCTGGGGGCACAGAAAATACTTTGTGGGGGGGCATCTGGGGTCAGCTTGCCCTGCGCAGCACTCACCTGCTTCCTGATGGTAAAGGAAGCAGGGAGGCTACCGCGGGTCGCTAGACACGAGACCACGGGCCCAGTTAGCCAATGGGGAACGGGGGGCGGGATGGGAGGCGGGAGCAGGGTGATCCAGGAAGGAGCGGGGAGAGGGGGACACAAAGAGGGTACAGGGGCCTGGGGGCACAGAAAATACTTTGTGGGGGGGCATCAGGGGTCGGCTTGCCCTGCGCAGCACACACCTGCTTCCTGATGGTAAAGGAAGCAGGGAGGCTACCGCCGGTCGCTAGACACGAGACGACGGGCCCAGTTAGCCAATGGGGAACGGGGGCGGGATGGGAGGCGGGAGCAGGGTGATCCAGGAAGGAGCGGGGAGAGGGGGACACAAAAAGGGTACAGGGGCCTGGGGGCACAGAAAATACTTTGTGGGGGGGCATCTGGCATCGGCTTGGCCTGCGCAGCACTCACCTGCTTCCTGATGGTAAAGGAAGCAGGGAGGCTACCGCGGGTGGACCACGGGCCCAGTTAGCCAATGGGGAACGGGGGCGGGATGGGAGGCGGGAGCAGGGTGATCCAGGAAGGAGCGGGGAGAGGGGGACACAAAGAGGGTACAGGGGCCTGGGGGCACAGAAAATACTTTGTGGGGGGGCATCTGGGGTCGGCTTGCCCTGCGCAGCACTCACCTGCTTCCTGATGGTACATTTTGAGGCGACAGCGGTCTAGTATGGGTCTCCAGCCGCCCCTCTCTGACAAGGAAGTGCCAGGAGTACATGGATCACCAGAGCCTTTTTGGGACGAGTTCTATTGAGCCCTGGAGCATGGCTGTACCTCCAGCAGAAGTGTAGGGACGTGGTTTTCCTTCCTGGCCACCAGTGGAATGCGCAGGCACTTCTGTTGAAATTCCAGGGTGTGCACGTGGGCCAGGGAGCCCAGCACCCAATGGTTAGTGGAGATGGACTTCCACACGCTGACGAAATTTGCCAGCTGGCCTCCCACCGGGGTGCGCGGGTGGGGTCCAGACGTCGCAGCCAGTTCAATCCTGCTTCTCCGTGGGGGCGCAACCTTGGGGATCTCCTCCGGACTCAATGCAGCCCCTACATATACAAAAAATCCATGATGTTGATTGCCATTCAGGCCAAAAGTAAAAGTGAAATGGTTCCAAAAAACATTTGTATGAAAACATATATGCAAGCAAATAGCATTAACCAAAAGAAAAAAAAATCGCATTAGATGTATGATGTTGTTACATACCCAACATCAGTTCAACAATGGAAGGTCACACAGAAGGGAAAGAAAAACAGAACAAAGACACATATTTACACCATCATGGTACATGGTTATCGTTAGCATGTAATTTATGCAGTACAGGAATGTGTGATGCATCTCACTTGCACCCAACCATTAAGTGAATGATTGACAAATTGGATGTGTTGTCCTAATTAATCCCTGTATTTGCCATGTTACCCGAGGGTGGTGGTCATTTAATATATAAGTTATCTGTTAGCAAAAGAGAAAGAAACTGAAACATTATGTTGATAGTGCATTCAATATTTGAGATAAACCTATTTCACCCATTGTGTTTAGTCAACCATACGTTGTGAACTAGTAGTGGTAAGTGATGGCTTACCCTTTCTCCTAGTATTTCAGTGAATATTCCTGGTAAATTAGGAAAATGCATCCATTGTATTAGGCAGTCACATGTTCTTCTAATATTGTATGTGAGGTGATATATTTAGAATTAAGATCATCCAACCAGTTAGAAAGAAAGAAATATGCTATACCCAGAGCTGGGGGGAAATCCACAAACGCCATGATCTGGCGGACCCTTAAATGCAGCGGTAATAGCGCTACCGCCGCATTTAAGGGTTACCGCCAGACTCGTGATGAGGCCCTAGGTCTCAGGAGGGATGATGGTGATCGAAAGCCCCCAATGAGCACACACAGTAAACAATACCACAAATTATTTTCTGTCAGGTGTATATTAAAAATATACATACATTTATTAAAGGCCTTGTAAGTTAAATGCAAAGTAACTATTCAGCAGTAATAACAAAACCAACACAACACTAATCTAGCAAACATATATACATCAACCAATGGCCAACAGGGATATTACTTAGTACAGTTCCACAACCTGTAAAGAAAGGGGTTATACAGTGTGAATATCTCTGTGGCAGTCCTTCACAATTCAACCCCTAACGTGTGAGGCAGTCCAGTCCCTAAGACAAGTGGAGCCTTGAGCTCAAAAGTACTTCCCGTGCTGGCGCACGCGATCATGCGGCTAAGTCAAAACAGGGTCTCTTTCAGGGGCTGTAGCCAGGGCCGGTCTGGGAACCAAATGAGGCCCGGGAAATGTTTTTGAAAGTGGCCTCATATTTCGCCGAACGAGCGAAGTAGCCTCATATTTCGCCGAACGAGCAAACACAGTGCGTGAGTCCAACCCTTCTATGAGGGGATTGGGAGTAGTCAAAATGAGTGCATTTAAAGCAGGTTTAAAACATATATGGATTAAAAAGTCATGTATTAAATAAGTTAATGATCGCTCAAAGTAGATCTTCAATGATAGAGGGACCTGCGACATTACACATTTTGCAGATGAGAAAACCAAATCCATCTGGTATTAAAGATGCCCAGCCAACTTACATCCCTAATCCATTCCCTAAACCATTTCATCCTATTCCCATGCTGGGAAGGGCACAGAGATAAAAAGCTTTCTTAAATGAGCATTGGCAATGCCAACAGGTTTGGCTTTTTTGTAGGCATGAGAAAGGCATTTTGCCAGGCACTGCCATAGTGATAGCTGCAAAGTGGTGAGAGTACTTGGGTATACAATAGCAGTGCCTACTGAACGCCTAATATTGATTCACAAGCTTAAACTTTTGGCCTTGCCAATACTTGTTTTTAGCAGGACTTCAGTGAAGGACAGGTATAGTGCTTATAAATCGAGTGGCTGAAGGCATACCTGGTTGACATTTTTATGTCAACAGTAGTGCTTTTACAGTTCCAATCAAGTTATTAACTCTCAGAAGACATCTTTGAGAAAAAACTGGCAGGAACTTTAAGTGCAACGTTTGATGGTAAAACTCGAAAATGCTAGCTGAAAAAACATCCCAAGAGGGCGTGTTTTGGGTGGGAAGGGGCAGAAAGTGGGTGGAAATGGCCATAGGGATTAGCATGGCCATGGGCAGCCAATGGGTGGGTAAATAACCAAACATCTACAAGCGTTGTGTCCCAAAAGGCACGTATGGTCAGAAAGTGGATAGTAGGATTCAGGGAGTTGATGTTGGGAGGGTGAGAAGATCAGCCAGACAGGATCTTTGAATAAAACTTAGAGGTGAGTAAAGTAATGTAAAATATACGAGGGATGCGATGGTCCATACACTACACATCTGTGTGAAAACAGAGAAATTGATATGAGGCCGGGAAGCACAAAGGAAACACACCAACACAGGTTACAAAGAGCATACAAAGTGCTTTATTCAAAAGCTACAACAATTACCAAACAGTCAGTTGACAAAAGGATAGCTATTCGGCTCTCAGAGTAACAGAACGAACTTCAACGAGAGTTCACTGCATTAGTGTGAGAGACCGTACATTGGGATACTCGTGCTTTTATACTTTTTATCTAGCACTGGCCAACCCCCTCGCTGGTTAACCATTCTTAGGACCAGGCCTAGGGTTCCTTGCTAGGTCAATCCCATAATGTATGCATTTTGATCAGTTCCGTTGATACAGTTGTTCATTTACACATAGGTCAGGGATAGGACAAGGTCTCAGTTCACGACCCCAACAAGTGGCCTGCAGGCATATTATTTATTCATGTGTGCGGAGGTCATAACGGCAAGAATCCCACTCGAAATGTCATTCGGCCTCCATTTTGATGTTCAGGGTGACTTCCACATTACAAGAGAACCTAAAATGGCGGCTAAATCCAAGATGGCGATTTACACAGTACATTAAGGTCAAGACCTTGCCGCGGAATCTGTTTACACGATGTTTTAGACAACTTGGCGTAAGCCAACACACATTCAAACAATGCAATAGGAGGTATAATATTATTTCGATTCCGACAGACCCTCCTTTTGGCCTAGGCCAAGTGCTAAACATCATTCCTAATACTTTTGAAAATAACTCCATGTGTTATCATCCATAGATTCCGCATCATTGTCTGTAATGTCTATAGCCATAAGGTCGTTCATAAAAACCTCTTGTAACATGAATTCTTTAGATGCTGTATCTGGGGCATATATTTTATGCCCTATTGCGCTCACTGCTTGGGCACAACATCCCCCTAACATTCCACATATACTTGGGAGGCATTGAAAACAGCAACAAAGGAATAGCAGGATCCCCAAAATAACCAGAATAACAGAAAGCACCTTCCAACCCCAAGATCGTAAAGAATCCCAGAACCAAGTGCAGAGGTTCCAGTCTCCTACAGGGATGTGTACTTCAGAACTAAGAGTATGCAAGTTCTGTATTGCTTTAAAAAATTGTTGGCGAGGAGTCTGGTACGAAAACACAGCAAGCGGACCCCACTAATTTACATACTCCACCTCGTTCTGCCAAAATGACATCTAATGCCATCCGATTTTGGAGTGCTATCAATCTTATTGCTTTTTGCTCTAAGGTCATATTGTAGAGTATGTCCGTGGTCCGGTTGATCGTTCCCTCCAGTACCCTTGCTAATCCCCTAATGTTCTCTGAGTTTGTTATTTGTCCCCAAAAGGGCACAACTGATTTCGCTATGTCTCCCAATACTTGCCCAGGGGTATCTCCGTTCTCGTCTCGCCGTGGGCGAGCCTTAGAAACCTCCAATGTACTAGCTACAAATACCCGGGTAACAATATTCCTAAATAACAGGTTCCCTGCCAATCCTTGGGCAACCAGGGAAATGCTAAACTACCACAAACAAAATAAACAGGCCCCCCTACATACAGAGGCCTGTTTTCCCCAGTCAAATTTACAATGTTTTTACAACCTTCAAAATCTCCCATTGGCCTAGTGCCATTTCTTTGCATACAGAAGGGAACCGAGTCAGGACTATGATTTATAGAATAAGAAGGAGGTACAGCGTCCTTATTGCCTATCGGAGCCATTTTAAAGGAAATCAGAGTTTGAAAAGGAAGAGATAGTTTGTCAGACGGCCTAATAGAAGCGACGTTAGGTTTACTTCTATTTGCGAAAAGCGAGCATCCCAGGGGAGTCAATTCACGTTTCTCGAAATCATTCAAATTAGTTCCATCAAAGTTCCCTGAGATGCTATCATTCCATCAGCCAAAGAATAGTGGTCTAAGAGAGGCATAGCAAGCAGTCGTTAAAGGTAGAGGATGTATATACCATCCCCGTCCCTTGTTCCCATGTTGCAGTAAATGAGTACAAATCCAACAATTACTCTTATTAAAAATGGCATGAGTAGCATTCATTACTATCATCAGAGTGTTATTATGATACTTTTGTCTATGTTGGGAGTCTCTAGGGGACAGAGTGTGAAGGTGTACAGAGGGAGTCAAAACAGTTGGTACAATCTCGGTCGGTAATAAAGGTTTCAGAGGATAGATTTCTTCGAAATACCAAAGTCCTACAGCAGCAGTTGCAAAAATAACAATTATCATTATCAACACACAGCAGTACATTTTCGGGGCCCAGGCACATTGTTCATTGTTCGATTTGGTCACCCCCTTATTTACAAGTCCAATGCGGGGAGCAGCAGCGGAGGTGGCAGGCATCATAGTTTCTCAATCGACGACCCCAATGTTCGTTGCTGGCGACGCAACGGTCGCGCAATTTCTTAGTCCTTCCCAACCCTAGCCAGCAGAATCCCTTTTGTTCAACAAAACTTTCTCATAACAAGAGAATTTCCCAATCACTTCCTTTTTTCCAGATGCATGAAAAAACTTGTGCCGTAGTTCTATTTTCTTCGTCGAAGGTTGTACCTGGTGGTACCCAAAACTGTCTGGTCCGGAAGTAAAGTGTCATCACTTCCTGAGGGAAGCGACGTGTCGGAGGCGACGGAAGTCGCAGAGCTCGAAACAGTGTTTTCTGGAAGTGATTTTTCAAGAGAGTGCGGAGACGAAATGGACTGTTCCCCAAGCTCCTCAGGCTCAGAGAACTTCTCTGACGCACTCACAGCGCTGTTTGCTACTCCAAGATCAGAGACTGTAGCATCAGCGAGGGGTTCTGCTTCTTCTGTAAAGTGTGGCGTCGGGTGAGGAAGTTTCTTGAAGGGCGTCGCGTGAATCCAGTTCTTCTTTCCAGCCACCCGCACTGCTGTCCTGGTGACCAATAACACCTGGTGGGGTCCCCGCCAGCGAGGCGCGAGACAGGAAGACCTCTCGTAGGCCTTCACTAGGACCCAACTTCCAGGCTGTATATCGTGTCCTGGGCCCGTGAACCGTACAGGTAAAGCTGAGTGTACCTGGTGATAAATGAAATACAGGTTTTTAGTTAACTGGTTACAGTAGTCTACAAGCAATACATTTTCCACCTCTCTCAGGGCTTTAGGTTTTGGGAGACCCCAAATGTTAGCAGGTCTCCCCATCACTACCTCAAATGGAGAAAGCCCAGTCTTAGTCTGAGGTGTGGTACGCATAGCAAGTAACACGATAGGTAAGGCATCTGGCCATTTTAGTTTGGTATCAGCACATGTTTTTGCAAGCTTATTCTTTAAAATACCGTTGTGTCTTTCCACCAACCCAGCACTTTGAGGATGTCTAGCTGAGTGAAATTGTTTCTCAATACATAGGGCTGTGCATATCTGCAAAATTACTGCTGCAATAAAGTGGGGACCATTATCTGACCAAATTATCCTCTGGAGCCCAAATCGAGGAAAGAATTCTTTTGCCATAATCTTTGCAGTGGTCATGGCGGTAGCATCTTTGACGGGGAATGCCTCGACCCATTTACTGAAGGCACAAATAATTACAAGAACATATTTTAGATTATTACATCGTTCCATCTCAATAAAATCAAAGTGAATGACCTCGAAGGGAACAGAAGGGGGGCCAAAGCTTCCCCTTGGAGTCACTGTCCCCTTACCCACATTGTGCTGTAGGCAGATCATACATTTCTGGACGTGCCTCTTTGCAGTTTCCAGAATCTTGTCATTTACCCAAACCTGTTCGAACATTTTCGTGATCTGCTGGGCACACACATGCGTAGGACCGTGTGCCATCGTAACCATTGCCAATACATAAGAATCAGGAAGCAACCATTTCCCTTCGGATGTATCCACCCAACACCCTTCATCATCCAGTTTCCCCATTCCTTCAGCTCACCTTTTAGATTCCTCTATTGTGGCATCAGTTTGAATATCTCGCACAGACCCAATACCTTCATCCATTATGTAAGCATCTCTCATTTCCCTCAAGGCATACATGTCCGTGCTAAGGTCTGTGGCCGTTTGTCTGGCTATCGAGTCCGCAAAAGAGTTCCCTTTGCCCACATCATCTATGACCTTCCGATGTGCTGCACATTTCATGATCGCTAACTGTTTAGGGAGTGAGAGTGCCGAGAGTAATTGCACTGTCAAGGGGCCATGCTGGATCTTGGTCCCATGTGAGGTCAGGAACCCTCTTTCCGACCAGAGCCTTCCAAAGTTGTGAGCCACCCCAAATGCGTACTGACTATCAGTATATATATTTACTCTACGCCCTTGGGAAAGTTCACAAGCTCGGGTTAACGCTATAATCTCTGCGGCCTGCGCGGAGTTATGCGAAATTCTCTTAGTTTCGACAACTTTGCTCAATGTAGTAACTGCATAAGCAGCTATAGATGTACCATCCGAAAGTTTGAAGCAGGAGCCATCACAAAACAGCTCCCCTTCTGCATTATCCAAAGGAGTATCTATGAGATCTATCCTGCCCTTCGTTTCTTGTTCAGTGGTATACAGGCAGTCATGTAATTCTTCGTCACCGCAAACAGTGTTTTGCGGGAAAGGTAAAAGTTCAGCCGGATTAAGAACACAACACCTCTTAATTTGGATGTGAGGGGCAAACAGAATTAGTTCATACCTTGTTAACCGCGCAGAGGTGAGGTGTTGCGTTTGGGTTTTGTTCAATAGAATATCAACAGAGTGAGGTACCATCAAAATCAAATCATGGCCTAGGACCATCCCCTCACTCTGTTTTACAGACGCGGCAGCAGCAGCGACAGCGCGCAAACATCTTGGCAAAGCGCATGCGACAGGGTCAAGGGCAGAGGAGTAGTAGCCGCACGGCCTATTCTTCCCTCCGTGTTCCTGTGTTAACACAGCCAAAGCACATCCATCACATTCATGCACAAACAACACAAAGGCCTTGTCATAATTTGGAGTACCCAGAACCGGTGCCGAACATAGCGCGGTTTTGAGAAGCTCAAATGATCGTTGATGTTCCGATTCCCATGGCAGTGGCAGAGAAATGCCCTTCTTCGTCAGAGCCAACATCGGTTTTTTCACTAGTGAGAAGTTCGGGATCCACAACCTACAGTAAGAAGCCATACCTATCAGGGCTCTGACTTCCTTCTGTGTATTTGGAACAGACATGCCAGAAATGTGTTTTATTCTTTCAGGTGTCAATCTTCTCCCCTCCTTTGACAGGTGGTAGCCTAAATAGGCAACCTCCTGACAACAATATTAACATTTTTTAAGCAAAGCTTTGTGACCATTTTTAGCTAGATGAACAAGCAACAGTACAGTGCCTTCTTTACAAGCACTCTCAGAGTCTGCAGCCAAAAGCAAATCGTCAACATATTGAAGCAGCGTACAAGTAGGTGGCAATTCAAGGGTGTCGAGCTGCTCTTTCAAAGCTCTACTATAAATGCTGGGACTTTCAGTATACCCTTGAGGTGCCCTTGTAAATGTAAATGAGCGTCCCCCCAAGGTGAACGCAAACAGATATCTGCTTTCTTTATGTATAGGAATACTAAAGCAAGCGTTTTTTAAATCCACAACGCTGAAGTGCGTAGCCGTAGCAGGGATCATTGTCAATATCGTTGTCACATCGGGCACAATTGGAAATTGTGGGGCGACCACTCTGTTAATAGCACAAAGATCAATTATGAACCGGTATGGAATTGCATTGTCGCCTTTCTTATATACAGGCAAGATCGGACTATTACACAAACTACCTGTAATCTCCTCGATCACCCCACAATGCACAAAATCGGAGACAATGCATTTCAAAGCACGTTCGCCCTCGACTGATATTTTATACTGCGGAATGCGTGGCAGTTTCACCCCATGTTTCAGTACTATTTTAACGGGCTCAATCTGTAACACTCCGACATCATTGTCGTCCACTGCCCACAAATATTCCGGGACAATGCTAAACTCAGGAGGTAAAGGTCGAATCAAAAACTGAGAGTTAGGAAGTTGCTGTGGTGAAATCGTCAGCCGTACTCCATCAGAAGAACAATGAATAACTGCATTCAATTTCTTTAACAAATTCAACCCCAGCAAATTCTCTCCACAGTTTGAAGTGAGAAGAAAAGGGCAATGGTCCGTAAAGGGACCCAAAGAAACAGATACCGGTGCAGAAACCGGACAGACAGTTGGTATACCAGAAAACCCTACGGAAACATTTGTTTGCCCTGACAGTGGGATGTTTGGAACCCGAGAATGATCAATGGAGCACTTCTGCGCTCCAGTGTCAATCAAAAACTGGTGTTTCCTATTCCCTACTAATAAATCAACGTAGGGGCCTTTCTGATTAACGGGAATAGGTGAAGGTTCCAAACCCTGCTTCGGCCAAACCCTGCTTCCAAATGAAATAGAGCCTCTTCGAAAGGAAGCTCTTCAGAAAGGTAGGCAGCAGAAGGGTGATCAAATATGTTCCTCGAGTCTACACTTGAGGTCTGATTTTCCCGTGAAAAAGGTTGCTGAGGATCTTGTAAAAGCTGACCTCTATCAGGGCCCCCTGCTCCAGGGCGGCCCCTAGGTCGTTTACCCATACCCCCAAACGCACTGTTTGACCTCTGGCGAAGGACAGGGCACTGTGCTCGCCAATGACCTTCCTGGCGGCAATAAGCACATTGATTAATATTCACAGGACCCAAAGGAGCATTTCCTTTTGGGACATACTGACCTCTAGTCTGTGTCGTGCCTCCTCTGGGGTTTCTAATAATTTGCTGTAATAATACTTTGGTTTTCAAATCTCCCTTTCTCTTTTCAATTTTTTCCTTCTCATTATTAACACGGTTCTCATAATACTGAGCCATGTGCAAAACCTCAGATTGAGATTTTGCCTGCCAAGCGCTCTCAGAGGACATAATCTGTGACTGGATGTCAGGTAACAATCCACGTACAAATTTGTCCACGAACAACCTTTTCCCCGACTCTGTACCTAAATCCTGTCCACTGAAGTCAGAAAATACCTGCTCGAATCTATTAAAAAATTCGGTGGCACCTTCAGTTTTCCCTTGGACATAGGCCGTAAGCTTGTCCCAAATAATTCTTTTCTCTGGAATTATAGTTTTTAGTTTAGCGACAATTCTATCAGGCAAAGTAAGTATTACCTGTGGTGGTTTCTCACCAGCTGGTCTTTCCCCATCAATTCTAATCATATTAGCCCATGTATCTCCCAACCCCGGCACATCGTCTATTGTCCGAACCTGTTTCCATACATCTACGGGTCGGAGTACAGGGAATAACAAGTCAATGTCACTCAAGGTGAACACAGAGGACTGCAAAACGGACTCTATTTCTTTGTAAAACCCCGTCGGGTTTTTCCTGATATCGGGAACTGATTGTCTAATTGTGTTCACTTCCTGTCGTGAAAACGGGACGTGAACAAATTACGATACATAATGTGCAGGGATATCCACAGCGGGGGCACCAGTCCCCGCGTTGGCGGGGATCTCAACTTTTGGGACAAAGGTCGGAGGAACCTCTCTCATAGGCAACTGAGATATAGGTACCTCCGGCCGCTTACTAAGCAACAGGGCCAGGTCGAGCGCTAGGGCAGCTGTAGAAGTATCGGGCGAAAAAGCCCTTTTACAAATCCCCAATAATTCTATGGGGCAACTAACCCTCTTTCTTACACATTCTTCTTGCAGGTGCTGTACCATCACCTGAATTACCTTTCTTTGTATTTCTACTGTATACTGACTATACGTGTCATATACTTCATCTGGCGGAATCGATAAATCCGAGATCCATCGAACCGCATCATTAGTACAAATTCGTACTTCCTCAGGTGCCGATCTACGGCACGGAAGGAACCGTGTCTGTACATATATTCTATCGTCTTCGTCGTCCTCATCTCGTGACTTTTCAAAGTCTTTCCTAAACTCAAACAATTTTTCAACATGCCCATATACTTTCTGCTCTGTGTCCCTCGAAAGTGCCAAAGCATTCAGATCTCTCACCCCTTGTGGAAGATCTGAATTTTGTAATCTACCCCACATCACACACAAATGAGTCCCCAAACCTTCGATAAAAACATTTTTCTCGGGAAAACTATTCAAATTAGATAATGTGGAAAAAACATCAACTTGATCACCTTTCTCCATGCAATGCTTAGCCCATGCAAACAATTCCTGTTTTTTACCTGCAGAAACAGTACTACGAGTCACAATCTTTGATCCTGCACCTGGATCGACTTCAGTCAATACGGGGCCACTCGGGAGCGGAGGTATAGGTAAATTTAATAAAGGTGCAACTATTGGTGTAGAAGGAAGGGGCGGTGCGATAGGTGGAGGAACAACAACCAGAGGACTAGGAACAATAGGTTGTACAGGGGGAACAGGAATAACAGCAGGAACAACAGCAGGAATGGGCAGAGCGCCCAAAATAGGAGCATACGGAGGTGGCGCTGAGGCATCAGTCCTGCGTTCGTTTAATAACTTCTCGATAAATTCCTCGGAAACATGGAAATCTTTAGAGGGGTAAATTTTCTGGATCCCGAGTGAAAAAGCTCTATCCATATTTTTAACTGATTCTGAACGCTTTTCTTTATCATATAATAATGCTTTTTTGGCGTTTGTTTTATGACGACGTCCATGTTTATCCCTACTTTTAAGCTGCTGTAATGCTTCTTTTTTCCAATTCTGTAACATATCAAAGGCTGCTGGTCTGGCCTTTTTCTTTAACAAGATCGATTCTAAGTATTCAATACGGGGGATCTCAAAACTACCGTTGATTGGCCACTGAAATTCGGAGGCATGTCTGGTCTGTCTGTGCCAAATATCATTAAATACTATACTTCCAATGCCATACTTACAGTACATAGTACACGCCGGCGACCCCTCCTGTGGTGCCGGGCGGCTAAATTCCAAGGATTGTCGATCGCTGCGGAACAGAGCCCTAAAGCAGCTAGACAATTTCCCAGGCATTTCGCAAAATATTGGTGTTACCTGGTCAATAATTGTGTCTGCAGATACAATACGCCAAATTCAAATTGTCAGGGTTAAATTAAGAGCCGGGTCACGACTGCACCTGACCAAACCTAAGGAGGACCGTACGGTTTATCAAAGAACTTACCTAACAAATTTTACCTTGTGTTTGGTGGTTTCGGCAAATCTGCCCGCCTCAAAAATTGGACCCTCGTCAAGATGCTGTCATGATGCCTACCTCCAAGGAGCCAGGTCTGACCCAGCAACCCCAGAGGCAGGCATCATTTCCCCCAGGGGAGTGCCAGCGGGCCCAAGCTGGGGCCCTTTGGACGCAGTCCTGGCGCCATAGGCGCCAGGCTCATGTTGGACCTCTGTCCTGGTGCCTTAGGCGCCAGGCTCATAAAGCTAGACATGTGTTCAAGTGTTTTAATGTGCACTTACCTGATGCAGACCATGCTGCCGCATCCAGGCCCTCTTGAGGCCTGAATGGAACTACTTTACCTGTGGGACTACTTTCCACCCGGGTGTGGTCGGGGAAGGATACATACCTGATCGGAGGAAGGATACACACTTGGGACTTCTTCCAAAGTTATTTAAACCACACCCGATCAGCAACTCACGCTTCGCGTTGTTCTGCTCCTCGCAGCTGTACGCTCACCGTGCCAGCTCCTGCATCTGGACTCAGCCACGCCTGTCAGCATCCTGGGTCACCTACAAAGGGAGACAAGAGACCTTACCAGCTAAATCTGCACCACGGAGACATCACCGACGATCCTGAAAGGGAAGACATTATTTCTAAAAGCATTTCGTTACGATCGCTGCAGCGCTGCATTTCACTCACCTTTCCTGGGTTCCTCCATCTTCAGCAGCGATCATCCGGATACACAGCCACTTCCCAGAGCCTAGAGAAAAAGACAAGAATAAGAGGTGAGAGAAGGAAGGGAATAAGACTTACCTGTTGGGTCATTCCCATTTCATTTCGGGTCTTGCCGCTTCCAGGCATTTTCCGGACCCCGGCCCCTATGGGGAAAAAAGACAAAGACATTGAATGAGCGTATGCAAAGACAGTTCCCGAGCGCTCATCCAGAACTAACCTGCCATTTACTGGAACTGGAACTGCACGTTTCACTTCGGGTCGGCGCCATATCTCCGGCATTCCGAACCCTGGCCCCTAAGGGGAAAAAAGACATAAGCATTAGCGTTTGCTGCAAAAAGACAATGAACATTATTATTAAGCTTGGACTTTTGAACTTGCAACAGAACTTTTACAGAGCCTTACCTGAATAGTCAAGCTTACCTGAACTCCCATCAATCCTCAATCCAGTGAAGTAACTGGGTTTCAACGCGCCCCTGCATCGGAAGCAGGATGGAGAGCTCATCCTTCCTGACCCTAAGGTGAGACTTCACGGGGAATCGTGGAAGGGTATCGTGGAGGGTTGGAAGAGAGTGGGAGGCTTGAGCATAACTCAGTCAGTAGGTAATATTCCCTTTTCACGCACAGGGGAATATTCCTGCGAGCCGGAGAAGCCAGAGTAGAGGGCCCTTCCTGTCCATCTTCAGAGTCCTGCGCTTCACCAGTGAAGAAGCATCAGCACTCGAAGCCAGACCTGCGCCTCCGTGGGAATCAGGTGAGCGTTACAGAACGCGAAGCCTACCCACAATTTCCCACCCGGGCACTATGGAGACTTCCGAGACTGACCAGCTGGCCCAGCTTTTGGGGGAATTACGGGCAGAGGTGCACTCAGCCCGCCAGGAGACTAACGCTCTCAAAAGAGAACTGATCTTATCCAAGGAAAAAACAGATGACCTAGCCAAAAGGTTATTACAGGCCCAGGCAGGGCACACTCCTTTACCTAATTCCGGAGACATTTCCACATCAATGGGTTTGAGTAACCCGGTACAAATTAATCTACCTGGACACATGCCTTTGGTCCCGCCTGAACGTTTTGCGGGGGATCCCAAGAAATATGCCGTCTTTATGAACCAATGTCGTTTACACTTTCTATGCAGACCCGGAGCCTTCCCTAACGACCAGACCAAGGTAGCCTTTATACTATCTTACCTCAGTGGCAGTGCTGCCAATTGGTCTATTCCATTGGTAAATCAGGATGATCCCATTCTCCAAAATTTTCAGGGCTTCCAGGCCAGCATGGAAAGATTGTTCGCTCGACACTCTCAAGGACAGGCCCTTGATAACGAACTGCTATTCTTACGACAAGGTAATCAGGATCTTCTGTCCTACATAGCCACCTTTAACAGACTGGTTGTGGAAACTGGATGGCCAGAAAGCAAAAGGATCACATTGTTTCATCGAAGCCTGCGCGGAGAGCTTAAGGATGTTCTAGCTCAGATAGTAAACCCACCCCAGGTCTGCGCAGACTACATTGACTTGGTGGTTCAACTTGATCACAGACTTCAAAATAGAAAAGCAGATCGGTTCAAGTATGAAAACCGAGCACCGATCAAAACCCACGCTAACTCCAAGAGTACCGACGTATCTGAACCTATGCAAATCGGTGGTGTTAAAGGACCATTAACGCAGAAAGAATGAGAGAGAAGGCGGCAAATGCTACTTTGTCTGTATTGCGGGACTTCCGGTCACTTTCTTCGAAATTGTCCAGTTAAACCACTTAAGAAGGTGGTTGGAGCTACTGATAACGAATTACTGACACCTGATTCGGGAAACGACCTAGCCCGGCAAGCGTAGGGGTCCGCTTGCCGAGCTTGAAAACTAACTCTTTGACCTCGCATTTTGTCATGCCAATGGTGCTCGTGGACCCAAAACAGCCTCAGCAGTTGCATGCTATAAAAGCATACATCGACAGTGGAGCTATTGGAAATTACATAGACCGTGAATTGGCTTCCAGGATTAAGCTTCCTCTCCGCCCGAAAGTAACCCAAGATGTCATTACTACAGTAGATGGAACCGAAATAGCCTCAGGGCCTGTAACGCATTCCACTGTTGAAGTGACACTGGTGGGTCAGGATGGACATCGGGAAGCAATCGTGTTTGATGTGATCAAGGCCCCACAATTTCAAGTAATTCTTGGAATTCCTTGGTTAGAAACACATAATCCCAGAATAGACTGGCGAGCAAAGAAGGTAAGTTTTCCTGATTCTGAACCAACTTGTTATCCAAGAAATCCAGCTATGGGTCTAGCCCCAGCAACTTCCACCCCTGTACAGCTACCGTCAGAATACCAAGAATTCCAAGACGTTTTTCAGAAAGAACAGGCTAACACGTTACATCCCCATCGGTCTTATGATTGTCAAATCGATCTAGTACCCAATGCTCAACTACCTTGTAGTAGGATTTATGCTCTTACGGAACCTGAGAACCTGCATTTGCGTCAGTATTTAGATCAGTACCTAGCCAATGGTTTTATTCGCCCGTCCAAGTCGCCTGTCTCTTCAGCTCTGTTCTTCGTGCCGAAAAAAGAAGGCGACCTTAGAACATGTATAGACTATCGCGCCCTAAATCAAATAACGATTAAGAATCGTTATCCTCTGCCCTTGATCCCTGAGCTTATCGACCAGGTGAAAGACGCTTGTGTGTACACCAAGTTAGATCTCCGAGGAGCTTATCACCTGGTGCCCATAAAAGAAGGCGACGAATGGAAGACTGCATTCCGCACCAAGTTTGGGCTCTTCGAATATCAGGTGATGCCCTTCGGTTTGTGCAATGCACCTGCCGCCTTTCAGTACTTTATGAATGATGTTCTTCGGGAACTTATCGATGTCTGTGTCATTGTTTACATTGACAACATCCTGGTGTACTCTTCTTCAGAATCTGATCACAGAAGACATGTTAGGGCAGTTCTTGAGAAACTGCGCCAGCACAGATTATTTGCAAAACTCGAAAAATGCGTTTTTCATACCACAGAAGTTGAGTTTCTCGGATTCATCCTGACACCTCAAGGAGTCCGAATGGACTAGCGAAAGGTGGACGCCATCCTCAAATGGCCATCTCCAAGCTCGGTGAAGGGAGTTCAGAGCATGCTCGGCTTTGCCAATTTCTATCGAAGATTCATCCCGGAATTTTCCCGAACAGTCCAACCCATCACCGCTCTCCTAAAGAAAGACAAACGCTTCGAATGGACTCTTGAGGCCGAACAAGCCTTCCAGGACCTGAAAACCAAATTCACCTCTGCACCTGTATTGAAGCACCCGCACCCAGATCTCCCGTACATAGTGGAAACCGATGCATCCAGTTCGGCCATGGGAGCTGTGCTGTCGCAAAGAGACCCAAAAACTAACCAACTACACCCAGTGGCCTTTTGGTCCAGAAAATTTTCTCCTCCTGAAATCAACTACGCAATTACCGATAAAGAGTTACTGGCCATCAAATCTGCTTTCAAGGCTTGGCGTCACTACCTTCTCGGGGCAAGACACACCATCACCGTAATTACTGACCACAGAAACTTACAGTATTTAAAGACGGCCAAAGCTCAATCTTCACGACAACTCCGATGGGCTCTATTCTTTGCGGAATTTGATTTTGTAATTACCTATCGCCCTGGCTGCAAGAATGGAAAAGCGGACGCCTATCCCGGATTGGCATGGAAGAACCTAATTCGAGCTTAGAACCTGTGCCCATCATACCTGAGCAAAGAATCTTAGGCTTAACTTCATTGCAAACTATTGAGGATATCCAAACGCAAGTAAAACAACTTCTAGACTCTTCAACCTTACTGGAATGGAGTCAAAAGGGTCCTCATTACACCGTTAAGGATGACTTACCCTACTTCCAGGAGCGGTTGTTTCTGCCAAGTAAAGAATTGCAAGAACTTGTTATTGCCCATCATCATGAATCTTTAATGGAAGGACACCCTGGTATCGCTAAAACGGAGGAAAAAATCAAACGCCACTTCTGGTGGCCTTCTTGGAGAAAAGACATAAAGTCTTTTGTACTGTCTTGTGGAATTTGCGCCCAAAACAAGGCTCAAAAGAAAAGGCCAGCCGGCCTACTTCAACCCTTGGATATTCCACCGGCACCATGGCACACCCTGTCAATGGATTTTATAACAGATCTGCCTCCTTGTGCTGGTTACAACACAATCCTTGTAATTGTGGACCTATTCTCCAAAATGGCCCACTTTTTCCCTTTAAAGGGTTTGCCTTCAGCTTCCACCTTGGCCAAGGAATTCCTGGAGAATATAGTTTGCATACATGGTTTCCCTTCCATATTAGTCTCGGATCGTGGAAGTCAATTTATCTCACATTTTTGGAAGAAGTGTTTCCAATTAGCACAAATAGATGTGCGGTTATCCACCAGCCACCACCCCCAGACCGACAGACAAACCGAGAGAACCAATCAGACTCTCGAGCAATATATTCGGTGCATGTTACACCAATCCGAGTTAAATTGGAAAGACATCCTTTGGATCGCAGAATATGCATACAACAATTCAGTGCATTCTGGAACCGGACAAACCCCCTTTCATACTTTGTATGGTCACCATCCTCGGACCTCTGACCTAGATCCACCTCTGACCCTGGAAATGCCCGCAGTAAATCATCTGCATTCCACAATAACCCGAGCCTTCAAAGAAGCTGCAACTCATTTACAGCAAGCCAAGAAAAAGTATAAAGAAAACGCTGATTTGCACCGAAGTAAAACTCCTCCTTACCAAGTAGGAGGCCAGGTATGGCTAGCAACTAAACATTTACCCCTCAAGGGCCCGCAAACCTTCAATCCCAGATTCATAGGACCTTATCCCATCAAAGCTATAATCAACCCAGTGGCCTTTAAACTGGATCTACCGTCCAACATGCGTGTTCATCCAGTTTTTCATGCATCACTTTTGAAGCCAGTACAACCAGGAACCCGATTATCCAAGCCTCCAGATCCAGTTCAAATTGAAGGGGAATTAGAATTCGAAGTTAAAGACATTTTAGACTCCAAGGTGGTAAAGTCGAAACTCTTTTATCTTGTTGACTGGAAGGGATATGGACCAAAGGAGAGATCGTGGGAGCCTAGTAACCATGTCCACGCACCTCGATTAGTACAAAGGTTTCACCGGAGATTTCCGAACAAGCCCAAACCCCCGGAGGGAAGAACCTTGGGAGGGGCCTTGAGGGGGGGTACTGTCATGATGCCTACCTCCAAGGAGCCAGGTCCGACACAGCAACCCCAGAGGCAGGCATCATTTCCCCCAGGGGAGTGCCAGCGGGCCCAAGCTGGGGCCCTTTGGACGCAGTCCTGGCGCCTTAGGCGCCAGGCTCATAAAGCTAGACATGTGTTCAAGTGTTTTAATGTGCACTTACCTGATGCAGACCATGCTGCCGCATCCAGGCCCTCTTGAGGCCTGAATGGAACTACTTTACCTGTGGGACTACTTTCCACCCGGGTGTGGTCGGGGAAGGATACATACCTGATCGGAGGAAGGATACACACTTGGGACTTCTTCCAAAGCTATTTAAACCACACCCGATCAGCAACTCACGATTCGCGTTGTTCTGCTCCTCGCAGCTGGACGTTCACCGTATCAGCTCCTGCATCTGGACTCAGACACGCCTGTCAGCATCCTGGGTCACCTACAAAGGGAGACAAGAGACCTTACCAGCTAAATCTGCACCACGGAGACATCACCGACGATCCTGAAAGGGAAGACATTATTTTTAAAAGCATTTTGTTACGATCGCTGCAGCGCTGCATTTCACTCACCTTTCCTGGGTTCCTCCATCTTCAGCAGCGATCATCCGGATACACAGCCACTTCCCAGAGCCTAGGTAAAAGATAAGAATAAGAGGTGAGAGAAGGAAGGGAATAAGACTTACCTGTTGGGTCATTCCCATTTCATTTCGGGTCTTGCCCCTTCCAGGCATTTTCCGGACCCCGGCCCCTATGGGGAAAAAAGACAAAGACATTGAATGAGCGTATGCAAAGACAGTTCCCGAGCGCTCATCCAGAACTAACCTGCCATTTACTGGAACTGGAACTGCACGTTTCACTTCGGGTCGGCGCCATATCTCCGGCATTCCGAACCCTGGCCCCTAAGGGGAAAAAAGACATAAGCATTAGCGCTTGCTGCAAAAAGACAATGAACATTATTATTAAGCTTGGACTTTTGAACTTGCAACAGAACTTTTACAGAGCCTTACCTGAACTCCCATCAATCCCCAATCCAGTGAAGTAACTGGGTTTCAACGCGCCCCTGCATCGGAAGCAGGATGGAGAGCTCATCCTTCCTGACCCTAAGGTGAGACTTCACGGGGAATCGTGGAAGGGTATCGTGGAGGGTTGGAAGAGAGTGGGAGGCTTGAGCATAACTCAGTCAGTAGGTAATACTCCCTTTTCACGCACAGGGGAATATTCCTGCGAGCCGGAGAAGCCAGAGTAGAGGGCCCTTCCTGTCCATCTTCAGAGTCCTGCGCTTCACCAGTGAAGAAGCATCAGCACTCGAAGCCAGACCTGCGCCTCCGTGGGAATCAGGTGAGCGTTACAGAACGCGAAGCCTACCCACAATTTCCCACCCGGGCGCTATGGAGACTTCCGAGACTGACCAGCTGGCCCAGCTTTTGGTGGAATTACGGGCAGAGCTGCACTCAGCCCGCCAGGAGACTAACGCTCTCAAAAGAGAACTGATCTTATCCAAGGAAAGAACAGATGACCTAGCCAAAAGGTTATTACAGGCCCAGGCAGGGCACACTCCTTTACCTAATTCCCAAGACATTTCCACATCAATGGGTTTGAGTAACCCGGTACAAATTAATCTACCTGGACACATGCCTTTGGCCCCGCCTGAACGTTTTGCGGGGGATCCCAAGAAATATGCCGTCTTTATGAACCAATGTCGTTTACACTTTCTATGCAGACCCGGAGCCTTCCCTAACGACCAGACCAAGGTAGCCTTTATACTATCTTACCTCAGTGGCAGTGCTGCCAATTGGTCTATTCCATTGGTAAATCAGGATGATCCCATTCTCCAGAATTTTCAGGGCTTCCAAACCAGCATGGAAAGATTGTTCGCTCGACACTCTCAAGGACAGGCCCTTGATAACGAACTGCTATCCTTACGACAAGGTAATCAGGATCTTCTGTCCTACATAGCCACCTTTAACAGACTGGTTGTGGAAACTGGATGGCCAGAAAGCAAAAGGATCACATTGTTTCATCGAGGCCTGCGTGGAGAGCTTAAGGATGTTCTAGCTCAGATAGTTAACCCACCCCAGGTCTGCGCAGAATACATTGACTTGGTGGTTCAACTTGATCACAGACTTCAAAATAGAAAAGCAGATCGGTTCAAGTATGAAAACCGAGCACCGATACAAAACCCACGCTAACTCCAAGAGTACCGACGTATCTGAACCTATGCAAATCGGTGGTGTTAAAGGACCATTAACGCAGAAAGAACGAGAGAGAAGGCGGCAAATGCTACTCTGTCTGTATTGCGGGACTTCCGGTCACTTTCTTCGAAATTGTCCAGTTAAACCACTTAAGAAGGTGGTTGGAGCTACTGATAACGAATTACTGACACCTGATTCGGGAAACGACCTAGCCCGGCAAGCGTAGGGGTTCGCTTGCCGAGCTTGAAAACGAACTCTTTGACCTCGCATTTTGTCATGCCAATGGTGCTCGTGGACCCAAAACAGCCTCAGCAGTTGCATGCTATAAAAGCATACATCGACAGTGGAGCTATTGGAAATTACATAGACCGTGAATTGGCTTCCAGGATTAAGCTTCCTCTCCGCCCGAAAGTAACCCAAGATGTCATTACTACAGTAGATGGAACCGAAATAGCCTCAGGGCCTGTAACGCATTCCACTGTTGAAGTGACACTGGTGGGTCAGGATGGACATCGGGAAGCAATCGTGTTTGATGTGATCAAGGCCCCACAATTTCAAGTAATTCTTGGAATTCCTTGGTTAGAAACACATAATCCCAGAATAGACTGGCGAGCAAAGAAGATAAGTTTTCCTGATTGTGAACCAACTTGTTATCCAAGAAATCCAGCTATGGGTCTAGCCTCAGCAACTTCCACCCCTGTACAGCAACCGTCAGAATACCAAGAATTCCAAGACGTTTTTCAGAAAGAACAGGCTAACACGTTACCTCCCCATCGGTCTTATGATTGCCAAATCGATCTAGTACCCAATGCTCAACTACCTTGTAGTAGGATTTATGCTCTTACGGAACCTGAGAACCTGCATTTGCGTCAGTATTTAGATCAGTGCCTAGCCAATGGTTTTATTCGCCCGTCCAAGTCTCCTGTCTCTTCAGCTCTGTCCTTCGTGCCGAAAAAAGAAGGCGACCTTAGAACGTGTATAGACTATCGCGCCCTAAATCAAATAACGATAAAGAATCGTTATCCTCTGCCCTTGATCCCTGAGCTTATCGACCAGGTGAAAGACGAATATGTGTACAGCAAGTTAGATCTCCGAGGAGCTTATCACCTGGTGCGCATAAAAGAAGGCGACGAATGGAAGACTGCATTCCGCACCAAGTTTGGGCTCTTCGAATATCAGGTGATGCCCTTCGGTTTGTGCAATGCACCTGCCGCCTTTCAGTACTTTATGAATGATGTTCTTTGGGAACTTATCGATGTCTGTGTCATTGTTTACATTGACGACATCCTGGTGTACTCTTCTTCAGAATCTGATCACAGAAAACATGTTAGGGCAGTTCTTGAGAAACTGCGCCAGCACAGATTATTTGCAAAACTCGAAAAATGCGTTTTTCATACCACAGAAGTTGAGTTTCTCGGATTCATCCTGACACCTCAAGGAGTCCGAATGGACTAGCGAAAGGTGGACGCCATCCTCAAATGGTCATCTCCAAGCTCGGTGAAGGGAGTTCAGAGCATGCTCGGCTTTGCCAATTTCTATCGAAGATTCATCCCTGAATTTTCCCGAACAGTCCAACCCATCACCGCTCTCCTAAAGAAAAACAAACGCTTCGAATGGACTCTTGAGGCCGAACAAGCCTTCCAGGACCTGAAAACCTAATTCACCTCTGCACCTGTATTGAAGCACCCGCACCCAGATCTCCCGTACATAGTGGAAACCGATGCATCCAGTTCGGCCATGGGAGCTGTGCTGTCGCAAAGAGACCCAAAAACTAACCAACTACACCCAGTGGCCTTTTGGTCCAGAAAATTTTCTCCTCATGAAATCAACTACGCAATTACCGATAAAGAGTTACTGGCCATCAAATCTGCTTTCAAGGCTTGGCGTCACTACCTTCTCGGGGCAAGACACACCATCACCGTAATTACTGACCACAGAAACTTACAGTATTTAAAGACGGCCAAAGCTCAATCTTCACGACAACTCCGATGGGCTCTATTCTTTGCGGAATTTGATTTTGTAATTACCTATCGCCCTGGCTGCAAGAATGGAAAAGCGGACGCCTATCCCGGATTGGCATGGAAGAACCTAATTCGAGCTTAGAACCTGTGCCCATCCTACCTGAGCAAAGAATCTTAGGCTTAACTTCATTGCAAACTATTGAGGATATCCAAACGCAAGTAAAACAACTTCTAGACTCTTCAACCTTACTGGAATGGAGTCAAAAGGGTCCTCATTACACCGTTAAGGATGACTTACCCTACTTCCAGGAGCGGTTGTTTCTGCCAAGTAAAGAATTGCAAGAACTTGTTATTGCCCATCATCATGAATCTTTAATGGAAGGACACCCTGGTATCGCTAAAACGGAGGAAAAAATCAAACGCCACTTCTGGTGGCCTTCTTGGAGAAAAGACATAAAGTCTTTTGTACTGTCTTGTGGAATTTGCGCCCAAAACAAGGCTCAAAAGAAAAGGCCAGTCGGCCTACTTCAACCCTTGGATATTCCACCGGCACCATGGCACACCCTGTCAATGGATTTTATAACAGATCTGCCTCCTTGTGCTGGTTACAACACAATCCTTGTAATTGTGGACCTATTCTCCAAAATGGCCCACTTTATCCCTTTAAAGGGTTTGCCTTCAGCTTCCACCTTGTCCAAGGAATTCCTGGAGAGTATAGTTCGCATACATGGTTTCCCTTCCATATTAGTCTCGGATCGTGGAAGTCAATTTATCTCACATTTTTGGAAGAAGTGTTGCCAATTAGCACAAATAGATGTGCGGTTATCCACCAGCCACCACCCCCAGACCGACAGACAAACCGAGAGAACCAATCAGACTCTCGAGCAATATCTTCGGTGCATGTTACACCAATCCGAGTTAAATTGGAAAGACATCCTTTGGATCGCAGAATATGCATACAACAATTCAGTGCATTCTGGAACCGGACAAACCCCCTTTTATACTTTGTATGGTCACCATCCTCGGACCTCTGACCTAGATCCACCTCTGACCCTGGAAATGCCCGCAGTAAATCATCTGCATTCCACAATAACCCGAGCCTTCAAAGAAGCTGCAACTCATTTACAGCAAGCCAAGAAAAAGTATAAAGAAAACGCTGATTTGCACCGAAGTAAAACTCCTCCTTACCAAGTAGGAGGCCAGGTATGGCTAGCAACTAAACATTTACCCCTCAAGGGCCCGCGAACCTTCAATCCCAGATTCATAGGACCTTATCCCATCAAAGCTATAATCAACCCAGTGGCCTTTAAACTGGATCTACCGACCAACATGCGTGTTCATCCAGTTTTTCATGCATCACTTTTGAAGCCAGTACAACCAGGAACCCGATTATCCAAGCCTCCAGATCCAGTTCAAATTGAAGGGGAATTAGAATTCGAAGTTAAAGACATTTTAGGCTCCAAGGTGGTAAAGTCGAAACTCTTTTATCTTGTTGACTGGAAGGGATATGGACCTCAGGAGAGATCGTGGGAGCCTAGTAACCATGTCCACGCACCTCGATTAGTACAAAGGTTTCACCGGAGATTTCCGAACAAGCCCAAACCCCCGGAGGGAAGAACCTTGGGAGGGGCCTTGAGGGGGGGTACTGTCATGATGCCTACCTCCAAGGAGCCAGGTCCGACCCAGCAACCCCAGAGGCAGGCATCATTTCCCCCAGGGGAGTGCCAGCGGGCCCAAGCTGGGGCCCTTTGGACGCAGTCCTGGCGCCTTAGGTGCCAGGCTCATGTTGGACCTCTGTCCTGGCGCCTTAGGCGCCAGGCTCATAAAGCTAGACATGTGTTCAAGTGTTTTAATGTGCACTTACCTGATGCAGACCATGCTGCCGCATCCAGGCCCTCTTGAGGCCTGAATGGAACTACTTTACCTGTGGGACTACTTTCCACCCGGGTGTGGTCGGGGAAGGATACATACCTGATCGGAGGAAGGATACACACTTGGGACTTCTTCCAAAGCTATTTAAACCACACCCGATCAGCAACTCACGATTCGCGTTGTTCTGCTCCTCGCAGCTGGACGCTCACCGTGTCAGCTCCTGCATCTGGACTCAGCCACGCCTGTCAGCATCCTGGGTCACCTACAAAGGGAGACAAGAGACCTTACCAGCTAAATCTGCAGCATGGAGACATCACCGACGATCATTATTTTTAAAAGCATTTCGTTACGATCGCTGCAGCGCTGCATTTCACTCACCTTTCCTGGGTTCCTCCATCTTCAGCAGCGATCATCCGGATACACAGCCACTTCCCAGAGCCTAGAGAAAAAGACAAGAATAAGAGGTGAGAGAAGGAAGGGAATAAGACTTACCTGTTGGGTCATTCCCATTTCATTTCGGGTCTTGCCGCTTCCAGGCATTTTCCGGACCCCGGCCCCTATGGGGAAAAAAGACAAAGGCCCTCATTACGACCCTGGCGGAAAGGGGTTTACGCCGGCGTAATGCATGGCATACCTTTCCGCCAGACTACGAGTTCCCGTAGCGCCATGGTGATTTTTACGCCTGCTTTTTGCAGGCGAAAAATCCATGGCGCTACGGGACTTGTTGTTAATTACGCCACCGTAATTTACGGTGGCGTAATTAACGCCTTCCCCACTCCCATTATACCCTATGGGGCAAAAATGGGAATGGGGAAGGGTAAATGGGGATTGGGGACTTACCGCCCCGCCAAGGTCGGAATGGGGCGGTAAGTCCGCCAACCACCATGGCGGAGTTGGCAGCTTAGCGCCATGGACCATGGTGCAAATTGCACCATGGATCTCCGCCAGGGTCGTAATGAGGGCCAAAGACATTGAATGAGCGTATGCAAAGGCAGTTCCCGAGCGCTCATCCAGAACTAACCTGCCATTTACTGGAACTGGAACTGCACATTTTACTTCGGGTCGGCGCCATATCTCCGGCATTCCGAACCCCGGCCCCTAAGGGGAAAAAAGACATAACCATTAGCGCTTGCTGCAAAAAGACAATGAACATTATTATTAAGCTTGGACTTTTGAACTTGCAACAGAACTTTTACAGAGCCTTACCTGAATAGTTAAGCTTACCTGAACTCCCATCAATCCTCAATCCAGTGAAGTAACTGGGTTTCAACGCGCCCCTGCATCGGAAGCAGGATGGAGAGCTCATCCTTCCTGACCCTAAGGTGAGACTTCACAGGGAATCGTGGAAGGGTATCGTGGAGGGTTGGAAGAGAGTGGGAGGCTTGAGCATAACTCAGTCAGTAGGTAATACTCCCTTTTCACGCACAGGGGAATATTCCTGCGAGCCGGAGAAGCCAGAGTAGAGGGCCCTTCCTGTCCATCTTCAGAGTCCTGCGCTTCACCATTGAAGAAGCATCAGCACTCGAAGCCAGACCTGCGCCTCTGTGGGAATCAGGTGAGCGTTACAGATGCCGTGTCAGACCACACGACTATCGTCCAAGGATCGGATCGTGCAGCGCTGCCGAGGTATCGCGTCTCGATCGGTCGGGCCCGCAGAATCACACCGTCCGATTCCGGTTCGATAGTCTGCGTCAACCTTCAATGATCCGGCATCAATCTTGAGGGTCCCTATTCGGGCGCCAATGTGAAAACAGAGAAATTGATATGAGGCCGGGAAGCCCAAAGGAAACACACCAACACAGGTTACAAAGAACATACAAAGTGCTTTATTCAAAAGTCAATTGACAAACGGATAGCTATTCGGCTCTCAGAGTAACAGAACGAACTTCAGCGAGAGTTCACTGCGTTAGTGTGAGAGACCGTACATTGGGATACTCGTGCTTTTATACTTTTTATCTAGCTCTGGCCAACCCCCTCGCGGGTTAACAATTCTTAGGACCAGGCCTAGGGTTCCTTGCCAGGTCAATCCCATAATGTATGCATTTTGATCAGTTCCGCTGATACAGTTGTTCATTTACACATAGGTCAGGGATAGGACAAGGTCTCAGTTCGCGCCCCCAACAAGTGGCCTGCAGGCATATTATTTATTCATGTGTGCGGAGGTCACAACGGCCAGAATCCCACTCGAAATGTCATTCGGCCTCCATTTTGATGTTCAGGGTGACTTCCACATTACAAGAGAACCTAAAATGGCGGCTAAATCCAAGATGGCGATTTACACAGTACATTAAGGTCAAGACCTTGCCGCGGAATCTATTTACACAATGTTTTAGACAACTTGGCGTAGGCCAACACACATTCAAACAATGCAATAGGAGGTATAATATTATTTCGATTCCGACATCTGTAGATGTATACAATGGGTAACCATGCAATCCACAATGTAAATCTCAATAACAAATATCTGTAGCATTACTCTCTGCAGCTCCCCTCCCTCCATGATCCCACCGTGTTTGTCAAAATTGCTGACCCCATGAGTGGCTGGGAGGTCTACATTTGAAGATATACTTATGGAAATTCCTGGCCAGCACCAACCTTCCCTGCTTTGGTGATGGGATTTTTCAAAATGGAGGTAGGGAAATAAACAGTGACAACATTCAAAATATATGGGGAAGAGAGCCAAAACACATAAAGGAGCAGAAAAGAGGAGAAAGTGTGACAAAGGGTTTCAAGGGGGGGTGAGAAAGATTCTAGCAGAGAGGAGAAGTATAATGAGAGAATGGTAGAGAATGGTACATTAGAGAGATAAAATCAGAGAGCAGAGGAAAACTGTTAGAGAGAGGAATGAGCATAAGAGGCGTACAAGAATGCTAGAGAGAGGAAAGAGAGCAGATAAAAAACAGAGTGTGAGGGAGAGAGAACAGGAAAGAGTGAAAGGTATAACAGGATAATGAGAACTAGGGCCTGCCTACTAATCTAACGGGAACTTATTGCAGTACCTGCTTGCTGTGCATGCCGAATGTTCATTTCTCCATCAGAGGCTCCCTTTCTACCTTTCCAGCAACCTGCAGGCTACCCCGCTGCTCAGCTGCAGTGCTCTTTCATCATGTCATTCTGCAAATGCCAGCAACAATATTTGCCTTTGACTTTTACAATATAGACACATCATTTAAGTGTTAACGTAATGTATTTAAGGGACAAGGATCCATTCATTCATTTGTTGTTGGCAGTTTAAGAATGGCCAGTGTTATTCGTTTTTTTTCAAGGGGGTGGCATGTCCGAAGAACAATCTTCAATATCAAAGTTAAAAGTCCACAGCACAATCCCAAAGACCTAAAAGTGTTGCCATCAAATATTAGGTGTAACATCATATGTCGGTGCACTGTCATTTTATGAGGCACCGTGGTCACAACTGCTGGGCGGGTGTTTGGAAAAGGTAGTCCTGCAGTTGGCTTTTGAAACACAGCACATATGCAGGTCAAGTGGTTGCATTTTTTGCATGCCTGGAGATCGGCTCTTCTCTCACCTTCTGAGGCTAAAATACCTGGTACGAAAGGCAGAAGCGGGTCGGTGGCAGCTGTTTTTGCTATTCCTGGCAGGTGCATGTTTAATGGCTTTAGCTGTCAAGTAGTGTGGAGCTAATCCTAAAATACATCATGTCAAGGCGCGCAACTTGTGTGTGTGGAGATCCTGATGCATTACTCTCTGAACAATCAAGTCCCCATAATGCCACAGTGTTATATAAACAAACGTTCGTGGGTTTGCCCATTAACCCTACATACTGAGAAGCATCAGCATACCTCATTACCGAATGGCGCGCAACTGTGTGTGGTGATCCTGGGCCAGGCCCGGCACGTTGCTTTTGCTATAAAAACCATTTTCAGGAGATGTAACACGCCCCCTTAAAATGTACTCACAATGAAACCCAGCGCTGTCCTTCATTTTACGGCCCACGGGAACCCCTGAGCTATCAGTGGGTGCTGGACTGGAAGTTGCAATGGGGAAAAATGGGACGGGAACTCTTGACTGCACAGCTCAAAATAAAAATAAATCATATATTTAGCAATCGCAATTCGCACGGATTCACTCGCGCACCTCACCTGAAAATCAAATGGCTGCCAGACGGTGCCTGCACCGCTGCTGGCCTGAGCGTGCTCCTCCCCAGTCAGTCAGCACAGATCGCTGGCTGATTTCTGCTGCACCTGCGCAAACAATGCATATCATGTTATGGCACTTGCTGCTGTTTCATTCCCCTGGCGTTGCCCATCATCAATGCGCAGGCGCGCTGCGAGCTCAGACAGGGCAGAAGAAAAGAAATGCTCCAGCCAGAGCCAAGCAAACTGCCCAGGCTGGCCTGTGTGTTTGTCAATAACACATATTTATGTATCCTTCCCCCAAGACCCAGGACTGTCACAACAAGCAAGAAAAGAGGCCCTATGCCCCGAGGCCTACCAGGGGAAACTCCCGGTGGGCCAGTCCAGGCCTGGCTGTAGCAACTCAGGAAGGTGGGTGAGGCATTGAAGAATAAGTTCTCACTATTCGAGGAGGGTCTCCTCAAGAGGGCAGAACAGGATCCAAGAATTGGTAATAGCTCAATAGCAAAGGCAACCTCGATAAAGAAGAGTGGCCCTCAGGGGACACTCATGTGTAAAAATGGATGGATGCGCCAGGGGCCACCGGTAAGGTTTGCAAGTACTCACCGACCCTCAGTGCACTCTAGACCAAACTTCGGCAGTCGAGTCCCCTTCGGTCGCAGGTTCAAATCCTGCAGTTGCGCGGCTCTGTTGCTTTCAGGGCTGCGTTCCAGGAATGATTCCATGGCGGGACAGTGGCAATTTCTATGCTCCTGATGAAGGGATCAGGCCAGTTCCACTGCAGCAAGTCTGTGGGCACAGGGGGGCACAGCAGCAAGGCACCCACGAAGTATGTCACCACAGCTGGGCGACACGGTGACCGCATACACTTGGGTTCAGGCATACTATCCTAATTCCAGACCTTGGAATGCTAGGTGTACAAAACCCGGAGTTAGAGTGCGTTATACCCATAGCTTACCATCTCCAAAGGCTCAAGAAAATACTCAAGACGGCGGCAGTTCCAGGGCAAAGGTGCTGAGCAAGCTGGTCAGTTCAGTGGGCGGTCCAGAAACACGTCCGAAGAGGCTTGTTTTCAAGTTAAGTTGGAGGTGGCGAGAATAGTTTTTCCCACTATTCCAATGGGTCGAAGCGCCCTTGCATGCCTTCTAGGTTTGATCAGAAACAGCGGGTCCGATGGAACAATAGCGGGCTCAGGGTGCCAAACCTTCCAGCAGGTCACCAGCGGTTCCACAGATCTGCTTTGTTGATTCAGGATACTTGGCTCCTTTGCTAAGTTCGGTGTGAACTCAGAAGATCGACCTGGAATAGGTGTAAGATGCCTTCTCTTATTCAAAATCTCCTTTGCGCCAAAACAAAGAGAAACTAATGAGAGATCTGCTCACATACAGCCATCTCAGACATGGACCAATCACAGACCACAGTGGTCCCAGTCATCCAGGCACACAAGATGGTACAAGGTCCTTTCATCGCAGGACATTTTTTCACACGGTTTTTTACCGCAAATTTTTTAACAAAAAAAACTCATCGAATTCTTTTTTGGGGGGTTAGAAAATTATATATATGGGATGTGGGTGTTTGTGAATAGATAAAACTGAAAGGGAATGGGGGTTGGTGGGGAGGACCCTCCTCAAAAATAATGTAAAAAAGAATTCAATGTTTTTTTCCGTAACAAATTCACTGTAAAAAACCCAGCGAAAATACATCCCACGATGAAATGACATGGAACCCACCAGACATCCTGGCACCCAGGATGTGTATTGCAACTGGACAGCACCAGCCCACATTCTGGAGGCACACATACAAGGCATGCAGAAGCCTGTGAAAGCTTTGGTTTGCGCGGGGGTCTCCATGACCAAATAAGGAATTTCCCGGGTCTGCTCGAACTGGAGAAGGCAAAGGGACAAGATGGCCAAAGGGCACCCGAAAGTGCTTCGTGGCAGGGCCATTTTAGGCACTGGCCACTGTCCTGGGCCAAACGGGGTAAACACGGTATGGAGCCTTAAAATTGGTTGAAAACACATAAAAAGTAACAGCTGCCATCAACCCTGTCCTAGGCATACTTGTATATTCACCCGAAAAATCCTTTGAGGGTGTCTAGGGCCTTAAAAATTAAAAGAGGACCCCAGCACACTGTACTTTAAGGTACTTTGTGTACTAATAAAATGTCACTTAGAAATAGCAACAAAGTGAAAGGCTAAGGAAAACAAAGTCTCCCAGTAATGGCTGTTTTATGGGCATGTCAGTTTCCCAATAACAAAATGAGCAAAAGCCAAGCTGAGTACAGCAGAAGGCTGTGCTCCACTGGCAAAAGTCAGGCTAGGGTGGTCAGACAACAGCAAAAAGTTAGGGGGTGTACACAACTGGAGGGAAAATTACCCATAAATGGAAATCTTTCCTAACACCTACTCTCCTGAAAAAGTAAGTTTCCTCGATACCACCATAACAATAAAATATTACCAACTACAGACCACAGAATATCACAAACCAAACGACCGGGCTAGCTATTTAAAGAGTGACAGGTTTGGCCCAGTTTGCACAAAGCATGCAACAGTATTCAGCCAAGCATTAAGATACCACTGGATATGCCCAGCCACAAGGGACTGGAATAATAATGTACAAGGTTTTATTTTAGACTTCATAGACCAAGGATACCACAGCAGAATTGAAGATAGCCAGGTTCCCAGGGCAACACAGATCCCCCAGAGCAACCTTTTCGGAACACAATAAAAAATGCCCAAACCCCCTTCCATTCAGTGTCATGGGCAATCCTAAATTAGCCCTCTACAAGATTGCTCTGGAACTACAACCCATTCTTCAACAAGATGTACAACTGCGATAGGTTTTCCCTGAGATGCACCTCCTTCCTTTCGGGCAAGCAGCCAATCTGAAAGAAATGATGCTAAGAATCAAACTGCTGTGCAAATAATACATAAAATGGAACCATTATATGGAAAAATAAAAGATGGCTGCCCTGTCCACATATCGATATTTCATATGCAATGAAGATGTCTCACACAAGGCAGGACTACAAAAATATACAGTATTTTAAATGTGTATCAAACAACATTGTATACCCGTTTATTTGCATGAAATGCCCATGCATGGGAACTACGAAGCAGAAACTAGTCACCAAATACATAAGCACAGAAAACTCCACCGTCAATGTATCAAATGATGCACAAAGGACAGTGCAGTTAGTGAACATTTCTTTCAGGAGGAAAATCATACCCTTGATAATCTTTAAACTGCTTTGCTGCAGGTTTCTTTTTGGACTGACAAAGCCAGGAAGACGTATGAATTCAAATGCATACACACTTTCAAAATATTGATACAGACTTGAACAGATACTGCTCTTTAATGAGTGACTATTCCATATAACAGAATCACACTCCTTCAACCCATAGAAATGCAGGGATCAAAACAGTCACACCTGACACTTTCTATCAATTTTTCCAAAGACCTTCTCTGCCATCTGACTGACACTGCACTAGACCCATAAGCCTCTCTAAGGCAATAACTTCTTGCCAGGCTTACTAAAGCCCAGCTCTTTCGGATATCAGAAAGCCCCAGTCCCATAAGCTTCCCAGAGGTTGTAGAGGGTTCCTATGCCCTGACATCCCATGCACTTTCCCCATTGGTTGTAATGAAATATGGTATTTGACACAAACATACCACACCAGGCTCCATGAGTCAAAGGCCTAACTCGTGACTGGTTGTGTCTCCTCCCAACTGGCATTCTAGGGGCACAGGCCCAATATTTGGATGGCTGTGCCACCAGTGGTCTTGCAAAGGGGCTGTCCTAACACATACCAAGCTTCAATAGGACTGCACCTACCATAATTGACACTATCTCATCCCGTCCTGCCTTCCTGAAAGCACCCTAAAAAGGTGAGCTGTGTTAATAACGGGCCCGTTGTTAGCATGCTGGTCCTTTAGTGGGTCCCGCTAAGGGCGCCTGGTAAAGGACCTTGTAATGCGGCATTAAGGGATTGATGGCTCCGGCACATTTACCGGTGCCGTTAACCCCTTAACGCTGCACTCGTAATCACCCCCATAGTCCGAAATGGATGCTTGTTCTACTCTAAATGCTATTTGGAGGAAGTTGTCTGCATTCTGAATATGAGGTGTTTAAGAACGTACTAAATCAGGGACTCACCTCCTGAAGTGTGCCTGAAATAAACCTTTAGTGCGTCTAGCAATTATTGTTTAGAATTCCAGAAAGCCTATTCTTTCTTATTTAGGGTCACTACTCAAAGTGTTACAGGTGTGGAACCCCCCGTTTTTTTTTTTAAGAAGCCTGAACAAGCAAGCCAGCCACTCTAGAAACAAAGAGGCACATGTAATTGGCCACAGCCCAGGAAATTCAATTTGTAAACATAAATAAATAAATAACTTTATTTTTTATTTTTAGGGGTAACAAGGGAGACCACATGGGTAGCAAGGGAGAGAGACCTCACGGGTCGCAAGTGTGACTCCTGGCAACCCCTAAATGATGTCCCTGGGGGAAGCCCCCATTTTGGATCACACTTCAATCAGTGTTTGTTGCTGGCAGGAAAAGATCTGCTTGTTTGTTCCCCTGACTCTGGGGAGTTTCCCTTCTCTGAATTTAATTTTGGTGACCTCGGTGACCTCATGTGTGAAACAGCTGAGGGTACTGTAAGGAACTCATCATGGCAACAGTAAAGACAGACACAAGTGATCACCATTCAAAGGTGTTTATTTAAACAATATGCAGATTGGAAAAAATGCCTAATCTACACCTAAATCTAAGATGGGAGCAAGCGTCGACCATCAAATGAAAAATAAGGCAGTCCTTGTGGCGACCTGTCAAAGTAAAAAAGGCCTATACTAAAAAAAAATATTGCAAGTTCCTTACAACTAATTATAGAAAGAGTGTGAGACAGGGTGTTCAATAAAGAAAGACGTTTCCACAAATAATAAGTCAGGAGGTGATTGCCAGGGGTCACTCTTCCCCACGTTTTAAACACAGGACAAGATGGATCTCCTGGGCACAGCACACACCCAAGCTTCCCAGCACGAGCGGGCAGTTCAGTTCCAGCTATCAGGTTCTTTGATGGTTGAGTCTCTTTGTAATAAAAAGTCTCTTTCCTTTGAGGGCCTGATCATTTCAACAAACAAACACAAAGTTCTGTCACACGTATGGCTTAGGGTGACAGCTACACCCCTATGTCCCCCTCTTCCAGGCGCAAACCCCTCTCAAGTCGTGCTCGACAAATTAATTAAACAGTTCCTTTCTCACCAAACTTTGGGTGGCGACTTTCCACCCCCGGATCTCCCTACTTCGTGCTGGGACCCCTTTTTAATCGTTAGCCTCACTTATTTGGGTTCATAATGGCTTTTCTTGCACTCACAAATCACAATGTCCTTTTGCCCATCTCACTGTGGACGCCCCTCCGCCGGGTTCACTCCTGTCAACCCAATGTTCATGGGACTTCAGATTTCATCCCTTCTTGTTAGCATCCCTCCGCCGGGTTCACCCATGCCAACCTTTACAACGCACTGTTTCCGTACTACTTTTACTGTGGAGGACTTGTTTTCCAATTATCCATCGGTCAAAGACTTTCAACTGCGCAGAGGATTTGACACGACCCCTGTATGACCACTTTGACCCCCTTTTGCCTTTTCTTAAGGCTTTGTGGTTACGGTAGTCGCTACCATTGGGTAATTGCCCAGAGTCTGCTACTTGAGCACCCACGTTGTGCCGGACTTCTTTGTTGCTGGTTTTTCCCCCTTTTCATCAATAGTCTGTATACAATTCAAATCAGCCGGTTGCTGCTTTTCGTTCAACACAGTTCGGTTTCTTTACTGGCTCTCCCCTCGACTCACCGGATGTGATGAATTGCTTTGCTTTCTTGTCTGTAGAGTCAAGGCCGGTACCATTGGGCCATGCGTCTCTCCCCGGCTTGACTGTCAGCGGAGGAGGCACCCGGGTACCGTTGACATCTGCTGCAACATATGCTGGCTATTGTGCACAATCTTACGATTCCTTCTCTGGAGGCTTCACAGGTCTCTGTAGATAAGTGCAAGGTCACTTCTCCCCTTATTATCCTCTAGACTCACGTCGTGCTTCCCCTCCTTTTGAACTGCTGGGCTGAATTAGCTCTCACGTCATGCGGTCTGCCTTGCTCGTCCTGTGCTCTTGGGTTCCACCTTTTATCCCTGTGGGTAAGGGAAAGGGCCGTCAGGTATGTGATTCTGGTCAATTGCCTGCCTCTGCCTGACCCTTGTATTGGGACATTTCAGGTAAACAGCTCGGTGTTAGTCCATTGTCTTTCGTGTTGTGCGAAAGTGTTTGTGTCGGAAAAAGGCGGGGCAGTGTTTTGGAGTATCCTATGTGGTAGGATGGGGAAAAGGTGTTCAAATAAGGGGGATACTGCATCTCACCTGTCAGTGTCCCACTCCCACTTCCCAAGGACCCCCCATCCAGGGGATCCTCCCGCACTGGTCCACCCCCAGGAACTGGATCTGAAAGCGAAGGCTGTGTCCTGGCCACCTGGATGACAGATCCCCGGGCACTAGATAGGTAGACACCTTCAGGTTTCTCACAGTATGTATTAAGCATTACTCCTGTGAGCTGGGGGCTTGTCTGCAAAAATATGCTTCTCCTTTGTTTTGTGCAGTGCTGATATCCTTTCACTTTTGTAATGGAGGCTGCAGCTGCAGATGATTCTGTCTCCCTTGTGCTGGCAATTGTGAGGGAGACCTGAGTTCTTTCCTCCCCAGTGTTTCTGGTATTGTGGGAAGGAGGTGTGGCTCTGTCTGTTTTTGCCATCACGGTATGAGTGAGAAACAGGCTTCCTTCTGCCCCTCTGGCTATCGAATGGGTGAGAGGTTTGTTTTCCCAAAGACTGCCATGTTTAGAGGATGGAAAAATCTCTAGTGGGTTACCCCAGTCTTCCCTGTTATCTTCTTGATTCCAAATCTGTAAACGCGTTTTGCTAGTGCAGGTTTTCCTGTGTTTGGAACAAGGAATTATGAGAGATGTCCCTTTCTTGTTGGTTTGTTCAGGGAGCTGAATGGAGAAGGCAGCTGGCAGCAGGAGACACACGGCGAGCATGCCAGCAGCCAGCGCAGGGCTCCTGGGCATTCGTGGGTGTCTGAGAGCAGCACTTTACTCACTGGGTTTACATGCAAAGCAGACGAGCGCAGTGGAAGCTTCCGGAAGCAGGAAAGCAGTGGAGAAACAGCTGTAAAGCAGAAAGCAGCAGGAGACCATCACCGGCAGACCACGAAAGAGATAAGAAATGCCATCAAGAACCGGTGAGTCCACCAAGGGACAGAGGGAATACCAGGGCATATTGGCGATCACGCCAAACTGACAGAAGTATACATAATGAAGCCAAAAGAGAGAAAATAAATGAACGGTTGATGAAACCGGCGAGAGAAAAACTGAAAGAGTAGTTTTCTAAAAGGAGAGACTTTCAAGTTTGTCAATGCATGCTGCAAGAGTATGAGAGACATGCTAAAGAGACCATATATGAGAAACCCAACATATTAACCAATAAGGCAAAAAAGGCAAAATCATCAAAGGTGGGAAAGTGAGCAGAAGCTCACAGATGAAAAGTCCTGGCAGGAAAATATACCAGGCAGTTGTAAGTTTGTAAACATAAGAGAAGCCCTGGCAGGAGAGTACACCAGGCAATTACAAGTATGTGTTTTCAAGAAGCCCTGTCAGGGGGGTATAACAGGCAAATACAAGTGTGTGTTTTCAAGAAGCCTGGCAGGAGGGTATACCAAGTAGTCTCAAATATATAAAAAGAAATCCTGGCAAAGAAATACACCAGGCAAGTTGAAAGTGGAAATAGTCAGCAAGCTGTGTTGGTTCAAGGGACTGGGACGTCCCCAAAATCTAACAGAAGAACATGTTAGATATAGTAAATGCATAAATGTTCAAAGGCCCAACAGTTTTGTGAATCACCTGTGGTGACAAATAAAGAATAGCGAAAGTCCTGAGAAGTATATATTGGGACTGTTGAGAGGGGCCGTGTTACACAAGAGAATAAGTTTAAACGTCTGAGAAGCAAGAGCAACCACCCTCTGGGATCAAATCCTTTAACACTACAAGATTTTCTGTTTTGATGAAAATAGAACCTCCTTTCTTGTATAGCAACGTTTTTATCCACATGGGTGAAAGAAGTCCAAGAGGAAGAAAAAAAACATCTTTTAAAGTCCAGATATTTGAGAGCTGGTACAGAGCTAACCTTTGTTGTTGACTCAAAACACCGGCAAGAACTGTTGTTTGTGAACCAAGAATGTGACAAAGAATCCAGGGGAAGGGGACAACTCTCTTGAGCAAGGATATCTGTCCTTGAAAGGGTCTTTATTGGAGTTATATATATTATTTTTACCATTCATTTGAACATTTGCAAAATACTCAAGGCGGAAGACATTATCCTTTTCACTTTAGAATTCATTTATTTAGAGTGTGAGGGTCAGAATAGTACTTTGGACACAGAACGTTTTTTTTGTACTTTCTGACACTAACAAATACTTACTTTTGAGCTTAGGCAGGGAAACTCAGCTAATATAGGGACAGGAAGGTGTTTCCCTAACCCCTCTTATGTTCAAATAAAAGGCTTTAGCCAAAACCGTGTCTAAAATGTGTCCGAGTTTCATCCCTGACTCCTCACAATACTCACTGTCAAAGGTGGTACAATGCTACTGGCGACTGTTCCTGTTGCTTACTTACCTTGACCAGCTTCTGCCTACTCACCACCAAACATACAGTGCTACAGATGACCGCTCCAACTGCATACTTACCAAGTTACCTTATTAGAATCTGAGTTATTGTCACCCGTGCTAACCCTTGCAACATGGCTGGCAGGCACCAGTGATTCTGAGAGCACTGAAATGTAGACAAAGCTTTTACACTTACCGCAGATCCATATCTTAATTTTGCATCCTTGCACCCTCTCACTGCGCATATGCATAAACTGAGACATTGAGGTGAATCCTCTGAATTGAAGAGGGTTCCATCATGCACCGAGAAATGTATGAGACATTACATTCCAAACTATAACAAGACATGCAGAGATTAGCCAGCGCAAGCAGGACAATGCTGGTGTGCTGTGAAAACGCTAGCCCAATGTGCTTTGGCTCATCCTCCACCCCCACAAGTTAAATCATTGTGGGAGTGGGCTAAGGATGGAACAGGAGGAAAGTGATATGGCAAGACAAACATTCAGTGTTTGTTTATATCATTTCAGGCTCATAACACTCACCTGTATACATGTGGTTACACCTACATAGAGGAGGAGGGATCCTGTACAGTAACCCCATTCCTTTCGAATAGCACAGGGCTGTTTAACAGGTACCTTGGGACTCCCAGAGGAAGTGATTAGGGATTCAAGGTGTCTCTGCAAGGCTCCATGCTCCATGGAACAGGTGAGCATTACACTTGCCCAAGTACATGTTTTCCATGTTTTCTTTTGTATGGTCCTTTGCATTCTCGGGTCCAAAATTCCACTCACTATCTAGTCCACGTTTTGTTTTTTTCAAGAGGGGAATTGTGGTGCATGTCTAATAATAATGTAATGCCTTTCTGGTTGGTTTATCCCAAAGAGATTGGTCGATGACCATGGATGTGCTTTTACTGCAGACAGCTGATGTTGTGGACCTGCGGATATCATACCCATGTCAATATGGTGAAGTCAATGTGGTCACATCACCACACTGCATTGTCATGCCTTTTGCAATCATCAGGGTGGCATTTCAGTTGAGGCGTGCATGGTTTAATCACAATTCTGCAAGGTTTCCGGTCACTGTAGTCTATCACAGGCTACAAGGCACCAATTCTCCCCATTATGTACATTCCCAACCTAATTAGGGGCGGGGAGATATTCAGCCAGGCATTCTGTAGTGAGGTGTGCATCACCCCAGTGCAGCCCCTCTGGAGGCCAGACCTAAAAAGCAATGTTTGATTTTGTCAGGAGTGAGGAACCGCACTATTGTTCCCTGATCTCTTAGCCTTACAGCCCAGCAATGTTCTACCCCAAGTGCTTTCATACCTTTGCAGTCATCAAGGAGGCAATTCAATTTACGTTCTCTGATAGCAGTAGATCTGAAAGCTTTATGGCCCCCTGGTAAATATGGGCTCATAAATCCTCAGAGTTAGCAGTACACAGTTCCTGCTCCCTGCAGGACATATATGGGTTGGTGTTGGTAGAAGGGGAACATCTAAGATTTTATAGCACATAGAGATGCATTTGAGATACATTATTTCAGAAAATGAAGACTTCAGCTCCTAGGTGTGTGTGTACTAGCTAGAAAAATGTCATATGGGCAATCCAATGACTCAAAAGTAAGTAATGGAATCACTTTGCTTCGGGGAGACTGAATGTACCCTGTCAGTTATCAAAAGTAAGGCAGCCACACTTTCATATAAGTCTCTTAAATGCAGTTGCTTTCTGTTTTCCATATTGTATAGCCCCCCCTTTGCATTTCTGAGGCGATGACTGAATTGTCAACCAATGTCCATGGAGCTCTGTCCCAATAAATTAAGAAGAATCTGGTTGAGGCCAAGAGTGGGCCTCCTGATTATGTGGCTTCTTCAGTGAGAAACATCAGTGTAGAGAGGGATAGTTTAGTCTGACTTTGTTCAACATCTTTCCATAGCTTAATCCCAGTTTCTAGGAACCAGTCCAGGATCGAACTAATGCATGATGCCAACAGATATCTTTTAATACATGGAACACACAACCCCCTTGCAGAGCTGCCAACATCATAGCCCTCAGAGGAACCATGGAAGATGAATTTCCCCAAATACATTTGAAAATATTCCTTTGTAAATTACCAATTCTTGAGGTTAGGGGCATAATGAGCAATGATTGAAAACCATACATGAATCTTAGCAATAGCATTATCTTGATTGCAGCAATGCCACCCAAATAGTAAATCTCAGGCAGGTGCCATTCCTCTAAATATCACTCAGAGGTTTTAAGGAAACCTAGGTTGTCAGTAGTGTATAGGAGGGAGGGATTTTAATACCCAAATATTCCAGGCTTTCAGGTGACCATTTAAATGAATACAAATCGGCCAAGCTAGCAATTGTTTCCAGAGATTTACTGATGATGAACCCTTGGAATTTGAGTGACTGATTGAAAAACCTGAAGTTTCCCAAAATTGTGTTAGGTTCACCACAGCATCTGGTAAACAGGGCACAGCATCTTTGACAAATATTATATCATCTATGTAGAGGACAAATTATTGTGATATATCTCAGCATTTCATCCCCCTTACCCTATCGTTTTGCTTTAGCGTATATGGAAGAAGTTCTATTGCAAGGGCAAAGATCATGGGAATGAGGGGGCACCTCTCACGCATGCCCTTAGAGATCACGATAGACTTCGTGAAGGAGGAATTCACCTTAATTTTCATGTGGAGGGATTATTTATCTATTTTATTAATGTGTACATTTATATTTCGCACTACACCCGTAGGCATCAAGGTGCAGATTGCAGAAAAATAACAGACATTGTGAGAATGTTACTAGACAGTGTTTCAGAGAAGGACACGGTTACTTGGCTTAAGAAGAGAACGTCAAGGTACACTACGTGAAAAGCCATGTTTTCAATTGTTTATGGAGGATCCTGTATGCCTGCTCCACTCTGAGTGTTGGGGGTAGTGTGTTCCATAGTTTTACAGCAATTACTGGGAAGCTTGATCTGCCCTCGTCCTGACAGTCTGAATTTGGGGGGATGAGCCTGTTTGCAAAACGCTGTTCTGGTCGGTGTTGTAGACAGGGGTCTTGTAAATTTCTGAGCACGATAGGGGGGCATCTTAGAGAGGCACCTGTGGGTGATAGACAAAGATTTGAATATGAGTCTTTCTCGTATCGGGAGCCAGTAGGCCTTTCTTGTCACAGTGGTGATGCAATCCCGTTTAGGAATGTTTAGTGCTGAATGGGGAGCGCTGTTTTAGATCACTTGCAACTTGTGAATGTTCTGCTTAGTGCTACGAACGGAGCATTACACTAGTACAGTCTTGCACCAATGTGGCACGAGCAAAGGTAAGGCAATAGTAAGGCAACTGTCAGTTGATAGGAAAGTTCTACAGGCGTTAATAAGTATGATGGTGTGGGCTGCCAAGGAGGCGATAGCATTCCCTTGGCGTGTGAGAGAGAGGGAAGCATCTAGGTAGACTCCCAAGGTATTTACTAACAGGGAGACATGGATGTTAATGCCGTCAATGGTGAAGGAGGTGTATTGCTATGCAAGGTTGTTGATCACAGCGGCCAGGCCGGCAATGTCATCATTCAGACAGAGGATGTTAGTGGCCATCCAAGTTTGAATGGTCTGATAGATGGAGTATAACTTCTCAGAGTCTTGGTGGTAGTTGCCGGAGAGGGGAGAAGAATCTGGGTATTGTCAGCGCAGTCGGTGTAGGAGATGCACATTGAGTCTAGGAGGTCGAATAGTGGTTTTGTGAAAATGTCATAAAGTGTAGGGGAGACTCAACAGTCTTGGGGGATGCTGCAGGAGATAGGATCGGGGGGGGCTTGCATCGTCGCCAAAGACTGTGATTGTTCTGACTTTCAGAAAAAAGGCAATCCAACTATATGCATCAGGTGAGAAATTGGCCATGAAAATCAGGTGTTGACAGAGTATTTTAAGGTCCACTAAGTCGAACGCTGCTGAGAGGTCCAGTAGTAGTAGTAGGAGGGCTGAATTTCCATTGTCTTTAATTTCAGCTAACTGGTTCTTTCAGCCAAGCAGGGCAGATTGCGATTGGACTCCAGGTAATGCTGAATTTGAATATTAGCTGCTCTATCCAACATCTTCAAGAGGAAGAGGACAGTTGCGGTAGGTCGGTAGTTCATGGGGGTGGTGGGGTCCAGTGATGGTTTCTTTAGCAGCAGGAGTACCCAGGCTTCCTTCAAGCTGGTGGGATTTGGCAGTAGGCAAAGGAGGAGTTGATAAAGGTGCTGATAAAGGGGACTAGGGCTGCCGCACAGTCCTTAATAATTGTAGCAGGGTAAGCATCTCCTTTGCATCTGCAGGGCTCCAGACCTTTGAGTAAGGAGGTGACTTTGTCTTCAGAGATGGTGTTAAAGCAGAAAGGGGGAGGTCCCGTGAGGCTGAGAGGTTGGGGGATGTTAGCAGAGGAGAACTGTTGAAGTTTGTTGTGACTAGTTTCTGTAGGATTTTGTCAAAGAGGGCATTTTGGACCTTAGAGCACCAGCTTTCATCTTTGGAGAAGTCGGGTGTGGGGCAGGGGGGCGTTTCAAGTTCAGTCAAAATTGTGAAAATCTCTTGAGTGTTCGAATTCACATGGGCGATTTTTGAGTTGTAAGTGACCGATTTCGCTTATTGGATAGTTGTCTTCTACAGTTTGGCTGCAGTAGTGAACGTGGATTTGAGTAGGTTGGAGGTTTTTTTTCTCCATTTAGTCTCTGCCTCTCGAGGTCGAGCATGAACAAGAAGTTGAGGTGTGTTGTGGGTTTAGATTTATAAGGTGCAAGGGGGCCAATGGTGTCACACAGCAGTATGTCACACTATAAGTTAGCAAGCAAGTCAGTGTCAAGGTGGGCCAGATGTGCCAGTTGTAGCTTGTCAAGCAAGGGCAGGATGTGGTCTTTGGTGAGTTTCCATGAGCTACGAGCAATGGTCGGTGGCATTGGGATGTTACTATGGGCAGGTAGGCTGTTAAGGGCTATAGTGAAATTAATGTGTAATGGTCGGTTCATGGGTGAGGGCGGTTGGAAAGGACAGAGACCTGGCAGTTTAGGATGGTGAGCCAGTCCAGGATGCAACATTTTTGGTGGGTAGGTGCTGAAATGCACTGTTTAAAGCCAAGGGCGTTGAGGGTGTTCGCTACTGAGGCAGCATTGGGGTCATTGAGACCTAGGTTGAAGTCACCCAGGAGAATAGTTTTGGAAGAGGGTTTGAGATTGGTGCTCAACAGGTGGAGAATGTACTCCTTGAAGGAGTTCAGGGGTCCTGGAGGACGATAAATGGCATGCAAAGCAATAGTCTCCATATGAGATAAGGGTATTTTGAGGGAGAGTAAGTTATAATTTTCCAGCTGTGTAGAGCTGATCTGTCTGATAGAGAGGGTGTCTCTTGCTATCAAGGTGCCCCCGTCCTCTAGTGTTAGGTCTGTCACAGCAAAAGATGGTATAGTTGGGGGGAATAGCAATGGATAGGCATGGGCCTAAGGTGGCATGGAGCCAGGTTTTGGAAACGGCTAGAATATCCAGATTATTCACAGTGATGAGGTTGAGGATGTCAACGGGGTGGGACTGAATGGATCTGGCATTGACTAGAGCATAATCCAGTAGAGGGTAACAGTGATGGGGGCAAAGGTAGTAGTAGTACTGCTGTGAGGCAGACAGGTGTACTTCTTTGTGCGATGATGCTGCATTTGAAGATGGTGATGAGGATGTGGAATTGGTAGAGTGGTTTGCAGCGGGCATTGGTGGCATGCGTAGGGCAACAGGACATAGGCTTTACTTTAATGCTGCTGTGGTAATGGGATATAAGCTCCCTGAGAGCCTTGTGCGAAAGCGGTCTGCAGTCGGACCCACGGTAATGAGTGTGGTGAGTGCGGCTACTAAGTTGGGTATTCCTTGTGTGCATGGGCACTGGGGAGAAGTGTCGCTGGTGGCCAGTTCTAGTCCTAAGGTACAGGAATCTTTTTGCAGCAATGGGAGGCACCGTAGTGATACCTATTGCCTGATCACATGCACAGAGGATTGACTGTGGCAGGGATCGGAAGAGTAACCAGGAATACAAAAATTATGGCGGAAAGCATTGGCTTTATTTCTGCGTGGTAGAGAGTAAGTTAGGGCAGAAACGAGGTCGCAGAGTAACACGCACAGTATAGAAGCGCGTAACTTGGATTATCATTGTGTAGAGGGCCTTTTTGGGCTGGACAGAGCCAGACTGGCACTGGCCTTGAGTGAAGGCCTTCGGTGTGAGGACCCAGCTTCACATGCCGGCTCGATAATGGTGGGTGAGGTAACCAGGAGGTGGCCAATTGGAGGGCACTTTGAAACCCATTGAAACAGCATTCAAATCATGGTAATCCAAGGAGAATAAAGCCTGCTAGAGAGGGCTAGTTTCAAAGCCATTCATGGCTTCCGCCATCTTTAAAGGTACAACAGGAGAAGTACCTATAACGAAGGCCAGGTCGAGGACCTCCTTTGTATATGATGCAGTGGTGTCGGGGTTTAGCAAGCACAGACATCTACTGCAAGTAGAGGCACAGGGTGTTAGGCAGAATTGCAGGCAGTACCCTCTGGGACCACTACACACAACTAGGACTACAGGTGTAAGCAAGACCAACCCTTGGTATAAGTCTGTACCACACAGTTTGTTGGTATCGAGCTGAGCAGCCATGCTTATATCAAGACTCAATGTGAGCAGTACATGTAGTTACACAGAGGACTTTCAATCACAGTGGTTCAAGTAGACACTTATACTCAAGGTTTCTTGGTAAAACACTTATTAATTTATTACACAATCATTTAGAAAACATTTTACTAGAAGAAGACAACTTAATATTATATACCAATACACTTCAATACAAAGCTCTAAGTTTTTTTAGACAGTTTGAGCTCCCCTGAAGTAGGAGCAAAATGGCAGTTCATTTACTTAGCAGTGAGCAAAAAGGACAAAAGTAAGTAGAATAGATTACATATACTTTCTAGGCAGTGCAAATAATTTCAGTTCACCAGAAGAGTTCAATTCAAGTCAATAGGCCAGGCCAAAGTCAATGGGCTAGTGTTCTGGATAGGAAAGAGCAGTTGTGGTATCAAACGGTAAAGTCTTTGCAAAAGTTCACAGAAGTAGTTCAGACAAAAAAAGGATCATTTGTGGCATCACAAGCTGATTAGGCCTGCAAGTTGGGAAAGTTTCACAAACTTTCACCGCAAGAGTGGCATTCTCTCAATCGGGTTGGCACAGTACCTTTATATGAAGAAACAAATGATGCTGAAGTTGTGGTTCCTGGCAGCTACTGCAGATCTCGCTGTTCCTTGAACCTCAGTTATGGGGACAAGAGGGAAGACGTCGGGGGACTCCTGCACTGCACAGGATCTTTGAAGAAAGCAAACAAAATGGAGTCACTTCAGTTCCAGTAGCTGTAGTTTCAAGAACACAAGCTGGTGTCCCTCTCCCTGGTTAATCCTAACCAGCCCTGAGAAAGGTATTCAGGTGTCATACGAGTTGATTGGTCCCACCAACTCAAAGGAAGAAGCCGTCCTTGATGGAGCTTCTCTGTCGAATGGAGTTTGACAATTCAGACCTGCAGCAGGGCTTCACCGGGCAAACCAACGGTCCAGGAGTTGCAGCAGCCGTCCTCTTCCAGCTCGTCTTCGGTTCTTTCGTTCCAGTGGTCGACTCTGCCTTTCAGTCCATGAGACTCGGTTTTTAAACAGTTTTCTCCCTTTCATTCCAGCCTAGCTGTCACTCACCCAGCAGGGTGGCTGTCCTTGCCGGACAGTCAGCCAGCCAATCACGCCAGAGTGCATTTTGGTCTCCTAGGAGACTAAGTACAGGGAGTTACGGGTACCTCCCTCATTTCCTGCCCACCCCAGATACCTTCAGTCGGCAATCCCACCAGAGGCAAAGCGAACAATGGGGCCAAACCTGGTTTGGCACACAGAGTAAATCTCAAGAAGGACCTTTCCACAAAGAAATGGCAAAAAAAGAAGACTGGGCCATTTTGACAACAAATGGCACCCTTTGGTGCTTTACTGCAGCTGTGAACGCAGCCCACAGTAAATGCACACCACAGTAGTTAAAACAAAACCACTGCTACCAGCCATTCAGTGAGGAAGGGGTAACATAAAATTGTTACATGAGAAGTTAGACAAAGGAGATACTGGGTAACCCCTCCAGTATACCCTATTGTAAGATAATGTGTGCTGGGTCTAGAAAGTTACAAATGTAAGTAAAGTGGATTTCACTTTACTGCTCTGGGAAACAGTAGTTTATGCCAGAGAAGGTATTTAAACCTTTGGGAAATCTGAAAGACTTCCCTGTGCCACTGCACTGAAGGTGCTGTGTGACACAATGTAAAATATGATGCCTATGGAGTTGTGAGACTCCACAGCCAAAAGAAACACAAAGCTCAGAAATCACATTCAAATACATGAGAGAATGGGAAAAGGGGTCTCACTCTCTCCAGGTTAAAAAAAGCAAGTCCTCAAAATCCAGCAAAGTTGCTGGGGGTCTCTAAGGTGGAGGGAATTGGCACATTTCTGAGAATTCCCCCTAACACCTATCTTTCTTTTAAAATAATCTTTCAATGGTTAATACTCATAAATGTGTGACTAAATGTGCCCATATGCATGGCACATATACAGATGTGTGTGTAGGCTAGGGGATTACAGCAAATGATATTTAAAAAATACTGCATGTTGCTGTGATTAATTATATGAGAAAACATCATTTTGAATTTAAAAGTATTAAGAGCAGATTGGGCCCTCACCTTTTTCTTTTCACATCCACAGAAATTATCAGCCAATGAATATTGGTGATGTGTATTCTATAGGAGTGTCTGACTATGAGACCATCAATTGGAAAGATTTTGCCAAACCAACAGTGTGACATAACCATGGTAATATTGCCCATTTTAAAAAGCGGAAACACACAGGAAATAGCACCCTGACTCTGGAATTAAAAGGTGCAGGGAAGGAAAACATGTGTTCCAAATGGGATGGATTAATCAGAGAGACCAACTGAAGAGCTTAGATTCCACAAGGGCTGCTCACGGAAGGATGTGTGTTCTAGTAAGGCAAAGGGAACCTGTGACTGTTCTAACTTCAAGAAAGAACATCTGAAGGGGCCTATCTGGCTGGGAGATTACCAATCTGCAAGGGGCCATGCTGATTCAAACAACGTAGCCGTGGGAAACTTAGTGAAAGAGGGGCTGAATCTGAAGGTCTTGAGAGTTTCTCAGACAAATGGCCAAAGATAATATTGAATGCTTTGTAAGCATATATGGCCAGCAACGCACATTTTTTAACGAAGCTAGACCTGCAATAAACCACATTTTTCACACTTCTGATAATGCAATGAGAGCTATGATTAGATATAAATCCCATTTGTTTGGGTTTATCTAATGTCGCAAGGACCTGCATGAGATATGTGTTCAAAATGTTTTTGTAAATGTTTACATCAGCGTTAAGGAGCGCAATAGGCCTACATGAGGCACACTATGTAGGATTATTGCTTGGTTTCAAGATCAGTATTGCCGCAAATCCTGCCATTCAGCGACAGTGTGCTCCCAAGTCTAGGAATGAGTTGTACAGCTTTGTCAGATGGGGAATTAAAGTACTTTTTAAAGTTTTAAAAACCAATTTGTGAATCTGAGCATGGGGCGTTCCACAAAGGGAGGGAACTAGATCAGAATCAATCAAGAGAAATTTATACAATGTTTGCGTGATTCCAATTTTGTGCCACTCTGAGGATTTTGCCCTCCTCTCCGAGTCTGTTGAAGTATGATACATAGTTAAGTGTTTCAAATCTTCTCATTTTAGCGCCATGGCATTTGTTAACCTTCTTGCTGCTACTAGTTTCTGCTGTGTTGTATGTAATAATGATTGCATGGCTCGATCGGAAAAATGTGATGCTTTTTAAGATCTTGCTTGTTTCAAAGTAATCTAGGTCCTTTGCTACCCTGTATCTTTAGATTCCTTCTCACATTTCATTACCTTTGGCTCTGTTTCTCTAAACAATGATTCCCTGTTTTTTTAGAATGTTGCAGATAGTTGTCATATCTAAATACCCAGAATAACCTTCTTGAAAGTAATGCAAACGTGGATGTTGCCAGGCCCTGGGCTATCTTACCCATGCTGGGTGCTGGTACATCTCTATCAGATTCTCTGGCTCCTGTACTGGCCCTGCTTCAGCACCTCCCTGCAGTGGAACATGGTGGCACTGGTATTTGTTCTTCTTGACTGTGTTGCTGTTCTTCATCAGACAGAGTATGGGCTGAAGACTCTAGGGTTATAGAGCAGAACACCATGGTTGGTAAATGCATGCTGATGCATGAGTCAATAAAGGCACAGGCCCTCACTGCATCTGCAAAATTTAAGCAAAGATTCTCCTGGCACGTCATTCAAACATTCATATATAATTGTAGACATATTCTACCTTAAATAAGATGTTCTCTTGCTCCAGTTCTCTTGCCTCTCTGCCACAGTATTTTCTCACTCCAGTTCTCTCGTTCCATCTAAGCTACACTCCTATTTCACTCCGGGCCTGCCATTGAATTAGTCAACCATCCCTATCCAGGGTTTCCTTAAACCTTTCTCTTATTTCTCATCACCTCCCTCCTTTTTGCCCACTTCCCTAGGGTTTTCAGCATTCCCTTCAATTATTTAAAGAATTATTTTGACTCCATGATGTTGCCACAACTTTCTTCATTCCTGCTATCCACTGCCATAGAAGCCTCTGCTGGTCTGGTCTCAAGCCTCCCTTCAGATCATCCCCCACTGAGCCTTATTTATTTCCTCTCCCATGCAGCAAAAAGACACATGCAGCAAAAAGACAGTTAAACATGTGGCTTATGTGTTTTTTATGTCCCATGTAAGCACACCTGACCTCGTATACAGCTAACACAACATCGAACTGAGAACAACCCGGAAGTGCATTCGTAAGTGCACCGACTGTTGGACTGTCTGCCCTCTTTGCTTCTTATCTCCTGGTTTGCTGCCGGAATCCTCATTGCTGTACTATTTCAAAGTGCCAGTCGACAAGAGGAAACACTACGCTCCACGAAACGCGGCTTGTTGGACTGCTGCTGTGACGTGGTGCTTGCACGCCCACAAGTAATTACAGGGGACGTGTGTTTTGATTCTGTGTGGTGTTGTGTTGCACGGGGCCCCCCCATGCTGGGTGGTGTTGTGTTGTGCTGGGATACTGTCGGGAGACAGTGAGTTTGTTACGCTCCCTTCTTCCTCACATTTGAAAAGGATTCTTTCCTTTGTTTCAGGTGTTTTCATTGGTCTCTCCCAGCCCACGCCCACCAACGAGTTCCCGCAGTCCATATCTTCCGAGTGCACGCGCATCCGCGCGCACGCATCCCGGAAGTGCATTCGTAAGTGCACCGACTGTTGGACTGTTTGACGGGACACGGGCTGGGCTGGTAAGAGGTGATTTATAGTGATTTGATATACTGTATTGTTTCTACGTGTGTGTTGGAAGGTCTCCTGATTCTTGGGCACACGAGAGTATAGGAAACTTAAAAATATGGTTAACGGCCTACGCAGTGGGCGGAAACTTCGTGACACCTTACCTGAATTTAGCAATGATTCAGGTAATACTATTAATGAGTCTATAAAGGGGGTTTCTCTATCTGCTAGTGCCAATATGGGGTTATCTATGATTGATGTCTCTCTGTGTGTAGGTCCCCCGCGCAACTCATGTTCCAAAGTCATGTCAAAGACGCTTCTGTTAGAGAATGCCCCCATTATCCATCATTCGATTGGGGTTTGTGATATGGGACCTACCGATTCTGTAGAGAGCGTGGTTACCTTTAAAATCAATGACCTTAATGATTGCGAGGAGATATTGATTAACCAATCTCCTTCGATGACTTCAAAGTCCCTCGTCAACATGAGCGTACCGGCTCTTGTTGGAGGAACTTCAAGTAATGTCAAATTAGCGGATGTCTCTATAATACCACCTGGCATAGAGGCTGCATTGGGGAATCGTATGAGGTTCTCCAAGGCTCGCTCCCTCCACCCCGTTACTCACTCAAGATTTGGCATAGAAAATGTCCATCTATTTAACAACGTAGATGGCCAATCTCAAAGTATTAGTGGGACAGCTATTACGTGCCCTAACAAATTGATGGGAAGGGACTATAATAAAGTTAAATCTAGTTCCCCCACTGACACAAAAATTAATATTGACCCTATAGATGTACTCTCTTTGTTGGAACATGAAATTGCAATGTTCTCTGCATCACAGAATCCAGATGTTAGACACTTTGGCACTCACAATGTAATTGAGCAACAGAAATCACATAATGAGTCTATGGCTACTGATTTTCCGGTAATGACTAGACTATTAAATTTGCTAGACAAGGGACATGAACAAACCCATGGTGAAATAGGTATACTAAAAGGTGTATTAGTTGATGTTTTGTCAAAGATTAGCACCATAGAAGGTTTTCTATTTGCTTGCGATGCGGGTGTAATGTGTAAGGATATAAAGAAGGTGGTCCACTCGACTGTTAATCAAATGACCCTGCCAGATTTGAAATTAGAGGCAATGAAACCTCGTATTGAGGGCATACACCAGGCCTCGCAAACCTTGGCAGATCCAAGGATGGCAGGGGAGAGTAAACCGTCCTTTGCCGCCATTACAGCTGTCCCCAAAATTGATCCTAAAGTAGTGATTGAGCCAATGATCCAGAAGCTGTCTCACGCTATCTCAGCCAATGTGTTGGCTGGCTATACAGCAGTTGACGAATCGCTTTAGTGACCTTCCGTGTGATTTGCCTCCTGCGGATCGCATCCTTCGAGAAATGGGGGGAGTTGAGGGGGGAACACATTGAGGGGAGTGAATTCACTAGTAACCCATCTGACCGCACCAATCTAATAGAGCTTGAAGGTGAACTATATCACAACGGGCCCTCTATGTCCATTTTACCCTCTCCCATTGATTCCCAAGTTCCGATTGGCGGTGTCATGACTAGGAAGCAGAGAAAAATGGCTGCAAGAGCCCAAAAAAGGAAATTCCATCAAGAAAAAAATATTAAAGAGGCCAACAAAAAAACAAAAAATGACTTCTTGAAAGCAAATGCCTTAATTGAGGCCAATAAGAAGCCGTGCATCTCCATGATACCCGAAGATCAGGTCATTGACTTGGAGCAACTTAATCCAGAATCCAAGGAATTATTGAATTTACCTGAGTCTTGTGATTCTACCGGTTTGAAGCCTAAGGGATTGCGTGCTCATAACATTGAAATGCATGCCAATTTGAAACCGGGTATCCTAGGTGATACAATAGAAGCAGTACAACAAGATACAAATTTGGAATTTGCTAACTTTAAGCAATCGAATCTGTTGAACTTCTTCCCTAACATGAAAATCAAGAAAGCCTCGCACATAATGAAGGGAGGAAGCGGTGCTGGACCATTGAATGAGCATAGAAAACTAGCTCAAAAACAATGATCTAAAATTGATACTAAAGAACGTCAAGGAGGTCCCCGGGCTCCTTCGCATGTGAGTGGCCTAGCTGACTCCCCGACTCTTGAGAACCATGGTGGAGAAATCAATGGAGCAGAAGTCCCCACTGATATACTCCCAGAGGAGGCGGATTTACAGCTCTCTCCAGTGAAGCCATCTATTATGGGTTGGGAATCTAATGAACCATCAAATGGGAAAATTAGCCTAAATCGATCTGCTATCTTGAAAGCTTTCCAGGCTATACCAGCATTGAGAACTATCAGATCTGACGATATCGATTAGGTCCGATTATCTTCCAATAACAATAATAGGTTGATCTGTGGTTATCACTCGCATATCTTCATGATGATGATTTGGGCTCAAAGATCCGATTTCGAATTGATAGGTTTAACTCCATTCATATTTCCAAATGAAGATCTAGCGAAACTCTTTGTTGAAAAAACAGTTGCTAAGCAGACAACGCAAATGGGGTTAAATGAGGGAGCTTTCCCAGCCCCATTGAATGAGGAACATTTTAAGCAATTTATGACCTTAGCGATGGCTTGCTCTGGCATTAAGTCAACTGGGCCTCCACCCCAGATTTTGACTTTTCAGAACACGGCTAACAAATCGAGTAAGGGGAGGGGACTGGCATTTATGTCCTGGAATGCCTGCGGCCTGAAAAATTTCAGGCTCTGGGCATCTTAGTGGAACCTGAAGCTCGCCCTGAGATCATTTTGATTCAAGAATCCATGAATTTGTTCCATTTTGATATCCCAGGGTATTGTACCCACGTCCAACCTGCCATTAAAGGCTCACTAGGACGTCCATCTGGTGGCCTTGCGGTCCTCATTGATAAGGTCAGTAGAATCTCCTCTGAATTGGTCTTCGCTGACTATTCCATAATAGTAGTAAAACTAAGAGGTATAGGACGTGGTAGTGGCACACTGGTGGTCATTTGTTTGTATTGGAATCAAGTTCACATAGCACAGTGTGATTTACATGAGGTATTAGATAGAATTCTTGTTGATGTCATATCCAATGATCCAGGCATTCCTATAATTGTTGGGGGGGGTTTTAATGCTTCGTGTTTCACACCACCTAATTGTATTAATTCCCGTTTGTTTACCCCTTCTATGAATTTGGGGAAGAAGTGGGTTGATTATTTTCTTGCCTGGGACATCCAACTGGTAATCCCCAACCTCGACCACTATAGATATACTTGGGTTCGAGGTAAGGCATTCTCCATGATTGATTATTTCTTTGTTTCTACTAATCTTTTGGCAGACGTAGCATCACTAGATATATGTGATCCAGTTTTGGGTGATCACATGGCCCTACTCCTTAATCTGAAATTTTTGCCCCGACTATATGCTAAAGACTTGGCTTTAACCACAATTGCTTTAGATCGGCCAAAAATCAGTTTACGTTGGGATGGCAGATTATGTTCGAGAATGATGGATCGATTGAGACATGATACTAACATATATTTTCCAGAGGTCAGAGCTGGTAGGGATTGTCCCATTGTTGAATGGAATAATAGATGCAGAATACAGACTCATGTTCAGTATCTAATGTCTACAAATCAATACAGTAAAACACTGTCTCATCACCATATATTTAATTCAACAATAGCAAATCTTCGAAAAGAGAAACGTAAGCACATACGTAGTCTTGGCCCTCCATATCTAATGGGGGACAGATATGAGATGTTAAAAGCGAAAATTAATCAGAGATACCGTAATAGGCTCAAAACTATGAAATATGAGTTATTGATAGCTGATAACCAGAATATGCTATCTTATCTCCTAAAACATGATTCTCGACAAGTATGGTCTGCCTTACGATTGCTGACAGGAGCTTCATCGTCAGTGAAAGAAGCAGCTGTATCTGCTACTACCTGGGTCACATATGTACAAGCTAAATTTGCCCTTCCCCCACGATTTGCCGATATCGGTACCACGAACTATCACAGCATGATTTTAAAAAAATCCCCCTGGGTCTTGGACGACATTATTTGAGCGATTGGTAAGATTAAGCCCTCTCGGGCCCCAGTTCCCGATGGTATCCCACCATGTTTGATAAAGGAGGATCCCCTGTTCTGGGCAGGAATTCTTGAGAACAAATTCGATAGTGTCTATTTGACAGGCTGCATCCCACCTTCCTGGTGTTCGGCGAATATCATCCCCATTTATAAAAAGGGGAGTTGGGATGATCCGAATAATTTTAGACCTATTGCACTGATGGATGCATCAGTAAAGATCTTTACCTATTTACTGTTGGAATCCATTTTACAAATTATAGATCGACTAGATGTTTTGCCTAAATATCAGGTGGGCTTTCGTAAACAAGTGGGGTGCTCTCTTAATGCCTTTATATTAGCACATCTATATGCCCAAACCAAGGGGAAACGTACCGGTCCGATTTATATGGCGGCCTTGGATTTAACAGCTGCTTTTGATTCAATCATTCGTGCAGTTCTTTGGGAAAAAATGGCCGCTTATGGTTTCCCGATTTATTTGGTGGCCATTTTAGCACTTCTCCATCAAAATACCACCTACAGAATTAGATTAACTAAAGAAGGAGCCCTAACTGACAAAATACCCACAGAAATCGGCCTTAAACAGGGCTGTAATTTGGCAGCAGTTTTGTTTAACTTGTATCTGGCTGATCTTGAAATAGCTTGGGCCGATGTTGTGTCATTTCCAGTGAAATTGGGCAGTTTGGTAATTAACTGGCTTGCTTTCGCTGACGATCTCTTGTTTATGGATCGCACCCCGTTTGGCTTACAGGCAAAATTGACAGCTTTTCAATCTTATGCCTATAAAAACAACCTTCAAGTAAACACACTGAAATCGTTTATTATTGTGATTGCTGATGGGAAAAAGAAAACTACCAAATTTACCTGGTTGCTTAATGAGTGTATTATCCCCAAAGCTAAGATGATGCATTATTTAGGCTATCAGCTCTCCGATTCCTACTCTATAGGAATGTGGAAAGAGATGATTAAAAATAAAGTTAAACCACTTACTTCCCAAATGAAAATTATTTATCATAGATATTGTAAATTTTCTTTGGACCCTTTAATACAGTTCTACTTACTAAAGGTAGAACCAATACTCTTGTATATCTTAGATATTTGTATATTTGAGATAGAGGACTTTTTGGATTGTACACAGGGAAAATTATGGAAGCAAGTTCTGGGGATGGCTATGTCTATACCGAATATGATGATTTGCCACGAAGTTGGGATTTTACCCTTATCTGTTAAATGGTATTGGCGACGACTCAACAACTATGTCAAACTATTGGCTCCACCAAAAAAATCTTTATACGAGGACTTGGCACAATTATTGAATGAGGAGGATGTACCCTCCATCGTAAAATATAAAGATAAAATGGACAAAATACTAAATGAGACCATGATCGACAAGGATGATCTAATAATATAAATCCCAGCTTGTAAAAAGAAATTTCAAAAATATTTTTGGTGTGTTATGGTGGATCAAATTGGTAAAAGTAAAATGTATTATGAATATGCCAAATTCACCAGAAAACTTGGAGACCGTGCGCATTACTTGGAAATTTTCCTGTGTAATAATGCAAGAAAGCTGTATATGAGGTTTAAACTGAATCAATTAATCACAAATGAAAGGTTGCTTCTGTGGGCTCAGTTCAGTCGTAACAAACCTACGGGTAACTGTCGCTTTTGTGAACAAGGGAAAGTGCTTGAAAGCTTGAAACACCTTACCATGTTTTGTCCATCTTTTGACTCGCAAAGAAATGTATCCTTTGGGCTGTATATGTATAATGACTCTGTTACTTGGAAAGAATCCTTGTGGAGAAGGTGTATGGAAGGTTCAAGCCAACGGTTGATACTATGTTTGACAAGATGTTTAGGACCTCTGGATTCAACATTAACTCTGCAGTACAAACTTCTTACAGAAACTAGTGTTTAGTCTATTTTGAGATACTTAGGCTTTAATTGGACAAGGATATTGTATTGTATTGTTTTGTTTTGTTATGTTATTGTTATGTCTTGTTCTTATCGAGAAATGGTTGTTTTGAGAAATTTTAGATGTATCTGATTTGTAATATTGATTGAATTAGAAAACTGACTTGTAATTTTGTAAATTTTTATTTTTTCATTTTAATCTATAACTTGTTTAATTTTGTAAAGGTTTGTTTTAAACCATAAACAATAATAAAAAAAACTGAGAACCAACACCCGTCCTCCTGACCCCACAGTTCTAGCTTCAGACTCCAGTGTGGGCTGTGCTAATGTTCTGCACTTTGTATTGTGTAAGTTAATATTCTGGATGATGTCACATCATTTTCTGTGTTCAATCTCAGAGATGGTCTGTCCTTTCGCTCCGTGTACACAGTCTTCTACCAGAACTGGTGTGGATTGATAATCACCCTTCAAAACTGCGCTGGTCAATTGAAGGTCAAGGTGATAGTGCTTGTCATTAGAAAAATGCTTCCATTTTAGAACTGACAGATGATCTCCAGGTCAAGGTAGAGGGCTGAAATAATCTGATTGCTCCTTTTCCACCTCATTTTCCTTCACAAGCTGATGACCTTTAACCCATTGCACAGAATGCAGCCAATCCTTTACCATTGCCTGAAAAATTCTTTAGTGCCCAATTCACCACATTTTGGTTGTCACAATGTCTGTTTCAGTTTCTTATGAAACTTACGCACGTTTAATGCATTAGTACAAAGCAATTTTATTTATATCCAATCTGTGCAGTGATGCAAGACTTGATCAACGTTTCCATTAACCTCTCCACTATTATGCAATTATACAGGATTCAGTGGAATGTGTAAGACATTGGGCCTCATTATGAGTCTGCTGGTCCGGAAATCAGGGTACCGGTAGCAACGTACTGGCACCCTTTCCGGATCGGCAGACTACAACTCTGCTTTCCTGGACGTGTTGGGCGCAACGGCCCCAAAAAGCAGTGTTGTCACGGAAGCACTGGCATTGTTAGCAACAGTGCCAGTGCTTCCATGTCCCCTTTCCCATGGAGTCCTACGAGAATTCATGGGAATGGGGACTAACATTTTCCACTGCCTGATATCCCAGGCCGCTGGGTCTTTTAATGTCCCAGTGGAACCGGGATATCAGGGATATCAGGCGGCAGAAACAGTGGTTCAGTCCGGTAGCACCGACAGGTTACCGCCAGACTTGTAAATAGGCCCAATGTTTGGAAGCAAATGCACCAAAGAATCATGAGAAGAAGAACTCTTAACTATCTGGCAAGGAAACAGCAATTACAATGCTGCAATTGTCTGAGGCGTCCCAGTCTAGGGTCTTTCAAAATAGCCTATGTGATGAACATAAATAAGATCTAGTGCATATCCGTTCACAATCTGTTAACATAGACAAACACATTGAAGGAATAGTACATATTGACCAATATTTACAAGGGAGGAAACAAAGGTGTTTGTTTTCCTCCAGAAAGTGCTCAACATCTGCCTCAACAATGGTGCCCTGCGCCAGAAACAAATACACCTGAACCAATGGCTACCAGAGGGATAACAGGTTCTTTGATAGCAGATGGTATGCTAGAATCTGACAGGGTAACTTGTGTATGTATTGCAAGGATGGGTTTTTCAGGAATGCCCACAGGTACACCCGGGAGACACCAAAGCTCAGAGGTGAACAGGATCCCATATTTACTTAAAGAAGAGCCTCTAACTTGCATTCCTTGAAGCCTATTCCAACATATGTCCCATGTATTCCCCCTTTAGACCTCTGCACTCCTCTGGCACCAACTCTTTGTGTGTAAAGCATTTTGCTAAACAGACGGCAAGAGGCCGATCACTTTCCTCAGCTGGCTCCCTTCTTTGTAACAGCCTCCCTCTTTGTCTTGAGCAGGACTTTCTTAAATTCCAGAAGCTCCTCAAGACTTTCCTCTTTACCTTCTCCCCCCCCCTCTCCTCTGGTAATCTCACAGTTGCTTGTTGGGTGTTCAGAGCCCTTATGCATCCTCGGGGCCCTGACCTCCCACACCAAATCAGTCCCAGCTTCTTTCTATCTTCAGCACTTGCCTCGGTTCACCCTCCACCCTGGAGGCTCACACTTACATTCATTGCACTTCACCTGTTGCTCACCCCTGAACACCCAGCACCTATCTCATTCCCCCTCCCCTCTGCACTTGCACGCTCTGAACACTCACAAGGCATAGTAGGTTTGTCTCCCCCATACTGTATTTAATAGTTGTTCTGTTTTTCATTGTTTCTCATCCTCTGTCCTCTCCCTGTTGCCCTGTGGGTGCTTTGAAACAATATTTACTTCCTGCGTAAGCGTCTAACAAGCAAACAATAAATAAATAAATAAATACATGTTTTTGCCAGTATCCCTGTTTGGGGCAACCAGAAAATCAGAGAATTGCGTGGACCTCTTCTTTCCCACTCAACACAGAAGTACCGTTAGAAAGAACCAGAAGAGTGTAAGAGGATTCAATTCAGCACTACAGCTAAGTTAACGCCTAGTCTAGAATACTGAATGAAAACCCTTATTGATATATCTTTAGGTCCAGTTCATGCGTTCTGGATGACTACCCCTATATAACACCCCTCTCTTGGAATCCCCCTGACCCCACTGAGCCAAGAAGTAGTTCTGTTTTGCAAGTTTAAAAGGTTTATTTGATAAATTAATATATATATATATATATCACACTTTATAATAAATTAATAATTGAATATCACACTTAATCTGATATGGTAAATATTAACAACGGAGAATCTGGCACTAGCACACTTCTTTATAATCAATAAGGAGTTGACATGAAATGGATAAGATAGCACACTGGTAAATAGGTACAAAAGTATAATGTGGTAGAGAATGCTTTATAGAGTTCAACTGGATGTAATGTTGAATGAAAATGCAATACAGAAAATACTCAATATGGTTTCAACAAACAATGTAATCACTTCTCTCTGGCAATCCCCTCCCCCCCTTGATGCAATGCAAGGAAATGGAAGGAAGCACACAGTTCTCAGAAATGCAACCAACTGTAATCAGTTCAATCCCCCCCAAGCTTAGACAACAGAAGTTTAAAACACAGATAGGAGTTTGGAAACACAGGCCCAAATGCTTTGATATGTGCTAGCAATGGATGAGAAATATGCTGGAAATGCTTTTTAATTCCCTTTCAGAGGTTCAGGGTGAGTGGTATCTAGTTAATATTAGTCCAGGCTCACACTAGCAATGAGGCAGGGATAGTTAGCAGGTTAAACGAATTTCTGGCAAATGGAAGGCAAGCAGCAGCAGTTTTACACGTGAAGAAATTTGCAAATCGCGGTAAATTCGCGGATGCGTCGAGCGCTATTACAGAGGAACCGCAAGGACTATCTCTATCGTTTTGGGGTCCTAGGAAAGCCTAGGATCTCAGCTTCCAAATGAAAGTTATTGCAAGTCTCTAGCCCAAACGGTTGCGGAGATATGACCGATTTACTAGAGGTCGTTTTTGGTTTTTGCAAATTTTAAACGCACACTTTTTCAGCTTTAAAAATGATGGCAGAATAACACAATTTCTAAGCTGCAGTTCTACTTAGATTAAAATAGGATTGAATTATATTATTTTAACTAAGAGATTGGTTCTGCACAGTTTTCTAGGTACTCACACTATATTCTTGAGTGAAATGGGCCTCGCCATGGATCTGGTCAGGGTTTTGGACTGGGCTCGGGTCTCTCTCTGGGCACAGCACTGCTTTCTCTCTGGGTACAGCACTGCTTTCTCCCTCTGGTCTGGTCTCTAGTTCTGGATAGATTGAAGTCTCTAGTTTGGCTCTCTGGAGGTTTGATGGAGGTAAAGTCTGGATCTCTGGATGTTGTATGGTCCGGCAGAGCGCGTTGCAGCAAATGGAATTGAAGGTCCCTATCTGTCCTGTCTGTCTGCTTTTATGTGTTTAGAATGTGGGTGTGTTCTAGCATCACTGACCCTACCTCTCTCTCAGCTTCTAATTGGTCAAACTTCCATTTATCATTTGATTGGGGAATGAACTGTGAGTCAGAGGGATGTCATTTTATGGCTTGCAGATAGGACACTCCTCTGTCAGATTGCACACATTCTATATTTGATAATAAAAGACATATTTCACAGTTACACAGTTGCTTGAAATTACATATACATGGTGTGGCTGAATTTAGCCATGTCTCTGTTCAAATCTGCTGTTTCTAGGAGCTTGCATTCAAAAATGGCAACTTCTAGCACTTTTTCATGTGCTGAACAACATTGGATCTTCATTAAATTTTATACAACTGTTCCTCACATATCTACCCACATACCAATGCATTTTCGTTTGTCTAGCTGAAACAGGGAGTCTGTAATATTAATAAACAATGGGGTTTTGCCCCAGAACATCACACAAATTGGAGTTTGGGCTTGAATTAAAGGTACATTTTTTAAATTAAAGCTCTCAAAGTTATACATTTCTGTCATTTGATTACAAAGAGTTATCAGTGTTTTTGTAAAATATATATTTTTCTTTCAATTCAGTTCTCAGAGTGTTGGAGTCCGCCTCCAAGACTTGGGTGGGTCAGTCCTCTGGGCAGGCAGGGCTTTGTTGACATTAAACAGTCAAAATCAACATATTCCTTTCAGAGGAAAGGGGCCATTGTGTGGTCTCTGGGAAGCTCCCAGCCAGTCTGCCTTCTATCAATCAAGAGGTCATGTGAGATTCTAACTCCTGGTGTGAAGCTCTGGAGGTGAGGGTTTCCCAGGCTTCAGGCCTCTGGGAACAGCATGTGGCTAATTTTTAATTAAAATGCAGCCTTTGAAGTCAGCTAAGTCAAATCCCTTTGTCAGCTACTGCACTCAGTTCTCCTATCAGAGTTTAGACCGCCAGCGCCCCCTTGAGGATTTTGTTGGTACTGCATGCAATTTTGGGATTTTCTTGGATTAATGCATTCTAAACAGGAATGGTTCTTACATGGTAGTAAATCCTTGCTTAACATTGTTTTGATGGGGCTCCTTACAGTAAAATGGTTATGTGGAACCCCACAAAAGGGTTGAATCTTTAAAGTGGTCCAATGAGTCACGATGTCAGCAACTTTTTGACATCAGTAACAGTGGATTTTGTTAACAAAGACCTTTCTTTACACTGGTGGGTGGCAAGTTAGGTAACCATTTTGGTGTGCGCACAACTGCGCAGCTCTCCTGGATTCTGGGATGAAATGATGGGCGGCGACAGCGCATCCCCATCTTTACGCACTCCAATGATTTATTTTTGTTCTGGGGTAAAATGATGGGCAGCGACAGCTTAATCCCCATATTTACCCCGTCTAATGATTCCACATGGGTCAAAACCCTCCACAAACCCCCCCGCCCGACTGCGCTTTGACTTGAGTCGAGGGGGAGTCGGTTGCAAGGGAGGTTTTGAACCCTGGCGCTGGTATGTCCACATTATCTTCTTCCAATTCTGTAGATGGCACAGTCAGCATCTTCCTCTCCATCCGGTCAGATCGATCAGTTCTCCTCGCCGGTCCTGATAGGAAGATTGGGCGGTCCACTGGGCCCATTGAATCTTCGTTCCCGGTCTGGTGAAGTGGCTACCTCTGTCTGACTCAATCCTTTGAGGTAGACCAAAACGGGAAAAGATGTGGTTAATCATCAAGGCAGCTGCAGTTTCTGCCTTGCAATTTGGGGCTGGGAGACATTCCACCCACTTGGTAAACAAGCATGTCACAGTCAACATGTACTTATTCCACCTAGCCGAGCGAATCACAGGGCCTACAAAGTCGATTTGTAAATCTGACCATGGCAGTGTCATCCCCCGCTTTTGGAGAGGCGCGCGGTGCGTGAGGGATGATGGCTGAAATTGTGCACACACAAGACAACCCTTCAAATATTGGTTGAGGTCCTGGCCCATGTGTGGCCAGTATGCAACCTCTCTTAAGATTTCCAATGTTGTGTGAAACCCCCTATGACCGGCGGTGGCCGCATCATGGGCGTGACTTAACATCAGGCTTCGGAATGAGGTAGGAACCACCCACTGATCGTGGCCAGCTTTGGATTTCCTTACCAGCAAACCGTCTTGGATTCGGAACATTTTTGGACATTTCATCAACACTCTTAGGTCCTCTTTCCCAATGTAATCGGTATCCGTCAGGGGAAAGTTCTCAGGGTCCTCAAGGTGCTGGTAAAATTTACCAATAATTGGATCCCCCTTCTGAGCGGTAATCAAATCAGCATCAGGGGTCTCCTTACTCCATTGTGCAATTGAAAGGTCGTTGTGAGCATTTGTCTGGGACCTAGTGATAGCAGTGACCTGGATTTCCCCCAACAGGGACTCAATCTCAATTAGATCCCCTTGGATGGCCCCGGTCTTGGCCAACTGATCAGCTAAGTCATTTCCAGTTTTGTCTGGTCCCTCTACTTTGGAATGACCCTTGATCTTCTTCCAATAGATGGTCATCTCGTTCGAGGTGACCAGATCATCAATGTTTTGGATCAACTTCCCATGTTTCAAGGGTTTGTTGTTAGCACATAACATGCCTCTGGTTTTCCAATTAACCAGGTGCTCCACGAACCCGTTCCGTACATAATCCGAATCTGTGATTATGACCAGTTCGTGGAGTTGATGCTGGACAGCAGTGAGGATGGCCTGATGCACAGCCATCAATTCTGCCACCTGACTACTTCGGGGACCAATTTTGTATCCAGCGGAGGGTTCTGGGGACTCATTCACCCATGCATTCCCTACGCCAGCCACCAGTTCTTTCTCCCCGTCGTTGTCAACATGGTAAGAGCATCCATCCACATACACAGTGGGCATTCCCTCACACTTGTCTTCTTCAAAGACTTTGTGGGGGGAATTAAGGTATGCCTCCATGTTGTCCTTTATTTTTAGACTTTCGTCCTCGAGACAGTTTTCTCTGGCACAATCATGCAAGTCAGCCAGACCTTGCGCGAGGGGACTCTTCTTGTTTTGGCCATATCTGACCTCCACAGGAAAGCCTTGCATTGACAGAATCCAGGAAGTAATTCGGGAATTACTCACATTTCCGGCCCGGATTCTGTCACTTTGGAGATATTGCAGAGGCTGGTGTGGAGTCTCCACTATGATGTGTTCCCCCTGGATAAACGGGCGGTAATTCTTCAATGCCCACACCGTTGCCAGGAGTGCCTTCTCACAATCGTTGAATTTCTCCTCCACAGAGGATAAAGTTTTGCTCACATAGGAGATTACTTTATTGACCTGGTCATGCTTTTGGTATAATACTGCCGTCAAGCACGTATTAGAGAACCCCGTCTCCAGGAAGAACTCCTTGTTTCTGACCGGGTAAGCTAGGCAAGGCGCTTGTGAGAGGCTTCTTTTGAGTTGTTTTACTGCCTCGGCTTGTTCTGGACCCCATTCCCACTTGACCCCCCCCTTCAGGAGATGAATCAGGGGTCTGGTGATCTCTGCGTAGCCCTCAATGAACTTTCTGCTGTAATTAGTCAGTCCAAGGAGGCTCCTTAGTTCCCGCAGAGTTGTGGGGTCTTTCAGTTTCTGAAGTGCTTCCACTTTCTTTTCCTGGGGACAAAGACCCTGAGGAGTAATCTCATGCCCCAAGAAGTTAACACGGGTTTTACACCACTGTGCTTTCTGAAAGGAAAGTTTTGCTCCGGCGGCCCTCAACTGTGTCAGAACATAACGGATCTCCGCTATGTGTTCCTCAACAGTTGAGCTTTTGATGAGGACATCATCTACATAAGCCAGGTTACCCCTTGCACCCAAGTCGGGCATGGCCTTGTGTAGAAAAATGTTGAATTCATTGCCGGAGTTGAGGTATCCGAAGGGAGTCCGGGTCCATGTGTACTGCTGGCCCCCAAAGGTAAAAGCCAGTTTGTATTGGTCCTCCCTGCTGACAGGCACGGTCCAGTATCCATTGGTCAGGTCTATTGCAGTGAATACCTGTGACCCCTGAATCTGGGCCAGCCCTTGGTCAATGTAGGGCAGAGGCCATCGGGAAGTATGGACCCGTTTGTTGAGCTCCCTGAGGTCGGCACAGAGTCTCCACTGGCCGTTTGGCTTCAATATTCCCAGCACCGGATTATTGAAGGTGCTGTGGACTGGACGGATTATTCCCCGGGACTCAAGTTTCTTAATTATTTCTGTAAGGGACTCCATGGATGCGAGAGGCAAGCGATATTGCTTCACAAACACTGGGGTCATGCCAGGGTCCGTGGGGATTGTTGTTGTGTGGATGTCAGTGCGACCACAGTCATATGAGTCTACCGCAAAGAGATCTTGGAAATCCAAGAAAACTTGTTTCAACTTTTGCTTTTGTTCCAGAGTCACACAGGCATCAGCTAGGTTGACTCTCTCTTCCACCATCTGCCTGAAGCCTGGAAAGACTTCTGGTTTGGCTATCTCCGCGGCCTCCTCCAGCTGGGTGGAGAAGTCCCTGGTCAGAGTGCTGATTTGGACCGGAGGCTTCAGGTGGGCAAGGCAGCCTTCATGAACCTGGAAAATCACCTCATCCCTCCTGAATTCACAAGTCACATCTTCCTTACCATAAGGGCAGGAAGTGTACACCAGGAAGTTCCCCCCATGCCGGGTAAAAATCCTGTCTGGTGTTGTATTGTCCTCACTGTCACTGTCAACCCAGTCCTTGGGGATTGGTCCTAACAGTTCATTTACAAGATCAATGGAGAAATGTCGGTCATCAACCGCCATTCCAATAATGGTGCCTGCGGCTAGAGTAATACTCTTTAAGTCGCTGTTATCCACCTCTATTAGAATGGTGTCATGTTCTATGTTGACTAATGGAGTTGGGTTTACCCCCAACCCTTGCTGTTGGAGAGAAGCATTTAGATGTATGTAAGCATCAGGGTTTTTCAACTCTTGTCCCCTTTTAACTTTCACTTCCAGGGGGAATTGTCGGGTCCTTTCTGGGATGGTGACTTCCTCTTTAACTTGAATTTCAACTGCATAAGGTAGCAATTGAGCTGACCTAAATGCTTTTTCTGGATCATCAAAGCCCATGGGATTATCCGCTAATCGGGACCAGGCTTTGAAGTTTATTAGGTCCAAACTAATGGCAAAGCGATTGAGAATGTCACTGCCTAAGTAAAAGGCGGCAGTGACGTCTCGCACGACCCAACAATTATGGACTATGCTCTTGTTGCCAATGGAGATTTTGAGCATACACCTGCTTGGCAGGAGATGTTTGGAATTAGGTGCTTCCAGGTCCATTTCCCATTTGTCTATCAGTTTGAAGGTGGGAATGGCTGGATCTTTTGGGAGTTGGCGAAACATGGCTTCGCTGATGAAGCTCTTACCGTTGTTCACACACACTCGAGCGAGAACAGAGTCCTTCCCATCATTTAACTGAACAGGGATGAACAACTGCTCTCCAATTTGCTGAATATCAGCCAGGCTCTGAGCTGATTTCACCTCTTTCTGGACTATAGGAGTGGGAGTTTCAGATTGTGGATTGGTATAGAATTTCAGAGTGTTTCCTTCCAGCGTGGAATACCACTTTAGACTGGAAGGAAGGTTGATTTTCAGAAATAGAGAGGACCCCCCATCACCAGTCTGTTGTCCTACTGCTATTACTGTCACGTCTGGAATTTGGCTATTCTGGAAGTGAAATTCTACTTGGTCAGATTTTTGTTCAACCATGTGGCAGGTGCCGTTTAAACTAACATGGTTGACACTCTGTTTTAATTTTATTGGTCGGCTAGTCTGGGTCCAGAGGACCTTGTTTACACAATCTATTAGGGGTGACAACCTTCTCAGGAGGTCATTCCCTAGTAAACAAGGGGTGCCCTCTGGGGTCACAACTATGACCGGGTGTTTCAACTTATGTCGCCCAATTTTAATGTCCAAATCTGCCGTCCCCTCGACAGGAATTTCCTTCCCGTCAAAGTTCTGGAGTTGTCCAGGAAGAGAGGTGAGAGGAATTTGGTAATTCTCTCCCCTTCCTGCATTCAGTTCGTCAAAGGCCCTTCTGGACAGAAGGGTAGCTTGAGATCCAGTGTCCACCAGTGCCAAAATTGTACCCTGTCCCTGTACTTGTACCGGGGCATAATATCTTCCCTCCTTCTCCTCAAGGGGGCACAGATAATGTACATTTTTGGACAACTGGTGGGCTAATTTTCTGGTTTTGGACATCGCTAGCGAAGAGATTTGGGCAGAATTCTGTGGAGAGCCTTGGGAATCTGAAATTAAAATTTGGCAACTGGAGATCAGAGCCATGGTGGGTTCCCCTGGTTCCGGTTCTGGGCCGCCCCCCCCTTTTTGGAGGCAGTCCCCAGGATGGGTTTGAACCAGGGGATTTTCTTGCTGTTGGTTCTGGGATGAGATGGTGGGCGGCGGTAGCTCAGTCTCCACATCTCCCCAGTCTGGATTTGCATCCCTAGGGACCCATTTTTCTTTGGGAGGAGTTCCCCCCTCTCTGAAGGAGAAGATCCTTTTCCCAGGATCCTCTGAGGATCCCTCTCCCTCAAATTGGAAGATCTGTACCTCCTCCTCAAACTGAGTCTGTTTGGGTCTTTTGTTTCTCCTACCCCCCCTCTGCTCCTTAGGAGGCAGACTTTCAGGGGCAAGAGATTTTGTTTCCGGTTCCTGGGTTTCCAGGGGCTGTTTACAAGTGAGGAAGGAAGCTTCCTCCAAGGCTTTACACCCCCCTTCCCTTTATGCCTCCTCCCTGGGAACCGGTGAGTTATCGGGGTGCTGCCCCCGTCATTGTTCTGGAGCACCAGGTCCAGAGTTGGGTGCGTTCTGCGCCGGCATGCTGATCTGAGGGTTCTGCTGAGCCCTCAGTATGTGACCCAGATCCCGCGCCATGTTTTGAACCTGGCGCTCTAACTGGGAAACCCGCTCAGGCTGATACGGGACCCTGTTTTCTCCCCTGGGCTGATCCCGGGAAGGGTAGCTGTCCCTCCTCTGGTAATACCCCGGGTTGGGAAGATTTGGGTACCCCTCCACCCTTGGCCTCCCCTCTCCCGGATTCAGTGGTCTGGGCTCAGGGAATTGGGGAAAGAAGGATGGATGGTTTTGGGGCTGAAAGTCGGGTGGATATCTGGGGAAAAAGTTCTGCCCAGGGTTTGGTAATTTTCTGCCCTCCTGTGGGAAGTTTGGAGGGAAGTTCCCTGGGTTAGGTGCTTGGCTGGATCCCCCCCCTTGGGCTGGAGGAGTCCACACATAACCCAGGATGGGTCGATTTCCCTTGTAACGGGGACTTACATAATCAGGAGAGCGAGGGACCCCATTTGTGGGGCTGCCTCCCTGGCTCCATGTCTGTGACTGACCCGAGGACCTCCTGGTCCTAGCATTATTAGGTGCAGGCAGGTTTTTAGGCCCCCCCATCTCCAAATCCAAAACGGGGGTGACCTTTACCTCTGCCACCTTGGCAGCAGCAGGGGTGCTGTTGGCTTTGGGGTTTTTCGGGGCATTACTTTTGCTATCTATCGGTTTCTGCACCTCATAGATCCGGGTAGCCTGTTCAATGACCCAGTCTAAAGATCTTTTCTCGTGAAAATCCCTCACGAGCTGGGTCATGATATATTTGGGCAAGGCATGGAAAAACGTATTAATAAATTCCCTGCTATCCGTGCGCACCCTTCTTGTGGTCTGTGCAAAAGCACGCTTTAACTCCTGCACAAATTCTTGTGGGGCCTGATCCTCCCCACATTGCAAATTGTAGGCTGACTTGCAAGACTCTTGAGGATTTCTGTGAACAGAAAAATGTTTCAAGATGGCCGCCTTATAGGTGGACCATCTTAAATGATTTTGGTCCTCCAGCCCCGCAAAGAAACTGGAGTATTCCGGGGAGAAGGTCCACTTTACATATTGAATACAGCTTTGGCTGTCCTTCAAATGGAAAGTCTCCATCATTTGTTCAAACAACTCTAAGTGCTCCCAAACAGAATACTTAGCGTTCTTATGGTAAGGCGTGATGACGCTCCTGATCGCCTTAATCTGCTTTAAGGGGTCCTTAAGCAAGGCCCTTTTTGCCTTATTGGCCTTTTTGGTTCGGGTAACCCTTGTCCATTCTTCCTCGGACTCAGAGGCACTGCTCCCAGAGGTTCCCGTCTGTTCTTCCAGGTTTTCCCGGATTCTGCGAGCCTGGGAATGGCTGGCAGAATGTGGGGACCTGGTCTCCTGTGTCCTGCGCAGTTCAGAGGAGTCTTCAGATTCCTCCTTGCTGCCAGGATTTGATGGGTACCCCCTCCACTGACCTAACTGGGCAGAGGTTTTCAGGATGCCCTTAATGGGCCTACTCTCCTGGGGTTCCCCATTGAACTGTACTGTACTTGGGTGCCCATACCCGGATGCCCACCCCTCCATTCCTGAGTGGTACTGGCCTATGAGCCCCATACTCTTAGCTGGATAGTAATCTGCCATCCCTGTGGCCCTGTGCTCATGTGCGCCAGGGGACATGGGGGTGGTAGGAGGGGTGGTAGGAGGTGGAGATGAAGGCCCCTGGTGTTAGGGCTCCTGCGGTTATGGTCAGGAGTCTCTCTTTCCCAGCGGACCTCATCTCTATCCGCCCCTGCTCCCTGTTGCAATGCAAGAGCCTGCATTTGTGCTTTCAGTTCCTCTGTTAAGGCCTTACTCGACTCTATCAGTTTCTCCTGCATCGCTACCTGTTGCTGGAGCCTCTCATTGTGCTGGCAGAGAGCCTCATTTTCCCTCTGTACTTCCTGGTTGGTCCTGGAGAACTGGGCCAGTCTTTGCTGCAGGAGGGTTACCTCCTGAGCTGTGTCCCTATTGGCCTGTTCCTTTCTTGCTAGAGCATCCTCCACCCTCCTGGTGTGCTCTAGCAAGTTCTGGTGTTCTTTTTGGAGGTCACCCAGTCCCTGGTGGGCCAGGTGATTTTCTTCCATTTTTCTTTTTAAATGGCAGACTTCCTGGCCTAAGGTATCCCTTTCCTGACTGAGAGCCTGCATCTGTGCCGCCAGGTCGTCCCTTTGCCTTTGGAAGGCACCAGCATTCTGGCGCTCCTGATCAAACTCTGCCTGGGTATCCAGGTCTTTCAGAATTAGTTTGTTGCTCTCTGCCTTCACTCTATCTAGGTGGCCTTGCAGGGTGACTACCTGCTCAGCACATACCCTGTTGAAGTCCAGTTGTTGCTCCAGCTTTTTCTGGTTTTGCAGTAGGGAGTCCAAACCTTCTTGGTATTCCTTCTGCAAGGCCAGAAATCTGGTATCCTGTTCTACCTTTTCCTGTTGCAGCACATCCATATCCTTCTTTATTTTAATGATGTGCTGCCTGCTATCATCTTCTGACTCCTGGCTCCTCTGCAGCCTCTGCTCAGAAGAGACCAGGTCCGATTGGGCCTTCTGTACTGCCATCTGTTGCCTATTTGCCAGATTTTGGCTTTCAGCACATCTATCCTGCACGTCTCCCATATATAGGTACAGGTATGCTGCTATCCTGGCAATCTTATTGTGTTCCTCTTTGGCTTTAGGAGCCATATATAGTTCACTCAGGGCCACATGTAAGGGACCCTGATCTCTATATATATCTGACCCTGTTTCAGTGACCTGTTGTGTGATGGCCTGCAACCACACATCCTGGCCCTGTTCGGTCCATTCACCTCTCACAAATAGCTTATGCAAGAGGTGCTCTCTGGCTATTTTCATGTCTACTAAGGTCGTCATTCTAGAGATTGGTCTCTGTCCTGACTTACAGAAGTTTGTATTTTATTTTTGCAGAACAGAACTTTTCTTGGAGTGTCCCTTTTGAGGAATGCTTCACAGCGTAATGCAGCGTGGTGATCCGACTGGATGTATGTATCCCGTCAGTTAGCACACTGTATTAAGCTGCACAAGTGGTATTCTAACCCAACGTCTCGGCTCGAGCCCCCAATTTGTAAGAGGATTCAATTCAGCACTACAGCTAAGTTAACGCCTAGTCTAGAATACTGAATGAAAACCCTTATTGATATATCTTTAGGTCCAGTTCATGCGTTCTGGATGACTACCCCTATATAACACCCCTCTCTTGGAATCCCCCTGACCCCACTGAGCCAAGAAGTAGTTCTGTTTTGCAAGTTTAAAAGGTTTATTTGATAAATTAAAATATATATATATCACACTTTATAATAAATTAATAATTGAATATCACACTTAATCTGATATGGTAAATATTAACAACGGAGAATCTGGCACTAGCACACTTCTTTATAATCAATAAGGAGTTGACATGAAATGGATAAGATAGCACACTGGTAAATAGGTACAAAAGTATAATGTGGTAGAGAATGCTTTATAGAGTTCAACTGGATGTAATGTTGAATGAAAATGCAATACAGAAAATACTCAATATGGTTTCAACAAACAATGTAATCACTTCTCTCTGGCAATCCCCTCCCCCCCTTGATGCAATGCAAGGAAATGGAAGGAAGCACACAGTTCTCAGAAATGCAACCAACTGTAATCAGTTCAATCCCCCCCAAGCTTAGACAACAGAAGTTTAAAACACAGATAGGAGTTTGGAAACACAGGCCCAAATGCTTTGATATGTGCTAGCAATGGATGAGAAATATGCTGGAAATGCTTTTTAATTCCCTTTCAGAGGTTCAGGGTGAGTGGTATCTAGTTAATATTAGTCCAGGCTCACACTAGCAATGAGGCAGGGATAGTTAGCAGGTTAAACGAATTTCTGGCAAATGGAAGGCAAGCAGCAGCAGTTTTACACGTGAAGAAATTTGCAAATCGCGGTAAATTCGATGATGCGTCGAGCGCTATTACAGAGGAACCGCAAGGACTATCTCTATTGTTTTGGGGTCCTAGGAAAGCCTAGGATCTCAGCTTCCAAATGAAAGTTATTGCAAGTCTCTAGCCCAAACGGTTGCGGAGATATGACCGATTGTTATTGTGTACTGTTGGGGACGAGCTGCGCATTTTGGAAAGCACCGAAGCAGCATTTCCATTTGTCCCTGCCTTGAATTGGCCGCACTGCGAGCATTCCGCTCTTGCCGCCTAGAGCCCGCACACAGCTGCCAGAGCGGGGAGGAGCCTCAGTGTGTCACGTGTTGGATCACGTGACTGGGAAGGAAGGATATCTTCCCGTCACGGACGCCTGAGCCCGTTGTTATTGTGTACTGTTGGGGACGAGCTGCGCATTTTGGAAAGCACCGAAGCAGCATTTCCATTTGTCCCTGCCTTGAATTGGCCGCACTGCGAGCATTCCGCTCTTGCCGCCTAGAGCCCGCACACAGCTGCCAGAGCGGGGAGGAGCCTCAGTGTGTCACGTGTTGGATCACGTGACTGGGAAGGAAGGATATCTTCCCGTCACGGACGCCTGAGCCCGTTGTTATTGTGTACTGTTGGGGACGAGCTGCGCATTTTGGAAAGCACCGAAGCAGCATTTCCATTTGTCCCTGCCTTGAATTGGCCGCACTGCGAGCATTCCGTTCTTGCCGCCTAGAGCCCGCACACAGCTGCCAGAGCGGGGAGGAGCCTCAGTGTGTCACGTGTTGGATCACGTGACTGGGAAGGAAGGATATCTTCCCGTCACGGACGCCTGAGCCCGTTGTTATTGTGTACTGTTGGGGACGAGCTGCGCATTTTGGAAAGCACCGAAGCAGCATTTCCATTTGTCCCTGCCTTGAATTGGCCGCACTGCGAGCATTCCGCTCTTGCCGCCTAGAGCCCGCACACAGCTGCCAGAGCGGGGAGGAGCCTCAGTGTGTCACGTGTTGGATCACGTGACTGGGAAGGAAGGATATCTTCCCGTCACGGACGCCTGAGCCCGTTGTTATTGTGTACTGTTGGGGACGAGCTGCGCATTTTGGAAAGCACCGAAGCAGCATTTCCATTTGTCCCTGCCTTGAATTGGCCGCACTGCGAGCATTCCGCTCTTGCCGCCTAGAGCCCGCACACAGCTGCCAGAGCGGGGAGGAGCCTCAGTGTGTCACGTGTTGGATCACGTGACTGGGAAGGAAGGATATCTTCCCGTCACGGTCACCCTCGCGGCGTAAGCCCTGGTGGCAGAAGGGCTGGTGCTGTTTGGCTGTTCGGCGTGGGCGGCAGCGGACTGCAATATAGAGACTGCAGAGCCTGCATATCGAGGTGCTCTGGTAAGTGGCGCACCACTTGAAGGATTTTAATAACACTTAAAAGTGACTTGTGGACTGCTTTTATTAGTTTTTATTTTTGCATTCATAATCAAACTTACAGGATTTACTGACCAGCTTTCCTATCATGCAGTCAAGATTGCCGGCGATAACAATGGCCTTGCCCCCAAAATCTCAATTGGCACGCAATTCGTGCTCACGAAATTCTATAGCATTAACTGTACAACATCCACCACTGTCTTTGTGCTCAACGCCAATAGCCAGCAGAACGCGCAGAGGTCGCAAGGCTGTTCCTCTCGGGCCTCCTTTGCAGGACATTCGACAATTTTATAAAGGATGCGCAAAGCCGCAAGTTGCAAGTCTCCCAAAACCTTTGCCTATGATTCATATGGTTCATGATCAAACTTTTGTTGATTTAAATGCTCATCCTGTTTTGTGTAATGATACCAAAGATGTGCCAATAGTCACCAAGCTAGCAACATCTATTTTGCCTGGGCCGGTTCAATATGGTTCCCTTTCGGATAGCATACTATTACATAACATACCTTCTTCTGCTCCCATTCCACCTGTAGGAGCTCAAACTCCTATTGTTGCAGCAAAAAATGTTACTGCAAATTTAAATTTGAGTCATGCTGATCTGTCCTCCAAATTACTTTCTGTGGACGTTTCTCCTCGTCTTTCTGAATCTCCCATTATGTTCTCAAATTGTGAGTCAAATTGTTCTGCTATTGATGCTTCTTATCTTGCTCCCACCCCACGACAACATTTACAATCCCCAATTTTATCATGTAAGGTGGACTCAGAAATGACAAATAAAAACTTAGTCAACTTGACATTAGCTGCCATGCACACCTCACTCCAAACATTAACAAAACTATTTGACTCGTGGACAGATAAGTCCACTGAACATACCCAAAAATTAGACAAAATCTTGGAATGGCAGGAGCATGCACCTATCTTATTTTCTAAATATGCTAATGTACAGAAAGCATGTGAACCAAGCGATATGCCTGTAGTATTGAAAGCCTCTTTAGGTACCCAAACTTCTGGACCATTGCAAACTTCGGTGAATCATCATACTGAACATAGTACACCTCCCAATTCTTCTTTATATTCTGCCGTCCCATACATTGAAGGCATAATTCACAGCGCCGTGGTTTGTCCAAGTGCTTTTGCACAAGGCCAACCCTCCACCCAGACTGATTCTGGCACCTCATCAACCGCTAATGTCCCTTACGAAATATTCACAGATAGAGCGCAGACAGGTGCTGGTAAGGGGGTTCCTATCAAGAGGACGGGGTCAAAAATAATAAAAACAAAAAAAACAAAAAAATCAAACTATTACCAATCTAGACCATGCATCCAAAACCAAAAATTTTATTCGTCAGATTCATTTGCCTAAAAAAAATGCTTTAATTGCTGCTTCAGCAGTATCAAAAAAATATCAACAAATGGCTTTGTTGCGCACCTCGACCATTTCCCTGACTAACAACTCCAAGAGTGCGCCAACTGTGCCGTCTTATGCCCCTTTGGATGCTCTGGTGACAGCAATTGATGCACCTAAATTATTAAACCATATACCATTAAATGAAAGAGATATTACCCCGAATCCCTCATCCTCTAAAGTAAGCAGTCCTTCATCAGGGTTCCATCGCATGGAACTTCGGCAGGCTGTTGATGCCTATATGTCAGATCAGGGTTTTCGCAAACATGAGACTTTTCCTGTAACTCAATCAATTCAGAACAAACAGGTAAAGACCGTGGTTGAACCAAATCGTCAACCTGCGAGTCACCCACTGTCTGCCTTTAGCGAGCCCAAGGCATCTTCTATCAAGCATTGTTCTGAAACTAATATTTTGCCCATGCCCTTATCTGATAAGTCTGGGAGATCACTCTTGGCTGAAATCGTCCCTGAATTATTCACCCTACTTAAAGCCGCGATTTCTAAGGATCTTCAAATGTCACCTAGTACAGCTTTAACTAGTGACAAAAAATCTACCTCTAGTCACTCGGTTTCTTTGGATTCCAACAACAAATCCAGTACCATTCACCCCCCCCCAAAACGTTTAGCTAATTTCTGTCTAGTCCTAAAATGTAGACCGTTGCCATATAAGCAGTTCGTTTTGAACAGAAACTCTATTCTGAATATCTTTGCAGACATAGTGGCACTTGAGGATATTAGTTCGAACGACTTAACATTAGTAGATTTTTTTGATAATTCTAACTTACATATTGTGAGACTTTGGATGCAATCTCGTGTAATCCAAAACGCAATATGGTTAGCAAGAAAGGATCTGTTCAATCTTGGTTTCGAAGTATATTCTGAATTCAATCTTAATCCACAGGTTGCTCAACAGCAACACTTCCTGAGTCAGTCAAAACATAGTACACATGAAAGTCATTCTTATGGGTTTAAAGATTCTAGAGCTCTTATAGGATCTGAACACCAGCAGTAACTAGATCAAGCTCAGACCCCAAGTGAATTCACATGTCTAAGTTGGATCTCTAGGGGTTTCTCTCACCTCTTGAATAATGATCTGAGTTTACTAAGCAAATACAATCTGATACTGTTACAGGAAACCTGGCTGACCAACACGCCAATTTGGGACACACATGATGTTTTAATGACCACTGCTAGTAAGAGTACTTGTGGTAGACCATATGGTGGTCTACTAACAGCCATTCAAGCGAACACCAATACCAGTCTCACTTCTTGGTCATCACCCAATCCCTTTATTCAAATGTCCCGGCTCAATTTGGTTGCCACCTCGTATGCCATTATAAATGTATACTGGAATCCGGCGGGGATAACGGATGAATGCTTTCTGAATACGTTGAGCGATATGATCAGCCTCATTTGTCTAGACAATACAGTACATAAAATTTTGATTGCTGGTGACCTAAATTTGGATTGTATAGCTGGGAAAACCTCAAATACCCAATTTAGAACCAAGAAATGGTTACAATTTGTAAAATATCACAATCTTTTTAGACTCAATGGTGCATTTAAATCCGATATCCCCCCGGGTTCAACGTGGCATAGAGGGCAGTCTTCTTCCATCATAGATTATATGTACATGAACCTTAGCTGTTTCTCTGATGTGATAGACTTCGAAATTATAAAATCTGATGTGAGTGACCACAATCAACTGACAGCCAAATTTTTGTTTAAGGGTGGCCCAAACTCACAGAGAGATAAATATCAACATTCTCAATTGACCTCTAATAATGCAGGTAACAAAGTAAGATGGACGGACAAAGCTTTAGATCGCTTTTATACACAATTGAATCACGAAGCTAACAAAATCCAACTGAACGTGGTCAATTCTAACATCTGTTATTCTGACATGATTCAAGTTTTTCGACCTGTATTGCCGAGCACTTCATCAAAATCTAAGACCCGTCCTTCCTTCCCTCATAATTTCAATTTGGATGTCAGAAATCATAAGAGATTATTCAGACTTCAAAAAAGGGAAGCCATGAAACTACCTCATAGTATGCGTCATAGTCAGCTAACAAAAATTAAAACCAGTTACAGAAACTGGATTAAATCCAGGCGTGCCACATTATACCATCTTGACAGCCAACTGTTATTGGCCACTATTCAAAGCCAGAATATTGCTAACACCTGGTCCCTGCTCAACCATGCCACTATTGGGCCACAGGTAATAGTACAAGCCAATGAAGTCACCGAGGCAGACTGGATCTACCATTTTTCAGCCTTATACAGTCTTCCAAAAGGGGGCTCTGCACCATTATCTGACAAGTTCACGACGAATTTTCATCTAAATTTTGACTTGGATGATATTCGCCTGTTTATCAAGACGTCCAGTCGATCTGGTGCTTGCGGCCCTGATGGTCTATCTAACAGAATGTTTAAAGATCATCCAGAAATCTGGGCCAAAATACTATTCCAAATCTTCTCTATCATTATTAAAACGCAAACTTTACCCCCTTCCTGGACTCACTCAATAATTATTCCTATTTTTAAGAAAGGGAACAGGAAAGATCCTACATGTTACAGACCCATAGCGTTATTGGACGCCCCCGGTAAGATCTTCTCTCGTCTAATTTTAAGAGAGTTTCAAAAATGGACCATGCAGGCTGGACTTAATGATCCTTTTCAAGCAGGCTTCGTGGCACAAGTAGGCACTATCCCCAACATTTTTACCTTAAATACACTTCTTTCTGAGCATACTGCTCAGAGACAGCCTTTGTTTCTAGCCTTTGTTGACTTTAAAGTCGCTTTTGACTCAGTCGACAGAGCGCTTTTATTCTCAAAATTAATCAAACATAATTGTCCCTCTTCTCTGACATCATTAATAGTTCTCCTTCACACAAATACTACCATGCAGGTGAGACTTACTCTGGGGGGCGATTTGACGGCCAAATTCACAACACACAGAGGATTGAAACAGGGGTGCATCTTGGCCTCCTCTTTATTCAATTTCTTCATCTTTGATTTGGGTATTGCTCTCAAGCAGATAAGCAGTGACTCTCCGACAATGGGTTTGACCAAAATCCAATATCTCCTTTATGCAGACGACCTAATCCTCATTTCAAAAACTCAAAGTGGTTTACAAAATCTTTTAAATGGTCTGGAATCGTATGTAGATACAAACCATTTAAATATAAACATGAATAAAACACAAATAATGGTTTGCAAATGGCACTTGGGAGCGAAAGTCAAACCATTCAGATGGAAATTGCACAACTCTGCCCTTGACAAGGTATCCATATATAAATATTTGGGGATTTTGATCACCGACACCCCTGCAAACCCCAGTCAAGATATTGAACTTAAGGGCAAACTACAGACTTTAGTTGCACAGGCCAAAATACTAATGGGCAAATTCGGCAAATTTACAATAAAACATGTGGTAACTTTCTATATGCAGAAAGTCCTTCCAATCTTAACTTATGGGTCAGAAGCCCAAACCCCCAAAAAAGAACTTTGGTGGGATAGACTGGAATCGGCCTTCTGGAAGCAAGTACTACATTTGCCGGCAAGCACCCCGCTTCCATTGATAAGGTTTGAACTGGGCTCTCTTTCCATCTTCTCATACGTCACTTGGAAATACTGTGCATTTCTCCGAAAATGTCTTCTTTCTCTTAATCGTACAGACATTTTGGGCAAAGTGGCTGTCCCTCTATTAAGCAGAGATCGAATGTTCACCCAAAAATGGTGTAAGGCAACTTTAAATGCACTAGCTGATGCATCAATTTCGCTGGAGCTTTTATTAACAAATGAAAGCAGTGCAAGGAAAAAAATTCAACATCATGATTGGTGTACCAACCAAAATAAATGTTTAAATTATAAAGACTTCAAACGAAATTTATTTGGTCATAAACGTCATAGTGTTATGGCTGATTATTTGGTCAAATTTCCATGCTCTAAAATACGTCAAAAGCTGCTTCGTTTTCGCTTGAATTTGTGGCCAACCCGAGATGTCCTGTCTCGTAGAAACTTAATCCCGAAGGCTGATAATTACTGCCGATTTTGTAAAGTTTTAGACCAAAAAGAAACATTGGAACATTGCATAGTGTACTGCCCTCAACTGGCGGCCACTCGTATGCTATATTTTAAAAACTATCTGGAAGACCAAAACAGGTATATATATAAAGATCTGTGGCAATTTATCTTTTTATCACCTAAGCTAGTCATAAAGATAGCCACGATACAATTTTTGGATGCTGTATTTCCTGCTAAATGCTATAAGCTTCAGTCAAATCCTAGTGAATACCAAAAAGAGTACCAATTGAACAGCCTTGATTGTTGAACCCATTTACTACACGTGCTGCTGCTCTTGTATAAATCTGTTGGTAAATAATTATGAAATGCAATTCTTTTGTATGTTGAAAATTTGAAAGGTTGATTGTATTAACCAAACAAATAATAATAAAAAAAAAAAAAAAAAAAAAGATATGACCGATTTACTAGAGGTCGTTTTTGGTTTTTGCAAATTTTAAACGCACACTTTTTCAGCTTTAAAAATGATGGCAGAATAACACAATTTCTAAGCTGCAGTTCTACTTAGATTAAAATAGGATTGAATTATATTATTTTAACTAAGAGATTGGTTCTGCACAGTTTTCTAGGTACTCACACTATATTCTTGAGTGAAATGGGCCTCGCCATGGATCTGGTCAGGGTTTTGGACTGGGCTCGGGTCTCTCTCTGGGCACAGCACTGCTTTCTCTCTGGGTACAGCACTGCTTTCTCCCTCTGGTCTGGTCTCTAGTTCTGGATAGATTGAAGTCTCTAGTTTGGCTCTCTGGAGGTTTGATGGAGGTAAAGTCTGGATCTCTGGATGTTGTATGGTCCGGCAGAGCGCGTTGCAGCAAATGGAATTGAAGGTCCCTATCTGTCCTGTCTGTCTGCTTTTATGTGTTTAGAATGTGGGTGTGTTCTAGCATCACTGACCCTACCTCTCTCTCAGCTTCTAATTGGTCAAACTTCCATTTATCATTTGATTGGGGAATGAACTGTGAGTCAGAGGGATGTCATTTTATGGCTTGCAGATAGGACACTCCTCTGTCAGATTGCACACATTCTATATTTGATAATAAAAGACATATTTCACAGTTACACAGTTGCTTGAAATTACATATACATGGTGTGGCTGAATTTAGCCATGTCTCTGTCCAAATCTGCTGTTTCTAGGAGCTTGCATTCAAAAATGGCAACTTCTAGCACTTTTTCATGTGCTGAACAACATTGGATCTTCATTAAATTTTATACAACTGTTCCTCACATATCTACCCACATACCAATGCATTTTCGTTTGTCTAGCTGAAACAGGGAGTCTGTAATATTAATAAACAATGGGGTTTTGCCCCAGAACATCACACAAATTGGAGTTTGGGCTTGAATTAAAGGTACATTTTTTAAATTAAAGCTCTCAAAGTTATACATTTCTGTCATTTGATTACAAAGAGTTATCAGTGTTTTTGTAAAATATATATTTTTCTTTCAATTCAGTTCTCAGAGTGTTGGAGTCCGCCTCCAAGACTTGGGTGGGTCAGTCCTCTGGGCAGGCAGGGCTTTGTTGACATTAAACAGTCAAAATCAACATATTCCTTTCAGAGGAAAGGGGCCATTGTGTGGTCTCTGGGAAGCTCCCAGCCAGTCTGCCTTCTATCAATCAAGAGGTCATGTGAGATTCTAACTCCTGGTGTGAAGCTCTGGAGGTGAGGGTTTCCCAGGCTTCAGGCCTCTGGGAACAGCATGTGGCTAATTTTTAATTAAAATGCAGCCTTTGAAGTCAGCTAAGTCAAATCCCTTTGTCAGCTACTGCACTTAGTTCTCCTATCAGAGTTTAGACCGCCAGCGCCCCCTTGAGGATTTTGTTGGTACTGCATGCAATTTTGGGATTTTCTTGGATTAATGCATTCTAAACAGGAATGGTTCTTACATGGTAGTAAATCCTTGCTTAACATTGTTTTGATGGGGCTCCTTACAGTAAAATGGTTATGTGGAACCCCACAAAAGGGTTGAATCTTTAAAGTGGTCCAATGAGTCACGATTTCAGCAACTTTTTGACATCAGTAACAGTGGATTTTGTTAACAAAGACCTTTCTTTACACTGGTGGGTGGCAAGTTAGGTAACCATTTTGGTGTGCGCACAACTGCGCAGCTCTCCTGGATTCTGGGATGAAATGATGGGCGGCGACAGCGCATCCCCATCTTTACGCACTCCAATGATTTATTTTTGTTCTGGGGTAAAATGATGGGCAGCGACAGCTTAATCCCCATATTTACCCCGTCTAATGATTCCACATGGGTCAAAACCCTCCACAAGAGTTTAACTTGGTTGATATTTAATGACTTGCATCTGGAGCCATAACTAAAGAAAATAGTAGGCTTATATGTGCAAAGAGCAGCCCATAAACAATGCACATGCTTTGATCTTACTGATTTGAGAAATGTCTGAGGTTTGGGTAATATCAATGCATACTTCAGGCCCACAGGAATGCGTGATTTTCTCATGATTTCTGTGGAAGGGCATCCTACTGTTTAACATGTCCATTCACATCGTGCAGTGCATGCACACACACATTTGTGATTTGCCCTCGGTTGTGGCACGCAGACACATTGCATGACACCCAGTGCTTCTTTTCTACATTCACGGACTATTAGGCATGTAACACACATGTGTCATGTGCTCACACATGATTTGATTTTGTATCTCAAGGGCACTTCTGTGTTTTTGGAAAGTGGATTTGGGGCATTTTTTATTTTTTTTATTTTTATTTATTTGTTTAATTGTATTACAATTTTTTAAAACCAAAAGAAAAAACATTTCCGTAGTGTCCTTCTTGCGTGGGCCTGGCTGGACGATTGCTTTAGTGTGCAAGTTCGTCTATGTTTTCACTTTCCAGGTGTTCATTACATTAGTCAAGGTTCAGGGCTCAGAAAAATAGTGCTACCCCTGTCGCCCATCGAGTGTTCGTCCCGCTTGCCAAGGCGTTCCACCAAGTCCCTGCATCGAAGGTTTCCCTGCTTGCTAGGATTTTAGTCAGGTATTGCGTTCTTGGCACATTGGTCCCAGGGCAGAATAATAACAGATGGCGTGAAGTTTCCAACGTTTCATTCTCTCCACAAAAACGACAATTATTTGTGACTGCTTGTTTCCTGCTGGCCTTTACTTCGTTTGTCAGGATCTGATTTAGTCTAAATCTCCGAAATAATTTGGCCGTTTTTTATCAGGGAATTTTGCTAAGTAGTTTCTCACTGTGTTGACTTTCGCTGGAATCGTTGGAATGTCCTTTGTTGTTTTATACCGATCTGCCCGAGCCAAAGTCGTAATCCAGTCCATCTCTATTAATCTTTTGTTGACTTTATTGGGGTTGGAATTGGGGCATTTGACTGACATCCCTGGCGCTACTGTCAGCTCTACCGGCCGCATTGATTGATTGTACACATGCATGTGACTTCCATGATGGCATTGATGCATGGGCTCTGTGGATTCGGCCTTGTTTTACCATCTGTGGGAAGGTATTTGATCATATGGGACGCCACAGTAAAGGACTCTCAGCATTCGTAAATGGTGGAATATATTTTGACTTGTTGCCACCTGATGCGCTGAAAAGGTGTCTTTCTGGACTTACCTGCTTTGTTGGTATTTCATAATGGGTACAAGGAAAATTGTACAGATAGGACTGCTGGCATTTACATGCCGAGATTGGCAGTAGACAACATGCAATGTGCACATTGGGCACAGTAGTAAAACCCCACATGTTCTTTCAGGTGTATGTTCATGCTCCAGGTACATCATAAACACTGGTTCTAAATTGCACAAGTGTGGTTATGCATAAAATCATGCACCCATATACGTTATGGTGCAGCGGGTGTTCATGTCATGTGTTCCTGCTGCTTTGGAAGCAAGATGGCACGCAGCAAGACAGGTTCGATCCCCGGTCCGCGCTTAGAAACCTCTGGGTATTAAGCACGATATAAATAACCTATCATATCATGTCCCTGGGGCTGCTGTACAGATGTGTTGGCCAGTCATGTATGACGGCTCAAGGGATTGCCCTTTTTGCTGGCTTGTGACATGACACCATATTTGTTTCATGAATCACCAGGCCATAGTTTTGGAAAGCCCAATGTGATCAAGTGATCAGAATGATGGTCAGCACCTGCTGCTCCCATCTCTGCAGGGCCAAAGGTGATGGTGGTTAGGCACCTCCCATGGCCAAGCGCTCCCTGCACTGTTTAGCAACCAGTTACCAGACGTGTCTATGAAGGACCTGCTTGAACCTCTGGATCTGGGCCACCCTGTGAGCTTTTGCTGCAACAATGCAAGCACGCTGGTCAAGCATGAGGTGGGCCACTGGAAGTGGCCACAGGAGCAGGGAATTGGCAGATGCACTGGAGGTTCAAGCTATGATGACACTCGCTGGATGGGGTGCCAGGAGCAAGGGCTAGGGAGGAAGGGTAGAGGTGTGTGAAGGAGTGAGGGGAAGTGTGCACTACATTCAGGGGGAGAGAAGGAGGGTGTGTAGCAAGTCGGGGGCATGTTGGATGCAAAAAGGGGATATCAGAAGTCCGGGGTGGTACAAGAGGCAGGGAGGGGGTGTCATCAGTCTGGCGTGGATTACGTTGCAGCCAGCGCATAGGAAGAACAGAGGGAAACAGCAATGAGTGGGGAGAAGGCAGCAGCAGTCACGCATGGACGCTGCAGTATTTGATGATTGAAATGATGCAGTGTGGCCTAAAGGAATGTGTATGTGTCTCGCTTTGATGCATGCATAAAGGTGAACTGCTTCATAAATACATTGTATGCCTTCATGAACATGTCCTCCCCTGTGTTTACAAGACACAGAGTAGATATTTTCAAATGCCAGCTGATTCCATCGTGGGGGTGAAATTGTCTGTTCGACGCATACATTGCTGTAAAAGTACGTGTTTGCCAGCGGCTTGTATCAGAACGTGTGTAAAGAGCTGGCACTGAAGGGAGATAAGCCAGCTAGCTATTACCAGTAATCGTTAGTGATGATGGGTTTTTTTTTGCTGCTGCGTCGCTATGAGGCTTGTTGTGGCTATCTGTGGAGGTGACTCACACGTGTGTCATTGTTCTCTCTACCTACAACCGACAGTCACTAAACCACTGGATTGGCATACGTCAGCCTTGGCCAAAGTACCGGTGTAATGTATCATTAACTCGTCATACCGTAGAACTGTCTAGAAACGCAAATACAATATTAACGTCAAATTAGGAACGTGGCAGCGTTTTGGCAACGTGATGGATGTCTTTAGTTCCAATTCTGTTTGTCAATATAGACGAACCTAGCTCCAAGAAGCAGCATAACCTTTATTGTGGGAGGAGCAGATCAGACACGGGCAGCGGTGCTGTACATAGAACAGTATGGCCTATGGTGCCCAACATGATATATGTTAGGTTATATTTATAACACGGTTAATACTCAGAGTTTTCTAAGCGCAGACCCGGGGATCGAACCTGTTGTGCTCTGTGTTGTCTTGTTTTCAATGCGAGCGCGTTGCAGCCTGAGCTATCCTCCCGAGCCTAAAATGTCAGTCTAGATATGATAGTTGGGTGCACGGAGGGCAAGGCTGGAAACATGTACTTGTGACAGAACTCTGTACAGCTTGGTTTTCATATTTACAATTAACCTTGGCATTTTGGTGAATTAATATTCCTGAAAGACTTGTGAAGAAATAACTGTTATTCACAGCAGCTTAAATAATTAAAAAAGAATGGTGAGGGCAGTTATAAATGTATTTTCGTGGAGTATAAATGTGTACCCAAGGTGAGAGGAGCTGAAACCTTTGCATATACTAATATTTGCAGTTAGCTAACACCCAACAAAATCTCCTGGCCTGCCTCAACGCGGAGGACCTGTTTGGTGCACTTAATGGAGCAGTGCCTAGTGGTGTTACATGTGTTGTCAAGATTACACACAGTCACTCACAATCAAGCACAGTGCAGGCCCTGTAACAGAACCAACACCGGTGGTGACAAAGCTACAATATTTCCAATTCCAATTTTGGATGATGGTAGTTGCATCCAGGGAGTCACACCACAGAGGGTGTACATCAAAGTGATAGAGAGCATTGTCGTGAGATACATAGTCAAGGGTGGAGTATTGGGTTGCAGGCAGCTTCCATAAAAAGGATATGAACATCGGCAGCTTCCTGGAAATATGATGTGAAAATTCGAAGGGATTTCGCAATGGAAATGCTCGTCACTGCATGAATTCAACTCACTTGCCCAAATGCGCTGATGTGAACCGAATAGGTAGCCATTACTATCAGCACTGGCAGGTGTTAAAAGATGTAATCAATGGCTCCAGTCAGATGGAAACACAGCAGACAGAGGACCTGTATGGAGGATGTCTATCTGTCCCTCTCAATCCTGGTGTCGGCTGAGGGACCCTGTGCAGACAGACAGCATCACCTAGCGTGGTTCTCCACAGAATAGTCCGGAACCTGTCACTCTATATCCACTTCCCTCTCCAGGGTTTGGCAAAAGTGTGAAACTATCGCTGAGCAGGCAGCCAAGCAGTGCACAATCAATGTCCAGCACTACTTAGAGAACTCAGCACAATGTCACTATGAGATCTTAGTTGCCCTACTTTTTCATTACCCAATAGTTGGAGTTAATGTTTGCTTTTTTGTATTTTCAGACTGCTATTTGTATTTTTTCTCTGATGAAAACATCCACTAATTCGAGGGACTATGCGTCAAAACCTGCTGGCTCTTTGATGATTTCAGTTATAGATGTCTAAGGATTTGAACATAAATAATTCTTAAATGTTTATGAAATAGGATTAGTATAGCATAGTGCCTCTTGATTGTACATTGTTTCTGTCTTTGTCATGATTGTATATTGACATTTGAATTATGTAAATCAGGTTTAACTTTGAGGATATTAATGAATTCCTTTTAAGAAAATGTGTTTTTTCTTTGTCCTTGTTTATCCATTTGTGCATTTGGATTATTATGTTTTTAAACATTTGGAACGTTGTCTATTGAAACACATCTACATATATTTTGTACTTCTGCAGACATTATGAATATTGTTTCAATATGCTGAAGGTATCATTAGGATACATACACATTGCATTCTTCATGTATGTGATCAGTGGACCAGATGTTCTCCACAAATTGGGACATTCTCTATGTTTTGTATATCATGTCTGGGCTTCACACAATTTAGTAAAAATACAATAGCACATTAAACAAAAAAAACACAAAAAGTTATATCACCAGTAGCATTCATGGCTTTCCTACTATCTAACAAAGATGGCATAGTGGCTGCACGCAGATCTGTAGAAAAAGTCGCAAATCTGCCTTAACTATCTTTCCTGCTATGTGCTTCACGTCATGCCTAGTCCTCACTCAACATTTAAAGAATTCACATTGGGTGTGGATCCTCTGACTCTGTACCTACCATTGTAAAATTATGGCATGTGGCAAAACTTCCAATGGCCTACCCTGACCTTGAAATTCAGATTCCTTTGAAATCTCTAATGGTGACAGCGATCTACACGCATTATAGGATAGCTGTCAAAAGGTGAAACATATGAATCATATTAAAGCTAAGGTTGAGATGACACATAACAACAATACCAATGTGGGAACAAGGTCACTTACATGTGTGTTCCTAGGATACTGGTCAATATCGTTGCATTAGAGTATTGCCAACAGTGCAGCTCTAGTAAATGACTTAAATGTTAACTATTGTTTTATCCCCAGTATCATTGCTACCTATAGTCTCATTGTAAACATCATTCTCCAAGGGGAACAGATGATAGGTAGTGCTCTTCACACCATCATAGGATTTAGGTGACAGAGAGTTAAAATTAAAAATAGGATTCTGTTGAGGGAGAGTGATATCACTGAAATAGTGTAGGTCATATTTTCATAAGCCTGTATACATGCATGTATGTGTAGGATATATGAAGCAGTACAGGAGAGAACACTAGTAACCACCATGCATGGCATGGATTTATGTGCTATTTCTTGTCAATGACTTGGGAGTGAGGAAATATAATTGCTTGAAGGCTGGCAGGAGATTATATTCAGTGGTTATAACTGACTGCAAACTTTTTGTGACGTGACAAAATACTAGTTCTGAAGAAAAACTTTGTAAGTGGATCTTGGGTAAAATGTAGAATACTGGCATCACTGGATGTATGTTTTCCAGGAATTTTCTGATGCGCTCAGAGATTACTTCTTGACTTTTGGCCTCATCCAGAACCTCCGTAATCAATACTCTCCGCTTCTCCGTAGGGTCATACGAAATCTCCTGGTAAGTCTCTCCATCATTCAGTTGCCTCTCAACTTCCTTTAAATAGTCTGTTTTGTCCATTAGTACCCAGGTTCTGCCTTTGTCTACTGGTTTAAAGATTAGGTTTTGATCATCAAATAGGCCTTAGACACCAGCCTTCTCAGCTTACAGCAACATCATCTAGTCTGAAGCGTAATACAATATGGTGGGAGACCTAATATAATGTTGGTTAGTGCAGTCATGGAGCGGACAGCTCACTAATTACTAACACCGGACACATCTGTAGTCCTCAGGAACAGAAGCCAATCACCAAGCATGCTTATGCCGCATTCACACCTGACCGCACCTAATCAATTAGGAAAAAAGAAAAAGAGGTCAAACAGAAAATATAGGAGTCATGTGCCTGGGCAGTGGGGTGCAGACTAGAGCATGCCGGTGTGATGAGGAAGAAACAAGGAGATCGAGTGAAGTGGAGGACATTTGAGATGAAGAAGAGAGAAAGAGGAGCATGGATAATGTTTGGAGACCTAAGAACAGAGATTAAGTAGAGTCAAGGACAGAGGTGGAAGGGAGAGATAGGGGATTGCATTGAAGGATAGGTAATCAAGAGCGAAGATGGAAAGGTGGAGGTAAAGGTGTGACAGAGGGGGAAGAGTAACTCGATGAGAGAACAATAAGAATAGTAGAGTGAAAAAGAAAAGGGAATAGAGCAGGTGAGCAGGAGGCACAAAGAACAGGAGGGAATAGCGAGACAGTCACAAGAGAAGAGTGAACAGTAATAGCGCAGGGGAGAGCAAGGCAGAATGAAGAAAGGAAACCAGGGAGGGGAGGAGGAATAAAGAAAGGCAAAAGGAGGACTGTAGGAAAAGAAGGCTAAACAGAGTAGAACCCTTTTGGTGTGTTTCAGACCTGTTTCAATCACCTAGAAGCAAAGCAAAAACCGTGAAGTCAAAGGCCAATCAGGAATGAAGTAAGTCTTTTATATGGCCACCAACAACCTCTAGAGATCCTAGTCCTCTGTGTGGCCCTGCAAACCTCTCATAGAAGTTCAGTGGTCACGATTGACTGTCGAACTAAGTCCTGGCTACTGAATTTGCACATGTTTGGGTGAGACATCAACCTGCAGCTAAATCTCGTAAAAACTTTGGAGTCCTCTAACACCCAGACGAATTTGGTGTCCGAAAGTTTGCCGAGACTTAGTAGTTGGGAACATGAATTTTTAACCACATCCCAAAAAATGCAAAAGGTGTTGCCACAGGCAAATGGGGGCAAATGTGTTTATCAATTTGCATTCCTTTTTTGCAGTAAGGGTCATTATATACATTGGTAGAGATTTTGTATATGCTTTAGTTGCTTCCATTTGCATTCCTTGCTATTTCCCTGTTTGGTTTTTACGTACTCTCCCAATTCTGGACCAACCTAGTGCTCATGACAGGGATCGTTTACAATGGACCCCTATGGAGTCTGCCTGCTTTTCGCTGGTGCAAAAAAAGACGACTGACTCCATAGGGATCCCCAGCATTTGCACCAGCATGAAAATGCGTGCTGGGTCAAATGCTGGGGTATTTGTTACGCAGAAAGGAAGGGAGCGTAAGTCACGTTCTGCCCCTCCTCTCTGACATCCAAATCAATGAAAATGGGCCCGGGGGTGGGGGCTGGGGGGAATCTGCAGCAAAACATTTATGCTGCAGATTCCTGCAACAGCCCTTTTGCAAATTGATCAGATTGAGCCCCATAATGTTTATATACATGTGAGACATTGCACAAAATCGCCCCCACATTTTACCATTGCAGTAATTCCTGTACAGCTTCATTCTGTTCTGTAGAAAAAGTATATAATTGAAGTACTCCTGTTATACTAAGGATCTATCTTAAAAGACAGTTTAAAAGAAATACTCTTTTTTCTGATCAATGTCACTTTTTAAAGTTTACCTTTACCTATTGAGATGCAGTGTGTTCAAATCTATATTTTAATAGTTTTATAACAATCTACATTTTGGTTTTGCTCTCTGATATGATTGCAAAAATTAACCCCAACTTTAGCTCAATATTCGTCCTATTCGGAGCATGTATATAGGTGATCAAAAGATTTTCTAAAACCTTGAGGTGATTTTGGGAGTTTTAACACTTGAATGAGTTGAATAATAATTTACATTGGGCTATATGTCCCCGTGTTTCTCAGGATTCTAATTGCAGGTCTGGTTTGGTTTCTGACATTAACAGAGTATCTTGTTGCATGCCATCTGCAAAAGCATCAACATCTTTCAAATCTCCTTCCATGTTTTCCCTATTTTGGAGTCCGAGAATACTTCATAGCGTCTGGTAATTACTGCATGTGATCAATTCCTCCACACAAAAGAAGGCAGAAATAAGAGTTTCAAAAACGAAACTTGGAATTTGGCAGAGTGGTAAAACACACAGTATGGGTAATTACTGGATGTTTTACTAATACTCATGCACGGGCCCATGGCAGAATTAATTTTTCAGAACATCAATTAACGAAACAAATAAATGTCCACATTTTCTGGGATGCTGAAAGAACAATAAGGGAAACATTGTGAAACTGCCAATCACGTTAATGGTTTATGCTTAATTTCTCAATGTAAAATTATAGGAACATCAGAGTTTTGAGTATTTGGCATAATTCTGCCATTTCAATGCCATTCTGTAGTAGTGCGGCACTCAGATCGTGGTGGCGTGCAAAGTTGGTTGCTTTGGCTAAGAACCATAAGTGTATTATATTTGAATGTTTGAGCTAGTTAACATCTGTGATAAGGATTAATTCAAACAGAGTGAGACTGGAAAAGGTTGATGTAAGTCAACAATAACTGATACAGTTTATATTATGCCGAAATCCAAATGTGTGTTTTTCTGTGTTCAGAAACAATGAGTTCATTTTACTGCTGGTTAAGGTCACTACGCTGATAAGAGGAATATTTACTTGAATATGAATGTAGATATGGATATTAGAGTAGTATTTATGCAGCAACATCATGAAATAGATTTACTGGAATAAGTAGGTTGGAGGTGTCTCTCACTAGTTTCAAACTGTTCAGGTTAGAATCTGAATACGTCAATAGTGTGTGAGGGACAGCAATTGAATGCCACGTTTGTTAGAGGCCACTAATCTATTAGAAATGTTTGCACTGTAATTTCACATGAATATTATTTTGACGATCTAACATTTTGTTTGCTTTTGGTCAGCCATTTAAAGTCTCTGGTATTCACCAAATGAAAATGTCCATGAATAGTTGCAATGCAAGTTTTCCATACTATGCAATGGTTGAATACCGAGGGAAACCTCGATGCAGAAGAGCAGTAGAATACATTGATGTTCTCTGCTGGCAAATTCACCTGTTGGCAGAGTCCATCACTCCAATCTACATAGTAGTGTGTACAGGATTTGCAAGAGTGTGTTTTAGGGGTTCAGTAGTGCTCACAATCAGTAAGCTACCAGTAGTTGTGCAAGAAGGAGCATACACCAGACAAGAGGTAACGCTGTTTATTACAGCTGGGCAAGCACAAATCAAACAGCAGAGTGGAGCATAACTGGTTGATGAGAGCTGACAATCTGGCTCACAGCGGGCAGTACTTTTATACGTTACAACGTAAGGTACGTCGAAAAGGCTGCTTCGTAATCCGTAACTGGAGATATCTTGGAGCAGTGCCTGCCAGGCACTTGTAAACCAAGCAGACTGCCTTAAAGTGGACCTTTTCACAGACGGGGAGCCAATGCAGCTTCCTCCGTGCATGAGATACATGTTCCCTGCGTCCCAGACCACACACTGCAAGCACAGCTCCATTTTGTATTGTCTGAAATGTTTTTATATTAGCCACAGTGGTGCCAATCAATGGGCCATTGCAGTAATACATTTTTGAGTTAATAGTGGCTGTCGCCATCAGGGCTCTGTTTCCTTCTGAGAGGTAAGGTCGAATTTGCCACAGAAGGTGTGTGGTGTAAGTACAGCTGGAGCTAATATGAGCCACCTGTTTTTCAAAGTTTAAATTACTATCAAAAACACACCCAGTGTTTTAACAGAGCTGGAAACCTGAATGATGGCGCCCCCCACTAGAAATGTGTCACATTGAGAATCAAGAGCCTTAAGTTTAGCTGTGCTGCCAACAATCAGGATCTCAGTTTTTTTGTCGTTGAGTGCCAAAAAATTATCTTGCATCCAGGTTTTTATGGCGTCATACACCTTGATGACCAAAAGGGAGTCTGCCTCATAAGAACCCGAGAGTTCCAGGACGATCTGGTGTCATCCGCATAACTGGCACATTTGACACCCAGACCATCCAACACATCAAAACAGAGCTTGGAATAAAGGTTGTAAAGCAGGGGAGAAGCACTGGAGCCCTGAGGGACTCTACAGTTGAGGAATGATTCCTCCTTGAAATCCCCTTGCACAACCCTTGCTCTCCTAGGGCCCAAGAATGATCGAAACCAGTTAGCCGTTGATTTTGAGCAGCCTCCCACGTCCGTTAGCCTGTCTGCCATTCTATCATGATTAACAAGCTCGAATGTGGCAGACAGGTTTAACAGCATCAACACAGCTACCTTCCCTCGGTCAACTATTCCAGTTAACATGGATTTGACATCCACCAGTGCTGTTCTGTGCCATGATGTTTTCTGAATCCAGATTGTTTGGCAGACAGCAAACCCCTCTCCTCAACGAAAGCATTGTATTGAACGCAAGCGACTTTGTCAATAATCTTGAGGAGAAAGGGGACATTGGTAATTGGGCGGTAGTCCAGCGGTTCATGTGGATCCATCCCTTCCTTTTTCAACAGGGGGGAACTCCAAGCTTCCCTAATACACTCTGGAACAATCCCCTGTTGAAATGACTGGTTTATAAAGGATGTGACAGGAACGGCAATACTTGGAATACATATTTTTTAAAGAGATGAGGGAAAAATGTCGCCCTCGCAAGAAGTGGGATTTAAGATTTTCCACAATGATAGATATTTCGTTGACTGTAACATGCCAAAGGGAAAAGATGTCCCTGTTGCTGTCCATCTCCCCATCTGCTATCCTGGCTCCTGAAGCAGCCTCAGAACATCTGTGATTTTTTGTCTGGGGATTCCCTTGGTGTTGCTTGACCTTTTGCAAAAAGCTGTTATGGATATTCTGACACTAAGTATCGTTAACAACTAACTGTGATTCCTGGGGTTTTCCCTTCAGCTCTCCGAGAATATGAAATAATTCTCTAGTGCTGTACTTAGCTTCCAGGATACGCTCCTCTAACTTTGCTCTTGTTGCTGCAAAGATAGTGGATTTAAAATGCTTAACTGATTGTTTTTAAAGAGAAAAAGTATCAACTGTCGGAAGTTTCCTGCAGCTTCGTTCGGCTGCCCTTTTGATCTGTCTGGCTGCGAGGACCTCAGGAGAAAACCACTAGTTTGCAATGCCCTGTGTATCCTTTCACTTTAAGCATTTTTAAGAGGTGCCAGTTGGTCAAATGACCATTAACAATGTTTCGCAGTTCAGCAGTGTATGAATCTAATGAACTAAAATCTGCAATTGCCAAGAGTAAAGGCAAAGTAATTGCTGAGAATGCTTCCAAAGATACATTGCGAACGCATCTGCGCAGAGTAGGCAATGCCGATGTGCATACTCTTTTGGGCTTATGGCCTGACAATATAATCGAAAAAGAAATGGTGTTGTGGTCGGACCAACAGCAAGATTCAACATTTGTGGCTGAAATGGTTTGCATTCCAGTCAGGATCCATTCAAGGGTGTTACCTCCCTGGTGGGCGGGGGCTGTAACACATTGTTTAAAACCAAGGCTTTCAAAAAGATATAGCAGAGCACAAGCCTCCAGATCTGCCAGGTTATTGACCCAGTGGTTAAAGTCTCCAGCAACAAGGAACGGGGTCGTGGATTTAAATATGGGGGCCCAAAAAGGCCATGAGTTGTTCTCGAAAGTCAGGCAGGGCACAAGGAGGGCAGTAGAGAACAAAGAGACTGTGGGTGGAAGTAGGGCTGAAGTGAAGTTTAACTAAAATCCCTTCACAGGTATTGAGAGAAGGAATACAAGAGAGATATAAAAATTAAAGCTATCCTTAAAAATAATAGCAACCCTCCACCCATCTGTTCCTCGCGATCTACATTTAAAACTTTATAACCCGCTGGTGTGGCCAGCTGTAAAGAATGTAGATTAGTGTCACAGATCCAGGTCTCTGTGAGGAGCATTATATCCACCTTGTTCATCATTATATAATCTGCTACTTTTATGGCATGATTAGCCAATGAGCAGGTATTTAGTAACACTGTTTTTAGTGCCACACTAGTGCGGAATCAGCACCTTTATTGCATTCCCCCATTAGATCGTTCTTTCGATCGACACCTTCTTCCCCATCATCTCCTTACTTTGTTCCTTGGACATCGATAGCCATGTTACTCTGCCCATGCCCCCTCCATCTTCCTCATACCCATCCAGTGAGGACCCAATTATTCTGCAATCCGTTCAGTCTAGGAGCATGCTACCCAAAAAGCATCATCTTCTGCATTTGGTGGGGGTGCTTCAAAAACCGCATGCACTCCATCCTCCCCGCTCATTGACCCAAGGAGGCTGCCTTTCCGATCCACAACTTTCATCACCACTTTTATTAGCAGACATTATATACCATACTTTTCCCTGGCAACAAGTACACTGCTTGATTATCCACCGTTCGACACAGATGGCAACGAGCATTGCGACAAACACAGGGACAGTTATTTTTAACTTACACCCTTGCCACTCTTGAACCTAGGCAAATAGTGAGTCCAGCCAACTGTGGCGATAGCATGTGTTTCCTTTACCATGTTTTCACTTAATGTACATATCTCCTCGAAGCTTCCATGAGTGTTCCATTAGCGGCATCGTTGGCGGATTCTGCTGTACAGCAGCTGTTCCCAATTTTATGGCAGACCATGCCCTCTATCGCAGTCATTAGATCAAGAACAAATCTATTGGAGTGCCACCAGGCGCAAGGCACAGAGCTCTTCACGCACTGCTTTCAGTCCTCTTTCAGTCACGTTAGCCAGCTGTAGCATCTCGTAGCGGGTAATCTGCTGCCATTTGGCATTTGCAGCTGCTTGTACCCGGGAAGTAATAGGGATGTCAGGAAGACTGATGTCTTGTTGAAAAATCTTAAGTGCTGTGGGATCGCATCCAGACTCTGTGATAATTCAGCTGAAATGCAATTGCTGCTCCTTTTCTCTCTTGCCACTTGCTTTTGTTCATCCTTCACCTTAATCTGCTCTTTTTCCTTCTTCCTCCGCCGTGATGTAGGACGTTCGTTGAAAGGTACCATTCCACCCGGGGCACGACCAATGCAGGGTTGTGGAGGGTCACAAGTGCGCATACCCCTCTCCAGTCGGGAGGAGGCTGGGCATAAGCTTTAGATCCTTATTCTCACCAGTAATCCATCATTGCTGCTGTCCCTTTCTGCAACACCAGGATGCTCATCGTCCTATTGCCTCCCCAGTATGATCATCCCTGTTGCTGTGAAACACAAGGAATGCTGTGTGAGTGGCTTTATGTATACCGGACGGTGTTTCTCGTCTATTCATGTCAAAAAATGTATATTGGCATTCCATATTCCCCTGCATGAATGGTTTATTTTCTTTACCATCCCTTCTTCATATCCCACCAGCCCCTCTGCGTGGCACTGCATCACCCCCTGTTGCCACTTTCCGTCGTGCAACACCAAACCCCTGATCTGCATCAGGGGTTTTGTGTGGCACTACAGAAAAGCATTCCCTGCCGAGTTCTTGCAATATATTCTCCCGTGGGTAGTGGCCAATTGTTCCCCCCTTTGTAACCCTTCTGTATTACATTCTAATATGACAGGTTGCGTTGCCTCTTCCCCGGCCATGCTTTCGAGCTGTATATGATTGTCTGCATGTAGCTCTTCCCTTTGTCTATCCATTGCACTTCTACTGTATGTCCATGCAACAGGCCCCTAGTTCTGCATAAGGACAACTGCATCAGGCAAACCCCTTTTCGTTCCATTATCTCTCGTGGCAGAAATAGTTTCGGTGTCCCTGTAACGTGCAGGATTAGTGAGCACACCTAGCAACTGCCATTAGTGCTCTCTTGCCCCACCCTGTTCATCTCGTCATACCATACGTGTCTTCCCCCTCCCTAATCGAGTCATTGAACTTCTCAGTGCTAAATGTACTTCTCTTAGTACATTCCTCCTTTCCATTGTCAGTGGGCACCCCTACTTTTCTTTATACAATAGAATCCAGAAGAAGAAGAAAAGAGAAAGGAGAAAGAGACAAAAAAATCCTATCCCTATAGTTTTAACATCGTGTTTACACTGTATTCCATTCCCCCCATTTATGTCCTGCCCTCCTCCTTCTCCACTTGTGGGCTTTTTGTAAAGTCTTATAGCTATAAAGAATGTCAATGATAATTGGGTAATACTTCCCATCATGTTGGTTCCCTCTCTTCTTCTTCCGAGGGAATGCTGCTGTTGTCTTTGTGAGCATTGACAACGTGAATCAATGCCTTCTTTTCTTTAATCTTCACTGCAATGGGTGTCACATACAGTACTTTATAAGGACCAATGAATCTTGGTTCTCGCCACTCTGCATGAAGTTACGGACAAATATTTTGTCCCCTAGACAGAGAAGTTGCGTTTGTGGAAATTCTTCCCCGCTGTGTGCACTTGTCTCTTCTTCTGCATTGGTTGGCCGACTTGGTGAACATTGAACATGGCGGGAGACGTATTCGAGGGCGTTTGTCAGTTCGGTTAAATATGTTTCCAGTTCTTCTCCCAAAACCAGTGCCTTGTAATTTGCATCCGAAACAGAATGTGCAGGAGGAACAGGCGCATACATCCTACTGCCAGTTATAATTTTTTGCGGAGTCAAGTGATGATCCACACCGGGTGAGTTGCAAAGTGCAAAAAGCGGTAATGGGAGGCAATATAGCCCATTTTTGCACAATGTCGTGGTTAGCTTTGCTAAGCAGTCTTTAAACAAGCTGTTCAATCTCTCAACAATCCCGTTCGCTTGCAGCCGGTCCACTGTGCAGCGTGTGTTTTAGTCCCAGGAGGTGTGTTACTTCCTTGAAAAGGTCATGGATGAAATTTTGCCCATTATCAGTCCTTATCTCATCGCATACCCCCACCTTGAAAACACCTCCACACTAGGAACTTTGTAGCTTTTTTTGCATTGTTTTTAGAACAGGGCTCCACCTCAGTCCAACATGAAAATGGGCAGACAACCACAAGCATGTACCTATAAGAGGTACATCTGTCTTGCATATCAACACAGTTGATATGCAAGTGTTGGAAGGGCCCTTCTGGTCATGGCAATGTCCCCTTTGCTGTCTTCAAAGTATGGCCAGACAAAAATGACTGAAATACCACACAACTCCCAGTGAACTCTGAAACTCGGTCATGTAAATTTGGTTTGTACCACCCTTAATTTACTTCTGCCGCAATGTGTTCTTGGGACACATGGACGGGAAAGTGCAACTGCTCTAGTGCTACACTCAACAACCTTTTTGGCATTACCGGTTTCCCTGTGCTGTTGTTTTCCCTCTATATCAAATCAGTGGGTTAGAGGCAACAATCTATTTGTATCCACAAATTGTTTTCCTCCTGCAGGGCCTCTTCTTGCAACTGTATTATCTGTACAGTCGGTATTTTATTAAAACGTTTGCCCATCTCTTGCACTTGAACCTTCCTTCTCTTTACCGCCATTATTTACATTCTTTCTTTTGCACCTGTGTATGGTCTCCATAATGATATAAGGTCCTGCTCACTTGTGTGGGCGGCACATTTTATTTTGGCCACCTCCACTGGTAGCTTCAATGCTTCAATCAGTCACCCGAGCAACTCAGCATGTTGTACTGGGGACCCATCACACCTAGACCCCCTTCTCTCCCATTGTGCTAATCCTGAATGTATTCTGGACGTCACATACACTGAATCTGATAATGTAATATCGGATTGTTTCACATGAGCAGTCCCCTTGGGTCGCATTTCATTGATTGATTCCCCGAAACTACCTGTGCATCCTACTGGTTCAGGATGAGGCACATGTACAACTTTGGGCACACTGTTGTTAATACAGCCATAATGCAGTTTAGTCCCCCAAACAACTTTAGGGTTTAAGTTGTCTTTACTAAAGTCCAAGGAATGTGTACCTTTAAAAATTTGGTACATAACATCCGACTTTCGTTTCAAGGCTTCTCTCAGTGTGTTTTCTCCTTCAGTGAAAGCACCCCTTTGAGCACATTCCTCATCAATTATTTGCCCAGTCGTGATGGCCGTTGTCAAACCATTAACCCCCAAGCTTATGTGGTTTAATGTGGGCTCAGCACACTCTTCGTAAACTGGTTGTTACATATCCAATTTTCTCATACATTTTTGTGACATTTTGTTTCTTGCCGCATTATTATTTTTTTTAATTTTGTTTAGCCAATTTCTTACTCTGCCATTTAGAAATGTTTACCCCAAAGACATCATTTGCAGGAGTCTTTGAGAAGCCATTTTTTTCCTTACCAATTTCAGAGACCTCCGCCTGTGACTCAGTAAGTAGATCTTCTGAGAGTAATCCCCCCCTACTACGCCATCTTGGGTAGGTGGAAATATAATGATCTCATCAGTGGGAGGAGATTTGTCAAGGACAGTTTTTTCATTATCCCTTATCAACCCTTGCACATTGGCCAGAATATTAGGGGTTTCTCTACTCAATGCCGCAGCAAAAGATTCAGTTATGTACTGAGGCATTTTTACAAACTCTGTAGCTAAATTAGTTAGAACTGCTGTCTGTTTTCTCATTTCCGACAGCAGTAATCTATTAAATATCCTTATTGTTGCAGCAAAATCAGATCATGTTTCCTTGTTGGTCACTTCATTTTTAGATGTAGCATCAGAGTCTAACATATGACTTGGATTAAATAAAGAGTCAGCAAAATTATCATAGCAAAAACTGCAATCCTGCGCACATTGTAGCAAGGCTTCTTCCTCATCACTAATAACAGGTAATGGGAGAGCCGCAGCCCGCGCCAGGCTCGCATGTCGTGTACTAACTGCATTAAAAAAGTGTGCTCTAATGTCTTTCATTGCAAAGGCAGCTTTCTTTTTCCCCATGTTCAAGTCACACAAAAGCAGATTATAGAACACGTTTTACCCGCTACACAGAATTAACCAGAAGTGGACCAGTTATATTCAACAAAGTGTATGCTTAGCCAAAAAAAAAAAAAAAATGCACAATAGCGTTGCAAAGCACACTAAATCACAGGTTAGCGTTACCAACCAAAGCCCCAACACTAATCTCTGGGGGCGTTTTGCTCGGTGAAACAAGTAATAGCAAAAGAGAAATAAGCCAGCACCGCGCACTGCTCACAGTGAACAAGAAACAGTGCTTGCCGGTGCTTCGAGGTGTGCGTGCAGGTGCTCTGCACCATGGGTAGTTGTAGAAAGAGGTCGGGACAGCCAGGGGGTGGAGCCAGTGACACTCACTGAGAATCAAAGAAAAAAAAGAAAGTGTGGGTAAGGTTACTTAGATTCAATACAACAGACTAAAGACTCCGTACATATCAATGCCCGTGAGTCTGTGAGTTCAGCAACTCCAGTAATATCAACAGAAGTGCCAGTTCACAGTGTGTTCACCTCCAGGCAACAGCAGTGTTGCATCCAAAGACGTCCTCTTGCCAGCAGCAGCAGCATACGAGGAGGTCCGCACAGTCATTCCACACAGTAAACAGTGCTTGCAGGTGCTTCGAGGTGCGCGCGCAGGTGCGCTGCACCATGGGTAGTTGTAGAAAGAGGTCGGGACAGCCAGGGGGCGGAGCCAGTGATGCTCACTGAGAATCAAAGATAAAAAAGAAAGTGTAGGTAAGATTACTTAGATTCAATAAAACAGACTAAAGAGTCCGTACATATCAATGCCCGTGAGTCTGTGAGTTCAGCAAGTCCAGTAATATCAACATAAGTGCCAGTTCACAGTGTATTCACCACCAGGCAAAAGCGGTGTTGCATCCAAAGACGTCCTCTTGCCAGCAGCAGCAGCATACGAGGAGGTCCGCACAGTCAATCCGCACAGTAAAAAGTGCTTGCAGGTGCTTCGAGGTGCGCGCGCAGATGCGCTGCACCATGGGTAGTTGTAGAAAGAGGTCGGGACAGCCAGGGGGCAGAGCCAGTGATGCTCACTGAGAATCAAAGTTAATAAAGAAAGTAGGTAAGGTTACTTAGATTCAATAAAACAGACTAAAGAGTCCGTACATATTAATGCCCGTGAGTCTGTGAGTTCAGCAAGTCCAGTAATATCAACATAAGTGCCAGTTCACAGTGTATTCACCTCCAGGCAGCAGCGGTGTTGCATCCAAAGACGTCCTCTTGCCAGCAGCAGCAGCATACGAGGAGGTCCGCACAGTCAATCCGCACAGTAAACAGTGCTTGCAGGTGCTTCGAGGTGCGCTGCACCATGGGTAGTTGTAAAAAGAGGTCGGGACAACCAGGGGGCAGAGCCAGTGACGCTCACTCCAGGCAACAGCGGTGTTGCATCCAAAGACGTCCTCTTGCCAGCAGCAGCAGCATATGAGGAGGTCTGCACAGTCAATCCGCACAGTAAACAGTGCTTGCAGGTGCTTCGAGGTGTCCATAAATCTCTGCTTCATGGGCAACTCATGTAAACACTGACCTGCAGTCTCCTGAACCCACTGAAAGTTATACTTTATTCTTTTATCGCGATATTGGGGCAATTTATTGCACACATGGTCGAGGGAGCTATCTCGGTAGGCCATTATCTCCTGTCTTTTTGCTGCCCATCTTCAGTACCCTAATTTCCCTGGGCACCTTATCTCACTTCTTCTTACCTTCCCCCTTTGTACCTGTCTTCCTGCAACACCCACACTCATCCTCAGTCACCCATCTCCCCCTTATTTCTCCCTTTCACTATGGTTTTCTCCACAGGCCGACCCATGCACTCTCATCCGACGAACTGGCCTTCTCCTCAGGCACATCCACTCACTCTGGGTTAGTAAAGCAATGGCCCTCTCCACAGGCTCACCTTTTCCCCATGTTAGCAAAGGTAGGCGCTGAGTCACCTCCACTTCTCTCGCTATTATACACAAGGTACCTGTCGATGATGACCCTTCTACCTTGGTCATTAGTACAAAAGCAATACGAACAACACTTATTACTGCACACACTTCCCTACCTGCTCCTTCAAAACAACGATTCAACAACTACACAATAAAATAACACCTGTCTCCCGCAAATGACACAACTATACAATCGCCAGGGCTACGCGCGACTACCGTCTACTGGGGTCTGCCACTCTCTATGCACCTCTGCTGCTCTAACGCAGGTGTGCCCACACACATGTCGACTCCCAACGGTGTAATGTGTAATAAAATCTATAGCTACTACAGCCAATCATCCTCCCACCTCCAGGATGTGTCCTAGACACCATGAAATTCAGGCCCTCACTCCCCCATGGGCATGGAACCACGAGACAGGGCTTTCTTTTACGGTTACACTCTTGGTACTGAGCCTCCCCTGTGAGATCACTGCTCCACCTCAGCACGGGTTCTGCTCAGGACAAGGCAGACCATCATGAACTTGGCGTCTGGATGGCATCTTCAGTGTTGCACGTAGAACAGGTCTGAGGTTGCCAGACCCGTGCCCCCAGTGAGGGCGGACGGAATACCCTCAGTTAACCGAGAGAACTGAGGATCTCGCTGCGGCCTCAAAAAATGTATTAGGGGTCCATTAGAGCTCACAATCAATAAGTTACCAGAAGTAGTCCAGGAAGGAGCGTACACCAAGCAAGAAGTAATGCTGTTTATTACAGTTGGGCAAGCACAATCAAACAGCACAGTGGAACAGCACTGGTTGATGAGAGCTGACAAACTGGCTCACAATGGACCGTACTTTATACCGCTAATACATGTGTGTACAGTTAGAAACAGTTGCACTTCAAACTTCACATCTTTTGCGTTCTCATGAAGCTGAATTGTTAGACTATTTTTATTTTATTTATTTTATTTATTTATTACATTTGTTACTCGCCCAGACCCGCGGGTATCACGGCGAACATTTCAATAAATTGTAGCATTTTTATACAGGGTTACAGTTGCCAATACACAGGACATATTATATACTGAATTACAAATAGATCATGTGATCATCTTTCGTATACACAGTTACAAATGGTCGCGGTGGCAGGTCACATTTTGTTTAAAACATTAGTTGCAGATCTAGAGGTACATGCGAGCCATGGTGAATACATTTCCTGTTTAGGTTAAAGAAAGACGGTAAGCCAGAGGCCTTCTAGTACTAAGGTGGAATAGGACTAGTTGAGGTTAATATTTGTTAAATAACCAAGTTTTCAGTGCTTTTTTGAATTTTAGTAGGGAGTCCTCATTTTTGATACTAGTAGGTTGTGTGTTCCAGTGCGATGGGGCTAAGGCTTTGAAGCTGCTTCCTCCTGCTCTACTGTATTTATATTGAGGAACTTCCAGGAGGGCCAGTTTATTGGATCTCAGTGTCCTACAAGAGATTTTTTTTCTTGATAGTGTTGTTGAGGTAGCTGGGCGCTTTATTGGTGATGCATTTATAGACGGTGCTGAGTGTTTTGAAAATGATTCTTGCTTCAATAGGCAGCTAGTGGTTTTCTCTTCTGATGCTAGATATATGTTCAGATTTCTTTATACTTAGAGCCGCTCTGAGGGCTTTGTTTTGTAATAGTTGGATTTTATGTAAGTTGGTTTTGGAGGTTCCTAGGAATAGGATGTTACAGTAATCCAATTTCGTTAGAATCAGCGCTCTGGCTAACGTAATGCAATTTGTGGGGGTAAGTGAAATAAGATTTGCTGTGTAGGCTGTGGACGAGGAGAGGGTTGCTATTTGTTTGTGCATAGTGAGGTTGGCATCTATATATACACCAAGAGTTTTAACTTGTTTGAGTACTGGGATCTGTGTACCATCAATGTTGATGTGAGAGTAGTTCGAGTGGAGGGTGCTTATTCTTTTTTGGGAGCCCACGATGAGGATCTCATCGTTAAGGCAGAGACTGTTTAGGGCCATCCAATTTTGAATTATAGAGTAAACTTTATTGATGGTGTCGGTGTCTTGGGTGTAGTCACCTGTAATGGGGATGAGGATCTGGGTGTCATCCGCAAAGTTGGTGTAGATGACACCCATATCGTCAAGAGCCGAGAATAGGAGTTTAGTGTATGCATTGTAGAGGGTGGGAGAGAGGCAGGATCCCTGGGGGACTCCTATGGGTACTACTACGGGGTCCGCTGCATAGTTGCGGTCTGGATGTGCAGTCCATTAAAAAGCATTTCATCCACTGAGTCGCATTAATGGAAAAATTAAAATCTTTTTTTAGGGTGTCACATAGTTTATCATGGTCTACCAGGTCAAATGCTGCTGATAGGTCCAGTAGCAGTAGGGTGGCTAGTTTGCCTGAGTCTCTGATAGCTTCCAATTGGATTTTCAAATCCATGAGGGCTGTCTCAGTACTGTGGTTGGACCTGAACCCAGATTGTCTGGCTCCTAGTAGGTTATTTTGTTCGAGGTGGGATTGTATTTGGTTGTAGGCTAATTTGTCAATAATTTTAAGTAGGAAAGGGACAGTCGTTATGGGCCAGTAATTCGTGGGCACTAATGGATCTAAAGTGGGCTTTTTTAGTAGAGGGTTAACCCATGTCGCTTTAATGCTAGCTGGGACCTGGTTGGTCTGGAAGGAGGCATTTACGAAGTTGGTAATTATGGGTATGAGAGTAAGGGCACATAATTTGATTAGGTGCGCTGGAAAGTTGTCTCCTTTGCAGTTCGAGGCTTTAAGTTTGGATATAGTATTAATTACTACATCATGTGAGACTGATGAGAAGTTGAAGAGAGGGGTGGTGTCTACTATGTTCGTGGAGATTTGGTTTGGCGTGGAAGGCTTATCAGTAAGGAGTTTTCTTTTGGAGGTGATTTTGTTTTGTAATAGATTGATTTTAGATGCCAGGGCATCTTGGATGGTGGTGCACCATTCTTTACTTGGTTGGACTGGATTGATTATGGGGATAGGATTCTCCAGCTCCTTGAGTATGGGGAATAGTTCTTTGCTGTCAGAGGATGCATTACTTATTCTGGTGTTGAAGGCATTTGCTTTATGGGTAATGATGGCTGATTTATAGATTTTGTTTGCAAAGTTTAATGCTTCCATAGCTTCTAAGGTATCGCTTTTATTTAGCCGGTGTTCGAGCGATCTTTCAATCCATCTAAGAGAGACTAGTTCCTCGTTGAACCAAAAAGGGGATTTTTTATCCTTACGTTTGGTTTTGTTGACACAGGGCGCTAGGGTATCAATTGTACTGGTGAGACAATTATGATAAAATTCAGCTAGGACACAGGGGTTTTCAGTATTGATCTTTTTTTTATTAAGATAGGTGGCTAAAAGGGGGTTGAGGTTTTCTGCTGTAAGTTTCCGGATGTTTCTAGTTACATAAGATTCCTCAACGATGGTTTTAGGTAGGTCTGGTTCATTACACAGAATAGAGAAGCGTATACTGTGATGGTCTGACCATGGTATCGGGTTAATGGAGTCTATGGATACTATGGTATTGAGTGGGAGTATCCAATCTAATGTTCTTCCTTTTGTATGGGTAGGGGTCGTTCACTAGTTGTGTGAATGCCATGTCTTTGAGTGCACTATGTAGTGCTTCTGCTTTGTGGTCTTGAGTGTCATTAAATCCTAAGTTCAAGTCCCCTGGGACTAGACATTTAGTATTCGGTTTAATAAGTGGCGTTAGTAGTAGTGGTATATCTAATTCTGGCTGAGATTTAGCGTTAGGTGCTCTATAGATAGTTATTATGTTTATAGTAGTCTTATGGTTTGTAGCTAGTTTGGCTAGCAGGACTTTGTAACCGTCTGGGTTCTCAATAGGGCAGGTTCTTATTTTAAGATGGGTTTTAGCAATAATAGCTACTCCCCCACCTACTGCTTTTATTCTATCTGTTCTAAGGATGGTGTAATCTGGAGGAATGGCAATAGAGAGTGAGGGTCCGGAAGCTAGGTGTAGCCAGGTTTCCGTCACTATAAGTAGGTCAGGTTGTTGTTCAGTGATATAGTCATGTATTTCTATGGCATGAGCAGGTATGGACCGTGCATTAATGAGTGCTGCTTTGAGATGTATAGGAGGGGATGGCTCTTGTGGTGGTGTGGTGATCCTTTTGGGGCATTTAGAATGGGTCACTAGTGGAGGTGAGCTTCCTATGAAGGCCGAGGTGGAGGGAGCACGTATGCTAGGATGGTTTAAGAATCGGGATCTGAGTCTTTGGGTTTTTAAGGGTCCTAGTAGAAGGATTTGTTTTGTTTGCTTGACTTTAGAGTGGTTCTTGATCGGAGAGCATAAGGAGGTGATGGTCCGTGATCTAAGTCTGGAGCGTCTAAGTGAGCTGAGGACTGGAATAGACATTTTAGGTGGTTTATTGGTAGTAGTTGAGAGGGGTGAACTGGTTCTTTGTGGCTTTTGAATCTCTATATGGTCTGTGGGGCCATTAATCAACTGGTGATGTTGGGGGAACGGATTGGTCAGTGGCAGGAAGGGTGTGGGGCAGGGGATGGGGTGGTGGCTGGGGCATTCTAATCTGGAAAGGCCATTATCATGAATAATAAAGTGGGAGCTTGTGCAGGGTGTATCGTACGGTACAATACAAAATGGAAACATCTATGTCATGCACCTGTGACTAGACATATGCTAATTTGACATGATTGTAGCAAAACAGACCTGCTCTCTCCCAGCTCATCCCCTCCCCACGTGGTGCCACATTGCTTCCCATTCCACCCTGCAAACAGCTTGCAATTAGCAATACTATAATTGTGATGACCTCTGGTTCTTTATTCATCTGCCATTAGCCAGCACCAGAAAAGAAGAAACATGAGACACCCTGAACTAGTGAGACATGAGACATTCACACGTCTCCTGACTGACGAGAACCTTCCCAAAAAATATTATGTAGACTGTGGGGTTGTTACTTTCCAGGCACAACAAATACTACTGTCTGATTGTCTCTTTTTGGAGCACCCCTCCATCCCACATCCTTGTTCCCATACCCGCTGGCGAAGGGGTGATTTGAAACCACCCTTGGTGTTATGAAAGTGCCTCCCCGAATCCCAGCGGCCGTGAGTATCCGTGGACCGGCTCACTGACCTTGACTGTATCTCACAATGCTGTTCCCAGCGACCACGGCCTACTGAAGACGTGCATCCTAAATTCAGCTTGCCCCCTCCCTCGGTCGCTGCATACAGGCAGTGCGTTCAAAGCTAGCCTAGTGTGAGAGGCCCACCTGCAGCGCCCCAATGGAGTGGGCATACCTGCTTTTTCACCTTCCTCGCATTTATTCAGCAAGTTACCTTTTGTCCATATTATGTTATATACAGAGTGACCCCCCCCCCCTTGTTCTCCTCCATGCTGAGTACCCAGGGCTGGCAACAGCTTCCAGCAACTCCCTTGCTTCCCCTCCTTGGGGGTGTCCAGGACCATGCCCCTTATTCCCTCAACTGGTAGGTGCGCCCCTCTGTCTGTGGCTGAATCAGCACATTTTTTGCATTGGCATACCTCATCCAAATGTGGTTCACACCCTTTCACTGTAAAAAAAACACACACCCACACACACACACACACACACACACACATATCAATAAATGGACTCAACAATAAATAAACCACAACCTTATTGCTGCCTGGGAGGATGGCTCAGGAGAAAGCACTACTCTCACAAATGTGCCTCAGCTTTATATCATTCCAATAGCAATAAATGATGTGCCATTAATTGGGTACTAAACACAGTCATTGCTACAGCACTTAGAACCAGTAGAAATCCACCTCAAAGCACTATATAATAAATTGGGATTATTAATATTGTGATGCTTCCTTGTCCTCTCAAACCCATCTTTCCCTTTCTACCCTAAGATTCCCTTTTTCAATGCTCCTGCTCTTGCATCCATCTCATAACAGTACACAATACTAAAACGATTAATGTAATGCAAAGATCCTCGACTCCTTATCAGCGCTTGGAGAACTTCTTGACGCTTTGATGTATAGCAACTGGCATGGTCTCCCTGACCTCCAGGCCACAAAGTCAAAGCAGCCATTTGTATAATGTTGGGACTCGGCACCCACTACTGACTCATTAAGTTTTTAACTTGAATTCGTGAAATTGTCAGAGAGCTAAGGATTAATCAAGCTGGAGACCTGAAAACTCTCTTATCTCATAAAGGAATTAACTAAAATTAAGACTTACCTTGACTCAACTGATCTCAACAGTGAATGCATGTTTTTCCATAATTCTGTTCACATTCACTAAATGTGCGTGATTTTCAACCTTGGAGGCCTTCACAATAGTGCGTCCTATGTCTGTTCTTTGTGGGTGCAGAATAGAGATGATTTGTGAAAAACAAACAGAGAAATAGCACAAAATGTAATGGGAAGCAAATAAAGCACATACAAAATCTACTTGCCAACATAAATAATACACTGTAATACAAGAAGCAATGCATATTGAGAAACTCTTTTGCTCCCATTTGCCTATATTGACTTATATTTCGTGGCAACACACCTTTGTTTTTTTATGTGGTTCAGAATTCAGGATCATTGCTACTAGTAAGGCTGGACAACTTCCCACAAACAAACTCACAAACCAAACCAAATCCCATGTCTAGATTCTAGGGACTCAAGACAGCTTCTGAGTTTCAAATGCAGGTCGAAGTCTTGTCCAAATCTGTGCACATTTGAGCAGTCAGGCTTCAATTCGGCTGGCCAATCAGAACCACTGAACCTCTCTGACCGATTTGCAGGGCATGGCAAGATTTACCCTTCCTCCTAGAACAGGACTTCTAAACCGTGGTACAGGTTCTCTTCAAAACCACCTCTATAGCATTCAATGCAATCACCACTTGAATGCCTGCCTACTAGCTCCGAAACCTTCAACATCTGGTGGCACATGCCCCTCTAGAAGGCAGGCCATCACAAGGCTTGAAATAAAACTGCCACGCAGGGACAGTCTTAGGAAACAGTCCTTCTCCAGCAATGACCCAGCCTATTGGAATACCATCCATAACACAATCAGGTCTGTTCTAACGCTCCCGCAGTTCATAAAATAAAACAACCATGCTTTTTAGGGAATTCATAAATGTGAATTATGATCCACTATCTCCGAATCACCACCACTCCTGGGATTGTCTTGGAAATGTAACATAATGTTGTTTCTAATGCATGTGCATGGTACAGTTGTTCCTGAGCTAGGTTTGCACTTTATAAAACAGTAATACAAATTAGATACAACCTGGTTTAACTTGAAAAAGGTCAGCAAGTGACCCTATCTGGATAATTGGGAGGAAATAATTATTAATTCATGAATTGGGGAGAATCCTCCCTGTGACAAGCTTAACTTTTTGCCTCAAACTCACCTGGGAGTTTAGTCCTTTGTAGCAGAGACTCCTTGGCGTCATCAAAGAAAACCTCCAAGACTTGCGCTACTGTACCAGTTGTCCTGGCTTCAATGACAGCCTTCCCTTGTGCCAAGTAGTGAGGGTACCCGTGATCTTTACCATACAAAATGTGCCCTTAAATTGGTCTTAAATGCCCCACCACATACCAGTTGGGTTGATGCAACCAGGTGACTTTTCCCTCTGACCTCCACAGCTGGCTAGCCTCACCAAGCAGGGCAGCGATGCACCAGCAACTGGAAATTCCCAAATCAGTCACTAACTACCAACACTCCATATAGATGAAGGCATACACCATAAACTCACGGAAGAGCTTCCGTTGCTCCCACCGATTACCATGAAAAACCACCGTGCCAAACAAAAAACACAGTAGTGGGAAAGGTTTCATAGTGCTTAATATTTTTTTTGTATTCTGCTAAAGAAGTTTAGGAAAAAAACAGTTGTGTTTCCTTTTTGGCAGACATCCACTCAGGCATTCAATCCACTGTTGTCTCCCCCATGGTGTACCTTCCAGGGGCCAAAACACCACTAGGCCAAACTCCATGATGGGGACATTCATGTACATCCTGCTGAAAGTGACCAGTTCATCCCTGTGTACACCACAGGTTTGGCTCATGCTTGTTAGTGGTTGTCTTTTTGGTTATAGTTTCAGAGGATGAATATAGTGCCTTAAGCAACCAGAGGACCTAGGGCCCACCTCCTTAATTGCCTCATTAAGCAGTTGGATTCTGATGCCAACTAATCTGAAAGATTAAGTGGCAAACACTTCCGGGTCAAACCACCGTCCTCAATGACTTCTTTATAATATCTAAACATTACGAAATTGTAAGTGGTGATCTGTTGCCATGTATCTACAACTTCATAGGGCACTGAATTCTGACTTCCAGATAGTCCTTCAAAACCCATACCATGCACACACTGTCTTTATTTTATGGCTGCCGGAAAACTCCCCCTGATCCATTTTCTCAAGTGAGGGGCAGGTCAGCAGAAAAGCAGATCTTATGAATCAGACAATCTGGATCTCTTTTTCTGGTAGCCCAATGGGTAATTACCACATTTGATATCCTCAATGGGACACCTTGAGCTTGTGCAGCTGTGGGACTTGGGTTTAGAACAGCTGGTAGATGGGCCAACCCATTCTTTAGGTAACACACTGGATCTGGTTTTCTCAGCCGAACTGCTGACCACTATTTTCCCTCAGTTTCCGATTACGTGATCTGACCATCTTGTTGTTCCTTTTGTAGTTCACACTCAGATCCCTCGACTAGCTTTAGGTGCTAAATAAGTTCTCAAATGTAGCTGGCATAAGGTAGCCAAAGAGGATATCATAACAGCAGTTCAGAATAACCGTGGGGCTGCTAATATGGTGGATTTATCATTTCTAACACATACACTTATCTCTTTAGCTGACTCGTTTGCTCAGCTAAAGCAATGGAAGTCCTGCTTCCGGCCTCCCGAATCCTGTTTCAATGAAGAGCTGAAATCTCTTTGCCTTGTAAAGCGACACGCTGAGCATAAATGGCGGTTCACCTACTCTCCCAATGGAAAGCTTGAATTTCAGCAAATCGCTAAGCAATACCTGTCTGCTATTCGCTCAGTGAAGTGTGTTTGCTACACTAATAAGGTAGAATGTGCTCTGAACCAACCTAGGGAGTTATTTTCTCTTGTGCGGTCACTCTCTTCAAAAACCAACTCTATGGCATCTGCCCAATCATTATGTGATTCCCTGGCCAATTTCTTTATTACGAAGATTAACCGACATTTGGACCAAGATCGTACTATCTGGACTAAGAACTAACGATCATGGCACAGATGCTCCACTAGTGGCCCTGCTCAAGATATGGTCCACTGTCCCGTTGTTGTCTTTGGCCGGCATTGTAGGAGCTACTAGGCACCTTAAATCGCACCCCCCCAACCCTTGCACCCTATTCCTCTGGGCATTCTTCAGGAGATCATGCCAGAGATCACCTCTAGGTTAAACTCTTCTTGCACATCTGGAACTAAAACAATCTCATTATTCTTCTTCGGAAGAAGCCCTCCCTGGATGCTGTTATTCCCCCCAACTTTCATCCCATCCCCTTTCTTCCCTTCTTTATGAAACTGCTTGTATCTCTGATTTCGCCTCTTCTTAGGACTTGGAAAGCTCATATTTTCTCAACCTTTTTCAGTCAGGATTCTGGCCTGGCCATGGCATGGAGAGATTTCATGTCTCTGTGATGGATGACCTTATTCGACTGGTAGATCAGGGAGAAGTGGGTAGATCAGGGAGAAGTGGGTGCGCTGATCCTTTTGGATCTCTCAGCGGCATTCGATATGATGGACCAATGCTTGCTCCTGAGTCGCCTTTCTCTAGCCAGTCTCTCTGGGCATGTTTTATCTTGGTTTGCGTCTTTTTTGGCAGACAAGAGTCAAACTTTGGCCTTGTCTTTGTTCTACTCTCAATCCAATACTTTATATTGTGAGGTTTCCCAGGGCTCTGCCTTGTCTCCTGCCCTATTCAACATCTATGCCCAGCCTCTTGTTTTTCTCCTCCACTCCCACAGCTTCCTTTTCTACCCCTTTGCTGATGACATGCAAATCATTATCTGACTTGACTTGGCCCAGTCGGACTAAGAGTCTCAGCCTAGGGGTTGCTTGGCAGCGGTGGGTTGCTGGATGAGCGAAAACTGGCTTAAGCTGAATAGAGACAGGATGGAGGTACTGATGGTTGGCCCCTCTTTGGGCCCTTGCTCTGACTAATCTAGTTCCTCTGCTTTCTGGTCTCCATCTTGTTTGCCCTGCTAGCTCGGGCCCTTTCCAATATCAGTCTCAGTGGTAAAAAACTGCAACTTTAAAATGTATACCTTACTGTCCACCGAGGCGCACCTTAGTTCAATTTGCAAAACCGGTTATTTTCAACTTAGTAACCTTCGTAGGATCTGCCTTTCCTCCCTTCCCACTTCTGAGCCCCAGTTGCTGCTTCCTTTATTCTGAGCTGTATTGATTATTGCAATTAATTGTTTCTCATGCAGCCTCTGTATCTCTTTCATTGATTGCAACTTCTACAAAATCTTTCTGTGCGTATTGCGACTGACACCTCTTACGACTCCCATATGTTAAGCAGAATTCTATGCAGTACCATCTGGCACCACCACATACAATTAAGACTACAGGTGTAAGCAAAGCAACCTTTGGTATAATTCTGTACTACACAGTTTTTGGTAGAGAGCTGAGCAGCCAGGGAATGCGAGCAGTACAAGGATGCTACACAGCGGTCTTACAATCACAGTGGTTCAAGTAGACATTTACACTCAAGGTTTCTTGGTAAAACACGTATTATTTTATTACACAATCATTTGGAAAACATTCACTAGAAGGAGGCAGCTTAATATTATATACAAACACACTTCAGTACTGAACCAATAAGTTTCTGAGTAAATTAGGCTCCCTGAAATAGGAGCAAAATGGCATTTCAGTAACTTTAAATGGGAGTAAAAGGCACAAGTTAATAGAAATAGATCACAAATACTTTCTTACACAGTGCAGATAGTTTCAGTTCACTAGAGGACTCAATTCAGTTCAATAGGCCTAGGCCAAAGTCAATGGACGAGTGTATTAGATAGGAAAGAGCAGTTCCTGGGGTAAGCGGTAAAGTCTTTGCAAAAGTTCTCAGAAGTAGTTTGTACGAAAAAGAATCATATGTTGGGTCACAAGCTGATAAGGCCTGCAAGTTAGGAAAGTGCCACAAACTTTAACCGCCAGAGGTTAGTTCTCTCAATCGAGTTGGCACAGTACCTTTATATGAAGAACAAGATGCAGCTGAAGTCGTTGGTTCCTGGCAGTTCCTGCAGATTTCACTGTTCCTGAGCCTCAGTCGTGGGGACAAGAGGGAGGACGTCGGGGGACTCCCGCACTTCACAAAATCGTCAGAAAACGCTGACAAAATGGAGTCACTTCAGTTCCAGTAGCTGTAGTTCAAGCACTCAAGCTGGTGTCCCACTCCCTGGATTAACCTAACCAGCTAAGAGAATGGTATCCAGGTGGCTTAGGAGTTGATTGGTCCCACCAACTCAAAGGAAGAAGTCGTCCTTGAAGGGGCTTCTCTGTCGAGATGAACTTGGCAATTCAGACCTGCAGCAGGGCTTCATCGGGCAAACCAACAGTCCAGGAGTTGCAGCAACCATCCTCTTCCAGCTCGTCTTCGGTTCTTTCGTTCCAGTGGTCGACTCTGCTTTCCAGTCCAAGAGACTTGTCATTTAAACAGTTTTCTCCCTTTCATTCCAGCCTAGCTGTCACTCACCCAGCAGGGTGCCTGTCCTTGCCGGACAGTCAGCCAGCCAATCACGCCAGAGTGCATTTCGGTCTCCTAGGAGACTAAGCACAGGGAGTTTCGGGCACCTCCCTCACTTCCTGCCCACCCCAGGTACTCAGACGCCAGAGGCGGTCTTCAGTCCTGAAGCCTGCCAAAGGCATACGAAGAAAGGGACCAAACCTGGCTTGGCACACAGAGACAAACTCTAGAAGGATCTTTCCAAAAAGAAACGACAAAAAAAGAAGACAGGGACCTGTTTAAACAAAAGGGCTTAAGGCGCCATCTTGAAAAACATGGCTACCACGACTTTTAGCTACCGGTGTTCGCGGTCAGGAAAAATCATGGTAGTTCATTGTAAAACCACTGCCACCAGCCATTTCGATATGAAAGGGTAGCTATTGACTGCTATATGAGTTTCTAGACACAGGGGACACTAGGTAACCCCTCCAGCACTCTATAGGAAGATAGTGTGTGCTGGTTCTAGGAATTTAAAATAACTAGTGAAGTCAATTTAACCTTACATTAGTTTATCCCAGAGAAGGTATTTAAACCTTGTGTAAGTCTAAAAAGATATCCCTGTGTTACTGCACTGAGGGGGCTGTGTAACACACACAAAAAGATGGCTATGGAGTTATCTTAAAACTCCATAATCAAAAGAAATAAACACAGAAAACAAACCGACTTAAAAGGTTCAAAGCCCCAAAGTTTAGCAAAAGAGCTGGAGGGCTCTAAGGTATTAGCACATTTATGAGAATTTTCCGTAGCACAATATCTCGCTGATACTTCACTCTTTGCATTGGCTGACTGTCCAAAAAAGTGTTATATTTAAGTCCCTCTACATAATCCAATGGGCCTATTATGTCCAAGGCGCAGAGTACTTTAATCTTAGGGTCTAATACTTAGAATACGTTCTCAAGACATATGTCTGCTTTCTGTTCTCCGATTTCGGGCTCACTAGGATGGGCAGCCACTCCTTCTTGCTTGCTGCGGCAAAACTGTGGAACTCTCTGCCTCCTTCCCTATGGGTTACGGGAGACCACTTCATGTTCAGACGCTCCTTGAAAACCCAGCTGTTCTAGGCTTTGAAATGCCCTGTTGTGACTTTTTGCACCAAGATGCCCCCTGTGAATGTGCACTTTACAAGTTTACTTAACATAACATAGCATAATACACACCTTGTACATGATCTGCCTGTGGCCCGGATCCACACTGTACCCATTGCCCTTCCTCCTTCAGGGTCAGTTTGCAGTTAGTTGCCATTCTGCTCAGGCCACGTCTTAACATCTCTTTCACCTTAATGTCTCCTTCCTCACTGAGACATGCAGTCCACCTTCACCAATCACCTGAATAAAAAGCTGCATCTCCACGAATGCCACTTCCTGTTCTAAAGGCCTACACAGCAAGCAGTGGGCCAAGATAATGGTGGTGGGGCAGGATAGTGTCCAGATGGGTTTGCGGATGTCAGCATGGTGACATCACTGCACTAGTGTGCACGCACACATCCTCACCACAACCACCAGTTTGTGACATACCCACTATCTCCACACGCATTCTCCCATGGCTATATGCGTGCACCCAGGGAGTGTACAGGATTAGTGGCAGAAGGGGAAACACTACTAGCATAAGTTCAACGTTATTCTTGACAGTCTTTCAGAAAGAAGGCTGATGGAAACCCAGCCACACTCCAAGATGGTCTGTGGTACCTCTGCGAAGACATTCCACTCCTGGTAAGCAGACGAGCACTCAAGGGGGAGATATGGCGTATCCACTACTGCAACACTTTTCGTTCTTACAACAAGAATGAATGGTATGTGCAGTTTTATTACAGTTGTTATCATCTAGACTTGAATGTGACAAATAAAACTATTCTACAGGATGGACCATATCTATTAATCTGCCAAAGCCATATGCCGATGCATTGCATAGTCTAACATCTGCAGTAACCCGAGGGCTGACACATAGCTCCTTCTCATTCTCTGCCGTGAACATATATCCATGTCATTCATTTTACATTTGAAATCTAATGAGCTAGTACATACTGGGGCTACATATGTTTAATATCCACATATCCTTTGGATAATCAAAGACCTTCAATAATCTTGTATGCTTTCTATTAGCCGATTAAACCAGCCAATACAATCATTTTCACAGTTTTTTACATAAACTGCACAGGATATGCTGCACTCACATTAAGATATTCAAAGACCAAATTCGTTTTCATGTTAACATTGGTAGCCCCAAAATGTGTGTTTCCATGAATTCCATGCTATATCTCTTAGGTTAATTGCTATTGGATGTCTGCTTACAAGAATATCATAGGTGTGCTTTACTTCTCTTTAATGCATAGTTTTAATCGTGAGACCGAGGGCCTGAATTATTAAAAAAGGTTTTAATATGGGAAAGTCCCACTGAAAATATTTTTGCAAATCAGGCACCTTGTGTTGTGTTGTGAGGGCAGAATGCATACAATATTTGGTCTACAGTGTTCTCCAAATTACCAGGGACCAAGGCTTGAAAGAGCGAGTGAAAAAGATGATGTGGGAATCTGTCATTTGATTCGCCTTTGGGTAATCGGTCTCCCTCTACTCTCCCTACGGACTCATCACTTCCAAGCACTACTCAAACCGCCGCTGTCCTCCATGTGCTGCCTCCTGTTTCCATTCCTTTTGCTTCTTGGAGCCCTTCCAATGCCACTCCCTAGCCATTGTAACACAAACACATTTTCTTTACTCCGGGACTTCAAATAACTAAAAAAAAAAAAACTCTTTGACCTGAAAAGATGATGCAGTGCAATATTCCCGATTTAACTACAATCTCTTCCTGTTCTAAAATAAATACAAAATACAAAAACATTATCAAATGGGCAGTAAAAGCAAATACAGAAATAGTAAAACAATAGGAAAATGAGAAAACTATTGCAAAACATGTCTAGAAACAGACAGTGTAACAGGCATGCAGTAAGAGTTTTCAATTACATTCTTTTGACATATGTTATGTGCTGCCCCATTGAAATGTAGTCCTGTTGTAAACTATTAGTTGAGTGGTTGTTTGTGAACATTTGCATAGTGCACACTGTCGACATCCTCATGTATGAACATACACATTTCTAAAGAGTAGGTATGGTGAGTTCTGGTACCAGGAGAGGAAGTCTTGCTTCTCCCCTAGTCTATGAAAGAAGGTGCACTTTGGACCTGGGAGAGTGAAGGGGATTTGGCAGATGCACTTATGTCCCCCAATGTCCACTCTTCAATGTTTCTTTTCAACTTGGCCATGAAGGATGTTCTTATGAGATGCATTGAAGGAATGCAAACAGCTTATTTATCACAGCACTCAGGGAGGAAGAATACATGTTTATGACGGGAAAGGGCTATATCAAACAACAAACGTGCTTCTTAACTATAGAATAGCTCAGGTAAATTGTTTTACGAAGCAACCCTTCCAGATTTAAAACAAGGCTGTAATCTTCATGTGTCTGATTTTCATCCATGATAAGCAGGATTTCAAAATAAGTTTCAGAATATCCCAATATTGATTACAAATGAATTAAAGAAATGCACCTGGATTTCTTTGTGCAGAGCAATCACTTGAGCAATATTATGACATGTTTCCACTTTTGCAAACCTTTTAAAGTATTTTTCGCTAACAGTAACTGGCAAAACCTAATCGCAGCAAGCAACCAATGGTCCTGCAGCTGGAACTCAATATGCCATAGGTAGACTGTCAGCCTACAGTTTTACTGTCAAATGTAGTTCCTATGTCAAATGTACTATGTGTGGTGCCTCAGATATATGGAGCCGCAGTCCCTGGGGTAAGGTCACATCAAACGTTTTATCGGAAAATGAATGCATGCTTTTCTCTATAAACCTTTAACAGGTTAATGGATCTTTGCGAAATTGGCAAGAAAACAACTATGCCGAGTATGATCAGGCATACCAATTATGGTGAACTGCATGCACAGGCTCAGATGTTACGGGAAGGTGAAAAAAGTGTATTTTTCAGTTGCTTATGTGGGGATTTCCATAGCCAAAACGGATTTTCAGAACACCATTTCTCAAAACTGTCTGTTTTGAGCTTTCTCATTGTTGCCACACATATGTAGTTTACCACCTACTTGTTTCTAGTGCAAACATTTTTGAAAATGCAGGTACCAAACAGAAGATATGTACTTTGAACTGTAGGCTTCCTGCCCTTTAAGATGAGTAGCGTTACCCTTGAGATAGATGGGGATGCAGATTTTAATCAAACATCAGTAATCCAGATGACACAAATAGTTTGGGAAAAATGTGTCTGTTTTAATGCAAGTATTTAAAACCGGGAGTACAACGAATATCAGCAATCACTCTATACTCTGACACTAACTACTTCATAACAAAGATGAGTTCTTATACCCATGATTGGTCATAGCTGACGCGTTGACCTGCGTCATTACCAACATCATCCTACGTTACGTTGCAAACTTCAGAAACTTATCAGGAAGCGGGATTGGTTCTACGTGAATAACTAAGCAGAGGCTCTATATCTGTATGGAGTGACAGAGAGAAGTAACGGGATAGTTAACATCAGGTGGGGCAACTAAGCCTCCCTTAAAAATGGCCACTATGAATGTCATTAAATGTACAACGTCCCATTGGCTACACAAACTATAGGATCCCAAACTACGTGGTCCTCTATGATTGGTTGTCTACTGACCCCCGTCAGTAATTTTCCACAAACATGAGCAGCATGCAGACCGAACAACCAGGTGCGGATAAGCTCGTCCTGATACCAGCTTCCCACCAATTAAAAATGTGATCCATCATCACCTCAATGGTCCAGTGTCAATTAGTACTTTGAAGTTGGCGTTGAGTCTGTACTGTTCTCTGAGAATTTTTAAGGAGTATGGGTACTATCCAGCTTCCGTGCGTAGGTGTGATCTTCTCATCCGTCCAACTTTCTTCCATCATGTGACTGGACACCATGAATTGAGCCTTTTTGTGTATTTGATTTTATTCTTCAATACTCCTCTGACATCTTTTGCCTTTGCTTGGCCTTTTTGAGCAGGAGCTTCTGTTCTTTCACGTTAATTGTATCCAATGTCAGCCAACTCCAGATTGATAAGACCTTGGCTTTCTTGGATCAGTAAACTCCTTAGCTGCACTTTTATTATGTTTAATTCAATGGCTTTTCTTAACTGCGACACTGAAACAAGGCCTTCCTCGTTGTTCAGTACTGCTTTCTACGTAGTGGAAACATTCATTCTTTACTTAATCCATATGTATCTATGACGTATATAGGTATATGTTGGCGCTTGCCACGGTCTAATCTATTTAAGCATGTGGCTAGTTTCATGATTGCTTTGCTGCTTGCGTTACATTGCATCTGTACATGTTTAAACTAACTAAGTTTCTTCATCAGGTTTGTGGCATCAGCTTCTTCATCGTGATCCCAAGATGTCACTTATCCTTGGTAGTTCGCTGTTCTTTATAAACCGTCTGCCTCTCTGGTCTGGTTTGTTTGGTTGTTTGTTTGTTTATTGATTTGTATAGCGCTCCGGACCCAGGGGTATATGGGCGCTCAAGGATATGGTTACAGGCAATACATTATGGCAGTTGTGCAACATATATACAATTACAGAAATAATGTGCAGGAATGTATACAATTTACAAAAATACAGTTAATGTAGATACCAAGCCGACAGTATGATAAAGGCGTTGAGCCATTAAAATGACAAGCACACAGAGATACAGGAGCTGTAATAGCTAGTAGCAGCAGATGCAAGGTAGTGGTGAGTGAGTGCTAGTGTAGGATCCCTGAATTATTTATTTAGTAGCCAGGTGATGACCTGTGTTCTGAAGGGTTGAAAGGTGGGGATGGATTTAATGTTCAGTGGAATAATGTTCCAGAGTTAGGTGGCTAGAACCGGGAAGCTAGTTCCGCCGGCTCTTTTAAGGGTGTTTTTGGGCACCATGAGGTGTAGTGTGTTGGAGGATTCTGGTGGCAGGTTTTAAGGTGAATTTGTCAGTTAGGTAAGGCAGGGCAAGGTGATTAAGGGATTTGTATGTAAGGCAGATAGTTTTTAGATCCATTTTTTGTTAGATGTAAAGCCATTTGCATGATATTCTAGTGGCCGAGATATGTTCTCTCCTAGGAATATTAAGAGCAGCTCGGAGTGCATTATTTTGGAGGATCTGCAGTTTGTTGATTACAGATTTATTAACGCCTACATATAAGCCATTGCAGTAGTCGAATTTAGACTGTATGAGTGCTCTGGCTAATGTGAGGCAACTACTGGGGGATAGCAGGGGTTTACAGGTCCTGATCAGTTTACCTGTGTAAGCAGTGGCTGAGGCAGTCATGTTGACTTGTTTGGAGAGGTTGGTGTTGGTGTCTAGATAGAAGCCAATGGTTTTTACACTTTTTGCGATAGGAATAGTGTTTCCATCAATAATGAAGCTGGTGTATCTGGTGCTAAGCTTCAGGACAGTGTTAGCGGAGCCGACAAGGAGCAATTCCGTCTTGTCATCATTCAGGCAGAGGCCATGTGTGGCCATCCATGCCTGAATGATGGAGAAGACTTCATTGATTCGGCTGACATCCGAGTTGCAGTTACCGGATAGAGTTAGGAGTATCTGGGTGTCATCTGCGTAGTTGGTGTAGGTGACACCCAGATGGTCCAACTTGTCAAATAAAGGCTTTGTAAATATATTATACAAAGTGGGCAAAACACAAGAGCCTTGTGGGACACCGCAGGAGATGGGAATTGGGTCGGCCACTGCTAACGGTGAGCAGACGCGCATGGTCCTGTTATCAAGGAAGGATTGAATCCATGTGACCGCGGAGAGGGAGAAATGTGCTGCTGATGACAGGTGGTTGCATAGGATTTTATGGTCCACCAAGTCAAAGACAGTGGAGAGGTCTAGGAGAAGAAGGATGGCAGCCTTTCCTTTATCTTTGAGTTCATCGATCTGGCTTTTGAGATCAACAAGGGCTGTTTATGTTCCATGTTGAGGACGAAAGCCAGATTGACGAATTCCCAATAGTTGGTTTGTCTCGAGGTAATCTTGAATTTGTACGTAGGCCACTCTGTCAAGAATTTTTAGTAAGAACGGTACGGTGGTGGTAGGTCTTTAATTGGTAGGTATAGACGGGTCAAGTGTTTGTTTTTTTAACAATGGTAGAACCCAGGATTGTTTCAGGTTGCTTGGGACTGCATTGCTGGTGAATGATAGGTTTATTAGTTAGGTTATGAAAGGGGAAAGATCCCTGGCTGTGTATTTTATGACCTGGGCAGGGCAGCTGTCCCCCTTACAGTTTGATGGTTTCAAGGAGGCTATCATTTTTTGTACTTCTGGTATAGTTACCTTTTTGAAGGTGAAGCCAGAGTTATTGGCAATGGGCGAGGGTCAGGTTGGACTGGAAGTAGTGCCTTGGGTGAGTTGTTGTCGTTTATTTTCAATTTTAGTTTGGAGTCCCGTGATTTTGTTGGCGAGGGCATTCTTGATACCTGTGCACCAGGTTTTATCCTTAGTACAGGTATCTGTGGGAGGATTAGGGTTTTCTAATTCCTTTAAGATGTTAAATAGCTCTCTCGTGCTAGAGCCTGCCTGAGTTATCCTATAGTTGAAAGATTCTTTTTTAGCACGTATAATCTCATTTTTGTAGAGAGTGGTGATATTGGTAAGATTAGTTCTATTTTCTAATGAGGGAGATGTATTCCACAGTGTTTCAAGTTTACTTTTTTGTTGTCTAAGTAGTTTGAGCTCAGGGGTGTACCAAGAGTTCAGGTGAGCTTTCGGTTTCCCTTTGCACATTTTGAATGGGGCAATGCTGTCAATAGCTTTAGTCATGGATTTGTTGTAGGTATTGACCAGCAGGTTCAAGTCAGCTGTGGCTGGTAGTGCATTCAGAGTGGGTACTACCAAGGGTATTAATGCTTCAGCTGTGATATTACTATTGTTCCTAGTTGGGCAGGATGGTGCAATAAAAGGCTTTTAAGGGACTAGGTTACTAATATTAATATCCAATGGGAGGAAGTGGTGATCCGTCCAGACAAGAGGTAGGGGGTCCTTAAGGGTAATGTTGCAGTTAAGAGCAGCTACCCAGTCGAGAGTCCTACCTTTCGAATGGGTAGGTTGGGAACAGAGTTGTGGGAGGCCATGCTCAGCTAGAGCAGTAGACAGGGAAGTAGCTGAAGTGTCATGAGGGTCGTTAAACCCAAGATTGAAATCCCCAAGTATGATAGTTTGAGCTGAGGGTTTCGAATTTTCGGCTACTAAGGATGTAATATCTTCCTCAAATGAACCAGGCGGACCCGGGGGCCTATATATTAGATGTATCGTAATTGTACTCTTAGGGGAAGTTTGCAGTTTGACTGTGAGATGCTCACATGAATTTAGAGTAGGGGAGGTGGCTAGTCAAATGTCAAGTGATGATTTAAAGATGATAGCTACACCACCTCCTCGAGCGTTAGATCTATCTACTCTGAGGATGGCATAATTACCAGGGATGGCTAAGGTAAGAGAAGGTCCTGCAGCGTCATGAAGCCATGTTTCACTCACAGCAAGGAAGTCCAGGTTGTTGGTTAGAATGATGTCAGAAGTCTCAGCCGAGTGGGCTACTAAGGATCTGACGTTTAAAAGTGCTCCTTTTAGCGGGAGTAGGTTGGACTTGTTAGAAACTTCATTCTGGTTGTTGGTCTTATTGGGTAGATTTGCAAGATGGTTGCTTTTCCTATGGAGGATTCTGGTGCCTAGTCTGTTACGCACGTTGGAGTCGAAAGTGGTAGTTTGTGTGTCTGTTTGGACAATATTTCTGATCGGGCTGTAACCAGGAGAGGGGCATGATGACCTTGTGGTAAGGTGGTCCCGCTTGGGTCTATCCGTGTTGCTATGGGCTAGGTAGTCAGTTGAGTGGGCGCTGCCATGGGAAGGATGGGCAAAATGGGAGACTGGCAGGAAGGCTGGTGTAGTGGGCAAGGAGGGTGTGGGGCAGGCAATAGGGTAATGTCTTGGGCAGGCAGGTCTAGCTAGACCATTTTTATGGGCTATGTAGCTATTACCGCTGCAAGGTACATTGTTTTCCATGATACAGAAAGGGAACATGACAAAGGTGAGCCAGAGTTGCATGGTAGTGGCAAAGAGACAGGGGCACAATATCTAGACCAGGCACATATCAGGCAGAGGCACAATATCTAGAACAGGCACATGGTCAAATGTGGAGACCAACTACGGATCAGTATAGACTGGGTGAATAACGCAGAATGTGTATCAGCAATCTAGTGCTAGTGGCATTTAGGGCAGTTCAAAGTTAGGTATCTAACACAGTTAAGACACATTAGCATTAGGTGTAATGCAACAAGTAGCTAGACAGGTACCACAGCAGGTAGGTTATGCACGCAGTATTCTAACATACAGGTGAGGTTAGGAGATAGGGAGTGCTTCATGGTACTAAGGATTGCAGTAGGCATATAGAAGGCTACTAGGTCTAGGCAAGAATACTATGGGCCTCATTACGACCCAGGCGGTAAGTTACCGCCTGGGCCGTGACTTTACCACCATGGCGTAAACTACGTTTACGCCATGGTGGTTGGCGGACTTACCGCCCCATTCCGACCTTGGCGGGGCGGTAAGTCCCCAATCCCCATTTACCCTTCCCCATTCCCATTTTTGCCCCATAGGGCATAATGGGAGTGGGGAAGGCGTTAATTACGCCACCGTAAATTACGGTGGCGTAATTAACTCCATGGTCCCTTAGCGCCATGGATTTTAACACCTGCTAAAAGCAGGTGTTAAATCCGCCATGGCGCTGAGGGACCTCGTACTCAGGCGGTAAGGGTCGGTGCTGTTTACGCTGCCGTAAACCCCTTACCGCCTGGGTCGTAATGAGGCCCTATGTCTGAGCTTGAGTACTGGGCGCAGGCAGGTTAAAAGACTGTGTGCACAGGCAGCTGAGCATCTAAATTCAGGTTTTCACGAACAGGGTAGAGGTGGTGTCAGTTACAGTAAGCATGTATGCGACAGATAGCAAGTGTTCAGGCAGGTAACAACAATCAAATACAGTTACTGGGAGGGCATTCTGAATGCAAGTTTGAGATAACCAGGCATAATCAAGGGTACTCTAGATGCAATTTGTTAAAGCAATAGCTAGTGTGGCCAAGAGACGAGCAAGTGATAGAAGTCAAGTACAGTTTACTAGGATGGCACTCTAGATGCAACATGGGGCAACTGGGAAAAAACAAGGATTCTATGAATACAGTTTGCTAATGTGGCCATTAATCAGGACAAATCAAAACATCGGGTGCAATTAGTAAAGTGTACCAGTCTTACGCATGCCGTTTCCTCATTTAGTACCCATACGTGTAGTAGTGGAAGGCAGTAGGGGCAGGCAGCTCGTCGTTGCGCTGCAATGTTAGTATAGCAAAAGATTTGAAAGTTACCTGCCGTGCGACACAGACAGCGGGTCTGGCAGACCGCAGACACAGGCACAAACAGGCACCTAACAGTTATTGGCCTTGTTGCAGTGGGCCTTGGTCAATGTGGCCCGGCTTTGCCTGCCAGCGGCCAATAGGAGATCAAGTAGGCACGGCAGCCTATCAGTGGTGGAAGCTGGAACCTCAGTAGGTGTTGGTGTGGGCCGTAGAAAAACGGACGGCCACTTTGGAAGAGTAAAAACCTTGTGTGCTCCAATGGTGTTTTCAATGCAGCAGCAGTGATGCAAATTCGATTCTGTGGATATAGGCTGCTCGGTAGCCTATCCTTCCTGTAATGTTACGCAGATCGGTAGAGCTAGCGGATGCACTTATTGGGAAGGTATTTTTAGGGAAAGGCGCTCCAAGTTTAGCGCTTATCTTAATAATGGGAAAGATGTAATGGCCATGGTGCAATGTGCCCGCTGGGTGCCCGTTGCTCCTCCAGGGGTGGGGGGGGGGCTGGTCCTGGGAGCTCCTGCTCCTTCGCTGGCAGTGAGAGTGAAGCCAGGCACCTAACAGGTGTTGGCCTTGTTGCAGTGGGCCTTAGTCAATGTGGGCCGGCTTCGCCCTTGGTCCCTTGGTTATCTTTCTATATGGATGTTGATTCAGCTTTGTATGACGTCACCATTCATCCTGGTCATTCAGTTTCTTTGTTTCATCAGGAATCTCATTCAAATGACCATCATATTGTCTTGGATGCAAGTATGGTTTCCTCAATGGGTACTTTACCTCCCATATTCTCTTAGGTATAGGCATTCTTATGGGTACTGCACAGAGCACACGCTCTTCTCTTTGCTGGTTTAACTGTTCAGTATACGTCACATACTTTGGTTCATACGTTTCAAGTAATGTAGGCAGGGCAGGTGGATTGGGGGTACTTGGCTCCTCCTCTACACTCCCCCCTCTGGGCGATTTATCGACCACTCTCACATCATCTTCTATAACTAGACATCCTGGTCTGAAGAAATGCCTCTTAGGGACCCATATTTTTATGACTCCCTTCAAGCATCCAGCTGATTTCACATGCTCATCTTTGTTCCATGTCATGAGCATGCACTGTCCACTTGGACTGCAATAGATCCATCTTTCCACATATTTCTTATGGTCCTTTGGATACAGGAACTTTGTTTCCTCGGGTGCATGGATACTGGTTTTTACAAAGTCTTTAGGCTTCCATCCTGGTTTAACATCAATCATGATTTTCATCCCTATGGCTTTCTTTGCTGTCTTCTTGCATTGTGAGATTATTATCTTGATCACACAAAATCCAAGTATCACTAACAATAATAAAACTCCTAAAAACCTGAACATATCTGCCATCCATTGTGGAACCCAAACCAGCTGTCATCAGCAATGTCTTCGACCTCTTCTATCATCTGGCCATGGAGCTTTGTTAGCATGTCTATGGCCTCTGTCAATGTTCCATGCTTGTCATCATGAGAAGGTATAAATGTGCAACATGATTCTCCAATTTTGGCACAAACACCTCCATCCATCGCTGTGATCATGTCCAGAACGTATCTGTTCTGGAGGGTCATCAATCTCACAGCTATCAGCTCTTCTCTGACTGCATTGAATCCCTTTATGTTAGTATTAATCATCTGTAGCAGTTCTCATCTGGTGATCTGAGGCCTCTCTGTATTTGCTCCAACCTGGATCCTTGGCATAACGATCAGCATGAACACTGGAGAAGTCTGGCTGAACAGTCTATGTTCAAATGGTATAGCATCAAAGGCTTCTATTGATTTAGCTGAAAAGTAGTTCTCTCTCTTCATTCGATTTATCAGTTGCACAGATTTCTTCGTTCTTAGATGAGCATCTGCTTTCGGGAAACTATCAATGTTCAGGTCACCTTTAGGAATCACCAATGCAGGAACATGGACGTTCACCAATGTGCAAATTCCTCCCCAATCTTTTGGCAGTCTGATATAGGCTTTGGATCCACAAGCCCAATAAGGATCCATAATTACTGCTGTTCCGATATTCATTCCTGGTGGATCAAAGATTTGTTCACAGTTTTGATTTTCCCCCATTTTTCTTGTACCATTGTTCCTGAAGCACAATTTAGAACTGTGCAATTCTACTATCTGTAAGGGTCCTCCTCTGTCTTCGACCCATGTCAGGAGTTTCGGAAGTTTTGGCCATAATGGCTTGCATAACATTTATGCATTCTCAATTGTTGGTTGGTAGTGACCCATTATTACACAGTCTCTGCAGATTACTGCTCCTTCTTGCCAGCCATCTGGTGCTAGGACAGTTCCACAAATCTGCATCTGGACTCTGTTTTTCCATCTGCGGATGTCTTCTTTGGAGTGTCCTAGAACTTTCAGTATTTTATTCAATTATTTTCTTATGCCGGTTAATTTTTCCCTCGGTTTCTCGTATCTGATTACAATATTCTTTGTCTTGGCATTGTTTCTTGTCTTTATGTCTTGAACATAGTCATCTTCATTTGGATCTGTTACTTCAGTTGCCCATTTGAGAGAGGCTGTTCGACCAATGAACTGGCCTCTGGTACTACAGAAAGCTAGGTGCACAATGCAGTGTGCACTTACGACATCTATTTCAATAGCTATAAAGATCTTTGACTTCACCATGCTGTATAGTAGGAGTGCATATACAAAGCATTCTTCTTCTTACGGTCTTCTTCCAACTTCTTTCATGTGTTGGCACCATATGTTATTTCCCAATTGTGCTGTGCTGTCCAGATAATCATTCAGTTCATAATTATCTCCTTGGGTGCTTCTTTTGGTTCTCAAAGTTTTCATATAGTTTTCTATGACCACATCTCTGAAGGTATCCACTTAGCTTCTTCTGGCTGGTTTGTTTGCAGGAACATCCATCCGGGTTCCCGGCGTAGAAGAAAGTTCAGCAAATCTTTCTTTATCCATATGTCTTTTTCTAGCCACAGCAAGAAATGACCATATAGATTCTGTTATCATCTCTGCACGTGATTTCTCTGTGGGACTTGTGCTTGGGCTTCTTGTCACTGGACCAGGTGTATCTGCATGCATTATTTGTGTAGGCCCAACCTTTGTCAACCCCTTACTTTGCCTGATACGCCGACCCTGTTTCCAGCGTTTAAAAGTAGTGTTGGAAGCAAGTGCTGTGTGTGATGTATTACTGATAACATCAATTTCAAGCGCAGGTATCTTCAGGTCTAGGCTGCCTTGTAGTTGTCACGCTCACCTTTTTCTTCTGCTCAGAAACATATACAGGAGCCCTTGCATCATGCGCTCCTATATAAAAAGCATTTCTCACTGCCAGTGAAAGCAATATGAGTATGAATATAATACATGTGTAGATGATACAGTGGTAAGTAAGCCTGCAGCATCAGCTTCTGAGACAATTTGTACGTCTCTCCTCATGGGGCAGCACAATATTGCTACTTTGGTTTCCCATCTCGAACATTTGAGGCTAAGGAAGGAAAAACAACTTTAATGGCTCTGCATTTTCGATTGTTTCTGGAAGCTGTTGTTTTCTTTCAGTATTCGTCCTTGATCAAATGTCTGTTTTCTGGATGCCTTAAGAAGTGACTTTATATTTCTCTTGAATCAGTTGTTTCACCAATCAGGGTGCAAATGTTCCTTTATCGTGAAGAAAAATGTCTTCAGTGAGCTTCTATGTAATCTACTTCATTGACTAGGTCCCAATCAATGCCTCAAATCTGCTTCAGTCCAGATGACATGTTGCTTCCCTGTCCGCATAATCAAAGAGTTTTGTCCTTTATTCAATTCCTTGATCTGTCCCTTGGAGGACAGTTTCTACACAGCTCTGTGCTTTCTTTCAGAATATATTGACATCTGGATTATTATGCCTTCCAGGATCACATTCAAGTTCGCAGTTTTTCTTCGATCTCTTAGGAAAGTTACCACGTCTGTGTGTCTTCCAATGAGATGCAGGTATTCTTCAATTAGACGAAAGAACACCACACTGACCAGTCTATGTGCTGCATCGGTTGATAAGGGCATTTGTGTTTTCTTCACTGAACTCATGCAACTTCAAAAACTCTTCAGTGATGATTATCAACAATCTTCTAATGAGCTTTTCATTGTCAGGATTACCAATAAAATCTGTTATGCAGCAAGTTCTCCCCACCAACGTAGTATAAGAACATAACACCCACACAAGATATGTAAGTACGAACCTAGAAAGGTCATCACTAGGTAACACCGTGAGTAGAATAAAACAAGAACTCTGTGTAAAAGGAATGGGGGTACTGTACCCTCTTCCAATTGCTGTGTCCACGATCAAAATTTGGCATATCCTTAATTTTATCAAGTCTTAAGTATGCCTCAGTACAAAGTCAATAAGCTGCTGTGGCTTTTTAAGAATGCAGATCTTCTTTTACTCTGCAACTAAGATGCACAGAGTGTTTGAATGTGTCCTTTTACCCTTTAATTTATAGCTAAAAAGGGAGTGTCCAAGTTAAGCTACAGTCCGCTAGTAGGTTCCTTTCTTTCCACTTGTCGAGTTATGCGTCCTTCTTCTTCATCATAGATCTCATCTGCATGTGCTGTGGTTCTTCCTCGATGTTTGTAGCTTCTTCACGGTGGGGTGCAGGCAGAGGGGTCTCTCTGGAGTAAATCTTGATATCTCCCAGGAAGATCCAAGCTCGCCTACTCTGCAATTTGACTGCAGATGGCATCACATCCTCAACGACAAAAGGGCTGTTGAAACGGGGATCATCTCACTTTTTCCTTGTGTGGTTACGAATTAGGACCTTATCTCTTGGGTAGATTCTTGGATATAGAAATTCATGAGTTTGGGTTCTTGAAGCATCTCCTTCTGTGTTCTGTACTGCCTTACACCCTCGGCTCTGCAACTGTCCTGCAATCAAAGAAAAACGAGATGTTAAACAGTTCAAATAGTTTTGCAATTCGAGTCCTAAAATTTCTGATGTTGGCTGAGTATCATTTCTAACTCGCGATGGAGGCATTAAAGGTATTTTCATTTACCTTCCTGTTACAATTTTGTGCGGTGTAAGATGATGGTCACAACCTGGTTGGATCCTCAATGCATGCAATGCCAGTGGTAGGCAGTGCAACCACCCTTTTTTCAAAGTAAGCTTCAACTTAGCTATTCCTTCTTTAAACAGACCATTGAGCTTTTCACAGATCCTGTTTGCTTGCACATGATAAGCCAAAGAAAATGTGTGCTTTATACCAAGCAACGAGGTGATCTGCTCAAAAACTGTATTAACAAAGTGAGATCCATCATCTGATCTCATTACTTTGTACACTCCCCATCTGGGAAATACTTTGTGCACTAAAAACTTGGATGCACATGTAGAGTCTGGGTGCATACATGGACCTGCCTCTATCCATCTAGAGAAAGGACATACTACAACTAATAGGTATCTATATCCATTGCAAACTTGTATCATGTCGACATAGTCGATATGCAAGTGCTGAAAAGGGCCATTGGGTCTTGGGATGACTCCCCTCACTATGCACAGTGTATGCCCAGGCTTGAATTGTTGGCAAACAATACAATTTACCATATAAAATGCAACATGCTCCATTAGGTTTGGTATGAACCAATCCTCAGCAATGGTTACACCAAGATTCTTCCTAGTTGTATGCGCTGGGTAGTGTCATTGTTCTAGCACTACCCTTAATAAGGCTATAGGCATCACTGGTTTACAAGTGCTGTCGTGTCACCATAATGCTTCAAAGGGGTTTAAAGAACACCCTCTTCGCTTCCACAAGTTCTTTTCCTCTTGCGGTGCCTCTCTTTGAAGTTCCACTATCTGTGTTTTAGACATATGAGTACATCCTTCATCCACAATCATCATCACAGTCATTCTTTCATTTGCACTAATGGTTTCAATAATCATCATCCCTGTATCTGTATTCACTATGCGCTTGGCTTCAGCATCTGCTGCTTGATTTCCGCGCAAGATCAAATCTGTCCCTTTCATGTGAGCTGCGCATTTACCGACTGCTATGCCCACTGGGAGTTGTAGTCCCTTAATAAGCCTGTCCAATAGGGCTGCGTTGTGCACTGGTGTGCTGTATGCTCGGAGATAGCCCCTCCTTTTCCAGCGCGCTAGTCCTGCGTGCACCGTCAACATCACATAGGCAGAGTCACTGTACACTGTTACTTCCTGGTCTGCATGATTCTCAATCGCGAGTATCAACGCCAGTAACTCTGCAGCTTGTGCTGAATAATGAGATGCAATCGAGTACTCACAAGCACTCAAAATTCTCCATTTGCCAGATGGTTCACTACCGTGGCACCTGTATATCTTTGCCCATCATTTTGATCGATCCTTGAGGAACCGTCAATGAAGACAATCTCTCCCCCTGCGAGTGCATTCTCCTTTACTCAAGGGAGCTCATCACAGAATTCTTCATAGTTTGCACAATCGTGTATAGGCTCTCCTTCGGTAATTGGCTCAGCTATAAACATAGCTGGATTCACTATTTTACATCAAACTATTTTAATCACTGGAGTTGATATGGTTACCTCATAGGCAGAAGCCCTTTAAGTAGTCAACGTGCCTTTTGTTTTTTTCTAAAATGGCAAATAGTGTGTGTTCAACAAATAACGTCATGGAGCATCCCATCACTATGCTTGTGGCTTTCTCTATGTCGAACGCGGTGGCTACCAAACTTTGTTTGCATGGAAAGTGACTTCTCATTACTGGGTCTAAGATTACACTGTAATATGCAAGGGGCTTGTACCCCAATGTGGTTCTCTGTGTGAGGACTTCTGTCATAAAAGTACCATCAGTATGCAAGAATAAAAATAATTCCTCTGCATAATTGGGAATCCCTAGAACTGGGGCTGTGCAGATTGCTTTTTTCAATTCATCAAACCCTTCTTCCATTGCCTCAGGCCACACAATTATTTCTTTTGTTGCCTGTCCTTTCTTCAAGGCCTGTAAGAGAGGCCTCATATAAGAGCTGTAGTCAAAGACCCATGCCCTGACATAATTGCTTAATCCTAGAAAACTCTACATTTGTTTTATAGTGTGTCTAAGAAGCACGGAAACGCAGATGGGATAGACCCAGTTTCCTGCATGACCCGGGTCTGGGCAGCACTGTATCGGAGGGTGGGATGCTCAAATCCATACTGGGCCGCCTCTCCACTATGGCACTACCCGGACACTACCCCCACACAGGACACCTTGATGCAGAGGAGCTCGGAACCTGGGAAAGAACTGACACTGGGTGACAAATTACCAGATGGGGACTTTGTTAAGCTGGTAGAAGCACAAGAGAGGTTCGGACCTGGGCTCATGGTAAAGCTCCAATACCACAACCTGAAGGCAGCATTCAAGTACAGGTGGCCATCGTTCCCCAAGGAACCACCACCCCACCAATTTTTACTTAATATTATGGACCAGGAGGGATTTGGAGGAAACATCTCTAAACTCTACAACACAGTACAGTCTCATACCCCCTCCCAAAATACAATGCAGTACAAATGGGAAAGAGATCTAGACACAGTGATAGAAGACATGTAATGGGCCAGATACTGCCACCATACCAAATTCATCTCCCTTAACGCTAACTTTAGACTACTACAATTCAAAATCCTGAACCACCTCCACATCACCCCTGGTAAAGTCGCAAGGTTTGACCGCTCCAAAAAATTCCTGTGCCCCAAATGCAAGCTCCCGGAGGCCACCTCCATACATATGTACTGGGAAAGCCCACCTTCTAGGCAATTTTGGGAGGAAGTGGCCTCCAAAATTAGTGACATTCTGGACAGCCAAATTCCAGCCAGACCCTTGAAATACCTCCTGGGGGACAAAGGGAAGACATCCGCCAACACGCGCAGGCTCTTCTCAGTCGCAAGTGCTGTGGCCAAGCGCAACATTCTCAGACACTGGAAGGCGAAAACAGCACCCACAATTCACGCATGGTTTAGAGACCTGATCGATGTATATGAATGCGAGGAAAACTATGCAAGGGGATTGATGTCTACGTGCCGACTGAAGGACATATGGGCCCCGCTCCGTCACTACCTTGGCACTGGTCCCGGGGAGACTGATCTGGAAGAAACTCCTGAGCACCCTGGAGCAACCCTTAGGCCACAGTCCTGACCCAGAACTACAAATAACCTTCTTGTTTATGTGCGAAGTACTATTATATATGCCAAATGATTGTATTGTAATGTGCTTGTCAGTGTAAAATAAAGTATAAAAAAAAGGCAATTCTGCTATCGAACCTCAAAACACACAATACAATTCATGCTTGCTTTACTTTGTAATTGGCTATGTTTTTGTGTTTCAACATTTTAATATATACAGGAGAGATCAAATGGCCAGATCGTAGAGAAATAATGAAAGGTGTATTCTGTCTCAATGCAGAAAGCTGCCACATAGTCATGATTTCCATACAGTTTTTGCACACATAGGCTGGATGCCACATACATTTTACTTTGTTTCAAAGGAGAAAAATCATGTTTACTCTCTTAAAATCACATTTACTCTCAAAGTTTAAAAATGGGGAGTACAATACTCCCACCTTAAACTCTTATCTGGAGCACTGATGGTAGCCATCTTGTTTGTTTACTTTTTTAGATGGCCATCATTAAAAGGGAGAAGGGACTATGTATCCCATTCCAGGGTGGCCATCTTTTTTTTCTTTTTTTCTTTGTTCAGTTGCGAAACGCAGTAGTGTTTCACAACTGAGAAAACACACTATTAGTACCCAATCTAACGGCCAGGGAACTAATAGCAATAATCCCCTTCGATTGGGCCTGTAACTATGGGCCCGGGGCATTACCTGAAGTGGGAATGGCCCCCCATCTCAGGGTTTATTGCTTAAGTATGGCTCAATATAGATGAATTATGAAGTTCTGTGTGTTCTTTTCCAGTCAAGTTAAGCCATTTACATCAGAATTGGCTGGCTTTTATAGTTGTCATACTATTTTTTGACAGCGCCACAGTAGGTCATCAGTGAGAATTAACACAAAATAATAGCCTTTTCAAGTTACTGTAAAACCAATCATTGCTGGATTATCCTTCCAAGTCTAAAATAATTTTGTTCTCAAGGCTAAGACAACCTAATGTCCCAAACTGGATGGTGAATGGTAAAAGGATCGAGATAACAAAAGATCAACCCTATTTGTGTTTTATACTTTCTAAGTGTGTTTCCCTAAAGAAAACTGAGGAATTCTTCAAATTAAAAATGAGGCAATGAATTGCTCAATTAAAGAGAATCCTCTATGTACTTTCAAAGTGTTTATTTTTGCCAGTGATAAAGTACTATAAAAGGAAGATACATGTAGCTATTATGTATGGCCTGGAAACTAAATTGGTCAATTTGACTGGTATTTTAAATAAAATTGAGGGATTTATATGAAAGCAGGTACTGTTTCTTCCACTATCACTACCAAACATTATAATATGACATGAATTGGGTTTGAGTTCCTTGGGCTCGTTGATGATATGAAGGAGACTCTTGAATCCTCTGTCAAACTCTTTATATGAGGATCTCCAAGCCATATCAGTTTCTGAGATGATTTCTATAATATATGAATTTGTGAAAGAAAATTATGCTATGGTAAGGCTCTTGGAGAGTGATCGTCCACAACGTATCACAAATCCCATAAAAGTTAATGATAGGGACTGGATTATTATGGCCAACAAGATGTCATTTTATTTATTACATAGCGAGTATTCTGCTGTAGTTCGAAGAAGAAGATCTCTACCAAAATATCTAATACGTTTTCCATCTCCGAAGGCATGTATGTGTTGTATGAGATTAATGTTGAATCTTTTTCCCACTATGGAAATCTTAGAGCCTGCACTGTGCATTATAAAATAGAATACAATGTGAAGATTTTGCAAATCAGATTATGTGTGGGAAACATTGAAACATCTTGTGACTGTATGCCCAGACACACAGGATTTGAGAGTTTTGTTTTTTTCTAAGTACATTCATGAGTGCATCGATTCGGCTGTGGAACAACTTTGGGTTTGTATGATGGATGGCTATAAAATATCAATAATTCTAAGTGTGTAAATGTTTTAATGTGTCTGAATGGAATGCTGACAAATATTATTGAATTGTAAGAATGAAATGTTGATACGTTTAATGACAGATATTATGAATTGATTCCGTTTTGTATATATTTATAATGTTTTAGAAATTGTGAAAGGTTTGTTTCTTTTCAAACCAAAACACAATAAATAAATATTCCTCTATGTTGGGGGAGAAACAGCTACCATTTACACATCCTCCAGTTGGTATCACGCTATACTGACCGTTGCGCTGTAATACCTTATGGGCCCTCTAGCTTCTGGTCACAATGGCTTGTGGGCCTTGCTGCTTCATAGTGCCAATAAGCATACAAAATAAAAATAACTGTTCATGTGGAATTCTGCTTCCATAGGTTCATCAACGTCGTGTGAAGACAAAATCCCATATCTGGGAAAAGTGGGGTTCCCAGGACTGGAAAAGAAAGTGATGACAAAATTGGGCAAGGCATTTGGTGTTAAGTCTATGGCTAATAAAAACAGGCAACCGCCCATTGAATCTCCATTGAGGAGCGTGAAACCAGGTCTGGCTGTTAGTTCGGAGTTTGGCGCTGTTCTTAATGACAATCATTTCATAGTTGTGATTGCAAGCTATTATAATGGGAAAATTAACAACTATCTTTTTTTTTTTGCTGTAAAGAGATTTCTTTTCATAATTTTGGAATGTTGACTGGTGTTCAGTGCATGCTTTTTAAAAGTGAATGTAGCCACTTAATGATAGTTGGATGCATGCACCCACCCACCATAATTTATCAACCAAAATTTTTCAGGATTTGCAGAATGTACCATTTCTAGACTTTCACTTGATTATAACAAATGCATTTTTCCTCTCGCACTGCACGCTTTGGAGTCAGCCAAATGTGCAGCCACATCCCTGTATGCATTTGCTTTTACCCACAACTCGAATGACACTTTGCACAACACTTCTGTCATAAGAATGTAGCTACCTTTCAGGACAATAAATTTGAACTGTAGCTACACACATAACTGACTATCCTCTTACTCACAGCCCTCCAGTTTATTTCCTTAGTGTACCTCTCTCCACCCAAACACATGCCAATTAGGCATGGGTGGCTAGCAGGGACCCATAACCTTTAATGGCCATTAGGCACACACTCATACTAGCACATCCTAACTTTCCCATACTTTGGACTTCGGTCCCTCCTAGGGCCTTGAACCTACAGCACGTTGGGACCATACCCATGATGAAAATCGCTATACAAAATGCGAAATGCAATGAAGTGATTGATGAGTACTCCATGTGCCCCAAATGGAGTTCATAGCATTAACAAGAGCACCTGTCTTCATTACTGTACTGGAGATAATCTTTGCAGGTCAGACACTGGCGGAACCTCTTTCCAGAGCAGCACATTCAGAGATTGTTTAGGATCACTAGGCATCAGGTACAAATTGATGACCCTGTGTTGACCTAGAGCCAATAGGAATGTAGAAAGATTCATGAAGGCAGTAAATAAGTGTTTGGATTGCCCACAAAGAAGGAGAGCCTTTGCATAAAACGTGTTGCTTTTCAATGAGATCTTGCACTACGCCACAATGATCCACTGGTAACTGGAGAAGGAGAGTGGGACACATGATCCCAGCTAAATCTTCAAGGCCAGTCCAGGTCATGGACCGCACTGCAATACAAGTAAGATAGGTGCAATGCAACAACAAGGAGAGTGCAAGGCACAGAATGCAAGGGGCATAGTTGTAGAGGGAAGATAGCCTTCTTGTCCAGGGTAGACATCCGTCCCATAAACCGAAGCTGCCACTCGAGCCAGGACAGAAACAAATGGGTTGATGATCGCATCTAGTAATGGGATTCAACAGATCACAAGCAATTCCAGTGGGTTTCATAAAATGCTGAAAATTGGCAGTGCTGGAAACAGAAATGGACTTTGAAGGTGAAGTGGCAGTACAGAACACCCTAATGGAACCCCAAGAGAACAGTCAAGGTGAAGCAAGGTCATACTGCGAGGGTAGTGACAGGTCAGTTCAAAGGATGGGGGAACAAGACCAGCCGAAAAGGGTTGCAGGAGTTAAGATTCCCCTGTTGATCTACCAGAAGAATCCAAGTAGAATTCCAGGAAAGGGTTCAGTATGATGATTGGAAGCATGTTTCAGTTTGTTTTGGGGAGGGGTGTTCTTTGCTTCATTATACACACTGGGTGTATCAGTCAAGAACAATCACCCCTGTCGCTGCATTTGTCCTCATTCGCATGTGTTCATTTCTTGGGTGCAACAATTCCTACCTATAGTCGATGCCGCATCAGATAAGCAGTCCTATCCTGGAAGGAGCTTCAGTTCACATATTTTCTGGCATAACACATTGGCTCAGCCTGAGACAACGTCTAATTCTGGCATAAGATAAGTGAGCCACGTCTTTCATTTGCTTTTGATTCACGTCTTTCATTTGCTTTTGATTGTGCAGGGCTCCGGCAACATGTGAAGGGAGCAATGTGTCCTCGGGTTTTCAATTGTGTTTCTGGATTTGCAAAGACATTAATCGCGTTAGGTACACAACCGTCCTTATCTGCAGTGGGGGATGTTGACTTAGATTAAACCTCATTGTGTTTATCCGGTCTTGCAATCTGCCAGGCTGTAACTCACTCACCCACGCGACATTTCCGTAGCACGGTAAATGGCATTAATCTAAACGACATTTTCTTAACATGTGGCACGTCGTGCTCCCCGTGATGTCAGTTGAGGGATTGCTGGAATGAAAAGTACAGGCTGGCTGTGCAATAATAGTAAAGGATGGCCACCTCATCCATTTCAGCCACATGGTACAAGTGTGGTGGCCGTTGATGAGCACAGGAGGCAGACTGTCATGGACCTTAGTTAGAGGCAGTCGCCAAAGCGTGAGCAACGTTTAGGGTCATGTGAGCTGACGTGGCCTGGGTCACTCTGAGTGCACCCTGACACTTGTGACAAGTTTCTGAAGAACGCCAAGAAAAGCCGATTGCAAATTGCAACATGCTGGAATGGAGTGTACTGATAACAACAGACCAAGATAAATATGGTGGCACCTGCCAACACTAAGTGCACTGCTTTTCTGGCACCAACCCAAGTATTGCACTTTGATCGCACAAATAGACTGAGGGGTCGGATTGTTAGAGTTTTAGAGGAGGAATCATATTTCAATACATAGTATGTGTGCGCTTGTGAGTGGTGCTTTGAGTTTTTAGTTTTTTTGTTTTACTGTTTGGAAAGTAGACCTCCTACATGCATCGTCATTCTTTTTTATTTAACAGCAGAAAGACAAACTACAGGTCACAGGAGTGACTGGAGCATTTGGAACAGGTAGTAACATGGATCTCCCACTCCCCACCAAATAACATCCGGCAGGCTTTATGGGTTCCTGGGGAAGCATGAGAGGGTCCTCTTGTCTTGCTGTTTCCAGCAACTGTTACGTTTTTAGTTTGGTCGACCTATAAGCCGAAACTACTGCATTAGGGTGCAGATAGGGTGGAATGGCATATGAGGAGCGACACACAGTATGTTGGTGTTCTTTTATAAGCACCAAGATTCCTTTGGGCCAGGCGCGCTATATAAATAAAGAAATAAAAATGTGCCCACCCATTGACTTCCCGTGGTCATGCTAATCCTGATGGTCATTCCCAGGCAGTTCCTACCCATGCCTGCCCAACACACCTCCTCATAAGAACTCTTTCAGCTTGCTTTACTCAAGCCTTACCATCAAACATTGCACTCAGCTGTATTCTGAGAGTTAATAACTTAATTGCAGTTGTAAACTTGCTACTGTTGTAATAGAAATGTCTTAACCACCATGCCTTCAGCCACATGATTTATAAGCACTCTGCATGTCCTTCACTGAAGTCAAGTAAAAAAAAAGCATTGGTAACGCCAACACTTTTGGCTTGTGTATAAGTATTAGGCATTTGCCAGGCACTGTGATTAGATGCCCAGGCACTCACACCATTTTGCACCTGCTACCATCACTGGCCAGTTAATACCTCTACGGCAGTGCCTGGCAAGTGCCTTTCCCATGCCTAAACAAAAGCCCAAACTGTTGCCATTGCCAATGCTTGTTTTCTCTTGTTTGCTATTACCTTATTTGATTTGGGGATTTCTTCGGGGACGCGAGTAGTTCACGGACGTCATCTAGGGCGCAATGGGCTACACTTTTGTAAGGGCATGCTTTGTTTTCTATTTCTATTTATGTATACCAATACATATTAAATATTATATAATAAATATGTATGTAGATATTCACTTAATTTTATTTATATTTATATTCATTGAAAAAAACTTTGTTAAAGGAACGTTATGGTTAAGTTGCGCTACTATAAACCTATGAAATTGAGTGAAAATGGACATCATGGTTACAAGTAAAACCGAAAACCTCAGAAATTCGCCAGTTATGGTACGCTAAGCAACCATAACTCGCGCTACCACTGTGCACTGCTAAGACTAACACCCAGGACATCAAAGATGACATCACTCTGAGTACAATTGGGCTGTGATTGCAACGCACGTACCGCAACAACTACTGTAAAACGCTCCAAGATTTCTGCTTGCAGATTCATCCACATCCGCATGAATGAACACAAACTACAGATATGAATATTTTCTGCACAGTACATGTACAGCTCTTGCATAAATGCATGTAAACGGGGTAACTGCCACTTACCCTGTATAGCCTGTAAAAGAAAGCTTACTGTCATTCCTCCCATCTGCTACGATCACGTGTCGCTTGCAAAGCTGTCTGCTCTCCACATTTTTATTTACCCATATTTCTCTTCATTCATTCTATCATTTGTGTGACCACTACCACCTATTTATCCACATTTCAACTATAATAGTATTTAATGCATTTTAGTGCATGGGATGTACATACACTTTTCTTTCTATACATTCTGGATATTTTACTTACAATCTATCATTTAAACTTCCTTTAAAAATGATTACAATAGTAATCAGACACAACACACACCGCTGTCTAACAAAGTGTCATTTCATGTTGAAAGATGTGAGAAATAACAGTATAATTGTGGGAGAAGGCTTTGTAGTGTGTTATAAAATGACACACAGCCAAGATGAGTACATGCATCTTTATTCATGCACACAGATAGCCAATATAATTTGAAAGGCTCCGAGCTGAAACAACACCACTGCCTCCACAACTGTTCTTCCAATCTAGACAGCTCTCTCATTCCAGTTTGTTGCCCCTTCCGTTCTAGAATTTACCACAGCATTACCACAGCATTCAACTACACACAGGTGCAGTCATGTCTTTCACATCATGTACAACTATGTACAAACAGTGTAGTAAACCAACACATACAACATCTCCCCTGTCACTTCAGGTTGCAATGCATGCACCACACCCTTCATTGCAACCAACCATTACTTTCTATCAGACTATCCCACCTCTAAGCACCACACCATCACCCAGTAGTGTGCTAATCACCTGCAGTCTGGTAATTTTGCTTTGTCCCTTTGCCACTTTTATATGTTTTCTTATTTGAACCTTCTACCCTACAACTATCCTGGAGAGTAATAAGATGCTGAACCCATCTAATCCTTCTGCTTTATTTCCCACACCTTCACAAATGCATACATAGCATGTTTTTCCCCACAGTTCCTGCCATTTACCCTGTATAAATAGCAAGAAAAGCATACAGTTATTTCTCTTATCTCCTAACATCCAATAACACTGCCTTAAAAAGCCAAGTGTGCTCTGTGTGCTTTCTGTTGTACTCATTTCTAAGGCACGTTCGACTGACAGATTGTAAGTAAAATATACAGAATGCACATAGACAAAGGAAAGTGTTTCTACATGCTATGCACAATTATCAGAAAGCACTGCTACTGCAAAAAGAAAAATATTCATGTTTACATTAACAACAGTACTATTACCACACATATGTACTAACTGATTTCTTTCACAATTGCAGTGAAGACCACTCTCCTGAAAACCAGCTGCGTCTGAAGTACGAACCAGAACTCAGAAGAAACCTACTCTTTCCATCCAAAAAAGTAAGTGCAATACTGCCATAATGTTCTAATTTTTACTCAAACACTGTAGAATTCTAGTATTGTAGAACAAACAATTGTATTAAGCCTGCACCATTAGATTCAGTATTACTGCTTGCCCCTACGCAGCTCCTTACTTTGTATTGTCATCTAAACACGAATATGGTTACACACAAATATGAGAATAGCCTTCCCAACCTGAAGTAATAGCCCATTGCACAATCACACACCGCTACATACATGCTTAGCATCATACTCAGACAGTCATGAACAAAGCACACATACACTGCACAACATCCCAACCCACACTTTCTTTTTTTCTCCAACAGACCCCACGGAATGCCTACCAAAAAGCAACTCCATAATGAGCAACGCAAAGGTAGACAAAATCAAAATAAAAGTGTCCAAAATAAGCATCCACCTCTAGCAGAATTTGTACAAAAAGTTCAAACAAAACAGATAATACAGTCACTAAAGAAACAAAACCAGCTTCGACTAAGGAAACTTTGCCTCCTCTTTCAAAATGTAGAACGAAAGAGAAAGTGATTAACAAGACTGAAGCTACCACTAGTGCTAACACTGAACCTATAAATCTCAATATAGCGACAAGTAAGCATACCAAAAAAATTATTTTACAAAAAATGTTCCGCCACGGAGTCCTTCAGAACCTTATAAAAACAGGAGAGAAATCACACACAACCCTTGCAACCTACTGTAGAAAATTAATCCTAGAAGCTCTCATAGACAGTGCAACCCTTCTCAAAAGGAAATTATTTATTTTAGTTTTAAACAGAATGAAACCACTAACAAAACAAAGTAATAAACTACAAAAAAGACTTCTCAATAAACAAAATATCAAAAAAGATAGCTTCGCAAACATCTGTGGAGGCGAATGGACTCACACCACCAGCACAGAACCATATTTCAATGAAGAAACATACAAACAAAAGCAAATAAACCCAATTGCCATACATAGCAGTGTACGAGGGTATGAACAAGTTAAGAATACCATTATGGAACAAGAAACGCTGCTAACAGAAATATCCCCGGAAAACTTAATATCAAACTCCATTCCACGGAACAAATGCATCCAGTCTACAAATGGCCGTGCACATCAATGTGTAACATAGCCAAAACATCGTTCAGATCTTTACGCCAGTTCCTCAATCAGTATGTGAAAGGCAAAGAGAAATTGAAAATAAAACTATTACAAAGTATGGACTCCTGCCCAGTGCGCAAATACACACGACTACAAGGGCATTCATTAGCCAGCATTTGTGGACCTATTTACAAAAGCACCCTCCACCATATCAAAATTATATCAACACAACATCCAACTATAAGAAATCTGGTTCATAAACTGTACTATGACAAAAGTCCTGCTTTAGCACTAGCCAATATAAATAAAAATCTTCTACATGGTACAGCCAAAGAACTACTCGAAGAAATAGAGCATGTCTAGAGAAAATATTTTGGAAGTGAAAGCCACTTACAAAATACAATTGCTTTACAACAGACTAGCAACAGCTTTACAGATGGCAACCTTCTACTACACACATACAAAAAAGAAATACTAAAGTTTAAAAGTACATCTGCTGAAATACCAAACAATGTGGGTGTGTGTTGCCGCAGGACTTTTTATAAGAATAGCACAAAAACTATAGACATAATGTACAAAATGGAAGAGAATGAAGATTCCAAGTGGTTCCAATTAGCTCTCTATCTTATAGCAGAAAACAAATACGAAATTACTGACCCCTTAATATTTTGCAATACTTAACGCTGCACTGCAAAACTTGACAACAACCAAATGCCTTCACGTGCTATATCAAATAACTAGGAATTATTCCCACTAACAAAACCCCTGCAACAATTTAACTTGTATGAGAGCATCATAATTCAAACAGTGCACCCATTTCAAGCAATAAGTCATGGCCACATGCCCCAGAACACAACAACCACACCATCTAGTGATGGGGGCACTGGGTCACTTGACTCACTTTTGTCCCTTTGGGACCCATAAACACAGGGGCCCTGTCTGGACTCAGACCTGGCACCTTTGGCGCCAGGCTCATATAGAGATGTGAGCGGGAACACTTTATTTCAGTGCAGGAGTGCTTTTACTTTATTTCAGTGCAGGAGTGCTTTTATTTTACAAGAACGTTCCAGGAGCTCAAAGCCTTTAATCCAGAGAACATCCTCATGTGCTGACTCATCGGGTGTGCCTCCCTAGGTCTATTCTTCATGTGAAGACTCATCATGTAGCAGGGTGTGGCAGGCAGGCTGAACCTGGTGGGCGTGGCTTCAGAAACTCAGCTATATAAGCTGCTCCATCCTTAAGGCCGGTGCTTTGCATTACTGTGCACTCGCGTGCAACGTGACGCTCACCGCCACTTGGACCAGTTTACTTACCTTTGAAACCAGGCGTTCTCCTGCATACTCACCTCCAGGAAACCGGTGCTTCATCACTTCATCTGCAGACTCATCTCCTGAAATCCAGTGATCTTGATCCCGATGCCGCAGCAGCGCACTTCGCATCCACAAACTCGGACCCAGTGAAGAAGAACAAAGAGAAGGTTAGAACATCCGTCCTAGGGCCGTGCTGCATTTGAACACCACGCACCCCCTAGTTAACAGTTTACCAGCTAGTGTACCACTGCAGCTTCGTTCCTCATTCCCTCCGGCTGTCACCTCGAGCTGCGCAGCTTCTGCCAGGCCGGCAACATCACCTGCAAGGGAAGAAAGCAAAAGAGCAAACATCAAAAGTGGAACGGACAGTAATACAAGACAACAAATTTTACAATACAACAAAAACAGACGAGGAAAGACAAAGACAAACGGGAACACTTACCTGAAGTATAGTGGCTTAGTCGCAGCAGGACTGGACTACCACATGCAAGGGACCAGTGAAGGAACTCAGTCCAGATCATACAAGCACAGCTGCCAGAATCAGCAGGACGGTGTGCTCGCCAAAACTAATCAACAGGTGAGCTTTCCAGGGACAGCACATCCCACGGGTACCATGGTTTGGGAGAAGGGGTCTGGAAGGGGATCAGGCGCACAAGCTGGCATACTCCTGGCCCCTATTCTCTACGCAGGAGCTGTTCCAAGCAGCATCACCTATTACCACCAGTCAACACATAAGCAGAGAGGGCGAAGTAGGACCCGAGTAACCTCACCCCGGGAGGGCTGCAACCGTGCCCCAGTGCCTCTGCAGAGACCAGTTGAGCGTAACACAATAATAGGCCTTCAACCAAAAACAGCCAAATTACCTCCCTCTGAATTACTGAAAGGCATTTGTGGCAAAGTAGTTTATTTGTCATTAGATCTCAAAGAAAATGTACACACTCTGGGAGTGAAACGTCCAATAGATCAATCTTTAATTATCTTAGTAAATGGCATTCCAACAAAAGACAAAGAATATTGGCAACAACTCGTGGACTTACATAAAGTTAGACAAGCCCTGCAATTTCTAAAAAAAACACCAATGAATACTACAAAGAAGTAAATATTGAAGAAAACCTGAGGGAAACCACTGAAATAATTCAAGACTCATCACAAACTGGTCAATTTCAACTTCTAGATCCTGCTACAGAATCCAATATTTCAGACCATCATAGAAATCTTCCATTACACTCTAAAGACACCATATAAGATGCACTGGAAATGTACCAAATGCGACAAGCCAAAGGATTTGCAATCAGCATATGGGAAAAAAGTATAGAAGCACGCGCCTTTCCTCTACTCTTTCCTACTGGAAAAGGAAGAAGGTACGATGATAGACCCACACAAATAACAGCATCAGAATACCACTCTTGATGAATGTATTCTGAAGACCACAGATTCAGACAAAACGTGGAATACATATTCCACCTTCTCTTTGAAAGTGGACTAGCAACTCTATGCTACAGAGTTGCACACACATTGAAATCATGTACCAATTTTCAAAATATGTCAGCTACTCAATTACTACAAAAAGTGCAAGAAAAAGATGAGGTTTTAAAGACAAGCATTACAAATCTTTTAACAAACATGAGTGGTACAAAAGAATACTGGTTCCGACGTCACAGAGATGTAGGCTGTATGATAAGAAACCTTGGCCCACCCACTTGGTTTGTGACATTAAGTTGTACAGAATATGCATGGGAAGATTTACACGATTTCCTACGCATAGCAAACAAAAACAAAACAAATATAGATATAAAAACACCAATAGAACTCTGCTCTCTAGATCCTGTAAATGTATCAAGATATTTCTATCCTCGCTTCATTGCTATGCTACACTTCATTTGTAATAAAACTGTTCCTCCCCTCGGAGAAGTGCAACACTTCTTTTGGAGAAAAGAATACCACGCCAGAGGAGCACCACACATCCACATGCTTATGTGCTCCCAAATTTGGTCAGGACAGTGATGCCACTGTTTTGCAGTTCATCCAAAAATATGTCAGTTGTGAAATCCCTTCACAAATGACACATAGTGACCTTCATGCACAAATGTTACAATTTCAAAGACACAAATGTGGGAAGTATTGTCGGCACAAATATAAAAACAAAGGGAAATACTACATCAAATGCTGCTTTGGTTTCCCTAGACCAGTTTCAAAAACAGGTCAATTGAACAACTTTGTGTCTTCAGTTAGACATAGTGTTAAAGGTAAATCACCTAAGAACACATATTACATAAAAAGAACAGAAGGATCAAAATGCATAAATGATTACCATGCAATCATTGCCCTCCTATGGAATGCAAATATAGATGTGCAGTACATTGCAGACAATTCCACTGCAGATGCACAATATGTCACAGCCTACTTGACCAAAGCAGAAAAAGACAGAGCTGCAAGACCTCTGGGATGACATATCCTCTGACAAAACACTATCACAGAAATTGTACAGTTTAGTCATAAAAATGCTCTCCCATAGTGAATGTGGCTGCTATGTAGCTGCAGACCGTTTAACCGGTACTGCCTTGTATGGAAAATCTGATAATATAGTATGGCTAAGCCTTGGACCTGCTAAATCTAGAATAAGAGTTCTCAAATCATATGAAGACATAGAAACAATAGCCAAAAATGATCCCAACAGCTAAGATATTTTTTAAAAAAATTTACTGGACACATACTACCCAAAAAAGAGTACCACTTTGGAAACCATGTGTTTATACCACATAGCCCAAAACTTCAGGTAAAAAGTAAATACAGAGTGGAAAATTGTGAAGGTAGCTTAGTGAAACCTACCAAACGTAGCTTAAATAATCATATCAAATTGTCATTAAAAACTCCTCAACATAAAGAACTGTATTACATGTCCCTGCTACAACTTTTTTAAACCATGGCGAAAAGAAGAAGATTTATTGGATACCTATGACTCCTATGAAGACGCTTTCAAATCAAATGAAAGCACTATAACAGATGCAAACTTTACACAGTACAAAAGAATGTTGCACAATGAACAGCAACAACAAGAAGAAGAACTCAAGGTGCAACTAGAAGTTGACACTCCTGACAGTAGTTAACTTTCTGTAACAGGAAGCCAAGAATCACATGGAAAGACACTAATAGCAAATGAGGCAAAATTAGACATGACAGAAGTAGAAAACACCATGTGTCAGTATCAGCAATCTACAGAAGACTTTGCTCTACTAAAATCACAACTAAACAATGAGCAGCGTAGCATTTTCCAAGAAATAAGAAAACAAATTTAACATGGTGTGCAGCATGAAAATAAAAATTGTACATGCCAAGACTACAAACCTATACTGGCATACGTGAGTGGTCAAGCTGGTTCAGACAAAACGTTCTTAATCAAAATCAAAATCATCAGCAAATTCCTCCAACAATTGACAAAAAACAAACTGTCAGCTGTTGTAACTGCCCCCACAGGTTTAGCTGCCTACAACATAGGTGTTGTCACTTTACACCAATTACTACTCCTTCCAGTAGAACACCAAAACAAATTAGACTATTACACATTTTCTCCAGAAGCTGCAATGGAACTACGCAGAGTTTCAAACAAATGAAAATCCTGCTAATAGATGAGGTAAGCATGGTTTCCAATCCAATGTTAGCCTTCGTTCACCTCAGATTACAAGAGGTCCTGAAAACTATGAAGTACTCTTTGGAGGAAAACACATTATAGTTTTCGGAGATCTTCTTCAATTAACACCAGTTAAAGGTGAACCTATTTTTAAAACCTTAGGCCACAAACTATGCCGTAAAACTCTTGGCAGCATTGGAAATGTCAACCTTTGCCAACATTTCCAATATAGAGAATTAACTGAAAACATGCGTCAATCTGCAGACCTCACATATGCCAACATTTTGAAAAGTATTAGAGTTGGTGTACTATCTCAAGAAGCACAATCGATATTGAAAACCAGGAACATCCATGCGCTCTTTTGGCCATAACTCATGTGCTACTGATGTCATGGAACAATTAGCACACAAAAATGTAAACTGGATGTCCTTGATGCCAACTCTTGCAAGCTGTTCAAAATGTAATGAAACAATGTTAAAAAAAGGTAATGCAACCAATACTTCAAATTTGCTCCACAGACAAACTGGAGGTCCATGGTATGGCACTACCCATGTGTCAACAAGCCACAACAAGGCTAAATACCTTAGAAAACTCTATCTCTAACACAGCTGGTTTGGAGAAAATTTTGAAATTATCTTTAAACTGTAGAGAAATGCTTAAACGTAACCTTGATGTGGACCAAGGACTATTTAATGGAGCACTTGGTACAGTTGTCGGCTTTCAAACATACCCACGTGACAACAACATTCAGTTTGTCAATATTCTCTTCGACAAGCTATCAGAAGTTAAAAGGATAGGACGCTCAAAAGCCTGCTTCCTTTTTTTCAGACATTTATGTACGCAGAGAACAATTTTCTCTAACTCTAGCATACGCAGTCACCATTCCAAGTCACAAGGTCTTACCCTAGATAAAGCATTGATAGATATTGGTAGCACAGTGTTTAAAGAAGGCATGAACTATGTAGCACTAGCACGCTTACGTACAGACTATTTCTAATCAACTTTGATGCAAGAAAAGTAAATGCTGATGTTCCTTGCATTCTAGAATACAGTAGACTGCATTCACTCTACATCCCCCATCTAAAAACCTATCCTGTTCCTCAAAAAGCAAAACTTTGTAAAAGAAAACTACTTCAATCTCAAGTTATGCAGGATGTCACAGAAAGCGCTCCAAAGAAATTAAAAGAAGCTACTACTTCATCAATGACCATAACCAAAGAAGAATCTACTGCACAAACAAAGTTAACTACCTCTTCAAAGAAACAACACGCACTCCGAACAAATGACTTGGACACAGAACTGTCAGGTCCATTCAAATGTTCAAATATAACTTGTGTAAATTGCTATGCAAATGTAGCAATCAATATTCTATTCCAATTTCCACCAATTATTGACAATATTTACTTACACGGGACAGACCAATTGTATTTGCAAATGTTAGTCCTTCACAGAAATGCAACCAACAATCCTGACAACACCTAAAGTGTCTCTGGAATAAGGCAGGAATTGGACTACTGTGCTGGAATGGTGAAAATCACTATAAACACACAAGAAGATCCACAAGAATTTCTAATGTACTTACTACAAGTACTAGAAAACAAAAACATACCTATAAATTAAATCTTCCAGATTTCATACATTTGGAAACATACATGCACTCTTTGCAGCCATGTCACACAAGAAGAAGTTCCTAATGAACACTTCATATATGTATCCATACCTAACTGTGAATCCATTCCATTTCAGCAACTTGTACAAAATGCAAACCATAGCAGATTATGTACTACCTGCAATTCCGATAATCGCTCCACCTTACAAATACAGATACATAGTAAATACATAATACTAATGCTTTTACGTTACAATGCAGATGGTTCCAAAAACAACTGTAAGCTGTCTTGATTCACATATGGTATCACTGGGTAAGAAATCCTTCACAAAAATAGGTATAATCTACCACGCATGAGCCACAACCAATGCAGGTCACTTCACTGTATATATAAAAAAGAATTGTGGATGGTTCGAAAGTAATGATACTAACATTACTCTAAAACAGAGATTACCAGCAAATCTTGTAAATGCTTACTTAATATTCTTTAAACCAAAATTTAATAACTTATCTATTTATGGACATAAACAAAACTTCAACTTCAAAACTATGAGCAATTAGAATACGCCAGCAGGTATCTAACTGCCCCAAGATTATTCAACAAGCAAACAGATAAATAAATACCACTGAAAAGAAACAATAAATAAACAGTTAGAATACACCAACAGGTATCTAACTGCCTCAAAAATCTGCAACAAGCCGACAGGTAGATGAATACCACTAAAATAGAAAAAGAAATAAACAAATAGAATACACCAACTGCTATCTAATTACAACAATACTACCACCACTTCCAAATTAAAAACCACACACCTATTCAATTCCTCCTACTGAAATCAATGAAAGAAATATATTGTACCACAACGTAGAAAGGCTTTTTTTCATCCAGCATGGATTATTTTCGTAAAGAAACTGAGCAAATTGCCCAGTACACTGGTTTGACCTGTAGTACTTCTAAAGTACTAACTATGCGGGTCGACAAAATCCAGAAATGTCTACTATGCAATGCAATACTCATTGCAAACTACCTACACTAACATGTGTTTTCTTCTTTTATCAAAGTGATTGAAATAAAATGTCTGCTCCAACTACCCATGTCATTAGAAAACTGCATACAACCACAAAAAGTCAAACAGTAAGTACACAATGATTGGACTCACAAACACCACAGCATAACACACTCATTCAAAGAAACACCTGACCATAGACCACAATCCGAAATGTTTGCTTCCATGGGTATTCTATGCTGCAGTGCTTGTTGCCAAACACTGTAATCTTGACTGCATAGTCTGGCCAAAACTCTACATACAGCCTCAACAAAGGAAACAGTAAGCATGTAATAATTAGACTCAAACACACAGCAACATAACACAAACATGCAAACAAACTCCTCGCCAATAAATACAACCCAAAATGCCTACAGTGTTCAATACCAGCATTCCGAACACAATCCAACAAACAGACACACACCATCTCAGTATCATACAAACAGTATTACACTACTGCCAATCAGTACTCACATTTTTTAAAACATATCCCCTAAGCAGCCCACAAACCACAGTCAAAATGTTTGGTAGCATTGGTGTGTTATGCTGCAGTGGTTGTGGCCAAGGCCTAGAGTCTTGGGTGCATGTAATAAAATACATTTTGGGACCGATCTATAACTTTTCCCCTCCTTGACAAAACCTCATCCAACTTTGCAAAAATTCAGAGTGAGCCATATTCTTCTTTTGCAAAGTTTGGTGAGGATTCGTCCAGGGAGAGCGAAGTTATAAGCCGCCCAAAAAGTGCTCTTCCTATGGGTTTATCAACTTAACCATAACTACATGGCCGCTACCGCAGGCCATGTAATTTCTTTGTGGCTACTGGGTTGCCTCAGGTTTCCTCGTCCAGTTGTGTTTGCGCTGAAGGGTGTTCATCACCTTTTAGGTGTGTTGTGCTGCCCACAAATGCGCACACACACAATTGATTTTGTGGCCCAGTGTTTCAAGGATGCTGTCCTCACGTTTAAGGCCTTCACAACAACAGGCTCTTCGCTGACTAGGATTCATAGGACCCTACTTGTTAAAAACATTAACAACCCTGGCATTATCTTTAGGATTTGAGGTTCGTTTTTGGGTAGTGCTTCCTCTGCTGGTACACTTTTTCTTATTATGTTTTCCGTTTTTCTCTTTCCGGTAAGTGCCAGAACACTGACATACATTTTTCTTGGGTCCAATCCCCTGGGTCTTCTTTGGTAATGATCAGTCCTAGCAGGTGCGGCACAAACCACTTTAAGGATGAATTTGGGAAGGCTGTTGGGTCTCTGTGGGTATTCAGGCCTGTGGCTGAGCCTTTCTCTTAGAAGCTTGCTCACATAGTTCTTTTGGCTCAATATTAGCAGAAGTTGTTCTATGGAGGTTTTAGGTGATGAGGGCTGCTCCTTCTTTCACAGAAATCCCCCTTTTAAAAGGAAAGACCTTCATTACGTGCACAAGGATGAAAGTGTTCTGTTTTACTACCAGCCACTTTACACCCAGGCATAGCCGAGAAAGAAAACGGTGAATAGATCACCACCATCTCTGGCTCTAGGCCCATTGCCCAAGGATGCCTACAACCTGCAATTCCTTTGCGTGAAAGAGGCAATTTGGGTCGTATGATGTTTGACCCTTCTGCACTCATACATCCGAAATCAGAGGAAGTGGCCCCTCTCTCCAGTGTGGACAGCTATATATAATCTTGTCATCTTAAATTAGTAGACGCTCGGACTTATAATAGAAGAAATGTAGATTGTCGCAGGCCTTCTGCCTCTGCTAAAGCAACAGAGACCCTTTTAGCGGATCTTAAAATTAGCTGTTCTTTTCCAAACATTGTAAGAACCAGCTAAAGGTGTGGTTAGGGCATGCTTTGCATATCAAGAACGGTGTCTTAATACTATTGGTCCACTTGTAGAGCTTGTGGAGTTAGCTGAGTTGGCTAGAATGAAGGCAAGTTATAATAAGTTGATCTCAGCAAGCTTCCGTTTTTTTTGGCCACTTGCCACCAACATTGTAATTGCATTCTTCTTAAAATTATTTCCAAAGTGGGTGTCTCTGCAGAAGTTCAGTCAGACAATGATCCTTGGGAAGTATTGTTTGGAGATGAACAGTGAAGGACTCAAATGATAAGCTTGTCAGAGAGGTATGCTTTTGGGCAACTTTGATAACGAGTGGGTACTCTCAGGCAAGTCTGTCAATGAAAAGCTCATCAGTCACATACTGACTGCAGCTAAATTAAAATAGCCTAGTTAGAAGCTACCTCCAATTTCTCTTTGTTAAAAATGTGGGTTGTACTTGGTATGGAAAACCTAACTAGAGTGCTTACTACTAAATACAATACATTTGTAAATGCCTGGGTCGCTTTATGGAATACTTGCAGTAAGGATTGGTTGATGAGTAGACCAAACCTCGGTTTATAAGACATTTGAATATATACTGAACCTTTTATATGGATAATGGTTGGGTAGACAAGGCCTCGCAATGAGAAGTGTGGTGCAGTAAAAATTAGCAGCAATGGAATTACTTCTACTTTCACTGCACCACGATATCATGAGGTTGGAAGTGATGTGGAGTGCCTGGCTGGAGACCTTACTTCAACATTACCTCCAGAAATGTGCACATTTAACAAGGGAAGAATTACCGTTGTTGGTTTATCCTCTAAAACTGCAAAGGTGTCCTATGGGATATCACAACTGGAGTTTAACGTTGCCAAGCAGCTGCTCGTAATCTGGAAGATTTGCTGCCAGTATGAGTGGCAGTGATGGTAAATGAGTTTGCCAATATTTCTGTGGGAAACACAGCCATACTTTTAATGAGCACAATGGTTAAAATGAAATACATTAATCAAAGCAAATCATAATGCAAAACCAAATGTATGAAACAGGAAGAAATAAGAATGTATGCAAATGGAAAAATAAAACGAGAGTGCAGAGATAAAGAGATAAATGTACAAAAAGAGAAACAGGTTATATGATGATCAATCACTCCATGTAAACAATTTTCAGCACCATACATAATCTCCCACGTCCAGCGCGAGCCGGCAGGCAAAGCCGGCCACCCAACAAGATCTCCCACTGAGGCCTATGCCAGTCTGGGCCTGTCCGGACGTGGGCAGACTCATATGAAACAAATCACCCTCAGTAAGTTGCATGAATCTCCCCCCTCTCACCTGATGCGCGCTTCTTGCCAAAGCGTTACCTTCCTCAGTCCCCCCACACTCTTCCTACCCCCCCAACCCTATACTCCCCACCACCCAGCATGCTTGCAGTACAACTCTCGCCACCAGCACAATCACTCATCTCAACAACCCATATTTAGTCTCCAAGCATGTGTCTTGTCCTACACAGACTTAGCAGTCTCTCTTCCTCCTGTGCCGCTTCCCACCTCCCATTGCTCATGTATCTCCCGGCAACACCTCTCACACCTCTGAGACACTCACCCCATCTCTCCCACTAACTGCACCCCACCATCACTCGCCCCTGTAAAGGATCCCAATCGGCATCACACACAGGACCAGGACTCTTGCCCTTAGCCTATGATGTAGCGCTCAATCAGAATACTTTTTCTTTATTTTCTAGAAATTCTAATTGAGCTGGCACCCAACGTGTCTCACACCCCCTTTTACGAATATTAGGGTCACAATGGACCATGAACCAGGCCGGTTGGTGGGAATACAATATTTATTTATTTTAAAATCAAAGAAAAGCACACAATTTTGAAATTTTTTTCTTTTGCAGTTTTAAATGTCAAAACTTTTTTTTTTAAACGGGTGAAATAGACAGAATCGGAATGCGGTTTTTACACTGGGGAGGGGAGGGGAGGCAGATGCACATCCCATGGATAATATGGAAGGGAAAGAGTGACTCTTAACTGAATAATTGGCTGAGATTTTCAATATGGAAGGAGATTTGGTTTAGGGAAAATAAAGCAGTTAAAAGAGAAAATTGGTTGGGAAAGGAAAGGACAAGTTTCACTTGAACTAGATTTAATGGCTAGAGAAACGCCACCCGTAAATAGAAAGGTTATGCTGCAATTGTAACCCTCCACTCAGTGTGCATCTTTTCTTAGGGGGAATTAATTTTTTAATCAAAATATTGCTAAGGAGTTACAAGACAGAAGTGAGTGGAAAAATGGAGCTAACACTAAGAAATCAAGGACAGGATGCACAGAGAATTTAAACAGTTTTAAACAAGTTATCAGGGTATTGATGGGATTGCTTAGAGAGCAGGACAAAGACAAGGTATCAAGATGGGTATGTTATGTGTTGCTATGGGGAAATACTCAAATCAGCGCTGTAGTTTGTAATTTGGGACAGTCAACCGGATTTCTGGACTCAAGGCAATATCTGGTCACAGCAGGGCTCTCCTAGCAGAAAACAGCTGGCCTGTCTGTTCACGGCACACCGGCATGCGGGTAGTGGGGCAAAAAGCCGGTCTGGTCACAGGATACTCCCAAAAGTGTACCACAGGTTTTCCCCCTAGTTATTGGGATTTTTAGTGGGGTTTCTGAATCAATGGTCCTGCCTGGATAGGGTCAGCTATGCTCTGGCCTGGCACGGTCAGCTAAGCTCTGGCCTGGCAGTAGAATCTGGAATCTTGCAGAGAGAAGGTAGAATATCTGGATATGCAGGCACTGGAAATTCAGAAGAGAGTCCCCCCTTTGTGATATTCCCCCCTTTATTTATAAGGCAGGTGACATCACAGGATTTATTGTTGGGTAGAACTAAGCTAGACTTACCCCTAAGAAACAGATAGGTCAGCCTATGTTGGTCGCCTCCTCAAGAAGGGTACTCAGTGTGTGGGGTTGTGTTTTATGAGGTAGAAATCCATCTGACAGTCATTTTTGCCAAAAATCAATATCAACATAAATCTCTCCTTTTTACAGTTGTGGCACTTTTGCAAATTAAATAGGCAGATTGCATATTTCAGACAGAACATGTAGTCCAATTCCCAAGTTTGTAGGACTTTGTTTCACCCTTCTAATAATTTTTTGCATTCTTTAGTGGGAACCGCTTCAGCCAAAATCCCACAAATTTAGGTATGTGTACATATCATCATAGATCATATTTCCCTTAATTTTTAATGTTCCACCATGTGCACTTTTCCCATGATTCACATTTCCCTGGCGTTTCCATCCCATACATGCTATGGACAGTCACAAAATCTTGTTTTAAAGCCACAAAAATTAAATTTAAATTGTAAAACATGTACATTACTGCATTGCCCAGTTATCGAAATAACAGTCTTAAAGTATATTAATGAAAACAGTATTTTAAGCCAGATGGGCTGGACCTTTGTCCTCCAAATATGGTCATGTCTTTCCAGGCTACCACCAACTGTCAGTTTAGTCCAGGGATGCCATGGAGTTTCTCAGTTTGAGTGAATGGTAGGTGTCACTTCCAAAAGTAACACATAGGTGTCCCAGAATCTATTGCCTCAAGCTGTAGCACAGACACAAGTGTGACGAGCATGTGAGATGCATCCTCTTGGTCCATTCAGAGCTTCCAGATGCTGAAGTAACACGTAGGTGTCCCAGAAATCCCTGTGGCTCCTTTTGGGGGAAGGCCACTCCTGTTGCCAGCACACAATTGTCCATTGAAGCCATGCAGGAAACCTGTTTGGCTGGTTCCACAGTACAGCCAATGCATTTATTTACTTATTTATTTATTTAGTTTTCCTGAGCCCAAAAGGGAAGGCTGTTAGAATAAAACATTATATTATATTTTAACGAAACCCCCCCTTGCATTTCTAGGCAATGACAAGGCCTTATTCAACATTACACTTATAAAACAGATATTTTTCTTGTTTGCAAAAGCCCATTTTGACACATAGTTAATTCTGCTGGGATGTCCCTTTTAAATTCGGTTTTATCTTCCCTCTGGATTCCAAACATTATTTTCAGCCCTAGTCAGTTTCTCTTACACAGCAATCTGTTGAAGGCACAGGTCCACTGAAATTGACAGAGAGCTAGGGTTTCTTTTGAAATGTTTATTTTTGACATTTTGTAGCATAAACGTCAAGCATTTTTCTATACTGCTGGGATGGAATTTTCTGGTGATTTCCCAGATCTTGCCTGACACCGCCTAGAAATGCTTTCTTTTGCTAAAGCACATCTGGCATATGGCTGGGCATAGTTGGGCCATACTGGATCAGAACTGTAGATTGTTTAACAGATGAAAGGAGCATCAGGGTGCATCATTTTAAAAGTAAAATACTTCCTTTTTCAAGTGGAAATTCTGAGCTAGCAGCAAAGCAGCACTGCTTTTCAATTCTCTTCTTTGGTGCACATAAGTAAACCCACTGGCAGCCTTTCTCGGTGTGCTCCCTGTTCCATCTTGCCCACTTGATGATGATGGAGGGGAATTCTGCTGAGTGGGTAAATGTACCCCACAAATCCCCCCGACTCTCCTACGACTTCTTGTTGAGGGAGAGTAGTGCAAAGTGGGGTTCATCAGGTGGAGTCCCTCTTCCATCAGGGAGCGGTACACCACGATCCTCCCGTTGTCTCTTGTTGGAGTGTGGAGTGACACCCACAGCTTTTCCTTCAATCTTTCTTTGTGGTGTGGAGCGATACCCCCAGATCTTCCTTCGGTCTTAATTTTCCAGGTCCCAAGGGAAGTCCTCCTTGGTCTATGAAGGGGTGGAACCAGTACGAATCTAGTGAATAAATCGGAACCGGTTACAATATTTTCCCACTGACTGTCTTCCTGGAAGGTTGACAGCAGTGGGACACACATGCATTATGATCATTACAGTATGCAGACAATAACTACAAATACACAGGTAAGCCCTGTGGTGAAAGGGCTGGACTTAACTGCTGTTAGGCTGTTTGGAGAGTGGCGCCAGCACGGACAACCAATGGCCACTCCCGTGTCTAGAACACGGGCACAGAAGAAACATAGTAAGGACGAAAATGGAGTCTGCAGCACTGGAAACCAGCCTCGTGCCAGAAAAGTAAGTCGATTTTATTCATGCACATCAACGAGTGAAGAGCCATGTGCGGATGTTAATAACACTAACATTAACAACTCTAGCAATACCGCCAATGTGGGCTGTGTAGGTGCACTGCATGATCAATCACCAGAAAGCTGTGAGGAAGATGCTGGATTGGAAAAGGGCCCGACGCTGAACAGTAATGCTAGTAATGTTAGTCATGATCAGTCTCAGGGACACGCTCCTTGCCTCATGGACAGCAGTATTGCTGACGGGCTAGGCCCCCGCCATAGCTCTACACGCTCAGATGAACACAAGCGCAATCACTGCGGTTACTTACCCGGGGTGTCGCCAGTCCGGGGTGGCGTGTGCACACTGTTTAGTGTTCAGGCGCCGGTGTTGGAGTCGTGTGGGGAAGTCCAGTGTACGGGTCCACCGGTACGCCCGGCTGTGGCTGGGGGCGGTGACGGTGGAGGAGCCGGTGGTGGATTGCGGGTGGAGTTGCGCATGGATGACGATGTGCGCGTGCTCGGTGCGCCTGCTGACGAGTATGCGAATCACTCCGTCCGCAGTACACCGCGTCCGGGAGGCATGGCTCCTCCTTCCGGATTAGGTAAAGACACGTTGGAGCGGTGGAGTTCGCTGGAGAGGCTCCGTTGACAGCTGGGAGGGGGGGCTGGTCCAGGGGGAGGGCCAGACCTCAGGATTATTGGCACCCCGACCAGAGACAAGACCTGAGGTGCGCTCTATTGAGAATGTCCCAGAGGAACGTTACGATGAGGTATTCTGCTCCTCAATGGGACAGATAAAGAATACCTGTACACCGGAATGGCAGGTAAGACCACGAGCAATAGAAGAGCTGATGGATCCCAGGCGAGATGAGCGCCGAGACTCGATAGAGGTTGTGAACAACATACTGAACAGCATGATTGTAATGAATAAAACATGCAGTAATAAACTGAAAAAGGGTCACACTTTGCATGACGAAATACAACAAATGCAGAAAGTAGCCCTAAAACGGCAGAATACTCAACTAACGGATCCAAGTGAGGATATATGGGCAAATGTTCACTATAAATGTACGAAGCAGTCTATCTGTGCCCCAAACGAGAGGATAAGCAAGTCCACTGTGCAGGACTCGTCATTTAATCAAATGAATTCTCAAAAGAGAGCTGCTAATGTCAAACGGCTTGAACCAGAATTAATGAATATGCAAAATTCACAGCTTAGTAGTTGTACGAATTCATCAGCCAATTGTGACCCGTCTGATTCGTCCTTCATGGAACGCCCCTTTCCAAAAATAAGGAGGGGCAGATTTCCTAAGCAAAAGAAAGTAAAGAAGCGTATTACCAAGGCCAAGACCGTGGAGGTTAATGAGGTCGGTCTAACAACGGACCTACAAGCCACTATAATATCCTCAATTGTGATCTCTATGGCCCCTTTCATGAAGCTATACGAAAACCTGAATGAATCAATGAAGGACTTCACAACTCTGATGGCACTATTGAACACTAAAGTTGCTCATTTGGACCAAATATGCAACCAATCTACCTGCAAGGTTAATGAAGGGTTAAAAGGCCAGGATGTTTCACTTAAAGCTTTGTGTGAGAAAATGAGAAATGATTTCTTGGACAAAAAACTTTTGGCTGAAGTTGCCTGGGAAGCACTAGCCTTATTCAAATACGAAGGCCTAATTTGTATATGTCCTCAACGTGATAATGACCTAAATAGTAGTAACACACTACGAAGAAGTAGAACATTACCTTAACTGTGTGCCATGAGATAAAGCAAGTGAATGCCAGAGGCAGCAGTGACGCGATTTCAAGTGTAACGGAGAAGCTACCTCAAGGGTCGGAAGGGTTTGCGTCATCTGTTCAGACACACGTGATCGACCTTACCAATAGCAACGATCTGGTTCACGTCAGTCAAGTTAATTTGAATGCAGCTGGTGCCATAATAAGTCCACGAGGACGTGAAGCAAGTGCAACACTTGAGTGTGAAAAAATTGTTGATGTTTCATTCAATACAGCCTTCAAACAGGCGAGGGCCTGCAAGAGGCAGTTGGGATTTGTAGACCAAAGACTGTCAACATCTAACATAGCGCCTCAATCCAGTAAGGAAGAAAATGTGCTAATCACTAGCAAGGACACAGAGAAGCAAAACGTATTCTCGATTTTTGGAGGTATACCAGCAAATTGTAAGAACCCAGGGGAACCCAAATCTGAATCCACAAAGATGGTCAAAAAATCAAAGAACTTGCCGATCACGAGAACCAATAAAAACACGGGAGCAGAATTTTTTTTGAGGAACTTAAACTTTGTTAAAATAGTGATGAAAGACTTAAACAAACCCAAATTGAAAGAAAACATCCAAAGACTGGAACCGACAAAGGAAGTGGTCTCTCCCCAATCTGTGAAGGAGGCTGATAAACCGCCGGTTGACATCGCTGAAGAGCTCCTGAATATGTCTACATATAACGAATTGAAGGAAGTGGAGGTCACAAGAGGACCTGAAAAGTGTTCTCAAAAAACCTCTGTAGACATACAAGAGGGCTTACCCAATGATCGCTCAGTTGAAATAGAGGGAGATACCTCCATAGTCCTAGGCTCGAGGGCACGGATCCTGGAGTAGGCTGCCTCACCGCAGATGGTGAGAACAAAGATTTCTAGAACGTGTCACCTTGTCAATGAACCCGCAAATAAAGAGGTGGATCTTAAAATCCTGAGAAGTCCACCGTTTATGACTTTGCACGAAAAAAGGGCTAAATTATGTAACAGACTAAGAGATGTACAAATGAGTGAAAGAGAGGATCCCCAAATCAGCACGCTCAGCAAAGAGAAATCAAATATCGACGACATTCGTGGAGCTGTGGCTTTGGTGGTCAGAATCTCTAACAGAAAAATAAATGAAACTTCACCAAACACTCAATTGGATCCACAAGTGGACTCCCATGGAAGAGACAGAGGGATGGATAAAAGAGAGAACGACATGGAAAAGGTCTTTAAGGTGATGATTGAGAGGATTGATTCGAAGGATAAGCTGATCTTAAATCGTGCAAACATCATTAGGTTATTTGACTTGATTCCTAGCTTACGTGCTATCACGTCTAAAGAACTAAAGATTGTTGAATTTCCTTTGAAAACCGAAACGATAAAGTAATTCTTCATGTCTCTTCTTCATTGATAGCTAACACAATCACTGAGGCAAATGTCGCGCTATTTTCACTGGGATTCGAAGTTTACATGTTGGATTTACTTAGTCTGAACCATCACGTACCGGACACATGAGACAAAGGAGACATGTTAAGCTGCCTGTACCAGAGCACTGTGTTGCGCTCTCTGAATAAAAAGGAGTCCTCACAAACCAAAATTACGGAAGTAAGGTCGAAGACTGGTGGCCAACCGTTGAGACTAATACGCGAAGGCAATCGGACAGACGAATCAAAACCTAACACCAAGATGAACAATGACATGCGTGCATCTGAGGCAATTAAAACGGAGATCAGAATTACTATAAGTGGAAATCAAGGATCACAATTACCAATAGCCAAAATACACAGTCGTATAAGCACAGGTAAGGAAAATGGTGATTGGGGCTGGCTCACTGCCACGCTCAATACAAAACAGTGCCAATAATGCCAGGAAGAGTCAACCTTAGATGAGTGCTTAGTGGCCTCCTAGAACACAAGAGGCTTTATACATCTTTTTAACACGAATTGGCTGGAGGGCTTAGCATTCGTATGCTTGCAGGAAACATGGTTAACTGAAACACCACTTGTGAGTAATTTCGAAGTGGCCTTGAATCCAGCAATAAAACTGGCGAAAGGACGACCGATGGCGAGGCTGTTAACATTGGTAAACAGGGCCTCTGGCTTTAGGATCTTAAAGTCCTGTAACCATTCCCCGTTTATTCAGGAAACGACAATTACAAAGCTGAAACTGGGTTTTGAGAACGATGATGAAATAACAGTTCTAAATGTTTACTGGAACCATCAGAAAATAGGCAAATTGGAATTCATAGAGAAAATCGCAGAAATTCTGGATTCCCTGCATGAAGGGAAGGCAAGGATGAACATCCTGATATGCGGGGACCTTAATATCGATCTATTTAAACTGGCAACTGAAGACAAAAAGGCACTCACCAATGACTGGCTTGAAGAAATGGAAATCGGGCAGTTGCAAATGCTGAATGGGAACACAATTGGGGACATGCCACCTGCCTCAACGTGGCAGCGTGCCGATTCTGCATCAATAATTGATTATGTCCTTGTGTCAACTGATTTGCATGCCCGAATAAAATCCTTTGAGATGAAGAATCAAACAGTGATCATAACATGTTCATAACGAAACTCTTAACAGCACCAAAGGAAGGCCCTTTGAGATGGCAACACACTATCTCGGTTGCACCAAATAGGGTGAGACTGCGTCTCGAAGAACAAGAGGTTGCTCAATTGTCAACAGCTTATTGTCAGGATAGTACTGAATTAGAATATGATCAGCTTCTGTTTCAATTTAAAACCAAGAATGTGGGGTTGAAAAATTCAAATTCGGTTCGAAAACACTGGTTTGACCCTGAAATTCAGAAACATAAACGGCAGATGCGACATGCCATTCGACAGGCTCGCTCATCAGACTCGAATGCTAGAAAGATGCAAATTAGAGCAGCCAAACAGTCATATAAGAACTGGTGGCCAACCGTTGAGACATGTACACCTGACTCTTCAAAACGATGCCGAGATAATGTTATTCATACTAAAGAACAAAAATACAAGAGAGTTTTGGAGGATCACAAATAATATGCAGGCACCGCGAAAATCGCTGCAAACGTGTCTGGTGACAGAAACATCATGGACCTCTCACTTCGAGGACCTATATAGGGGCAATGAAATCGTGGGTGATGAGATAAAGTCAACATTTCCACCCCAAATCCTTACATACTGCAAAGACGATATTGTGGCCATAATAAAGAGGGCCAATAATTCAAGAGCTCCTGGCCGGGACGGCCTAACGAATTACACTATAAAATTACATCCGAGATTTGGGCTGAGATATGTGTAGCACTATTCGAAAGAATAAATAACTCAGGCAAATCTCCTAAATCATGCAAAACAGCGATCATTGTACCAATTTTTAAAAAGGGGGACAGGTCAAATCTGAAAAACTACTAACCGTTGGCACTGTTAGATGTTCTGGGCAAAGTTTATGCCAGCATCCTCCAACAAATGTTGGTTCAATGGGCTTTAAACATGCGACATGTTGATGCCAGACAGGCTGGTTTTGTCAAACAAGTGGGTTGTTCTCTAAATTTACTACTACTGAATTTGGCAAAAATGGAGGCTATAAAAACTAATACTGCAGTATATTTGGCATTCATTCATTTTTCGAGCACCTTTGACACTGTGGACCGCGACCTTCTGTGGGCAAAATTATGGCGGTGGGGTTGCCCTGAAGATCTTGTATCCGCGATCCAGGAGCTCCACACGGAAACAGCTGTCAAGATTCGCCTGGATTAAGCAGGAACTCTGTCCTCGGCAGTAGTAACAGGCAAGGGTGTAAAGCAAAGTTGCCCGCTTGCTGCAGCCATATTTAGCTTGTTCATATCAGACATTGGCATCTCGAAAGATGCAGTAAACTCATTCCCGCCGAAAATAAATAGATCACACATAAGCTGGCTTTTATATGCCGACGATCTTGTTGTGATGGACTTAACACCCATCGGCTTACAAAGAAAACTCGATTTCATTCAGAGATACGTAAGCGAGAATCGGCTGTTGATCAACCCAAGTAAAAGCGAAATCTTAACATTCAGGAACTTGAAAGGGGGATCCTTGAAAACAGTAAAAAGGTTTAGATGGACCCTAGGTGGAGCACCAGTGAGGATATCGCAAAGTGTGAAATATCTGGGAATGACATTAAGCTCCTGCATCAACTATGGTCCCTGGATAGCTGACACCAAAAGGAAATGTGTTCAACTATCCAGCTAAGCCCTAATCATGAAAAATAAATTTGAGAAGTTCTCTCATGAACCATTAAGGTTGTTTTATCTAAAGAAGGTCATTCCAGCACTGATTTATGGGGCCAAAAATGCTCTAGGTTGTACATATGAATAATGGTCCTCCTTAGAGAATCAATTCTGGACGAAGGTATTGGGCCTTCCAAGAGGAACGATGACAGCTTGCATTAGATACGAACTATCCCTTATTTCACTTCAGGCTAGAATCACTTGGAACCTGTTATCCTTGTTTCGAAAGACCTGTGCCCGAGAAAACATTCTCCAGTTTGAAATTCTCCATAGTGCAACGGACAAAGGCCAGAACTTAGTGACTATGTGAATGCAAAGATGGGAAAGTTTACTAACTGAATACGACATCAAGATCATCATGCTACACGAAAATCCGAAGGCGCAAAAATAAAAATTTGGCGCATAGATTGGGAGAGAACCTGTGCCCAAAGAGCCAAAGCGAAATTGATGATAGATGTACCAGCAGAATCTTGTGCATTTAATACGGCACAACGTTACATCAGTCTATTCCCAGACCCCAATGCACGCAGACGCTTCATGTTATTTTGCATGAATTTATTTAAAACCAAAGAGCGATTACAAATGTGGAAAGGCAACAATAACATGAACCTTGTATGCAGATTTTGCACAAGGGAACCAGAAACACTGAAGCATCTGGTCCTTTTTTGCACCAATCTCCGCATTGAAAGAACCTTACACCTGGGCTCGTGGAGCGTAAACAATCCCTCCTTGTGCGCGGACGATTGGTGGGGCCACGTGTTTAATGGAACAGATTCGAAATTGTTAATTCCACTGACACACTTCTTAAGAACAGTTGAAGAGCGACTAAGTCTGGTTGCTGTTGTCTAGGAAGCAATTAACGACAAAAAGGAGCGTTGGGGTAAACGGACATTGGAGGGAGTAGGAGGACTTGAGGACCATGTTGAACGATGTAAAATGATGTATGTTAAATGTTGTTTGTTGATGTGTGTGGAAAACATTTTAAAGGTTTGTATAAACCGAATAAAATACAAAAAAATACAAAAATAAACTACAAATAAACACTCACAAGACACAGATAATTATGGATGTTTACTAGAATTTTTGAGGATATCCTTTTTGCACTGATGATGAACAAAAGTACTCCCTGTTTGATAGATATACCTATGAACCTACCTGTCCCCTTCTGGTTTTTCTTTTTCTTGTTCTCATCCTCCAGATGTCGCCTCTATTTGACTTTCTCTTGGCTCCTCAATCAGCTGCAAAGTGTGCCTAGGGTGACAACTCTTTAGCTGATTAATCTGGCCTCATTTCTCTTCTGTCAGCTCTCCTTTGGGGATTTGGAATCTGTATGCGACAGGTGAAATTTTATCTACAATTTCAAAAGGTGTATGCCAGCTGGGGAGAAATTTCCACTCTTTGATCTGGTTCCTTTGGAAAGTGTAATAGTAGACCCTGTCTCCTACTTGGTATTCCTTTTTGGGTGTTTTTAAGTCGTATTGAGTCTTCATCTCCTCTGCTGGTTTTTCCATATTCCGCTGAGCGTATGCAAAAGCATGTTGAAGGTGTTTTCTTAGATTCTGAACATATTCATGAGTTGCGGAGGCGTTTATCAGTGTCTGATCTTGTGTTCTATAGAGTAGATGCTGAGGTAGCACCATCCTTTGCCCAGTCATTAGCTCAAATGGAGACATCTTGGTTGCAGAAGATGGGGTAGATCTGATGGCCATCAGGACAAGCGGTAATCAGATGTCCTAACTTGCCCAGAATCTGTCACAATTTGTTTTAGATTGCTCACAATTGTTTTATTTTACCTCTCAACTCCCCCACTAGAGGACTGGCTGAATGCAATGTGAATGTTCCTTTTTACCCCAAGTATCTCCCACATCTTTGTCATCACTTCGCTGAGGAAGTGACTACCTCGGTCTGACTCAATCCTTTGGGGTAGGCCAAAACGCAAGAAGATGTGGTTGGTCATCAGGGTAGATGCTGTTTCTGCCTTTCAATTTGGGGCTGGGAGACATTCCACCCATTTGGTGAACAAGCATCTTACTGTTAACATGTACTTGTTCCCCCTAGAGGAGCAAATCACGGACCCGATGAAATCTACTGGTAAAACTGACCACAGCAGTGTCATCCCCCTCTTCTGGAGGGGAGCTCAGTGTGTGAGTGAAGTTGGCTGAAATTGTGCACACACAAGACACTCCTTCAAGTATTGGTCGAGGTCCTGTCCCATGTGTGGCAAGTATGCAACCTCCCGCAAGATTTCTAGAGTAGTGTGAAACCCCCGATGACCGACTGAGGCTGCTTCACAGGCATGACTCAGCATCAGGCTCCAGAATGAGCTGGGTACCACCCACTGGTCACAACCAGAGATGGATCTCCTTACCAACAAACCGTTTTGGATTCGGAGCATTTTGGGACACTTCATCAACACCCCGAGGTCCTCTTTCCCAATGTAATTGGTATCTGTCAGAGAAAAGTTCTCAGGATCCACAATGTGTTGATGAAATTTCCCAATAATCGGATCCTCTTTTTATGCCGTAATTAAATCAGCATCTGGGGTCTCCTTACGCCACTGGGCAGTTGAGAGTTCATTGTGAACATTTGTCTGGGACCTAGTGACAGCAGTGACCTGGATTTCCCCCAACAGGACCTCGATCTCGAGGAGATCCCCCTAGATGGCTCTGGTTTTGGCCAGCTGATCAGCTAGGTCGTTTCCAGTAGTGTCTGGCCCCTCTATTCTGGAATGACCCTTAATCCTCTTCCAATAGATGGTCATCCATTAGAGGTGACCAGATCATCAATATTATGTATTAGCTTACCATGTTTGAGTGGTTTGTTATTAGCACAAAGCATGCCTCTGGTTTTCCAATTAACCAGGTGCTCCACGAGCCCGTTTCGGACATAATCTGAATCAGTGTTTATGACCAGTTTGTGGAGTTGGTGTTGGACGGCAGTGAGGATGGCCTGATTAACTGCCATCAAATCTGTCAGCTGACTACTGCAGGACTGATTTCGTACCCAGCGGAGGGTTCCGGAGCATCATTCACCCAGGTATTCCCAATGCCGGCCACCAGTTCCTTTTCCCCGTTCTTGTCAACATGGTAGGAGCACCCGTCCACATAAACTTTGGGCATTCCCTGGCACTTGTCTTATTCAAAGAATTTGTGTGGGGAATTCAGGTACGCCTCCATGTTGTGCTGGGTTTTAAGACTTTCCTCCTCGAGTCAGTTTTCTCCGGCACAATCATGCAAGTCAGCCAGACCTTGTGCGAGAGGACTCTTCTTGTTTTGGCCATATCTGACCTCCACAGAAAAGCCTTGCATTGACAGAATCCAGGAAGTAATTCTGGATTCTATCACTTTGGAGGTATTGCAAAGGCTGGTATGGAGTCTCCACTATGATGTGTCACCCTTAGATGAACAGGCTGTAATTCTTCAATGCCACACCGTCGCCAGGAGTGCCTTCTCACAATCGTTGAAATTTTCCTCGACAGCGGATAAAGTCTGGCTTGCATAGGAGATGACTTTATTGAAATTGTCATGCCTTTGATATAATACTGCTGTCAAGCATGTATTCAAGAACCCTGTTTCCAAGAAGAACTCCTTGTTTTTGACAGGGTAAGCTAACAAAGGCACTTATGAGAGACTTTTTTTTGAGTTGTTTTACTGTCTCAGCTTGTTCTGGACCCCACTCCCACTTGACCCCCCCCTTCAACAGATAGATCAGGGGTTGTGTGACCTCTGAGTAATCCTCAATGAACTTCCTACTGTAATTAGTCAGTCTGAACTGGATGATCTCCAAACAGCCCCTTAAGATGAGTAACAGTACACTCGAGATAGATGGGGATGCATATTCACACTCATGCATCAAATAATTAAGACAACTCAATAGTTTGGCAAAGGAAGTCCATTTTAATGGCAAGTTCATATAATGGGCAGTATAATGAACATCAGCAACCGCTCAATCTTCTCGCTCTCTTTACTTTAAAAAAAACCACAATATTTATAGCAAAACCTCGTCATGGCTGACATACAACCTACACACGTACTAATGTCATCCTACGTGGCAATCCTAAAACCCTAACATGCAACGTGATTGGTTATAGGAAGGTAACTTAACGTAGGTACTATATCTGTATATGGTAACGGGGAGAGGGGATTGGATAATAAACGTCAGGAGGGGCAACTAAGCCCTCCCTTCAAAATGGCCACTATGAACATCACTGAAAATACGACGTCCCATTGGCTCTGCTCACTATGGGACCTTATATTACATGGTCCACTATGATTGGGTTAGCATCAACCCCACTCATACTTTTCCCCCTACGTCTAGCAGCATGTAGAAAGAACATCCAGGTGCAGAGAACTCGTCTGCACCCCAGATTCCCACCAATTATGCTACAATCATTCTTCACCTCAGTGGACATGTGTCACTTACTGCTTTGTAGTTTGGCCTTGTGTCTGTTCTGTACTCTGAGAACTTTCAAGGAGTATGGGCATGGTGGGGATCCATGCCTAAGAGTGATAGTTTCACCCTTCCAGCCTGCCTTTGTCACGTGACTGGACACCGTGAAATCGGCAAATCGGCTTTTCTCAGTGTCTTTTCATATATTTGATTTAATTCTACCAGATCTCTGATGTCTGTGGCTTATCCTGACCTTTCTGAACAGGATCCTCTGTTCTCTTCTCTCCTTAATTGTATCCACTGTTGGCTTATTCCAGCCATATAAGACCTTGGCTTCTTGACATGGTCATCCTTTAGCTGATTTTTGCTCTGTCTTTATTCTTGATTTTCTTGCTGCGACACACTCCATCTGAGACCTTTTGTAACCTTTGTTCAATTCTGCTTATGTGCGTAGTGGACTTACATTCATACATAAAGTGCTTCTTGAGGTATATACTTGTAAACTTTGGGGCTTGCCGCAATCTATCGACTATAAAGCATAAGCAAGCTTCACGATTTCTTACCCTCTTGCAGTTACTTGCATCTGTGCACGTTTAAACTAACTGAATATCTTCATCATGTATGTGGCATAAGTTTCTTCATCTTGACGTCAATTTCTTCACCTTACGCTCAAGATTTCACTTATTTATGGTATTTCGTCTCTTGCCAGTATTCTCACGTCTTTATATCTTCTATATGTGCGTCGGTTCGATTTCTTATGACGTTAACATTCATCTTCCTTGACTTTTTTGGGTATTTTATTCAAACAACTGTCATATTGTTTAGATTGTAGGTATGTCTTATTTAATGGATACCTTACTGTCCAGGTTTTCTTAGGTGTTGGTATATTAACAGGTGCTGTCATACTGATAGGTGCTGGGCAGAGCTCATGTTCTGCTCTCTGCTGATTTAACTGTTCTTCGTACGTCACATACTTTGGTGTGAATTCAATAGGCAATGAGAGGGGGCAACTGGAGTGGGGACGATACTTGGCACTTCCTCTTCACTCCCCCCTCTGGACGGAGTGTGTATGCTTGGGATCCACACTCCCAATAGTGATCCATGATCACTGCAGTACCATGCACCATTCCTGCAATGTCAAAGACTCGACTACAATTGCAATTCGCTCCCATTTTTCTTGTGCCATTATTTCTGAAACAGAATTTTGATTATCTGCAAGGGTCCTCCTCTGTCCTTGACCCATGTCAGTAATTTGGTTTTGGCCATAATGGCTTACATCCATTTTGCACTATCTCAATGGAAGCCTGGTTACAACCGATTACTACCCATGCTCTGGAGATCACTACTCCTTTCTCCCATCTGTCTGGTGACCTCTGTTCTTCCATTTGCGAGATTCTTCTGAAGTCTTTCCTGTAGTTTCCAATTTTTTGTTCACTTCTCTTCTGATCTCTGCTCTTTTTGTTCCAGGTTTTTCATATCTGATCACAATATTTTGGCATTGTTTCTTTTCTTTATGTCTTGGACATAATCATCTTGATCTGGATCTGTTTTTTCAGTCGGCCATTTGAGAGAAGCATCACTTCCCATGAACTGACCTCTGGTTTTGCACATTGCTATATGTGACAGACAGCGTGCTGTCTGCACATCTATCTCAATAGCTACAAAGATGTTTGACTTTCCCATGCTGTAGGGCAGAAGTGCACATACAAAGCATTCCTCATCCGAAGTTCGTCTGCCCACTTCCTTCATATGTTGTTTCCCAAAAGTGCTGTGCTATCCAGGTAATCATTCAATTCATTATTGTCTCTTTGTGTGCTTCTTTTGGATCTTATTCTTTTGATGTGAGCTTTCACAAGCATGTCACGTAATACTTCTGTATAGCTCCTTCTTGCTGGGTGATTCTCAGACATTCTCAGACATCTCCATCAGTGATCCGGTCGTTTCCATTTGTACTGTTCGAGTAGGAGTTTGTGCAATTTGCTTCATCCTTTCAATATGGCAATATAGCTTCATCCTTTCAATATAGCAACTAGGCATAAAAATGTCTCTTATAATTTCTGTTTGTGTCTTCCCTCCAGGCACTGCCCTGATATCATATCTCACAGGTTCAGGTGTGCTTGCATGTGTGGTCTCTCTTTGCTTATTCCCTAAAGCCTTTTGTCTCTTTAAAAGTTCAGCTTTCTTCATTTATCTCTCAACTTCTCTTGGTGTAAAACTTTGCATTGTTGTTTGTCCAAGCTTCCCCCATTCTCTGGAATGTGATTCTGAAATCATTGACACTAGACCAGATGTGTTTGTACTCATTATCTGTGTAGGTGTAACTTTCATTGATCCCTTGTCTGGTTTACTTTGCCGACCCTGTCTCCGGCGTATCAATTAATTTGCTAAAACAAGAGTTGTGTGTGTGTCATTGCTTACCACATCTGTTTCAGGCTGAGCCACTCTGTCATTCTTTCTTGGAACAGGAATGACTATATAAGGTATGGGCGCTCTTGTGGGTATCAAGCGTGCATTCTCAGGTGGGTGCACGGGAACAACACTTTGTGCACCTATAAAAATGCAGTTATGATCATTAATGACAGTAAAACAATTATGAATATAATGCATGCATAAACAGTGCAACAGTGCATCAGTAGGTTATCTTACAGCATTTGTTTCTTGGGCAATGTGAATGTCTCTCCTCCTGACGGAGAACAATGGTGCTGCTCTGGCTTCCCATCTCGATCATCTAAGGAAGCAAAAACTGGTTCTTTAATACATTTTCATTATTATCACTTTTTCAGGATTCTGTTGTCTCTGCTTCACAGATCAATACTTTTGGACCAGTTGTCCTCTGATTCTGGATAATGGACTGTCTATTGTCTCTGGAAACAGATCTGTTTGCAATGTAATGTTTCAACAATGATTGATGACCTTGGCAAGTCTATAATACGTGTTCCATATAGACTAGTTCCCAGTCTATACCTCAAATCTGCTTAACTCCAGATGATATGTTGCTTACCTGTCAGCAAAAGTGTATTCTTTGTCAATACTTCCACGATCTGTCCCTCGAAAGAAAGTCTCTACACTGTTCTGTAATTTTGATGAGAAGAAAGTGCAACCTGTATTGTTATGCTATGTAGAAGCATACTCAAGTTCGTAGGTTTAGCTGGATCACGGATGAATGTGAGTCCATCAACATTGGCATGTCTCCCAACAAGGTCTGGAAAGTCTTCAATTAAATGAAAAAACACTGAATTTGCCAGTCTATGATTCTCTGCTGATAGGGACATTTGCCTTGTCCTCGCTGTACTCTGGAAGTAAAAGAAACTGTTCTGCAATCAATGTGAGCAGTCTTCTTATTGTCTTTTCGTTATCAGGATGTTGCAAAAACTCTGTTATGCTTGTAAGTCTCCCCACCAACGACGGATAGGACCTCAATACCAGTTCCAAATAGCTCAGTATGTGCCTAGTGAGGTCACTATTTTGTGTGACACCATAAGTAAGTCCAAACAAAGACTCTGTGTGGAAGGACTCAGCATATTGTATTCTTTTCCAGTTTATATATCCTCGATCAAAATTTTGCATAGCTTTTCTTATCAAGGCTTTAGTGTGCCTCAGTCCAAAGTCCACAAGCTACTTGTGGCTCAATAAATGCAAGGAGGGTTTGGACGCAGAGACAGTAAATCTAGAACCTAGTTGAAGAACGGTCTTGTACCCTTCCCTGTATGACAGATGTTAAATGTTTTATTTATTGGAGAAAGAAGTTGCCTAGATGAAGAAGAGATTGCATAAGGGAAATGTATTTTTGTATCTGTTTTAAAGGTTTGTATAAACCAATAAAAAGACATTTAAAAAAAAAGCAATTCTTTTTTCTGTTATCCTGCAACTATGATGCACAGAGTGTTCATATTTGTGTCTTTTTTTCCTTTATTTTGCTCAAAGGAAATGTCTTATAGCTGGGCCACAACCATATCACAATGGTTTCCTTGCCTTTTTTTTACTTGACTGGTCATGCGTCCTTCTTCCTCATCATATATCTCGTCTGCACGTGCTGTGGTTCTTCCCCGTTGTCTGTAGTTTCTACGGGTTGGGGTGTGGGCAGAGGGGTCTCTCCGATATATGGCTTGATGTCACCAAGGAAGATCCAAGCTCTTCTTCTCTGTAACTTGACTGCAGATGGCGTAATATCCTCTACAATGAAAGGGCCGTGGAACCTTGGCTCGTCCCACCTTTTCCATGTGTGATTCAGAACTAACACAGGATCCTCAGGGTATAGTTGAGGTACACATAACTCTGGAACCTTGTAAGCTGTAGTATCCCCTTCTGTGTTCTGTAATGCCCTACACCCTCCTTGTCGTTGCTGCAGCTGTCCTGAAATTACAGAAAAACTGGAAGTCATACAGTTCAGGTAGTTTTGCATTTCCACTCCTAGCACTTCTCTTGTTCTCCTGTTGGCTGAGCATCACATCTAGCTCTAGTTCGAAATATTAACGCATCTGCATTCTTCTGCCTGTCCCAATTTCATATGGCGTAAGATGGTGGTCCGAACCAGGCTGGTTTCTGAGTGCATACAATGCCAGTGGAAGGCATTGCAACCATCCTTCATAGTAAGCTTCAACTTGGCTATCCTTTCTTTTAACAAGCCATTGAGCTTCTCGCATATCCCATTCCCTTGCGAATGATACGCGGATGAAAACTTGTGCTTTATACCAAGCAACAAGCTGATCTGATCAAATACTGCATTAACAAAATGAGGACCGTTATCTGAGCTCATCACTTCACAAACTCCCCATCTGGGAAACACCTCCCTCACCAAGAATTTAGCCACACAGGTAGAGTCTGGGTGTGTACATGGACCTGCTTCTATCCATCTAGATTATGGACACACCATAACAATTAGATAGCTGTACCCGTTACATACTAGAATCATATCGACATAGTCGATGTGCAAGTGCTGAAAAGGACCATTAGGCCTTGGGATGACTCCTCTGATCACACGTATTGTATGCCCAGCCATACATTTCTGACTGATCATGCAATTTATTATAAAAAATGCAACATGCTATGCTAGGTTTGGTACAAACCAGTCTTCGGCAATGGTTGCTGCTAGATTCTCTCTTGTTATATGCGCTGGCTAGTGTAACTGTTTCAGTGCTATTTTCAGTAGGGCTATAGGCATTACTGGTTTACCAGTGCTGTCCTGTCACCATAAAGCCTCAGGGGGTTTAAAGAATACCCTCTTCGCTTCCAAAGGTTATTTTCTTTCTGCGGTGCCTCCCCTTGGACCTCCATTAACTGAGTATTCAACATATTACTGTAGCCCTCCGACTCACTTCTCACAACAATAATTTTCTCATGCATATCAGACATTTCCACATCCATCATTAGTTCATCTTCAGTTGCCACACGCTTAGCTTCAGCGTCTGCTGCTTGATTTCCGCACAAGATAAAATCTGTCCCTTTCATGTGGGCTACGCATTTCACAACTGCTATGTCCACTGGGAGTTGTAGTGCCTTAATCAGCCTGTCCAATAAGGCGCTGTGCTACACTGGTGTGCCATCCGCTCGGAGGTAGCCCCGTTTTTTCCAATGCGCTAAGCCTGCATGCATTGTCGACGTCACATAGGCAGAGTAACTGTATGCCATTATTTCCTGGTCTGTGTGATTCTCAAGCGCGAGTATCAACGCCAATAATTCTGCAGTCTATGCTGAATAATGAGAGGGTAAACCTGCAGTAGTAAGTACTCTAAATTCCCCATTTGCCGCGTGCTTCACCACAGCGGCACCTGTATATCTTTGTCCGTCATCTGATCAATCCTAGAAGAACCGTCAATGAAGACGATTTCTCCTTCTGCCAATGCATTTTCCTTTAGTCTTGGGATTTCATCATAAAACTCTTCATAGTTTGTGCAATCATGTATTGGCCCTCCTTCAGGCCCATGCCCTAACATAATTACATAATCCTAGTTTTACTGTGTTTCCCTTATGTGAAATCAATTGGCCTATGTACAACACCTCTTGTTGACAATACTCTAACTTCTCCTTGTCAACTTTAAATCCTTTCTCAGCAAGTATAGTCAAAAACTGAATGGAATTGCGTCTGCATTCTTCCTCTGTTGTGGTGCAGACTAAAATGTCATCCACGTATTACAAAACAACACTCTCTAATGCAATGTTGCTTAAATCCATCTGCACGACTCTATTGAAAATCGAAGGAGACTCACAATAACCTTAGGGCACATCCTTGTGCTTATCAGACAAACTTGCCTCAATGTGAAAGATGTCAAGTCTTGTGAGTCATCACCGTGAAAAAACGTGCCTCAACAGGTAAGTTACATAGAATTGTAGATGGGTTAGGGACTAGAGGGAACTCGGCCTCTACTATCTGGTTTATCAGTCTTAAATCTTGTATTAAATGCCAAAACCCTCCCATTGATTTTTTGATCGGATAACCCGAAGTTTTGCATAATGACTCTGACGTCACTAAGATACCTTGATCCATCATGGCAGAAGTTGTCTTGAAAATCCCTTCATCTGCCTCCCTAGACATGGGATATTGTCGTGCTCTTGGTAAAATTGCTCCTGGTTTCAGTTTAATCTTCACTTCTCCAACTCCCTTTAGTAGGCCTACGTCATAAGGGTCTGTAGTCCATACTGAGACAGGTACCTTTGTCATGTCGTCATCAAAATATTCAGGACGTTTTTGTGCCAACATCATTCTCTGGGGCACCTCTCTTTTAATGATTTTCACCCAATAAATGAGATTTACCTCAAATGTCATCTCATCCTCACCTAGTTGTTCTTCAAACAAATCGTCATCAGTCAATCTGTAACCTTCCTCGATGGCGACTATAGCACGCCATTGTCTACCTTCATCATCACAGCCATCAAGCAAAGCCATCTCTCCTCGCACTATGGCTGCTTGTATTGTCAAGGGAAACAATTGTCCCTTTTCCTCATGCATAGGTATTCCTGGTCTGAACAGAAACTCATCTGGTGTTCTCATTGTTCTGTCTACAAGGCCTAGTAGCCATGAAATTAATATGCACACTCCATATGCGAATATCTCAGGTTCTAATGGAATAGCTCTCATAGCCACTCATCCTCCGTATGCTCTGATCATTTCGCACACGTTTAAATAATATATTTCTGGAGTCAAACACATTATGCCTTCCTCAGTGAACGAGATTGTAATATTTAGCTTTGTCATCAAATCTCGTCCCAATATATTGACAGGCGTCTGTCTCAAATATAACAGTGGCACTTTCATGTCACATTCTCCTATAGAAACTGGAAGTTCTTTTGTGAAAGGAACACGGCTTGTGGCTCCTGTAAAACCTTGGGTATTCATGGCGTCACCAGATAAAGAAAACTTGCCCTCACGTATACAAGAGTGTGTCGCACCCGTGTCCACTAGGAACACATTTTCTTTATCCCCTATAGTGGCATCTACCCTTGGTTCCTTGTGAGGGTTTGGTGTCACTGATAGGATGGAACACATCAGGTCTCCCAGTGAGCTATCCTAGTCCATGTACAAATTCCCATGGTTAGTGAATGGATTTCCTTCATCACCCGTGGCATTTCCTGCTCTAGAGTTCAATACCTGTCCTGTGCCTGTAGTCTGTAGAAGTTGCATCAGAGACTGTTGAGACTACCCTTGCGGGAAATTAGTCACAGTCTGTTGTGGCTGTAAGCTTTGCTGCACTCTCGGAGCTTGCTGCTGTACTGTTTGATTCTTCACAAATCCATCTCCACCCTGCTGCGAGAACGCAGGTTGATTCATCACCCCCCTCTTGTAAATTGGTCATTTTGCACCATCCCTTGACTTCTGCACATACGCGCTAGATGTCCTGTCATCCCACACATCCAACACGTTGGCGGTGGTCTGATCATTTTCCCATTTTGCATATTCTGATTTCCGCCCTGCATATTCTGAAAGCCTCCCTGATTTTTCGCCCATCCCCTTCCTCTGTAGCCTCTTCCTCTTGGGCTGAACCCATTATTGTTCGAACTGCCTTTGGTTATTAACCTGCTGCGTACTGGATCCATCTCTGCTAGTTAACATTGCCCCTTCAATGGCATATTTTGACAATTTTTTCTGCACTAATTTGGCTTCTTCTCAGTTTCTTGCATCATTCTTCTTGCGATTTTTCTCTTGCAGCAGCCTGCAATAATGCACAATGGTCAGTTATATTTCAGATCATGGTTTAGCTTCAATTCCTACCAACTTCTTGAGTTGCTTCTGCACCTGTTCTGGAAGCCCTTGACATAATATTTGGTAAAACCCGGGTAAAGATTCACGAGTTTCCAGCACCCATGCATCTTGGAACGTCTGAATTTAATGCAACAGATCATCGCCCTCTTTCATCTTACATGTCATTATAGCTCCCATGTCAGTGTCCGGGTAGAGCACTCGAAGCGCTTTCCATACTGCGGTTCTGCAATTGTTAAACAGCGCTCCATCATGTGCAGTATTGACTGTAGTCAGACGGGATAACCTGCACGTGTCTAAACATCGTCAGCTCTATCACCAAGTATGGCGATCAAAAGACCCTTGATCTCTCCTATAGCCAACATATTACCTCCCGTCACTTGTTCTAACTCGTGTATCCATTTCCCAGCTCCATATGTCAACATTGGGAGCTTTTTTTTTAGATTCTCTCTATCCATTTGTGGCCATGATATATACTGTGGCCTTGTCCCTCCCTTCTCTAATAAGGGAAACTGTGACACACTAAACTCCTTTTCTTCTCTCATCATTTGTCTGTCTATCACAGGGGTAATATTCCCACATCACCATCTGCCTGGCAATGTCCCTAAGCTGCATATATATGGCGGGGTAGACACCCCCCTGACCGTGTGGCAATCCTTCGTACCAATCGGACTGTGTCACTGACTCTAGTACTTTAGATGTGGACCCAGTTCAATCTGACCATCTTATTCCCTTTCCCCTAGAGAAACGTCTCTCGTGACCTCACTCTGTGTCTCTCTCTTCTCTTTCTTCCCTTTCTTCTCTTTCACAGGCTTCCCTTTTTTCATCTGATATTGCCTGTGCCCGACTTGTGCAGCTTCTCTCATCTTCCTAATTTCTATCTAGAGTCAGCCGATCTAACGACAGCTACATAGAGTGCTGCTGTGTGAAGCGTCCTCAGTATCATACAACTGAGTGCTTTCAAGGTGCTCATCCTTTCCCTTTCCTTGGGGTACTTTTTCTAGTCCCATTTCATCATATATCTTATCGATTGTTTCCATCCGATACTTCTGGTGTCAAAGTCATCTTCAAGATTTACTCTAGACGTGCCTGGTACTGAATCGTACTCAGGAAAGAATTCTTCTATATCTTCCCATTGTACCACTGGATCAGGTTTTCTAACCTCCCTTTCCAGATACTCGAGATCATGCGTTTTCTGTCTTCAATTGCGTTCTATGTCGTCATCAAACTCTCTATGTTTCCTCGCTTCCTTTCTAACCCTATCTTCCTCCTTTTTCCTAGTATCTCTTCGTTCATTTGCCCTTTGTATTTCCTCATCTTTCTGTCTTTTTATTCTCTATCTCGTATCTTTTGTTCTTCTTCTTCTATTCTCCTTTGTTCTATTCTTTCCTGATCATCAGCTGTTCTTTGCTTCTTATCGCGTTTTCTTTGTTCGTCTGCCTTTTCCTGTTTTCTAGCCTGTTCATCATGGTATAACTATTCTTGTTTCTGCCTATCCTTTTTTCTCGCTCCTTCTTCTCTCAATCATCCTGCCTTTTCCTTATCCCTTCTTTCTTGTTCGTCTCGTTCTCCCCTTTGTCTCATTCCAAAAAATCTGACCTCCCATCCATTCATTCTGTGTGAATGCCATCTCATCAGTTCTATCCTCATCTCCTTTCCATCTCTTTACCTCTCTTCCTGTACCTAGATATATACTTGCTTGCGTTTGATCACCTTTTTCCTTTTCGCGTCTCTCCTTGTCCCTCGGGACTTTGGAGGTAATATTTATTTCCTTGTCTTGCTCTGGGCTTTGGTCACTACTTTGCGTAGGTGACTCATATGACGGGTTGCTATATCCCGTTGCTGCTTTAAGTTCTCTTAGTGGGTACAATCCTTCATCTTTACTAGCTTTGTTTTTTATTTCAGGCGGGGCGGGTGGCACAGAAGGCTCTTCACCTCTGCCTTTGCATATATTCAGTATCCAATCTAATGGTGGCCCCTCCTCTCTTTCTTCCTGGTACATCTTCCAAAGTTCTAAACTAGCCAGGTGTTTGTCTAACTTTTTGTCAGTGTATGTAGAATGTAAATATGTCGTCATGTGCTGAGGACTCAATATGTTTCCGTTTTGTTCGCAAGCAAGCTGAAACTGTTCTAAGAACACTCATGGTGTCCTGAAATGTTCGCAAATAAACAAAATGGGGGTGTCCTGAGGACGCTGTCCGTATTGTTCGTTGTCAAGTTGAATGTGTTCTAAGAACACTCGCGGTGTCCTGAAATGTTCGCAAATAAACAAAATGGGGGTGTCCTGAGGACGCTGTCCGTATTGTTCGTTGTCAAGTTGAATGTGTTCTAAGAACACTCGCGGTGTCCTGAAATGTTCGCAAATAAACAAAATGGGTGTGTCCTGAGGACGCTGTCCGTATTGTTCTATGTCAAGTTGAATGTGTTCTAAGAACACTCGGGGCGTCCTGAAATGTTCGCAAATAAACAAGATGGTGGTGTTCTGAAGACGCTCTCCGTATTGTTCTCTGTCAAGTTGAATATGTTCTAAGAACACTCGCAGTGTCCTGAAATGTTCGCAAATAAACAAGATGGTGGTGTTCTGAAGATGCTTCTAAGAACACTCGTGGTGTCCTGAAATGTTCGCAAATAAACAAAATGGGGGTGTTCTGAGGACACCGTCCGTATTGTTCTCTGTCACATTGAATGTGTTCTAAGAACACTCGCGGTGTCCTGAAATGTTCGCAAATAAACAAAATGGGGGTGTTCTGAAGACGCTTCTAAGAACACTTGCGGTGTCCGGGGAATGTTTGTAGGGGGTGTCCTGAGGACGCTGTCCGTATTGTTCCCTGTCAAGTTGAATGTGTTCTAAGAACACTCGCGGTGTCCTGAAATGTTCGCAAATACACAAAATGGGCGTGTTCTGAAGACGTTGTCGAACACTCGCTGTGTCCTGAAATGTTTGCAAATATGAATGTGGGGTTGTGGCTGGCAAGTTGAATGTGTTCTTAGAACACTCACGGTCTCCTGAAAGTTGTGTTTTTTTATGTGTTTGACGTTCTTTTTGTGTTCGATTTGTCTGCGGACATCACGGGTGTTCTGAAATGTTCTAAATAAACTGAATGGGGGTGTTCTGAGGACTCAATATGTTTCCGTTTTGTTCGTAAGCAAGCTGAAACTGTTCTAAGAACACTCACGGTGTCCTGAAATGTTCGCAAATAAACAAAATGGGGGTGTCCTGAGGACGCTGTCCGTATTGTTCGTTGTCAAGTTGAATGTGTTCTAAGAACACTCACGGTGTCCTGAAATGTTCGCAAATACACAAAATGGGGGTGTTCTGAAGACGTTGTCGAACACTCGCTGTGTCCTGAAATGTTTGCAAATATGAATGGGGGGTTGTGGCTGGCAAGTTGAATGTGTTCTAAGAACACTCGCGGTGTCCTGAAATGTTCACAAATAAACAAAATGGGGGTGTCCTGAGGACGCTGTCCGAAATTGTCCTCTGTCAAGTTGAATGTGTTCTAAGAACACTTGCGGTGTCCTGAAATGTTCGCAAATAAACAAGATGGTGGTGTTCTGAAGACGCTTCTAAGAACTCTTGCGGTGTCCTGAAATGTTCGCAAATAAACAAAATGGGGGTGTCCTGAGGACGCTGTCCGTATTGTTCTCTGTCAAGTTGAATGTGTTCTAAGAACACTCGCGGTGTCCTGAAATGTTCGCAAATAAACAAGATGGTGGTGTTCTGAAGACACTTCTAAGAACACTCGCGGTGTCCTGAAATGTTCGCAAATAAAAAAAATGGGGGTGTTCTGAGGACGCTGTCCGTATTGTTCTCTGGCACGTTGAATGTGTTCTAAGAACACTTGCGGTGTCCTGAAATTTTCGCAAATAAGCAAAATGGGGGTGTTCTAAAGACGTTTTCGAACACTCGCTGTGTCCTGAAATGTTCGCAAATATGAATGGGGGGTTGTGGCTGGCAAGTTGAATGTGTTCTAAGAACACTCGCGGTGTCCTGAAATGTTCGCAAATAAACAAAATGGGGGTGTTCTAAAGATGCTTCTAAGAACTCTTGCGGTGTCCGGGGAATGTTCGTAGGGGGTGTCCTGAGGACGGTGTCCGTATTGTTCTCTGTCAAGTTGAATGTGTTCTAAGAACACTCGCGGGGTCCTGAAATGTTCGCAAATACACAAAATGGGGGTGTTCTGAAGACGTTGTCGAACACTCGCTGTGTCCTGAAATGTTCGCAAATATGAATGGGGGGTTGTGGCTGGCAAGTTGAATGTGTTCTAAGAACACTCGCGGTCTCCTGAAAGTTGTGTTTTTTTATGTGTTTGACGTTCTTTTTGTGTTCGATTTGTCTGCGGACATCACGGGTGTTCTGAAATGTTCCAAATAAACAAAATGGGGGTGTTCTGAAGACATTTCTAAGAACACTCGCAGTGTCCGGGGAATGTTCGCAAATACACAAAATGGGGGTGTTCTGAAGACTTTGTCGAACACTCGCTGTGTCCTGAAATGTTCGCAAATATGAATGGGAGTTGTGGCTGGCAAGTTGAATGTGTTCTAAGAACTCTCGTGGTGTCCTGAAATGTTCGCAAATAAACAAGATGGTGGTGTTCTGAAGAAGCTTCTAAGAACACTGCAGTGTCCTGAAATGTTCGCAAATAAACACAATGGGGGTGTCCTGAGATCGCTGTCCGTATTGTTCTCTGTCAAGTTGAATGTGTTCTAAGAACACTTGCGGTGTCCTGAAATGTTCGCAAATAAACAAAATGGGGGTGTTCTGAAAACGTTTCTAAGAACACTTGCGGTGTCCTGGAATGTTCGTAGGGGTGTCCTGAAGGCGTAGTCCGTATTGTTCGCTGGCAAGTTGAATGTGTTCTAAGAACACTTGCGGTGTCCTGAAATGTTCGCAAATAAACAAAATGGGGGTGTCCTGAGGACGCTGTCCGTATTGTTCTCTGTCAAGTTGAATGTGTTCTAAGAACTCTCGCGTTGTTCTGAAATGTTCGTAGGGGGTGTCCTGAAGATGCTGTTCGTATTGTTCAAAGGCAAGTTGAATGTGTTCTTAGAACACTCACGGTGTCCTGAAATGTTCGCAAATAAACGAAATGGGGGTGTTCTGAGGACACTGTCCATATTGTTTGTTGTCAAGTTGAAAGTGTTCTAAGAACTATCACGTTGTTCTGAAATGTTCGTAGGGGGTGTCCTGAAAACGCTGTCCGTATTGTTCGCTGGCAAGTTGAAAGTGTTCTAAGAACACTCATAATGTCCGTGGACATTAAAAGTTTCCATAGACCATAGTTGAAATGTTTGACTCTATGGATGTAATATGCTGCGGTGGTTGTTGCCAGGGCACAGAGTCTTGGGTGCATGGCCATTTGGCCATGCACCCAAGACTCTGTGCCCTGGCAACAACCACCGCAGCATATAACATTCATATTTGCTTATAACTTTGGGTGAAAAACAAATGTATAAGGAACAAAGGTATTAGATACTATGGATGTGATATGCTGCTATGGTTCTCCTTATTATTGTATACTTACTGTTTGGTCTAGTAACCGGAGTACATGTATTTATTGTTAATTTCTGTGATAAAAGAAAATAGCATGTTAGTATTAGTATTTTATAATGACTTATTACATTGTATAATCAACATACTTTTTTTTTTTGGACCCTCATATTTAGTAGATTACAAATCAGAGTACTGTGCAATTTGCTCAGTTTCTGTATTTGTTGCTAAAATCATTGGGTCTGTGGGAGAAAAAAAATCCATGTTGGATTAAAAAAAAACCTTTTTCTGTTATGCTACAGTTTATTTGTTTGTTTGTTTTCAGTGTTCACTTGTTGTTTCTGGCTAATGCTTTATACTTTGGCTTGTTGCTTTTTTTTTGAGCAGTAACATATTATTTATTTGTTTGGATAGTATAACATTTTGGAGCAGTTAGATACCAATTGGCTTATTCTAACTGTCTATTTTTTATATATTTTAGTGGTATTGATTTATCTATTTGGATATTGTTAAATTTTGGGACAGTTGGATACCAATTGGCGTATTTTAACTGTGTATTTTTTGGTCTAATTTAGTGGTATTCATTTATCTGATTAGTTGTTGTAGAATCTTTGAGCAGTTAGATAGCTTTTGGAGTATTCTTACAGTTTATATTTTTTTAACACACGTTTACTCAGGGTTTAAATACAGTTTTGTTATCAAATTTTGGTTTTAAGAACATCAAATAAACGTTTGTAAGATTTGCTGGTAATCTCTGCTTTAGAGTAATGGTACTATCATTACATTCAAACTATCCACATTTCTTTTTTATATATGCAGTGTAGTGCCGTGAATTGGTTGTGGCTCCTGCGTGGTAGATTATACCTATTGTTGTGAAGGTTTTCTTACCAAGTGATATTTGACCATGTGTGAATCCAGTCAGCTTGCAGTTGTTTTTGGTACCATCTGCATTGTAACGTAGAAGCATTAGTATTATGTATTTACTATGTGTTTGTATTACTAACGTGGAGCGATTATCTGAATTGCAGGTAGAGCATAATCTACCATGGTTTGCATTTTGTACAAGTTGCTGAAATGGAATGGATTCACAATTTGGTATTGATATATATATATGAAGCGATCATTGGGGATTTCTTCTTGTGTCACATTGTTGCAGAGAGTGCATGTATGTTTCCACATGTATGAAATCTGAAAGATTTCATTTATAGGTATGTTTTTGTTTTCAAGTACTTGTAGTAAGTACATTAGAAATTCTTGTGGATCTTCCTGTGAGTTTATAGTGAATTTCACCATTCCAGCACAGTAGTCCAATTGTTGTCTTATTCCATAAACACTATACGTGTTGTCAGGATTGTTTGCTGCATTTCTGTGAAGTACTAACATTTGCAAACACAATGGGTCTGTACTGTGTAAGTAAATGTTGTCAACAATTGGTGGTAATTGAAATAGAATATTCATTGCTACATTTGCGTAGCAACTTACACCAACTATATTTGAGAATTTAAATGGTCCAGGTAGTTCTGTATCTAACTGCTTTATTTGGAGTTTGTCTTCCTTCTTTAAAGAAGTACCTGGTTTACTTTCCCTAATTGATTCTTTTTTGCTTGTGGTATTGATGAAGTATTAGTTTCTTTTACTCTCTTTGGAGGATTTGCAGTGACATCCTGTTGCATTTCTGTTTGATTTATTTTTCTTTTATAACGTTTTCCTTTTGTGGAACAGAATATGTGTTTAGGTGGGGGGTGTATAGTGAGCGAAGTCTATTGTATTCTTAAATGCAAGGAATATCAGCGTTTATTTTACTTGCATCAAAGTTGATTAGAAATAGACCGTCAAGTGTACGTAAGCGTGATAGTGCTACGTAGCTCATGCCTTCTTTAAAGACTGTGTTACCAATATCTATCATTGCTTTGTCTAGGGTAAGACCTTGTGATTTATGAATCGTGACTGCGTTTGCAAGAGTTAGAGAAAATTGTTCTCTGCGTACATACATATCTTTGAAGAGAAGGAATCTAGCTGTTGAGCGTCCTATCCTTTTTACTTCTGAAAGTTTGTCAAAGAGTATATTGACAAACTGAATTTTGTTGTCGCGTGGGTATGTTTGAAAGCCAACAACTGTACCCAGTGCGCCATTAACTAGTCCTTGATCCACGTCAAGGTTACGTTTAAGCATTACTCTGCAATTTAAGGATACTTTTAATATCTTTTCTAAGCCTGCTTTGTTTGAGATTGATTTTTCTAAACTATTTAGTCTTCTTGTGGCTTGGTCACACATGGGTAGTGTCATACCATGTACATCTAGTTTGTCTGTGGCGCTAATTTCCATGATTGGTTGCATTTCTTTACTTAGCATGATTTAATTGAATTTGAAACAGCTTGCAAGAATTGGCATTAAGGCCATACAATTGACATTTTTGTGGGCTAATTGTTCCATAACATCTGTAGCACATGCATTATCGCCATAGAGTGCATTAATGTGCGGGTTTTCAATATTGCTTCTGCTTCTTTAGAAAGTATATCAACTCTGATACTTTTTAAAATGTTGGCATAAGTGAGATCTGAAGATTGCCACATGATTTCTGTTAATTCTCTGTATTGGAAATGTTGCCAAAGGTTGACATTTCCAATGCTGCCAACAGTTTTACGGCAGAGTTTGTGTCCTAATGTTTTAAAAATAGGCTCACCGTTTACTGGTGTTAATTGAAGCAGATCTCCAAAAACAATAATGTGTTTTCCTGCAAAGAGCCCTTCATAGTCTGTTTTGAGTACTTCTTCTAATCTGAGGTGAATCAAAGCTAACATCAGGTTGGAGACCATCTATTAGTAGCATTTTCATTTGTTTCAATACTCTGCGTAGTTCCATTGCAGCTTCTGCAGAAAGTTTGTAATAGTCTAATTTGTTCTGGTGTTCTACTGGTAATAGTAGTAATCGGTGTAATGTAACACCACCTATGTTGTAGGCAGCTAAACCTGTGGGGGCAGTGACAACAGCTGACAGTTTGTTGTTTGTCAATTGTGGAAGGAACGTACTAATGATTTTGATTAGGAATGTTTTGCCAGAACCAGCTTCACCACTGACGTACAGTAGTATAGGTTTATAATTATGGCAGGAACATTCTTTATTTTCATGTTTTACACCATGTGCAATTTGATTTGTTAATTCTTGAAAAATGCTACGTTGCTCATTGTTTAGTTTTGATTGTAGTATAGTTAAGTCTTCTTTATCTTCATACTGACACATGGTGTTTTCTACTTCTATCATAGCTAATTCTGCCTCATTTATTATTAGTGGTTCTCCCAGTGGTTTTTGGCTTCCTGTTACAGATGGTTGACTACTGTCAGGAGTGTCCTTATCTAGTTGGGCTTGGAGTTCCTCATGTTGCTGTTCATTGTGCAACATTGTTTTGTACTATGTAAAGTTTACATCAGTTATAGTGCTTTCATTTGCTTTGAAAGCATCCTCATATGAGATGAGTCATAGTTATCTAGTATTTGTTCTTCTTTTCTCCATGGTTTGAAGAGTTGTAGCAGGGACATGTAATATACTTCTTTATGTTGAGGAGTCTTTAATGACAATTTGATATGATTAATTAAATTTGTTTTAGTGAGTTTAACTAAGCTGCCTTCACAGTTTGTCACTCTATATTTACCTTTTTTTTCATCAGGTTTCATATTATTTTTGTATGTGTAGTTTTGGGCTATGTGGTATAGACACATGTTTTCCAAAGTATTACTTCTGTTTGGGTAGTATGTGTCTAATAAATTGTTTTTTAAAATGTCTTGGCTGTTGGATCACATTTGGCTATTGTTTCTATATCTTCATATGATTTTAGAACTCTTTTTCTAGATTTAGCTGGACCAAGACTTAGCCATACTATATTTTCAGATTTACCATACAATGCAGTACCAGTTAAACGATCAGCTGCTTCATATGATCCACATTCTCTATCGGTGAGCATTTTTATGCCCAAGCTGTATAATTTCTGAGACACTGTTTTATCTGATGACAGGTCATTCCAGAGGTCTTGGAGCTCTGTCTTTTCTGCTTTAGTTAAGTATGCTGTGACATATCGTGCAACTGCAGTAGAATTGTCTGCAATGTACTGCACATCTATGTTTGCATTCCATAAGTGGGCAATGATTGCATTATAATCATTGATATATTTTTCTTCTTCTTTTCTTTTTATGTAATATGTATTTTTAGGTGACTTACCTTTAACACTATGTCTAACTGAAGACATGAGGTTGTTCACTTGACCTGTATTTGTAACTGGTCTAGGGAAACCAAATCGGCATTTCGTGTAGTATTTCCCTTTGTTTTTGTATTTGCGACGACAATATTTTCCACATTTGTGTCTTTTGAAATTGTAAAATTTGTGCATGAAGATCACTATTTGTGGCTTCTGATGGAATTTCACAAGTGACATATTTTTCAATAAACTGTAAAACAATGGCATCACTGTCTTGACCAAATTTAGGAGCATCTTTAATCCATAAAAGCATGTGGATATGTGGTGCTCCTCTGGCTTGGTATTCTTTTCTCCAAAAGAAGTGTTGCACTTCTCCAAGGGGAGGAACAGTTTTATTACAAATAAAATGTAGCATAGCAATGAAGCGATGGTGAAAATATCTTGAAACATTAACAGGATCCAAAGAACAAAGTTCTCCAGGTGTTAGTGTATCTATGTTTGTTTTGTTTTTATTTGATATGCGTAGGAAATCACGTAAATCTTCCCATGCATATTCTGCACAACTTAATGTAACAAACCAAGTGGGTGGGCCAAGGTTTCTGATCATACAACGTACATCTCCATGACGTCGAAACCAGTACTCTTTAGTACCACACATATTTGCTAATAGATTTGTAATATTTGATTGTAAAACCTCACCCTTTTGTTACACTTTTTCTAATAATTGTGTAGCTGTCATATTTTGAAAGTGTGATCCTGATTTTAATATATGTGCAACTCCGTAACATAAAGTTGCTAGTTCACTTTCAAAGAGTAGGTGGAATATGTATTCCACATTTTGTCTAGATCTGGGATCTTCAGAATACATCCGTAATGAGTGGTATTCTGAAGCTGATATTTGAATAGGTCTATCATCATACCTTCCTCCTTTGCCAGTAGGAAAGAGTAGAGGAAAAGCATGTGCTTCTATACTTTTTTCCCATATGCTGATTGGCGATCCTTTTATTTGACGCATTTGGTACGTTTCCAGTACATCATCTATGGTGTCATTAGAGTGCAAAGGATGAATTGTATAATGGTCTAAAGTATTGGATACTGTAGCAGGGTGTAGAAGCTCAAATTGACCAGCTTCTTGTGTTTCTTGAATTATTTCAGTTGTATCTTTCAAGTTTTCTTCAATATTAATTTTTGTAATATTCATTATTCTCTTTAAGATATTGGAAGGCTTGTCTAACTTTATATAAATCTACCAGCTGTTGCCATATTTTTTTGTCTTTTGTAGGTACTCCATTTACTAAGATAATTAAAGATTACTGCATTGGATGTTGCACTCCTAGAGTATGCACATTTTCTTTTAGATCTAATGGTAAATAAACTACTTTTCCACGAATGCCTTTTACCAATTCAGAGGGAGGTAATTTTGCTGTTTTTGGTTGAAGGCGTATTATTGCTTGAAATGGGTGTACTGTTTGAATTATGATGCTCTCATATAAATTAAGTTGTTTGTTGGTACTGGGTATAATTCCAAATTATTTGTGATAGCACGTGAAGGAGTTTGGTTGCTGTCAAGTTTTGTAGTGCAGTAACTGCAAAGTATTAAGGGCTCAGTTATTTCGTATTTGTTTTCTGCTACAAGGTAGAGAGCTAATTCAAACCATTTAGAATCTTCATTGTCTTCTATTTTGTATGATAGGTCTACAGTTTTTTTGTTACTTTTATAAAAAGTTCCACGGCAACATACACATACATGGTTTGGTACTTCAGCTGATGTACTTTTAAATTTTAGTATTTCTTTTTTGTATGTGTTTAGCAAAAGGTTGCCATGTGTAGAACTGTTGCTTAATTGGTTTAAAGCTATTTAATTCTGTAAATGGCTTTCACTTCGAAAATATTTTTTCTGGATATAGTCAATTTCTTCATGTAGGTCTTTTGCTGTACCATGTAGAAGGATGTTATTTAAATTTGCTAGTGCTAAAGCAGGACTTTTAGCATAGTACAGTTTATAGACTAGATTTCTTATAGTTGAATGATGTGTTGATATCCTTTTGATATCATTGAATGTGATTTTACAAGTAGGTCCTGTAATGCAGGCCAATGAATGTCCTTGTAGTCATGTGTACTTGCGCACTGGACAGGTAACCATATTTTGCAGTAAATTAATTTTGATTTTGTCTTTGCTTTTTACATATTCATTGAGGAATTGGCGTAAAGATTTGAAACATTGTTTGGGAATGTTACACATTGACGGGCATGGCCATTTGTACACTAGACGTTCTGTTTCAGTTGAATGGAGCGGTAATTCTAAGTTTTCAGGGCATAATTTTGTAAGGAGTACTTCTTGTTCCATTATGGTATTATTCACTTTTTCATAACCTCGACTACTGCTATGTATGGCAATTGTATTTGTTTGCTTTTGTTTGTACGCTTCTTCATTAAAATATGGTTCTGTGCTCGTAGTGTGATTCCATTCACCTCCGCAGATACTTAAGAAGTTCTTTCTGTTGACATTTCGCTTATTGAGAAGTCTTTTTTGTAATTTAGTTATTAGTTTTGTTAGTGGTTTCATTTTGTTTAACAGTAAAGTAAATAACTTTCTTTTGAGAAGAATTGCACTGTCCATCAACGCTTCTAAGATTAATTTCCTACGATAGGTTTTAAGCATTGAACCTATTTCTCTCCTGTTTTTATAAGATTTTGAAGGACTGTGTGACAGTACATTTTGGCTAAAATACTTTTCTTGGTGTGCCTACTTTGCACTATATTAAAATTTAAAGAAGTAGTTTTATCTGTAGTGATAGCTGATTTTCTGTTAATTGTTTTTTGGTTTGTTTTACATTTTGATAGAGGAGGCAACGTTTTTGTACTTGAAACTTCTTATGTTTCACTAAATGACTGTATTAGCTGTTTTGTTTCAACTTTTTTTTACAAATTCTGGTAGAGATGGATGCTTATGTTGGACACTTTTATTTTCATTTGTTCTACTTCTGCATTGCTTTCTATGGACTTGACTTTTGGTAGGGTCTGTTGAAAAAAATAAAGAAGGTATGGGTTGGGGTGTTCTGCAATGTATGTGTGTTGTGTGCATTAGTGTTTGAGTAAGATGATAAAGATGTATGTAATGGTGTGTGATTGTGCATTGGGAACTACAACTAGTAGGGATAGGGATTCTTGAATTTATGTGTTACTAAACTGGGGTTCAGATGACAAAAAAAAGTAAGCTAGTGGTGTGGAAAAGTACAAATAGTAAATACAATGTATACAATTAAAACAGATGTTTGTTCTATAATATGAAAATTGTAGCGGTTCAGTTGGGTAATTTGTGTGTCCAAAAATAGGAATTTGTTTGCCATTCTGGCTGTAAATCGCTGTTTAAGACATGGAGATTTCTGGACAAAATGGTACACAATCTCTATTTTTAGGCACCAAAATAGCTTGTATTAACTTTACCGTATGTTTGAGTAATAATACAAATATTATGGTGATATTCTACTTACTTTTTTTCTTAAATTAACAGGTAACTTCTTAGTTCTTCTTTGTTCTTCGAATTCGGCTGCTTCTTTTCAGGAGACTGGTCTTCACTGCAATTGTAAAAGCTTCAAATTAGTAACTTTGTTTGTATATAGCGCTGTTTTTAATTTAGATATTGATTATTTTAATTGAAATCCTCAGCGCCTTCTTTAAAACCATTAAACTCATTTATTTACATAACATACATTGCATCAGTTCAGTACATATGATATGTTGTTAATTAACAAATTGTATTGAATGACTAACTGTAGCAAAAAAATATCTTTACTATGTCTTGTGAAATTTATAATATACCAGTGAATACCACTATTTCTGTAACTAAGCTGTTCTAGGTAATAGCGCCTCAATGTCATGTCTAAATTAAAGTAATTAAGTAAATAAATAAATAAAAACAAAAAATATGAAATTGTATAAGTATTTTTTTAAAGATTTAAACATAGATTGTGCTTGCATGCAATTTTGTTTGAATATATGTAGTCTATATATTTCATTTATAAAATGTTAGTTTAACATGATTTGAGTGTGTGTGTATATAAAGAAAGTAAATAGTATAAAGGTTTATAAGTGACAGTTGATTTTAGGAAATTGAAAAAAATACAGTAAATTCATTTTACAGATTACACAAGCTAAAAGTATGTTTGAAAATGTGTTCATCTACTGTACAGAAAATATGCATACCTGAAGTTTGTGGTCATGCATATGGATATGCATGGAGCTGCAAGTAGAAATCCTGGAGACTTATACAGTATTTCTGGTAGATGGTGCTTGGCAATGATATGACACTTGTACTCAGAGAGATTCACAGTACATTTGCAGTGCTTATCTATGATGATGCAGTTAGATGTAGAGGTCTTGAATGTGATTGGTGCATGGTCATGTGACTTCTTAGCTACATCCAATGAGGGAATGGCAGAGAGAGTGAAGTGGAAATGGTAGAAGGGCTGTTCATGTTACGATATGTCCGCGGACATGGCGGTAGTTCGCGGACATCGGGAGTTACATCTGGGGATTTTTGGGTTCAGAAGTCATGCAAATGAGAATGAGTACTGAAAGGGATTGGTCAGGAAAGTTTAGTGGGTGTGTTGTGCCAGAAGAGAGTTTCACATATACTGTTTTTGCTGAGAGAACAATAGATAGCTATGTCTGTGTGTTTTAGGAAAAAGATTGTATGGATTTTGGGAGATTCATGGATATATTGGTTGAAGGTGCATGCAGAAAGCTGTGGAGTAGCTCTAGATGTTGGATTCCCACATGTGGAAGTACACTGGCATGGAGTACGTGGAATGAAGTGGTTGGACTTGCTACCTCTCTGTGCTACTTTGGAGACAGAGCAACATCCAGACATAATTGTAATTCATTGTGGAGGGAACAGTTTAGGACATGTGACTGGAATTTTTTTGCAATTTGCTATGAAAGAAGGACTTGGGAAGGTTATGGACATGTTTCCTAATTCTCAAGTGATATTTTCACGGATTGCGCAGAGACAAATGTGGCTTTGTTCTTCTTCATTTGGTCCACAAATGGAAAAAGCAAGGCGCAATGTTAATGAAGCTGTTTGTGCCTTTCGAAAAGATTTTGGCATGTCTTCTTTTCACAATGAAAATATTCTGTTTCGCAGTACAAACATTTTTCACAGAGATGGAGTCCATCTTACTTATGGTGGCAATCTGATTTTTCTTAGAAATGTACAAAATGCATTGCGACCTTTTTTGGAATTACAACATCCATTTTGAAGTAGGTGTTAAGAATTTATAATTTTTGACTTACAAACACCTCCCAAAGGCTCTTTTCAGAGCCACCACTTTCTCCCAGAGAAAATTGCAATGTATGTGATAGGGTAGCAACCCAATTTTTTAAATGTTCGCGAACTGTCCGTGGACTTCTAAAAAATACAAAGGGCCCTGCTTCATTTATTTTCACTTCTATTTTTTAACTGTGAAAGGCGGCTCTGAAAAGATTTTTTTGATTTTTTATATTTTGTATTGTTTTTGGTTTTTTATACACAACACACTAGGAGAGGAGGGGAAAGGAAGGTAAAGGAGGGGACACCAACCACAGGGATAAGAAAGGGCGAGCTGAGAGAGGAAGATGTACAGTGGGTTTTATTTGGGTAGTGAGCAGATCTTCTCGTGCTCTGAGACGATAGTCTCAAAAGCACTACGAAGTCGCTCCCCCTTGCAGAGTACTGTGTCACAGTGCATACATACAACTGTGACCCTCGAAAGGTAAGGGTCATCAGCATTCTGTATGGCCTGTGAGGCAGCTTGAGGAAGACGCTGTCCCACAGAGGTGGTCCTTGTGGTGACAGGATCAGAAACAGAGGATGAAGTAGAGGAAATCAACCTACTACGTTCTTTGCAAGGTACAGCCCTGCGAATAGCCCCAGAGTGAAATGACCTCAGGTGTCGCTTCATAGTAGTGGTCCCAAAGCTTACTTACCGTGCTTCCCGCGACTGAGTATCACTCATTGCAGGTAACACGGTTCGCACGAGCCTTAGGAACATTCCCATGAATGGTAAATTACCGCCACACCCAAGACTCACGCCTAGTGCGGGTAGTAGGGTTTTCCTCTACCTCATTCTCATCATCCTCTTCTTTCTCCGCCGCATCCTCACTCCTGTTCCCCTCTTCAGGCCCTTGGGTAGGTGGTGGTGGAGGAGGGGTGGGGGTGGTGCTGAAGCAGGTGCAGCACCAGGTGGCAGTTCAGCAGCCAGGGATGCCATCTCGATGATGGTGTAATCTGCAGGTGGCAGCAAAAATCGCTGTGTTCTGAAGAATAGCCAGAAACAAAATGAGAATAAGCTCTAGGGTGTGGTCTTTTATAGGGGTGCTTGTGCGCGGTCCACGGACATGCGCGCTGTCCGCGGACAGATCGAACACAAAAAAAGTTTCAAAAGGTATGTAGAAACTCAGGATTACTATGTGGGACTTGTGCCATGGTGAGATTTTATTGAAAAATATTATGGATTAATTGAAAATGTACTTTTAAATTGTTCGGGGACACTAACAGTGTCCGCATTCAGAACACGTGATCAACGTGGGCACGGTCATATGATCCATTCGCGAACACGTACGCGAAGGAAGCGCATGTCTGCAGGACACCAAATGCACGGAGATTGGCTAGTGCATGCGCGTTGATGTTCTACGGACACTGTTCGGGTCCTGAAGTAATTAAAAATGAGTCACACGTGAAACGAACCTTTCAGGGCGCTGCGTGTGTTCTTATAACAGTTTAAACTTGCTAGCGAACAGTAAGGACAGATATAGTGTTCTTCAGAACACGTCCAATTTTGTTATGTATGAACATTTCAGGACACCAATTGTGTTCTTAGAACAGTTTCAACTTGCTAACGAACAGTACGGACAGTTATAGTGTTCTCTAAGACACCTCCATTTTTGATTAATTACGAACAATTCAGGACACCGCGTGTGTTCTTAGAACAGTTTGAACTTGCTAGCGAACACTACGAACAGGTATAGTGTTCTTCAGGACACTTCCATTTTCATTTACATACGAACATTTCAGGACACCAATTGTGTTCTTAGAACAGTTTAAACTTGATAGCCAACACTACGGACAGATATAGTGTTCTTTAGGACAGTTTAATTTTTTTTTTTACGAACATTTCAGGACACCGCGTGTGTTCTTAGAATAGTTTCATCTTGCTAGCGAACTGTACGAACAGGTATAATGTTCTTTAGGACACCTCCATTTTTGTTTATCTACGAACATTTCAGAACACCTGCACTGTCCGCGGACACCTACAATGTTTTAAAAATAAAAAAAACGTAACTATTTACAACACAATATAAAAATTAAACTTTATTTTACATATATTAATAATTTATGACAGAGAAGGTGAGGCAGAAACAGAAACAAAAACAGGAGAGTTAGGGGTTTCAACATGATTGTTATTAGGTGAAGAAGGGATGGAAGTCTCATCAAAACGTTTTTGGGTTATGGAGAGGGTTTGGGGATAATTGACTGGGATATGGTGAGGAGGGACAAGTACATGTGGGGCAATGGTACGAGGTTTTTGGTTTAAAATGATCTTCCACAAAAGTTTTCAAATTATTAAAATTAGTCAAGAATAAATCCATTTTTTCTTATATAATGTGAAAAGTGTTATCCATAACAGGTTTTTCTGAAGTATTTTCTATTTTGGTATGCTCTGTACAAAACAAATATATATATATATATGTTAAATGTATACAAAATAATAATAATTAAATGGTTTATATTATAAAGTGTTTACCATTAGTTTCACTATCTTGTGACATTTCTTCATGTGGGAAATGCTCCTCTAGCCATTCCAGAGTACTAGACATTTCTGTGAGAGAAAAAAAAAAAGATAATATATTTTTTTATCTAATACAGAAAGTTTATAAATATATGAATAAAATTAAGTACACTTACTATTTCAGGTAAGATATGTCCTATGTACTCAGTGGGTCTGCTCTTGTTCTCAGTTCTGTCGTGTTTGTGAGGTAATTATGTTGGAAGCCAATGTATCTTCTTGTGGTATATTCCATTTTAGAACATAGTGCATTTAAATGAATGGTTAGTGTGTTGTATATATGGGTTACATTTCTTATGTATTAGTACATATAATGTGTTTGTGTGCTCCTTTTTGAATTTGTTAAATGTTCCTATGTTATGATATAACAATCAAACATACCCCCCCAGAGTTTTTAGGTAGTGGTGCTGTTCTTCGAACATGTCCACAAACATTAAATGAGTTTGCGGACATCAAGTACAGTAGAAGAGATTCAGTCAGTTCCATATGACATGTATATAAAGTCAAAGTCATTATTGTTAAGTTGCACTACTAAAAACCTATGAAATTCAGTGAAAAAACTTTGTTAAAGGGACGTTATGGTTAAGTTGCGCTGCTAAAAACCAATGAAATTCAGTGAAAAAACTTTGTTAAAGCGACGTTATGGTTAAGTTGCGCTGCTAAAAACCAATGAAATTCAGTGAAAAAACTTTGTTAAAGGGACGTTAGGGTTAAGTTGTGCAACTAAAAACCTATGAAATTCAGTGAAAAATCTTTGTCAAAGGGAAAGTTATGGTTCCAAGTAAAACCGGAAAACCCTCAGAGACCCTAAGGAGTTACTTCATGTCCCAAGAAGTTGACACGGGTCCTGCTCCACTATCCCTTTTGGAAGGACAGTTTTGCTCCATCAACCCTCAACTGGGTCAGAACATAACAGATTTCCTCTATGTGTTTCTCCACAATTAGGCTTTTTATGAAGACATCATCCACATAGGCCAGGTTACCCCTTTCAACCAAGGCATGGCCTTGTGTAGGAAGATGTTGAATTTGTTGGAGAGTTTATGTATCGAAGGGAGTCCAGGTCCACGTCTACTGCTGCCCCCTGAAGGTAAAGGCCAGGTTGTATTGGTCCTCGCTGCTGACGGGCACGGTCCAGTATCCATTTGTCAGGTCAATAGCAGTGTATACCTCTGACCCCTGGATCTGAGCCAGCCCTTGGTAAATGTAGGGGAGAGGCCATCTGGACATGTGGACCCATTTATTTAGTTCCATAAGGTATGCGCAGAGTCTCCATTGGACATTTGGTTTTAAAATCCCCAGCACTGGATTATTAAAGGTGCTGTGGACTGGACGAATTATTCCACGGGACTCAAGATTTTTGATTATTTCCGTCAGGGAATCCATGGATGCGAGAGGCAAGCGATATTGCTTCACAAACACAGGAGTCATTCCAGGGTCCGTGGGAGTATGTATCTCGTGCGACCACGGTCATACAAGTCCACAGCAAAGATGTCTTGGAAATCTTAGAACACCTGCTTCAACGTTTACTCCAGAGTCTCACAGGCATCTGCTAGGTTGACCCGCTTTTCAACTATTTGCCTGAAGCCTGGAAAGACTTTGGATTTTGCTATCTCAGCGACCTCCTCCAATTGGTTAGAATGACCCGGAGAGAGGATTTCAGGTAGGAGAGGCAGTCATTGTGGACCTGGAATATCCCCACATCCTGCCTGATATCACAAGTCACCTCTTCCTCCCTGTCAGGGCAGGAAGAGTACACCAGGAAATTCCCCCTTTGCCGGGTGAAGATCCTGTCTGGTGGTATGTCATTGTCACTGTCATTGTCAAAGCAGTCATTGGGGAATGGTCCTATCAGTTTGTTTCCTAGATCCATGTAAAATGTCGGTCATCAACCGCCATTCCAATAATGGTGCCTGCGCCCAGAGTGATACTCCTAGGGTCGCTGTTATCCATCAATATTGGAATGGTGTTGTGTTCTACATTGACTAATGGTGTTGGGTTTAATCCCAACCCGTGCTGTTGGAGACGGGCATTGAGATGTACATAGGCGTCAGGATTTTGCAGTTTCTGTCCTCTTTTCATTTTTAATTCAAGTGGGAATTGTTGGTCCGTCCTGGGATGGTGACCTCCTCTCTAATTTGAACTTCAACCGCATACAGCAGCAATTGGGCTGACCGAAATGTTTTTTCTGAATCATCAAAGCCCATGGGATTGTCCCCTACTCGGGACCAGGCCTTGTAATTTATCAGATCCAAATTAATTGCAAACCGATTGAGAATGTCACTTCCTAAATGCAATGCAGCAGGGACATCTCGCACGTCCCAACAATTATGTTCCATGCTTTTGTCATCTATAGAAATGTTGAGCATACACTTGCTAGGAGGAGATGTTTGGAATTGGGAGTTTCCAGTCCCATTTCCCACTTATCGATCAATTTAAATGTGGGAATGGATGGATCTTTTGGTAGCTTTCTGAACATGGTTTCGCTGATGAACCTCTTTCCCTTGTTCATGCACACTCGGGCAAGAACATACTCCTTCCCCTCATTTAACTAAATAAGGAGGAACAACTGTTCTCTAATTTTCTGAATGTCAGCTAAGCTTTGAGCTGGTTTCTCATCATTTTTGACTATCGAATTGGGATTTTCAGATTATGAATCAGTATAAAACTTCAAAGTTTTTCCTTCCAGCATGGAATGCCACTTAAAACTGGAAGGAAGGTTGATTTTCAGGAATGGAGAGGAGTTCCCCTCACCAGTTTGTTGTCCTACAGCAATTATTGTAAGGTCGGGTATTTGATTGTTTTGGAAATGAAACTCAATATAGTCAGATTTCTGTTCAACCATGTGGCATGTGCCATTTAAACTAACATGGTTGACACTCTGTTTTAGTTTTATTGGCCTGTTAGTCTGCGTCCAGAGTATCTTGTTCACATAGCCTATTAGGGGAAACAACCTGCGAAGGATGTAATTCCCTAGTAGACAGGGAGTTCCCTCTGGAGTCACAACTCTGACTGGGTGTTTCACCTTGTGTCACCAATTTTATTTCCAAATCCGCAGTCCCCTCGACAGGAATTTCATTCCCGTCAAAGTTCTGGAGTTGTCTTGGAAGAGGGGTGAGAGGGATCTGGTGTCTCTCCCCCTTCCTGAATTTAGCTACTCAAAGGCCCTTTTTGACAGAAGAGTGGCTTGGGATCCAGTATCCAGCAGTGCAGAAAATGCACATTGCCCTTGCACTCGCACTGGGGCATAAAATCTCCCCTAGGCAGTCACTAGGACCAGTTAATGGGGAGGATCCCTCCTTTACTATTTTTTTTCAGAATGGCAATTCTGGGGTTCAGGGATGGGTGACTCTGACCCAGTCCCCACCCCCACCCAGTCTTCGCTCAGATCTCTTGGGACCCATTTTTCTGAAGGAGAAGATTGTTTTTTCCAGAATCCTGTAAGGATTCTTCCCCTTCAAACTGGAGGACACTAACTTCCTCCACAAAATGGGCCTTTTTGATGTCTTTATTTCTCCTACCCACCCTCTGTTCCCTGGGTTGCAGATTTTCGGGGGCAAGAGATTTTAGTTCTGAGTCCGGGGTGCCCAGGGGCTTTTCACAGGTGAGGAAGGAAGCTTCCTTCCCACTTCCCCCGTGCCTCCTCCTCTGGAACCGTTGAGTTATCAGGGTTCTCTCCCCATCATTGTTCTGGGGTGCCAGACCCTTCGTCTCCGGGGTTCTGAGCCGTCATGTTCATCTCTGGGTTCTGCTGAGCATTCAACATGCGACCCAGATCCTGTGTGAGGTTCTGGACCTGGTGCTGCAGTTGGGAGACGTGTTCCGGCTGGTACGGGTGTCTTTGTTCATACCTAGGGGGTTACTGGGAAGGGTAACTATCCCTTCTCCCGGAGTACCCTGAGTACTGGGGATTTTGGTAGCCCTCAACCCTTGGCCTCCCCTCTCCCGGATTGGGTAGTCTGGGCTCCTGAAAGTGGAGAAAGAAAGGAGGGGTGTTCTGCAGGTTTTTGGACCTCATATATCCGGGTAGCCTGCTCTATTACCCAGTCCAGGGATCGTTTATCATGAAAATCCCTCACCAACTGGGTCATGATGTATTTTGGGAGCGCATGAAAGTAGGTAGTTATAAACTCTCTCCTATCTGTGCGCACCCTCCTAGGGGTTTGTACAAAGGCGTGTTTTAGCTCCTGCACAAATTCTCGTGGGGCCTGATCTTCTCCGCATTGTAAATTGTAGGCTGCTTTGCGAGCCTCTTGTGGGTTTCTGTGAGCGGAAAAGTGCTTCAAGATGGCCGCCTTGTAGGTGGACCATCTTGAATGGCTTTGGGTTCCAGTCCAGCAAAGAAGCAGGAGTACTCCGGAGAGAACGTTCATTCAGCATAATCTATGGAGTTCTGGCTATCTTTAAGGTGAAAAGTGTCCATCATTTTTTCATAGAGTTCCAAATGCTACCAAACAGAATATTTTGCGTTTTTATGGTACAGTGTTATGAAATTCCTAATAGCCTTGATCTTCCTAATGGGGTCTATCTCTTTAGTTGATTTGCCTTCTTTTGCCGCATCACCTGAATCCATTCACCCTCAGACTCAGAGGTGCTACTGTTTGAGGTCCCCTCATGATCTTCTAGGCGCGTCCCTGATTCTGTGAGCTTGGGAGGGGCTCACATCACAGGAGAGTAGTCTTCTGACCCCTCCCTGCTTCCAGGGTTGCCAGAGGATCCCCCCAACTGCCCTGATTGGGTGGAAGTCTTCAGAATGCTCCTTTGGGGCATCATTTCATGCTGTTTTGCTGCAAATCGAACCAACTGGTCCCTTTAGAGGTAGTATTTCTGCAGATCTAATTCCCTGACTTTCTCCTCATAGGAGGCTTCCTTGTCAGAGACATCAGCCTTAATATTTTTGTATCTATACAGGGACGCACATCCATCAATTTCTGAGGGGCGCTGACCTGTCAGCTCCATTATGATAGGCCTATTTAATTCTGACAGACTCATGGTTTCTGGCTCATGTGAACCAGTAGACGTGAAGTCAGCAGTGTACAATGTATTAAATGGGTTTGAGTCCCTTAGTACAGAGGACATCATACTATGATCAGGGGTTGCCCTGTCCCTCTCTACTTGTTCGGGGTTCCTCCAGTTTGGAGTAAATCCAGCATACTCTTTCTCCAACCTCGCTAGTTTCTCCTTCTCAGCCCCTACCTCTTGTTAATAGGCAAATGTCTGAGCCTTTTGCTCGGCTATCAGGGCTTTACAGGCCTCTATGATCCACTCTTGAGCTGCCACATGCTGTTAGAGCCCATCTTTTTCCTCACAGAGGGCCTCATTATCTTTTTATGCTGCCTGTATAGTTTGAGAAAACTGAGACAATTTTTGTTGCAGGAGATCCACCTCTTGAGTTTGCACATTTTTAGTTTGGGTGTTCTCTTCCAGAGCACCTTCTAACCGTCTGGTGTGCTCCAATAACTTTTCGTATTCTATTTTGAGTTCATTGGGTGTCTGGAGGCCTAACTCTCTTTCCTGTAAATCTGTTTTTAGGTTGCTTACATCCTGAATAGGGCATCTTTCTCCTGATTTCGGGTCCCCCTCTGTTCAGCCAGGTCATCCCTTTGTTGCTTGATAACATTTAATTTCTGCCGCTCTTGATCAAATTCTGTCTGCGGGTGGAGTTCTCTAATAATTAATTTATTACTTTCCTCTTCCACTTTCTCAATCTGCTTTTGTAACACGGTTATTTGTTCTGAGCAAACTTTATTATATTTTAGTTGTTGATTTAATTTCTGTTGACTCTCTTCAAGAGAGTGAGCCTTTTCCTGACACTCCACTTTTAATGCATCTAATTGGGCCTCTTGGTCTGAATTATTCTGTTGTTGTGGAGCCAATCCTCTTTTAGCTGTTTAATGTACTTTCCAGATTCTACCTCAGAATCTTGGCTCTTTTTCAATTTTTCTACCACTAATTTTAGCTCAGTCTGAATTTGAGTTAAGAGTTCAGATTGATCTTGCGCAATAGTTCTATTTTCTTCATGCTTTGCCTGCATCACTTCCATATGGAGATACATGTAGGCTGTGATTCTGACAATTTGAATCTGCTCCTCTTTAACTTTGGGAGTCATGTACAACTTGCTCAATGTTTGATGTAATAGGCCACCGCCCTGCCACATGTCCATGTCCATGGCGGTGACCTGTTGCATCATTTCTTCTAGTCAGACTTTCTCATCTTGCTCTGCCCATTCGCCCCTAACAAATAATGTGCACAGAAGGTGCTCCCTAGCCATGTTGCTCTCTACTGTATCCATTCTGGAAAGTGTTCTTTCTTTATTAATTTATTTCTATAAAGGTAACCTGTATTCTGTTGCTTTTTGTCTAGTTAGGGGTTGATTTAGCTTTCATTTTATACACATGCCTGATACTTATGCCCTTTGTTTTGGGGAGGCACTTCTACAGCGTAACCCAGTGTTCCAACCACACAAAGTATCACTACCTTGAAGGATAGCCTGTTGTGTTAAGCTGTCATGGGTGAATACACAATGCCAATTCCTGGCATAAGCCCCCAATTTGTAAAGGATCCCAATCGGGCATCACACACCGGACCAGGACTCTTGCCCTTAACCTATGATGTAGCGCTCAATTATAGAATACTTTTTCTTTATTTTCTACAAATTCGAATTGAGCTGGCACCCAACCCGTCTCACACCCCCTTTTACAAATACCCCGGGTCACAATGGACCATGAACCAGGCCGGTTGGTGGGAATATAATATTTATTTATTTTAAAATCAAAGAAAAGCACACAATTTTAATATTGGGCAGCAATCACCAATGAGGTGATAGTTACAATGTAAACTAAGGAAATACACTTGGTTGACCTTCTACAAGAACATATCCAAAGCACAAATGAATAGGAGCACATTTTCTGCTCCCTCAAACTCAAATTAATCGAATTTTGAGTGGATAGAAAGGAGCAACAAGGAATCAGTGATGTTAGGCAGCAAACAGAATCAAAATCCGACATTCCCACATATAATAAGAGGCAAAACCCCTTTGCAATTGCAGAAAATGACACTCAGAATTGGTAAATAATGAATTTGTGTGCGGTTGAATAAATGAGGTAAATATGATTCATCACAGTATCAGGGATGTAATATCTCTAGCAACTACAAGGCAAGGTATCAACAAAGGGCATACAGTTCAAAAAGCAACTTGAAAGTAAAAACACAGTGCAGCCAAAATCACATGTTGAAAAGTTGCATTTTTCTCTTTTGCTGTTTTAAATGTCAAAACATTTTTTTTAAACTGGTGAAATAGACAGAATCGGAATGCGGTTTTTAGGCTGGGGTAGCTGCACATCCCAGAGATAATATGGAAGGGAAAGAGTAACTGAATAATTGGATGAGATTTTCAGTATGGAAGGTGATCCGGTTTTGGGAAAATGAAGCAGTTAAAAGAGAAAATCGGTTGGGAAAGGAAAGGAAGAGTTTCACTTAAACTAGATTTAATGGCTACAAAACAGAAACGCCACCCGTGAATAGAAAAGTTATGCTGCAGTTGTAACCGTCTACGCAGTGTGCCTCTTTTCTTAGGGCGAATTAATTAATTTAATCAAAATATTGCTAAGGACTTACAAGACAGAACTGAGTGGAAGAATGGAGCTAACACTAAGAAATCAAGGACAGGATGCACAGAGAATTCGAACAGTTTTTAATAAGATATCAGGGTATTGATAGGATTTCTTAGCGAGTAGGACAAAGAAAAGGTATCAAGATGGGGTATGCTATGTGTTGCTATTGGATGTGGAAATACTCACAATCAGTGCTGGATTTTGGAATTTGGGACAGCCGACTGGGTTCTGGACTCAAGGCAATATCTGGTCACTGGTCACGCGGGGCTCTCTTAGCAGAAAACAGATGGGCCTGTCTGGTCACGGCACAGCGGCATGCAGGTAGTGGGGCAAAAAGCCGGTCTGGTCACAGGATACTCCCAAAAAGGCACCACAGATTTTCCCCCTAGTTATTGGGATTTTTAGTGGGGTTTCTGGATCAATGGTCCTGCCTGGATAGGGTCAGCTATGCTCTGGCCTGGCAGTAGTATCTGGAATCTTGCAGAGTAAAGGTGAAATATCTGGATACGCAGGTGCTGGAAATTCAGAAGAGAGTCCCCCCTTTGTGAGATTCCCCCCTTTATTTATAAGGCAGGTGACATCACAGGATTTATTGTTGGTAAGAACTAAGCTAGACATATGCCTAAGAACCAGATAGGTCAGCCTATGTCGGTCGCCTCCTCCAGCAGGAGACTGAGTTTATGGGCTTGTGTTTTATGAGGCACAAAGCCATCCCACAGTCATTTTTGCCAAAAATCAATTTAGACATAAATTTCTCCTTTTTACAGTTGTGGAACTTTTGCAAATTACATAGGCAGATTGCATATTTCAAACAGAACCTGGTAGTCCAACTCCCAAGTTTGTAAGACTTGTTACACCCTTATAATAATTTTTCACACTTTTTAGTGGGAACCGCTTCACCCAAAATCCCACAATGTTAGGTATGTGTACATATCATCATAGAGCATATTTCCATTAATTCTTAACGTTCCACCATACATACTTTTCCCATAATTCACATGTTCCTGGTGTTTCTGTCCCATACATGCCATGGACGGCCACAATATCTTGTTTTAAAGCCACACAAATTACATTTAAATTGTAAAACGTTTACATTACTGCATTACTCGGTTTTTGAAATAACAGTCTTAAAGTTTATTAATGAAAACAGTCTTTTTAAGCCAGATGGGCTGGCCCTTTGTCCTCCAAATATGGTCATGTCTTTCCAGGCTACCACCAACGGACAGTTTAGCCCAGGGCTGCCATGGAGTTTCTCAGTTTGAGTGAATGGTAGATGTCACTTCCAAAAGTAACACGTAGGTGTCCCAGAATCTATTGTCTCAAGTGGGAGCACAGACACAAGTCTGACACGCGTGTAATATGCATCCTTTTGGTCCATTCAGAGCTTCCAGATGCTGAAAGTAACACGTAGCTGTCCCAGAAATCCATGTGGCTCCTTTTAGGGGAAAGCCACTCCTGTTGCCAGCACACAATTGTCCTTTGAATCCATGCAGGAAACCTGTTTGGCTGGTTCCCCAGTACAGCCAATGCATTTATTTACTTATTTATTTATTTAGTTTTCCTGAGCCCAAAAGGCAAGGCTGTTTTAACCAAACCCCCCACCCCTTACATTTCTAGGCAAGGACAGGGCCTTATTCAACATTACACTTTTAAATTCGGTTTTCTCTTCCATCTGGATTCCTAACATTGTTTGCAGCACTAGTCAGTGTCTCTTACACAGCGATCTGTTCAAGGCACAGGCCCACTGAAATTGACAAATGCACAGAGAGCTGGGGTTTCTTTTGAAGCTTTTATTTTCGACATTTTGTAGCATAAAAATCAAGCACTTTTCCGTGGGAGTGAAGTTTCTGGGGATTTTCCAGATCTTGCCTGATACAGCCTGTCATTCAGTGAGAAATGCTTTCTTTTGCTAAAGCACAACTTGCATATGGGTATAGTTGGGGCTCACTGGATCAGAACTGGAAATTGTTTAACAGATGAAAGGAGCATCAGGGCACATCATTTGAAATGTAAAATATTTCCTTTTTCAAGTGAAATTCTGAGCTAGCATTTGGTGCATATAAGGAAACCCACTGGCAGCCTTTCTCTGTGTGCTCCCTGTTCCATCTTGCCCAATAAGCGCTTGGCCATCATGTTATTGCTGCAAAACGCATTTTTGATGCGAGGCAGTGGTGCTCAAAGGAGCCAGCACAGCCATTTTACTGGTAACTGCTGGAGTGCAGCTTGGTGATGGAGGGGAAATCTACTGAGTTGGTAAATGTACCCCACGCCCCTATGCACCACTCATCTGCACCCTTTTCAATGCTAGATCCATCATTGCACACGCTCCTCATGTTAGGGATCACATCACCTCTAGCAAGCTAGACCTTCTCGACATCACAGAAATGCTGCCGCAGGCCCTGTACTTTCTGTTGCCATCCCCCCTGGCTATGCCATCCTCTGCTGTGACCGCTCTCCCAAGAGAGCTGGTGATCTAACTTTCGTCTACAGAAAAACCCTTTCGATGAGACCCATTTCCACCTGTCCACCGCCCAACTGTGAACTCCTCAGTACTAAACGCTTCCTTTCCACCACAACCACCATCTCACTGCATATCATATATTGCCTGCAAGGGCCCACCTTCACATTTGAAAGAGGATCTCCAGCAACTCATGACTACCAACCTAAAACCAGGCTCCAAAGTTCTCCTTTTCAGTGACTTCAACCTAAGTTTCAATGACCCCACAGACAAAGATGCACTCTCTCATGCCAATGCGCTTGTCACCTTGGGCTGCTCCCAACGCATACATGCACCTTCACACACTCCCGGTCGCACTTACTACTGGTTAGCCAACCTCAATTCCAAAACCACAGTCACCACCAACACCCCTTGTCCCTGGTCTATCCACCATATCACCATCTTTTCCAACCACATGACTGATCACACTACAGTGCCTCCTCCTCTCTACGCTCATTGCTCTCTCGCTGCTTCCGTAATCTCACCAAAGATCACCTACGCCCTTTGTTAGCCTCCAACTCCTTTACATCCCACCACCCACTTCCAACCCCACAACACTGGTTGATCTTTAGAAGAAATCCATAGCCTCACAAGGACAAACCTTCCATTCACAGGAACTCTTGGTTCCCATCTGACCTGCAATCTATTCACTCAAAGAAATGCTCCATCGAAGCAAAATGGCACAAAAAAACTCTGCTACCATTAAAGCTCACTTCATTCCCATTTCCTCAGAGTACAAACTATAAATTCACAACGCCAAAGCCACTGCTTATACTGATAGAATCTCCAAAGCCAAATCTGACTCATGTGAACGCTTCGCCATTCTACGTGAGCTTGAGACCCCTATCATCCCACCGACCAACTTCATCATTGATTATGCCTGGTGTGATAAGGTCCGGAAAGCCCTTGCAGGCAAAATTGCCTCTTTATGAGAGAAAATCCTCAAGAAAAAACCCTAATTCGAACAAAGCCCCAGCTTCTTAACCCCCCTCCACCACTGGCAACCTCTCCCGCTTCCCTCCGTTCAATTTCCTCAATGTAACGGAAACTGAAACTGCATGTCTCATAGAAGGCCTTAAGCCCTCCCTCTGCCAAGGAGACACCCGCTCAGTCCCTCTTATCAAAGATTGTGCCAAATCCCTCATTCCCTTAATCATTGCCACTATCAACTCCTCCTTCGCATCATGCTGAGTTCCAACCAGTCTCAAAGAAGCCTGTATCTTGACCCTACTATCCCCACCAACTAACCCCCCCCCATCACCACTGTTTCTTTCCTCCTTAAAAGCATGGGCTTATCTCAAGCAAGACAACATCCTTAGCACTCGTCAATCTGGCTTCTACCCTGGCAGTGGCATGGAATTAGTTCTACTAGATCTGAAGAACCAGCTTGATGACATCTGAGACTCCAGTAAATTTTCCCTCCTGCTCCTCCTCAATTTATCCGCCACATTCAATCTTGTCAACCACCAAATCCTCTGCCACCATATCTCTACCATGACCAACTTCTCCCTTGAAGCTTCCAAATGGATTGCTTCATTTCTCACAGACAGAACGGCCCATGTATTCACTGGAGATGCTGCTGCCCACCCTACACCTGTCCCCTGAGGAATCCCCCAAGGGTCTTGCATCTCTCCCACACTCTACAACATCAATGCACAACCTCTATTCAACCACCTGGACTCCATTGGCATCACTTACACCAATTACGCTGACAACACCCAAATACTCCTCCCTCTCTAAGGCAACTATTTCCAAGGCACCACCACTCTTAACACAATTTAGGACACCATCCAAGCATGGATTGCCTCCCAACAACTCTAGCTCAACAACGAGAAGAAAGAAATCCTCATCGTCATCTCCTGCGACTGACTGGCCAAGCTCAACCCTGCTTATTGTGCCTTCAAGATTGTTGCCTTCACCATCACAGTCTCTTCCAATGTTAAAACCCTGGGTGTCCACCTCGACTTCACCCTAAACATGCCTCGGCAAGTCAACACCATCACCTCCTCAGTTGCCCACTCCACCAAATTGATAAATACGAGCAAACCTTTCCTTCCCTCTGACAACCGCCTCACTTTAGCCTGTGCAATCATCAAATCGGAACTTAACTATTGCAATGCTCTCTTCACATGCACTTCAGAATGCAACCTCAGTAAACTGCAGGTAATCCAACACCTTAGATCTCTCCAAACGTGACCACATCTCCGCCTCCAGGCGAAATGCCCATTGGCTCTCTGTTTAGGAACACATAAGCTTCAAAGTAATTACTATAACCCACTGCTGCCTTCCAAATGCTGCACCCTAATACCCAGCACAAAAACTAGACAAAGCCACCCCCAGCCGACCTTTGCATTCGCTCTATAGCCATCATCTTGCCAAGATTCAAATGCAGAAGAGCAGGTGGCTCCAGCTTCACAATCACCACCATACATCTTTAGAACTCACTGGCCTTGGCCCTGCGCTCTGAATCGTCCTATTGGCCCTTCAGAAGACAACTGAAAATTTGACTTTTCACCTGACTTTATCCTGCAAAGACAACTAGAACCTGAATCTTTAATTACCACTTTTCCTGTTTTCTGCCTCCTCCCTTTGTTCTTCTACTTCCACCTGACTTTGTACCGTAACCAGCACCTTGATGCCTCCAAGTTTAGTGTGCTTCTATAGATGCAAACATAAATAAATAAACAACATTAAAGTTGGCCATGTGTAATGTAATGCAAGCAGTTTGATGTGTTCCTACTATGAAAGAGCACTTATGTAATTATACCGTCCTTGTACAAGGAGAAATCCCACTAATTATAGGGATTGAACAGTAAAGCAGGAGATCACCTAAGTGAGACAATCATGACAAACCTAATTTTAGCACCAATGTTCTGGAGAGAGCTAAGACACACAACCAATGTTTGTTTGTTTATTAATTTGTATGGCGCACCAAACCCAAAGGTAACTGGGCGCAACAGAGAACAGAATACATGGATCATTTAAGCTTAGTTATAGAGTAAGGCACAAGGGTACATGAAGAAAAGAGAAACATTTGCAGATAAATGATTGAACAAATCGGCTGGAGGAGTATACACATGTACAGTTCTAGAGGTTAAGAGTTCAGGCTGGTTTGGGTCACAGTTAGTCTTGGGAGTTGTTGGAGTGTAGCCATTTGAGAATACTGCGTCTGAAGCTGTAATAGGATTGATCTATTCTAATGTCAAGTGGGAGAGAGTTCCAGTACTGGGCTGTCTTAACCGGGAAACTACTGCCACCTGTTTTTTGTAGCCTGAATCTTGGCGTCTGTAGGCAGTAGGAGTTGGAGACTCTGGTAGGTCGGGCATATGTTCTTTTCACTATTCTCTCGATGAGGTAGGGGGGAGCTGCATTATTAAGGCATTTGTAGGTTAGCAATGCTATTTTGAGTGAAATCCTGTCTCTGATTTTTAGCCACTGTTGTTCTTTTCTTGCATTAGAGATGTGTTCTCTGGTGGGTAAATTGAGGACAGTTCTCAGGGCGTTATTTTGCAGGATCTGCATTTTGTCAATGATGTATTTGTTGGCTCCCAAGTACAAAGCATTGCAGTAGTCAAGTTTGGAGAGTGTTAAGGCGTTAGCAAGGATGATACAGCTTGCTTGTGTGAGGAAAGCTTGGCATGCCCTGATGAGCTTGCAGGTATAAGAGGTAGAGGATACTAGGGAATTTACCTGTTTATTCATTGTCAGGGTAGAGTCAAGGTGAAAGCCTAGTGTGTTCACTACTTTAGCTGCTGTAATTAGGTTGCCGTCAATGTTGAATGCATTGTAGTTGGGGCCAAGTTTCTTGAGTTTATTTAGCAGCAGAGCCGAGGAGTAGGATTTCAGTTTTGTCATCATTCAGGCAGAGGCCATGATTGGCCATCCATGCCTGAATGATGAGATACATTTCCTAATCAAGGCCGTCTCAGAGACAAAATTGCCCAAAAGGGGAAAGAGGATATGGGTGTCATCTGCATAGTTAGTGTAGGTGACACCTAGTCTGTCCAATTTGTCGAATAGGGGCTTGGTAAATATATAGTACATGGTCGGCGAGATGCAAGAGCCTTGGGGTACACCACAGGCTATTTTAATGGGATCTGCTGATGCCGATTTGGAGAAAACTCTCATAGTTCGGTTGTCCAAAAAAGATTGGACCCAAGCTATAGTCTCAATTGAGAAGTGGGCAGATGATGCCAAGTGTTCACATAGGACTGTGTGGTCCACCAGGTCAAAGGCCGCTGGCAGGTCAAGGAGGAGTAGCATGGCAGTGTTTCCCTTGTCATTGAGCTTGTTGATTTGGGTTTTGAGATCAATTAAGGCTGTCCCTGTGCCATGTTCTGGCCTGAATCCAGATTGGCGGACGCTTAGGGGTTGGTTAGATTCAAGATAGCGCTGGATTTGTAAGTAAGCTACTCTATCTATTATCTTGAGAAGGAACGGTACTGTAGTAATAGGCCTACAGTTGGTGGGGATGTAGGGGTCTAGGGTTTGTTTCTTGAGGAGCAGTAAAACCCATGATTCTTTTAGGTTACTTGGTATGGTTTTAGTAGAGAAGGAGGCATTGATCAGTTTAGTTATAAAGGGGGCTAAGTCTCTTGCTGCCTGCATCCTTAATTAGTTGGGCTGGGCAGTTGTCACCCTTACAGTAGGAAGGCTTGATTGATGCAATAATCTTTTCAGTTTCCAGGATGGAAACTTTGGCAAATTTAAATGGCGCTAGGCTGGGAGGGTTAGTGGTAGCGCTGGTAGGTGGTGTCTCGTTGGGAGGCAGAGAGGCTTTTTAAAAAGAAAAATGTAGTGTTATAATTTTATTGGCTAGTGCATTGTTGGATGCTGGTGCACCATTGTTTATCTTTAGGTATATTGTCAGGTGGGGGTAAAGGGGATTCCACTTCCCTTAAGATAGCAAATAATTCCTTGGTATTGGAACTTGCGTTAGACATCCTTTCGTTGAAAAGTTTTTTTTAGAGAGAAGGATTTCTTTTTTGTAGTTGTTGGTGAAATGTTTAAGTAGCAATTTGTTTTCTTCAGTTGTTCACTTGTTTTGTTTTCTTCAAAACAGTGGAATTAGAATCAATTTAAATGACAGCATGAACCTTCAGTTCTTAACCCATATGCGAGAAACACAAAATTAAAATTAGGTGCAATGTTCAATCCTTCTTACCAACTGCATAAGTTCAAGAAAATCCCCTATTATGGCATAATTGGCTTTACCAATATATGACTGGAGAAAAAAGAAGAAAACAAGCACATTTCACAACAGAGCGCCAATACGCGTGTACTAGTGATAAGATTAGCTGCCTGCGTTTCGCATGCTTTCCCACATATTTATTTCCTTTTGGTCACAGACGTCATGACGCTACCCATCATGCCGCTGCATCAATCACATCCCTCCCCAACTTGGATGGAAAATCCCCCCTTCTAGCAAACAAGTATGAACATACTTTGTTAGTCCCCCTAGAAAATAAGCAACGTCAGGACAGTCTCACAGTCACACTCTGTTCATGGTTCACCGGAAGATACCATGCAGCACGAACCCTCGGAGCCTAGTCGACAATGGTAGTTGCTTGCAGAGAGTATACCGATGTTGGTGTTCGTTCCATGGGGTCACCCTGTGCTTAAGGGATCTTTGCACCTTGTCAGCCTTTGGCAGTGGGCTCGTCTCTGGATCTCTGGGCAGTGTTGTTTCTTCCCTTTGTGGCTGTTCCTTCTCTGTCAGGTCTTGCTCGCTGGCTTTAGAGACCTCCTCCAATGTCTCCTGCTACATCCACGGCGGTACTTTCCAAAAGTGCGAGGAGTTCCGGGTCACTGTCTCGCTGCCCTGTGAGGCTGTCACCATGCGCGGTTTTTCTCCACGACGGTCCATGATTGCAACTCAAACGTGAGAGCCATTTTTCTCAGAGGCACTCTGTTCTTTACTAGCGCTGTGTCTCCTACTAAGAACAGGCTCAGGGTGGCCTGCCGTGCCGCACTCTCTTTCTCATTGTGAGCTTGCTGCTTTCGCTCTATTATTTCCATGTCTTTAGTTGGCAGTGCCTATGTGTGGTGAAGTGAGAGACCCACTTGGATGGGGACTCCGAACGTGAGGGCAGCCGGGTCTCACCTGAGTGGGGGTTCTGGCAGTATGAGCGAAGGAAACAGCACACCTTGTGGAGCCATTACCTGTTCCGGTCTTTGGCGATCCTTACATCTCTTTGTTAATGTATGCCATGAACCTTTCTGCATCTCCATTGGCTTGAGGCCAGTAAGGTGTAATTCGATGATGATTGATGCTCAGATTGTCAAAAAACCTTTGCAGTTCTCGACTCTTGAAAGGTGGTCCAGTGTCACTTTTGATCCTGTTTGGGATCCCCTGGACTGTGAACATTTTCACTAGTGCTGTAATCACTGATGCCGCATCCGTTGATCATACTGGCTCATCTTCTGGATATCGGGTGAATTTGTCCACCGCCACTAGGTGATATGTCTCATTTGCAATCGTGAAAAAGTCGATACTGACCATGTCCCACCGCTGTTGGTCTGTGGGGAGGTCTAGAAATGGGTTCAGGTGAGCCCCGGCGGTGGGATGCTTGACACGCTACGCCGGCCTCCACTAGTGCCAATATTTTTTTCGTTGAATGTGCTGCATCCATATTTGCAATTTCAAGAAGGCCTGTGTCTTGACCACTCCTTGATGTCCCTCATGAGTTAGGTTAGGTGTAGCACCCTTTCCTCCAGGCTCGTTAGGACCATGATCTGGTGTCCTTTCAGCACCAGCCCTTCTGGGGAGATGGATAGCATGTGACGGATGCCAAAAAGGCTCTGTAGCATCTCATGTGCCTGTATCGTGTGATGTGAGATTGATGTCAGGCATGCCTGTCATTCGCCTGTCAGGATGGCTTCATTGGTGATTTGTAGGCATGTATCTTTGGCTGTTTCTCACACTAGGTCTTGTAGGCGCATTATTTTTGGTTGAGCGCATGCGATAATGTCACAGACATGTTTTTCTGCTTCCAACTCTGCCTCGCATTCCTTCTGGGTCACTCGATGGGGATGACGACACAGGTAATCGGCTGGGTTGTCTGCCCCTTTCCAGTACAGGACTTTCATGTCAAACTGCTGTATTTGAAGCATCCATCATTCAATTTGCGCCAGAGGTGTGGTGTTGAACATTTAAATAGCCGCACGATCAGCTTGTGGTCCATGAACACTCTGATGGGATGCCCTTCGATGTACACATGAAAGTGTTGACACTGCCACAAGATGACTAAAGCTTCCTTCTCAATGTGGGCATAGTTTTTCTCGGATGTTGTCAGCACTCAGCTTGTGAACGCTATGGGGTGGATTGTTCCTTCTGGGCCCTTCTGCATGAGGACTACACCCAGACCCACTGGACTTTAGGCATTGGAATGCGGATTTCTGTTGTTGTCCCCACTCACAGTTGGCGTTTTCCATGGTGAGTTCCCTTACCATTGTGGCTAGGTCTGGGATAAATCTCCTGCAAAAAGTGGCGATCCCAAGGAAACTGCGAACCTCGTGGCAATTCTGGGTGCCTATGCATTTTTCTTGTCTGCTACTTTGTTCGAAGGACACTCCTATCTCACCGAACACAAACCCGAAGAAACTGAGCTCCTTTCTCCCAAACTCATGCTTTTCTGTGTGAAGTCAGCCCAGAGTCTTCTAGGCATTGGAGTGTTGCGGCAAGTCTTCAGGGGGTTGGGGTTGGAGTGTTGCAGCCAGTCGGGAGTAATGGCCACTCTCTATTTTTCCGTAAATCAGGATATCGTCACTGACGTTAGTCTTGCATTACTTTCTGTGCGAAACCAAAGGGTGTCTCACTTGTTTAGCCTCCAGGGATCTCTCTCTCAGGTGAGCAGGGAACGGCCAATGCCTTTGTATCCAGACCCTGGGGGTGGACCAGTGCGGGAGGATCACCTGGGTGGGGGATCTTCGGGCCGTGGGAGTAAGGCAACCGATTGTGAGATGCGGTGTCCCCCCTTTCCCATGCCCCTACCCCATCCAACTTTTTAGGATTCTCCAACATCCCAACCCCCCTTCTATATAAACACTGGGCCGAGGAAGAGGGTGAATGAGAGCAAAGAGGCTAACCCTTACATATCTCATTGTACATGTCCCATTAATCAGGTCAGGTAAAGTCAGGCACTTGACCGTAATCACATACATCTCATACCCATTAGCTCCCCCCACACAGATAAAAGGCGGAACATAGAGACACACTCTGAGCAAAGTGAGACAAGAGAAGGAGCAGATCTTCTGGGGTGAAGGCAAACCCACTGGAGCAGGATGACCGATCGAGGGACCAGAGCGAGGGGTAGGAAAACCCTGAAGTCCCCTGCAGGCGGTCGTTGCCTCCAGAAAACCGTGAAGGAGACACGAAGAAAGCCAAATCCTAGACAAGAAGAAGCCTGCATTGTGTTTCAAAGATGCCAGCGACCCTCCCGGGTGAATGACAAAGTTGGGGAGGTGAGGCCAAGTCTGTGGTATCAACCTTGACTTGTGAATGAAAGCTGCAAAGACAAGAAAGGAATGCGCACAACCGGTGAGTTGGCAAAAGAAATGAAAGGCCGATTTGTGTTGAGAAAAGATTGAAGCCGCAACAGTGTATTGCACAACTGAAAGTTGCACATGTGCTGATGAGACGTGAAAGAAAGCAAACCAGTAATGAACTTGTGAGTTACAGATTACTGGGAAGCCAGTGATACAGATTAGCGGAGTGGTCCAGCAAAAGGAAATAACTCACTCGAAAGTCTCCACGAAATGTTCGATGTCTTGTTATAAAGCGGCAAAGTGAATGAACTCTGAAATGCGCAATGGTCAAGATTAACCCAGACAAAAGGGGAATTTAAAAGGTAATTGCTTGATGAGGAAGATTTCTTTGAACTTTTCTGATTGAGGTATAGAACTATCAATACCAAGAGACTTTGCCGCAAATAACATTAAGGGAAAGCTGAAGTGAAAGTTGAAGTGGTCCTGAAGAGATCTATGATAAAAGCCTTGCACAATTGAAAGTCTTTGACATCAGTGAAAGGTCCAAGCCTGGCTGAGGGAGACCAGAAACATGAAATAAGTTAGGGGAGGGGAACCCCTAAAGAATGTGGAATGAGGCTTGTGGAAGGGAACCCCTGCAAGTGCTGTGATTGTGAGGTCCAAATCCGGCTGAGGGAGATCTATGTTGAATCAGGTATTTTTGCTTGAAAGGTCCGAGCCTGACTGAGGGAGGCCTACGTGAACTATTGATGCCTTGATAGGTCCGAGCCCAACAGGGGGAGACCTATGTGACCTTTTGTTGAACTGTGAAAGAACCTTTGGAAAGCTGGAATAAGTGAATTTAACGTGGAAGGCCAAGCAGGCCTCGACCACCGTTTTGTAATGCCTTTTTTTGATAACCTGAGCCAGAGTATTTATGGGGGCCACCTTACTCCGTGCTGTCCAACGTGGGGAGGAGAGCCGACTCAGCCACATTGATCCTTTATGTTATAACATTGACGTTTCTTTGCATACACAATGCCCTTTACACATTTTCAGTACAAGAGCTAGGGCAGGCATAATGTTGTGTTAGTATACACCATTTTGATTCGACAGAGACCGACTAGGACTGTGTTTTCTTTATTATTTGATGGTACAGACTACTCCCATCATAGCTATAGTGCTATGATGGGAGTTAAGTTTTTCCAAACCCCAAGAGACTAATAAAGGTTTTAAACTTGTAACTTTTGTGTCAGTGTCTTCTTGTGATACCATGCCTCCCTTACATATGGTGTCTGAAGTGGGATATGACTCAATTGAGACAAATTGGGGGACCTGAACATTCCAGAAACTTAGCGACAGAGCCTTAAACCCCTCTACCCCCACGAAAGAATCCATACGCATTGATACATGTATCAATCGAGAGGCCACTTTCCCTGCAGGGAAATGAGGGATGATTCCCACTGACTTAGTTATAATAACCCCTGCAGGTTGTTGTATAAGACTGGCCCCACCTGGAAATTTGTTCTGGATGTCCTAGCAGGCATTCCAGATCCAGACGTTCGGGGAGACATAAAGTTTCTTTTACAGAACCATGGCGAGACCCCGTTTGAAACTCGTCCTGGGGACAAAATTGCACAGGTAATTCTTGAGAAAGCTCTATTCCCCATTTTGAGGAAGAAACTGAACCCGAGGAAACTGAGAGAGGTAACTTAGGCTTTGGAGAGGCTGATGAGATATGTACCACAGTAGCAAAAGGGGAAGATGAACCTACCATCCTTCCCAACCTCGCCTTCACCCAGCGAAATGATCCAGTACTTGCAGAGGATTTCTTGCAAGTGATTCCTGAGGGAGAAGGACAAGAAAAGGGAAGTCCCTTTTTCTTCCTGAAACAGGGATTACTATATAGAAAGGAAATTCCAGGGAAGGCCTAAGTAAAACTCAATTAGTAATGCCCAAAACCCATTGTAAGATCTTGCTAGAGATTGCACACTCTCACTTGACAGGGGGACACTTGGGACAATCCAAAACCCAAGCTCACATCAGTGGGAAATTATATTGGCCAGGTATTCATGCTGATATAAAAACTTTATCCAGACATCTGAGATATGCCAAAAAACCAGCTCACATATTCCCCTAACTGCACCTCTAAAACCACTACCGACAATAAAAGTTCCTTTCTCTAGAATTGGGATGGATGGACCTTTGGAAACTTTGAAACTGGGCAATAAATATTGATTACGCTACCCGGTACCCAGAAGCCTTCCCAATGCAGAACAACACAACCCAGCAAATGTTAAAATACCTGCTACCATTCATTTCTACATCTTGGGGGCTAAGGTAACGCCTGACTGGGGGCTAAGGTGAAGCCTGACTGGGGGCTAAGAGAAAGCCGGACTTGGGCTTCAAAGAAAGCCTGACTGGGAGCTAGAGAAATCTAGGGGAAGTGAATCCTGCAAGTTATCACGATTAAGTGAACTGTGTGAAACTGGCAAATGTGAACCCGACTGAGAGAAGCCAATGTTACAAAAAGGATCGGAGCCCATTTGAGGGGGATCCACGGGTGAAAGGAAATCACCCGATTGGAAGATTACTGAAAGGAACTTTTTGTTTGTCGTTTGTAGTACATTAGGCCCTCTAAGGCAAGAGACTTGGTGTAAAAAAGACTTGGCCACAGAAGGCCCTGATATTTTAGAAACAAACTATAAGCTTTTGCTAGAAAAGCCCAGGAGTGTGCTGTGCTCGAGAGTCCTGCCTTGTACCTTGCTTAAAACGTGGGGAAGGGAGACCCCAGTTATGCCTTTGTGACTTATTATTTTGTGTATACTTCTTTCTTTTCTGGTGAACATTATCCCACACTATTTTGTAACTTAGCGGTAAGGATTGGCAATAGTTTTTTTTAATACAGGCCTTCTTTATTTGACAAGACGCCACTAGGACTGCCTTATAATCATTTGATGGTCGTAGCTTGCTCCCACCTTAGATTTAGGTTTAGACTAGGCGTTTTTCTCACCCATTTATACAGATTAATAAACACACTTGAACTGTGATCACTTGTGTTTGTCTTTACTGTTGCCACCATAAGTTCCTTATAGGGCTCACCTTCATCACAGTCACTGTCGTCGTCATCCACTGCCGCTGCTTTTGCTCGCCCTCTGTCTCTTTGTTTGTGCAGTTTTGTCAGATATTTGCTGTGAAGTGTGATGTCCTTGCTGTTCCTGTTATCCGGTAGCCCTGCGCTTCTGTCATCTGGTTGGCCATGTGGGGTTGAGCTAAGGCACATGGATGATATTGGTTGATTTTCCTGAACTTGTGGCAGACAACCACTAGTGCTGGGCACGGTTCACCTTTATTCCAGGGCCCTCCACAGAATTTGCAGGACTTTGCTTTGACTGTCTTTGTTTCACAAATTACCTCTCTCGCCCCTCCCGCCAGGAGTTTACTGCTGCAAGCGTGTTTTCTGGACTCTCCAAGTCTATTGTCAGCCAGCTGATCATGTCTCTATTGCTGCTACCTTTGCGTCTGTCCGCTCCCTCTGGCGCCCCATGGTTAGTATGCGCTCCAGAAGTATTTTCGCTTCGAACAGGACTACTCAGCATGGTTTTTCTGATGATAGTCCATGGATTACTTGTTGGAGGACTGAAAACTCCTCGTCCAGGAAGATGCAACTTATTGCCATTTTTCTGAGGAGGCTGAGAAAGTCGTCAATCTTCTCATTGGGCCGCTGATGTGCCTGGCTCATTTGAAATCGCTCAGGGTTCAGCTTCGGCTTAAACTTGTTTGTCAGCACTGATTTGGCAGTGTCAAACAGTCTGAGCGCAAGTGTCAATAGGTTGAGCATTAGGAGTGTGCATCTGTTCTCTGCGTCTGTGACTTTCCTTGATTTCATATGGAACTCAAATTGTTGCAGCCACAACTCCCATCTGAGCGCGGCTCCAGGCCCTTAGGGGTCAAAAGGCTTCATGAACATCCCTTGAGTCGAATGCAGCCATGTGTTGCTCTTGGGGAGTTGTCCTAGACGCCTGCCCTTGCTGGTGACACTCTGGGGTCCTCTGCCATGCCGGTCTGCTGATCCTGATAACCTTGCGATGGCTATTGAGGCTTGGGGTTCTTAGAGGGCGAGCGTGAGCGCTATATGGCGTTGGCGCTATATGGCGTTGGCAGGCAGCCCTATTAATCATGCTCGGTTTTGCCTGTTTGTTCTGTTGGGCGTGCTTGACTGCCTGAGGGGTCTGGTGAAACCTGCGCAATTGATCAGCTCTCCGAGGTGTGCACTGCTTCGTCTACAGCAGGCTTCATTTATGCAGTCAAGTGTGGCACTTAATTAGCCAGTCAGACTTCTGGAGGCACAGGATGCAGTGTTTCTTTTGTTCAATATGCTGTGTACTGCTTTATCTAGAGCAGGCCTCGCTTATGCAGTCAAGTGTGGCACTTGGTTAGCTAGTCTGACTGCTGGGGCAGAGGATGCAGCATTTCTTGCAAGGTTTGCTCAGTTGGCTTGGGCTGCTCTACTCACAGTTCCATTTGCCCACTCTGGTGCTCTATTGCTCCTTCAAGTTATTTTCCAACAGCTTCCTCATGCTTCAGCCTGAGTGCTCCTATGTGTAGCCAGCACCTGCTTGCCTGAAGGGTGCACTGTTGCGCACTGGGTCGTGTGCCCTGGCTTGCCATTGGTGTGCGCATCAGCGGGGGTGAGCGCTCTCACTGCTGTTTCAGCAGCGTGCTTCCTGGCTCTGTAGCTCGCTGGTGACTGTTTTGCTAGCTTTCATGGGCGTAGGAAATGGGAGGAGGGGGGACAAATCACCCCACAATTTAAGGCAGGGGGCTATAATGCCATGTATCCCCCCCACAATCACAAGCAATGAGAGGGAAAGCTGGGATTGTATTGTCCCAAGTGAAGTGATGAAACGGCAGGGCAGCGTTAACTAAAATCAGGGCTGGACTGTAAGCGAACATCCAGGTCTGCCTGGGTGGTACGCTCATCACCACACTGACTGTGGCTGGCTGCCTGGTGCACAGCACATCATTCTGTTGTGCCAAGGCTCATGAGTGGCACCATCCAGAATAAAAAACGCACATGCCCTCTGTGTCTGCTGTGCTGATCCCCATACTCGCATGAGTCGCATCACCTCACATGAGGCGCAGTGCACTGCAGCGCAGCCCGGAGCAATGACCGGTGCCGAGTCTGAATGCTGCTGCTGAGCTGTCTGGCGCCTGGATGAGTAGAACAGGTAGCGATGCATGCTCAGGCCAGCGCTCATACAGCGCAGTAACATTCTGTCTGGGCAGTGCTTCCTTACAAGATCGCATGTGATTGGCAAGACGGGAGCTCTTGGTAAAATTCAGTAGTAATCCCTGTGGAAAAATATGTAGATATGCTTGCGTTGCATTACGATGCCTGCCGCACTCATAGCTAGTTCAATTTGTGTAAAAATTGGCAAGCTCCCCTTTGTACAACCAACCATACCTCAAGACAAGGCCTGGCCAGGATATAGCGCAAACGAACCTGATTAAAAGTTAATGGGCCTCATTCCAAGTTTGCCGGTCCGGTAACAAGGGTACTGGTAAGTTTGCCTTTTCACCCGCAACAGACCATGTCCCATGCACCAGCACCATTCACGATTGGTGCCGGTGCCTCCGGCCTCCCCATTCCCATTGAGCCCTATAGGGCTCAATGGGAATGGGGAGTAATGCATTCCGACGCCTGGCAATGGGGAAATACAGGGTCCATCAGGGCTGTAATGGCCCTGTATTTCCCTATAGCCAGGAGCCAGATAAATGTGCAAGTTTGACGGCAGCCAGTCGGTTTTACTGGCAAGGCTGCCTCCGAACTTGTAATGCGGCCCAATGTCTTTACTTGCATGTCTGACTCCTGTGTTTCACTGCTCAGTGAGCTACTCTTCCTGCCTCAGCTTCAAACTGAAGGGAACAGCTCATATTCCTTGTGCCGTGAAAGCAGCCCGCTTGCTACCGAACAACCAACCAACATCAACCGATTGTAGTATTGTATGTGTTACCTAACCTACAGCTCTACAGTTAGGCACCCCGTTATCTCGCCAAAGCTCTGCCTGTCTACCACCAACCAGATGCCCAAAGGCGGCTTCGCAAAACCTGCTGGTTTCCCCCATGTTCCTTTTCGGGGTACATCTCAACTTTAGACCACCACACCTCCCCCACTGGAATGCTCTACCACTGCATCTGTGCCATGAACTCAGACTCAATTTCAGAAATTATATGATCCTCATAACTGGCGCACTCAAGCAATTTTGGGCGACAAACCCTTTTGTCCTTCAGGGGTCAATAAATTTAGTATAAATAAATTGGGCAAAAATAACATATGATAGCACAGTGCTTAGAAATGGTAAGGATCTGGCCTGAAGCGTTACATAAGGACACAAACTATTCTTATCTTTTGCCCCTCTTATTCACTTCCTGATAACATTTTTGGGCAAACTTATGCAGAAGCTGGTCATCCCCCATCTGATCCTCTACACTGAAATAGCTGAGTGCCTCCACGACCACCAGTCCAGTTTTAGGGCTGCTAGAGGGATGGAAACTGCTCTCTGAACACCCGTGAAGAACTAGACTCTAACACTCCTTTGGTTCTGATCCTCAGCGATCTCTTTTCTGCTTTTGACACAGTCAACCACTCCATGATACCCTTGGCATCACGGACTGGGCAGTGGCGAGGCTCACCTCCTTACTTTCAAACAGACCTTCCAAAGTGCAAAAGGGCTCTTTTTGTCTCCCCCACCTCACTCTATACCTGTAGTGTTCCTCAGTGCTCTATCCTATCGCCCGGCTCTTCAACATCTACCTGGCCCCTCTACCCAACCTGATCTCCACTTCCTCCCCTCATTTCCAGTGTTACGCAGATGACACATAGCTCTCTTTCAAGCTGACTTCCTCTACCTCCAACTCCACCTCCTCCTCCTCCTCCCTCATACCTGATTGTCTGACTGCTATTCAGGCATGGTGCTCTGCCAATGATCTCTTCTTCATGACAATAAGCTAGAGATCCTTTTCATTGGAACGCCTGCTCCTTGTTTCCCACCCACTCTCTGGGCTGACTCCCTGGGTCCCCTCCCCTCACCCACTTGTGAACAAAAAACCTTGGGATCATCTTTGACTCTCCTCTCTCTTTCTCTCCACACATCACAGACCTTGCCAAGAAGTCCAATGTTCAGTTGTGTCTCCTCAGGGGCATTCTACTTTTCCTCACCTTCCTCCAGATGCTCAATGTCTCCGGAACCCTGGTTCTCTCTAGGCTAGACTACTCCAACAGCCTCTTCCTCAACCTGCCTCTTTCCTTCCTTCACCCCCTTCAGCTATCTAGAATATGACTGCAAGATTTATACTTTGCCTCAAGCCCAGGGACTGCATCTCTCCAGCCCTAAAATCTTTCCACTGGCTCTCTGTGACAACAAGGGTTAAATTCAAGACTCTTTACATCATCCACAAGGCACCTGGGGCCTGGAACCTCTTTACATCCAGCTTTCCCTCCCTAAATACCCAACGGCGAGAGTACTTTGATCTTCTGGCACCAACTCTCTGCAGGTCAAACGCTTCTCCAAGCAGAGAGTGGGAGGTAGATCTGTTTCCTTGGCTGGCTTCTGCCTCCTGAATGGTCCCCTGCCCCCCAGACTTGCGCCGGGTTTTCTTAAATTCTGGCAACTTCTCAAGAATTTCCTTTTCTGTTGTTCCTTCCCTCTCCCCGTCCCTTGCTAACTTTCCATCTGCTGCTGTGACTGGGCTACGGTCCCTTCAGAGTCATACAGGGGCCAGACCACCTCCTACCATTCCCTCAAGCATCCTTTGCCAGCACTTGCCCTTGGGCTCTCTTCCGCAGCCTAACCCAACTTGGTCCTCCCTGTCCACCACACTCACCCCCCTTCCCCTGTCACTTGCCACCTTGGCCCACCCAGCACTTGCCTGCTACACCCTTGCAGGTACCCCACTCCTGCAATTCTCCCTCTACCCCATCCCCTTGCACCTACCACCTTGTCATGTGCTTGCATGGTATGATTGTCAAAAGGCCAATATAATCGTTTTTGTTGTTCTACTTTTTGATTCCCATGTCCCCCCCACCACCATCTTGTCTTGTGATGCTTGGAAACAACTGTGTATAAGCGCCATACAAATGTCCAATAAAATAAAAATAAAATGCATAGTTTGGGCTTTAATGAAGCTTCCTGGCAGCGTTGAGTTCTATACAAAATACACACATGATGTCAAATAAACAGGTTTTCAGGGTGGTAGGCATGGTGCACATGAAGTGTGTGCAGCCTGGGTGGATCTGATAGTGCTCACTGTGTGTGAAGCGGTATGGGGACGATGCACACATATATTGTATAGACTGGAATCTATGGTCCACACAAGGGGGCGTACAAAGGGGTATGGAGGGTGCACACATGGTGTGTGTGGTGCTCATTTTGTTTATTGTGGGGAATGCAGCACACTATGTGAGCAGCAGGGTGCATCGGTGGTGCACACAAGGCATATGCATAGCCAGAGAGGTAGGTCTGATGCATAATGTCTGTATAGAATGGTAGGTATGGTGCAGGTACATGGTGGCAGGTGTTGTATATATTTGGTATCTGCATAAATGTAAGTATTTGTTTTTATTTATTTGAATTTGTATAGCATACAGCGGCCCGAGGCATTGTGGCGCTGTTACAGAAAGTTTGCTTAGTACATACATGAGTGAATAAAAAAATACAGAAAAAAGGCGGGACAAACAATGGCAGGGGAAAACAATGTATACAGGGAGGGAAGATGTAAGTGTTATTAGTCAGGAGGTACAGCTTCATGTGGCAGTGCTAACATCGTCTTCAAATGCATAGTGAGGACATGGTTAATTGAACAATTTGGTTTTTAACAGTTTGCGGAAGGCATTGTAGGATTCTTTGTTTCTGAGTGCAGTGGGGAGGGCATTCCAGTTCTTCGGTGTAGGGAAACCAAAGCGGCATTTGGTGTAATATTTCCCTTTGTTTTTGTATTTGCAACAACAATATTTGCCACATTTGTGTCTTTGAAATTGTAAAATTTGTGCATGAAGATCACTATTTGTTGCTTCCGATGGAATTTCCCAAGTGACATATTTTTCGATAAACTGTAACACAGTGGCTTCATTGTCTTGACCAAATTTAGGAGCATCTTTAATCCATAAAAGCATGTGGCTATGTGGTGTTCCTCTGGCTTGGTATTCTTTTCTCCAAAAGAAGTGTTGCACTTCTCCGACGGGAGGAACAGTTTTACTACAAATAAAGTGTAGCATAGCAATGAAGCGATGGTGAAAATATCTTGAAACATTAACAGGATCTAGAGAACAAAGTTCTCCAGGTGTTAGTATATCTATGTTTGTTTTGTTTTTGTTTGATATGCGTAGGAAATCATGTAAATCTTCCCATGCATATGCTGCACAACTTAATGTAACAAACCAAGTGGGAGGGCCAAGGTTTCTTATCATACAACGTACATCTGCATGACGTCGAAACCAGTACTCTTTATTAGCATGCATGTTTTCTAATAGATTTGTAATACTTGATTGTAAAACCTCATCTTTTTCTTGCACTTTTTGTAATAATTGCGTAGCTGACATATTTTGAAAGTGGGTTCCTGATTTTAATATGTGTGCAACTCCGTAACATAGAGTTGCTAGTTCAGTTTCAAAGAGTAGGTGGAATATGTATTCCACATTTTGTCTAAATCTGGGATCTTCAGAATACATCCATAACAAGCAGTATTCTGATGCTGTTATTTGAATAGGTCTATCATCGTACCTTCCTCCTTTGCCAGTAGGAAAGAGTAGAGGAAAAGCACGTGCTTCTATACTTTTTTCCCATATGCTGATTGGTGATTCTTTCGTTTGTCGCATTTGGTACATTTCTAGTGCATCTTCTATGGTGTCATTAGAGTGCAATGGATCCATTGTATAATGGTCTAAAATATTGGATACTGTAGCAGGATCTAGAAGCTCAAATTGACCGGTTTCTGGTGACTCTTGAATTATTTCAGTGGTTTCCTTCAAGTTTTCTTCAATATTCATTTCTTTGTAGTATTCATTATTGTCTTTTAGATATTGCAAGGCTTGTCTAACTTTATGTAAGTCTACAAGTTGTTGCCAATTTTTTTTTTGTCTTTTGTAGGTACACAATTTACTAAGATTGTTAAAGATTGCTCTATTGGACGTTGCACTCCCAGAGTGTGCAAATTTTGTTTTAGATCTAATGGTAAATATACTACTTTGCCACGAATGCCTTTCACCAATTCAGAGGGAGGTAATTTTGCTGTTTTTGGTTGAAGGCGTATTATTGCTTGAAAGGGGTGCACTGTTTGAATTATGATGTTGTAGGGGAGGAGTGGTCCAAAAGACCCCCCTTGCCTACACCTCCACCCCAGGTGAGGGCCATGGCCCATCGTGTGTCCCCTCCTACCACCAGGGCCCCGGTGGTGGATGGCTCACCTGCTGAGAACATTGCCCGCACGTATTGAATTTAGCTAGGCCGCAGAAACCATTTTGTCTACTAAACATGGTGTGAGCTTAGCGCACTGTAGCGCGGCCCCCACCCTCGGAGAGTTTCAGTCATCCCTGTCGCCGCAGCACCCTGGCAGATCCGCTGCGAGCACGTTCCCACGAACAAGACGGACATGAGCATGCGTAATACACTAACATTGTAACAGTTCACCTTCCGCAGTGTATCATCGCTCCCAGCATGACCCGGCCAGCGGGCCTGGACAATGAAAAGACCAGTAAAATGATCCTCAGATGGCAGAAAGTCTCTACATATTAATGCCAAGACCACTTGCAAAGTATGCTCGTCTCCACAAAATCTCTTATATTACAAAAACCTGTAAAATGTATAAACATAAGAAAGTATGCTTCCATGATATAAGCAATGGCGAGCCCACACCATTGCAGTTGGGTACTAATACTGAAGGAGCATTCCAGGGATCTATTTGTTACGTGTATCACTGGGAAACTTACACTTCATGGTTTTGCGCCATAACCGGACTAATGCTGCTAGAGTACACGAGAAGACGAATGTAACCATACAGAGGGCTCATGTGAAGGATGCGCGAGAAGGCGCTTGTCATGTGTGCATGTCTAGGCCCCACATGTGCCACCACCGTCACGGACAGTGGCGGGTTACTTTCTATGTACTCCACCAATCCTAATTCTACCTCACTTACTGCAAATATATATGCATATAACTAAATACTGTAGTTGTTAAAACATAATGTATGAATAAGGTGCTCAGACTGGGTATAATCGAGACACATCCAGCAAAGTTTAAATGCATGTTTCAAAATGATTTGAATAAGTATTATAGAGTGTTCAAATGTTTGTGATGTTTTTACCTAAAATCGGCAACACACGAGGGAGATACCTTTGTGAAATACGTGCAAGGCCATTCCCCCTCCCACCCTGCGAAGGCTGCCAAGGCATGAGAGCAGAGGCCGCGCTGCATTACCTCCCCCAACCAGACTGGAGCCGCTTCAAAGATTTGTAGCCCCCTCTGCAGCACCCAAGGCCACGGCCCGCCACCTGCATTATTTACAGCACAGCAGTAAACCTCTGCCTGAACACACACTTCCAAAGGCGCCCCCTCGTAAACCCCACAACCCACCAGATCATCTTAGACTTATGGCCCTGTGCAATCAGGACACCCAACACTTTGACAACACACAGCGGCGCATCCATAACAACTTCTAACAAGGCAGAAAGACCTGTACCACCCGTCCCAGGCCCTGAAGCTTAGCCCCTCGACCTATGGCCCCGGTCAACAGGACACTGGTAACCATGTCCTGACGTATTACTTCCAGACCCCTCTCAAGGTACATTCCTCCTGTGTTGCATTCACCTGTAGTATAACCTATTGGAAGATTTACTAAAGAAGATAATATTGAAATGACTGAATGACTGCGGTGTGCATGGCATAGGGCAACCAAGTCAGGAAAAGACATTCATCTCTGACACTGGCCACAATAGCACAAAAACACCACCCGGATGAACTCAGCCGACCTGCCAGGCCCAGCCCAACCCACGAGGCTGACCAGTGACGTCTTCCAGCCAAAGCCAACCACATCACAGCAGCACCTATAGTTAGTCGTCGCCACCCAATCCCATTGAACTTGTGCCCCCTATAGTGTGTAGGTTCTTATGAAGTTTTTTGTAAATATATACGCCTGTCTTTGCTATTGTCAGACAGAGCGCTCTCAGAGTTTGCAGAGTTCTTTGCATGCCCTATTCTCCCATTTAAGCTCACCCGCACTCTGTCTTGGCTTTATTCCCGATTTGGGAGAGTCCCTTATTGTCTCTCATTGCGGGGAGGATCGTGCTGGTCGGGGACGCTTGCCTTCAGTGGTGACCCCGAAAGTGTGATCATTATTATTATTATTTTTTCTCGACCTAACATTACCGTCCCCTTTTGGCACGAGAATCTCCGGTCGAAAAGGGATACGCACGGTGAGCCGGCTCCGGGAGGCTGCCCGCCAACGGCGACCGGTACACTAAGAAGTGCACACTCAAAAGAGAGAGGGTACGGGATCCCGGTTGAAAAATTCCCTTTGAGTACCGCTCGCCGGAGCCGGGGCTGACTGTTGAGCTGACGGCGACACTGCCTGGACGGACCCAGTTTCGGAGACTATCGGTTCAAGACGGGCACGTGAGTACTGAGTGCGAGCAATTGTAAAGGGAGTGGGGAAAGAAGTGTAGGACAGGTAACGAAGGGGGGTACGTAGATCTACTAAGGATCATCCTAAAGTTTCCTTGCTTTTTCTTTGCATATGGCCATTAGGATTAAGAGGTGAATAAGAGATAAAAGTGACGGGAACCTAGCTCCGAAAGGGGGTGGAAGGCGGCGCCGCATAGTGCTATATTGACTAGTACTGGGAATATATGAAGAAGTGGAATATAAGATAAAAGTGTTCAGCAAAAGGGGGCACTAAGAATATATTAGTGACCGCTATTACTTCTTTCTTTTCTTTTCTTTTCTTTAGGGGTAGGGGGAGAATAAAAAGTGAGATTAGCACAAACTTAGGGAGAAAGTAAGAGAAAAAGAGTCCTACTAGAAGGGGGGAGAGCAGGCTAATATATATATATATATATACGCATCCATATATCCAAATAAGACGGACAGGGACAGCCGGCTAGGGAGGAAAGGGAGGGCAGCTTGAATAGTGAATTGAGTGGTATCAAGAGGTGTGTGCACCTCGTATGTGTCAGAAGACAATTTGATGTTGTGAATGTGTAAAACGGTTATAAATGTATAGTTGTTAAATGGTCATGGTAAGTGTGACCGGATAAAACTTTTTGAAGAAAACGTTGATACAGTGAAGTGAGTGGGTACCTTTTTGATTTCCGGGTTGATATTGTCAAAATAAATGATGGGTTGCTCTTGTATGTGCCCCCCAAAGAGAATAGAGTAGAAACTGTGTACAGCCAGTTTTGTATTGTGCAGGCAGGGGGGGGAGAGCCCAAAGGAGCCCAATATTGAATGTGAAGCAGAAAACGAAAAATAATATTGATAATACATTTACATTGTAGTTGCAGACACACAGAGACACACAAGCACTAGGAGGGCACAAAGATGGGGGCCGAAACACCCTTATCTAATATTTGTAAGAACCTACCAGGATACGCAGAGCGAATTAAGAAATATCATGACCAATGGATAACCGAGTAGAAGGGAGAGGGGTTACCCCAGATATGGCCCGAGGGAGGGTCATTTGATAAAAGTGTTCTGGATATGGTGGCCACATGCATTTATTTGAAGTACAAGGGGAAGCAGTTGCAAAATAGGAGGGAAATATTAGATCTTTGGAGGTTATTTGAAGAGACACCACCGCCTAAAACACCAGCATTAAATCCTGATCTCCCGTCCACCACAGACAATCCACTAATGATACAGAAAGATGTCAAAGAATTGTCAAGTGTAGCGCCACCAGTAGAGGTAATAAGGTTGTACCCAATATTAAACAAGCCTGTGCCCGCAGAAGGATACAGTGACCCCACATATGTGCCCCCCCCAACATCTACTACACCCCACCGGCCCACGGCACCCCCACCATATGAAAGTACAAGAGAGCGAGGCCAGGCGAGTACACAAAGGGTGGACATAGAGAAACTCACAGATGATTTACAGTCAAGACTCTCAATAGCAAAAGATGAGCTCTCGAGGATAAAAGACATGTGTGGCCAAACAGCACTTAATGCGGCTAGATCAGGGCGCACGTCTAGAGCGCCAGGTGAGAATAGAAAACCTGAAGAGGGGTGGAAAAAAGGTGAGATACTGTTCAGAATTGAAGAAGAACCAACACGAATAATTGAAATAGGGACACGAGAAGGAGATACTGACAATGAAGAAAGGCCTATGGGGGACAGAGAGGAATTACTATGTGACATAAGGGATGAGTTAGAAGAAAGCGACAGGTTGAGCATGGCAATGGGAGGGGGAAGCGAAGGGGGGGATGGTACATGTTCAATGAGAACCCTGGATGATGAGTGGATGGGGCGATTAAGGAACAGAGTGGGGAAAATGGCATCACTGGGAACCTCAGCAGCCAAAACGGGTCCGGATGCAACGACGAAAGGAAGGCTACAGCTCCCGTTGATACACAGGGGAGGAGGGAGGCCTAACTATATCCCAGGGGCGCAGATGGATAAAGCCAATTTATTAAAGCTATTGCCCCCGTTATCAGGAGGGGCAAGTAAGTGGATATACGCCTTTGAGAAACACACTGCCGGGGTACCCCTAGCTATAGGAGATGTGAAGAGCTTGCTCGTATCAGCAGTGGGGGATCAGGCTGAGAGAGTATGGGTTAAGGCTGGTTTCCCGGGAGTGACATTAGACTGCGACCGCCATGACGGAGCCTCCTTTAACACAGTGCGTGCCAGGGTGTGGGATGCCTTACGCGAAACATTCCCAGATACACCGGACTTACAGTCAGTGATGCAGTGTACAATGAATGACGGGGAGGAGGCTATGGATTACATTTTTCGGGTCCAAGAGATGTGGAGAGCAGAAACGGGCACGCCCTGGTATCAATCGACATCTTTATTTTACTTCATTATAAAAAGAGGGCTCCCAAAGGAAGTGCAGAAGGCGCTCGACAAGATAGCAGGTATTGAAGCAAAGGGATGGCCAGAGATTCAGAGCATAATAGTACACCATTGTAAACGAATCAAGGAGAGGGAGAAGGAGGTGGTGCAGAAAAGATTGGCAGACGAGGCGAAGTTGGTACAGACAAAGTTGGTGAAGGTTGCAGCAGCAGTAGCCGCGCTCCCACACAGCAGGGAGGGAGATGATGAGGAGGAGGGGCTGATAGCACTACAAGGAAGGGTGGCAACTAATTGGGCGGGAATAGGACAGCGGCAGTGGAATGAGCAGGAGCAAGGCGGAGGTCCGCAGTGGCAAGAGTGGACCCCTCGAGGGGGACGAGGTGGGTACAGGGGCCGAAGAGGAGGTGGATCAGGGTACGGGGGAATGGGAGGAAATGGATGGAACTGCGGGAGATGGGGGCATTACTCTAGAGAGTGCAGAAGCAGACCCAATAACGGGTTCCAAGAGGTAGAACAATATGGCCATCCCCACCCGGGAAGCCCATATGGTCTCCCAATGGGACAACAGCAACTAAGAAACCCAGGCCAAGGTAATGCTGGCCAGCAACAGGGACCCCAGTATAGAACACAGAACCACCCACAAAACAATGACAGTATGCAATACACGCCAGGTAACCCTTTCGCGACAACAGCAAACGGGGCCCCCGCACCAGCACCTTACAACGGCATGTCAGTGGTCTCAGGAAGTGTCTTTAATAAGGGGGGGCGATGAGACACTCCGCATAGGACAGCCCACAGAGAACACTTGCGTGTCCAGTTCTATCTACCACCTACAATGCAGCAGAGGAACCATTGGTAGGGGCGCAGATAGGAGACAAGCAGTTCATATTCATGGTTGATTCAGGAGCGGAAAAATCATGTATCAGAGAGGGCCGGTTCCCGTTATCTAACCGGAAGTTAGAGACGCAGGGGTTCTCTGGGGCTGTAATTGAAGTTCCTTACACAGAAGCATTGGATGTAACAGTGGGGGGTAAAACTGTAAAGACACCCTTACTGTATTATGAACACTCACCAATAAATTTATTAGGGAGGGATCTCCTGAGTAAACTTAACATGACCATATCATTTACCGAGAGAGGAATAGTGTGTTCTACACCCGGGATATGCCCCTTGCGTGCGATGTTGGTAGTGCAAGCCTACACAACCACACAGGAAATACGAGGGCTGCCACAAATTGAGGAAATGTTTATTGAAGGGCTAAAAACTTTGGCCCTCATAATTCCAGAGCTAAGAAGAATGGACTGGAGGATTCCAGAGGAGTTCCTCTTCCGCCCCATAGTGTGTCCCAACGCAGCACCAGGATCAGTGGTATCATTGGACTTGCACACTGTACAGGTATCAGCGAAAAGGATTGCTGTGATTGGAGTGGACAGGGAAGGATGTGAGTGGCGCACAGTGCTGTGTACAAACGCCAATATCGCCCTACGAGAGGTAACAGATGAGGATCTCTTTTCAGACTCAGAAGGGGATGTTGAGATAGTAATGGAAATAGCGATGCCCTGTGACATTTTTATTCAAGCCAGGGAAACCCCCGTCCAATTGATGGCAGTGGTAGGAGCACCGCCGTCATTTTTTGATGACGACATGAGGCTCGTACCAAACAATTTATGGACAATAGGCCCCCATGATGTAGGGCTGTTGCACGGAGTACAGCCTGTGGTAATAAAACTAAAGCAAGGAGCAATTTTACCCCAAGTTAAGCAGTATCCATTGTCCCGTGAAGCTGAAGAAGGGATAAAAGAAACAATAAATGCACTACTAGCACAAGGGATAATAGTGCCTTCAAACTCCCCATGTAACACATGTATTTATCCAATCAAAAAAGTGAAAGGAGGGTCTTGGAGGATGATACAGGACATAGCCCCCTCAATGATGTAATTCAGAAGGAGTTCCCTCTAGTCCCGAACCCTGCATCAATACTATGCAGCATCCCGAAAGTGGCATCAGATTTCACAGTAGTAGACTTGAAAAACGCATTTTTCTCAATACCACTGGCTGAAGAGAGTAGATACCTCACAGCATTCACACTGGGGGGTAAGAGATACGAACACTGCAGACTACCACAAGGATACTGTGAGAGCCCGAGTATATTCAACCGCATATTGCATGAAGACTTGGGAAACCTATCAGTTGAGAGTACGATTATTCAGTACGTATACGATTTATTAGTGTGTGCACATGACGAGGTAACATGCAGAAAGGATTCAACAACGCTCCTGACCCTACTGGCAAACAAGGGGTACAAGGTAGACAAGGAGAAGTTACAGTACTGCCTGACAGAGGTCTTATACTTGGGACAGCTCATATCAAAAGATGGAAAAAGAATAATTCCCGACAGGGTAGAAGCAATAAGATCAGTAGGAGAACCCATAACAGTGAAAGACATGCAGAAATTCTTGGGAATGTGCAATTATTGCCGCGCATGGATATTAGACTATGCAGCATACAAGAGGCCCCTCCTACAAGCACTCAAGGAAGCACAACAGGAGAACAAAAAAATAGAATGGTCAGAAGAAATGAGCGCATCATTTCAATAATTAAAAGAGCTAATTTCAAGCGCTCCAGTGCTAGCAAACCCTGATTATGGACGCGAATTTTACCTATTCTCACACTGCAAGGGAACACTCATGACAGCAGTACTGACACAAAAGACGTCCTTAGGACACAAGCCATTGGCTTACTATAGTGGTACTTTGGATGCTGTGATGCAAGGCCATTTCGCGTGCGAGCAATCACTCGCTGCAGCCGCGTTCGCGATTGAGAAAAGTGCCACAATAGTAATGGGTTGCCCTGTGACATTGTTTGTGGAACATTCATTATTTGCAATACTTGAGAGATCAAAAAGCACATTGACCACACAGCGGGCGACAGCCTACGAGATTATATTGTCTAGCACCAACATCCATATAGTGAGATGCAAGACAGTGAACCCCGCCACATTCATTACAGAAGCGTGCACACTAGAGGACATGCAGAACCACGATTGCGCAACCTACACAGGAGAAAAAGGGGAGGACACAGTGGTGCGTGAGAACGCTCTAAGCGAGGGGGAAGTGTACTTTGTGGATGGGTCTGCATCAATTGACGTGGACACGGGAGAAAAACACGTTGGCATGGCAGTAGTGAGGTTAGAAGACGGTGAGTATGAAACACTAGTACAATACCGCGTCCCATCACATTACTCCGCACAGGCAGCAGAACTGATTGCGCTCATAGAAGCACTACATGCAGCAAAGGGTTGTGCAGTGACAATATACACAGACTCAGCTTACATGACGACGACAGTACATGGAGGTCTAGCAAGATGGGGGCGTAGGGGATTTCGACGGGCAGACGGGACACCAGTACAGCATGCAGAATTGTTGAAAGAGTTAATTGAGGCCCTACAAAACCCTACTGCAGTAGCAATAGTAAAGTGCCAAGCACATACATCCAACACAGACGTTGTGTCTTTGGGGAACGCGGCAGCGGACGCTGCCGCCAAGGAGGCTTCCTATTTTCAGAAATATGACGCAGGTGAGTACATGCTTCAGCATAAGAGAAACTAAGAGCCCCCAGAAGGGTACAACATGATGCCCATATCACAAATACTAGAATTGCAGGAAGGAGCTAGTGCAGAGGAAAAATTGATGTGGACAAAACGAGGGTGCAGCAAATCGGGAACAGACCTACTGTGGCGGCAAAATAACTCAGGAAAAGTGGTAATGCCAATCCAGTTACTAGAAATTGCGTTTCAACAACTACACTTCCCTGCACATAATACCAAACAGCACATTGCAGCAGAAATACAAGAAGACTGGTTCGTGCCCTGTCTCCAGGAGCACGTATCTCGATTAGCAATGGAATGTACAACATGCCAAATATACAATTCAGGAATGACATTACGCACGCTCCGGGGAACAATTCCTAAACCCATTGGTCCATTCAGAGAACTGCATATAGATTATGCAGACATGGGGAAAAGGTGTAATGGCGCACGGTACATGATCGTGGTTGTGTGTCCATTCTCAAGGTGGGCGGAAGCTTGACCATGTGCACTGCCTGATGCCAAAAGCGCCGCCAAGTTCCTAGTAAGGGAAATATTCCCGCGCTGGGGAATTTGTGACGTGATTCGCTCAGATAATGGCACTCATTTTGTAAATGAACTTTTCAAGGAAGTAACTGCATTATTGGGAATAAAACACAAATTGTGTTCGATTTATCATCCTCAAAGTAATGGCATAGTGGAAAAGATGAACGGATTGCTAAAGGGCAGGCTATCAAAACTCTGTTTTCATTGAAAAAGAACTGGATCTACTGTCTGCCCCTTGCGTTATTTGAACTGAGAAATCAGCCAAGTAAAGATCACCATTTGTCCCCGCACGAAATCGTAACTGGGAGACGAATGCACACAGCACACTCCCCGCTGCGCGAACACTCAGATGCACACAGAAGCGCCGCGATATTAGGAGAAGAATTCACGGACTATTTGAAAAAACTAACAAGGGCAGCGCGCGTAATATCAAAGTAGCTCTCCCCACCCTTCACTAGAGAGGAGGGAAACATAACAGGGTCTGTCACAGAACCTGAGCAGCAGCTACAGCTAATGCCGGGCGAACTAATTTATGTCAGGAGTTTTGTGCGTCGATGGAATGCACCACGGTTCCACGGCCCATACGAGGTAGTGTTCTGCACGCCCACAGCTGTAAAAGTGAAGGGCTTGCAGTACTGGATACACTTGACAGATGTGCGAAGAGCTTATAATAATGTGCAAGAGGAGGTAGATGAGGAGGCACAGACAACAGCAACCAATTGAACTGAACAAAATGTCTGAACATCGACTTGTGTGTGTGTGCGTCAGCAATGAACACGAATGGGAAAGTGACTGATGAAGTATTGTTGCATTCTCTTGTTTATTTGTTTTTTTTGTGTTTTGCCCTATTCTGTGATTAATGAAATGATCAAATTATGACTTGTCAACACCCTTGTCTGTGAAACCCCTCCCTACAACCCTACCCGCTTCCATTCCCCGTCAAATATATATTGGCACTGATGGTGCTAGCAAAATGTTTACATGCATGCACTTAATGCACTTTTATATCTCAAACAGGAGTTTCCATGGCATCTAACGGGCAGCCTGCAACGGATAGAATTAATAGAATGAGAGAATTAGTACATGAGAGATGCAGATATTCGTATGAGTGTGGATTATCTGTATGCATCGCATTGTTTTTTATGCTAATGTTTGGCCTGGTTACATATTGGTTTGTAGCGTTCATCTCCATCGAGATGAACGAGGGGGTAGGGATTAACAGCACTGGGATTAACAGCACTACTGGGACCAATACAACTGCAAGTGTCAATACTAGGGAAGGTGATTTTTTGATAGGGGACGGAACTAAACTTGTATGGGGTTATCATACCACACCATCCAGTGCTGTCATCTTACAAAGAAAAAAGCCACAGGGTGGAATGCAGAACAACACAGTGTCTCCACCAGGGGTATCTAATTACAATGCCCACAGTTTAAATGACCGAAACCCGGCTGCCATATCATGGTTGTATAACACCCCCACCAGCCAGCCTGCCCCCATACTAAAAAACAACCTGCCGGATAACGTCAGGGAGGAAGAGGAAAAGCTACTAGCAATACACAAAATATTATATGATGCATGGGCCAAGGGGGGCGGGAATGAGAAAGGGGGGTCTAGTTTGTCCCTTGCCCAGGGAATTGGGAAGTACATGAGGAACAAGAACAACAGACGGAAGAGGGAAGCAGGGAGGAGGAAGTATGATGAGTACTATGGGCTAGGTTTAGATAAGATGGAAGACCCACGACACCCCCACCAAACAAATAAATGGTATGCGGATATGAGTGCCACAGCTAAACAAACAACAAATGAGTGCTGCTATGTCTGCTCCCTCATTCCTCACGCTTCAGGTACACCCAAAGTATTGTTACCCAAAGAGTTGCCAATTATAGATGCCCAATGTCTCCTTCATCTCACGTTATGCAGGATTAAGAACACCTTCCAGGTACATGGAGTTACTTTTCAAATGCTGCAGAACGAGAAGACTTGCTACCCGAAAACGGCAGGGGTGGTATGTCTGGAACAACCATTTTTTGTAATACAAGGGACACTCTTTTCTGAAAACAAAGAAGTACTGTGCAAGGCGGAAGCACTGAGAGGCGTGGCACCAGAGAAATTGCAGTGGATAGAAGAAACATGCACACCAGTATGGAAAGAACACATTTCAAAACTAACTTGGGTAACCGCCATCGAAAAACCTTTCAAACTACAGAGCGAAATAGACTATGAACTATGTTTTAAAGGAGAAGGGAAAAACCCCATGGGAACGAACAAACACTGCAACAAGACCCTCACCATCCCAGATCTAAGAAAAGGGACTGCGACCCTTATGGACACGTACTGGGTATGCGGCAACCAGACATACCTACACCTCCCCCCGTCATGGAGTGGCAGCTGCTCAATGGCCACTCTGCACTCAGCCCTAATGGTGATACCAGAAAGCCACATCGATGGGAGCAAAAAGACACAGGAACGCATGCAACAGAGTGTGGCCCAACCAACTGCAGAGTCACAAATGTATGTCCTGTCTTCCGGAAGCAAGGGAGAGGTGCTGACCCGTAACAGACGAGCATCAAATTACATATCAAAGGCATCATCAGAACTATTGGCTCAGATCCCAGACAAATATCGATTATTCAGCTCAGCAGAAACATTTTTTGCCTCGCTCGTCTCAAGTGTCCAAGCAAGGGCAAACGCAAAATGGCTCCAGATAACCTGCTGGGAATTGATTCAGCTGGCAAACGACACTGAAGAAGGGTTCAACATAATAAAGGTGGAACTAAGAGCTTTACGACTGATGACCATGCAAAACAGGTATGTCCTGGACCTGTTGACGGCGATGGACGGAGATGTTTGCCGAAAAATAGGAAGTGCCTGCTGCACTTTCGTACCTTCTGAAGACGCAGAGAACGGCTCCCTGTCCCATGTGATCGAAGCAGTCCACAACCTAGGAGAAAAAATGAAGATGGAAGGCGGAGCAGAAGACAGTACGTGGTTCGACAACATCTTCTCCTGGGTCCCCTCATGGCTTGGAACTACTGTGAAATTTTTGATGCCAGCTGTGGTGTTCCTCCTTTTTATTTTTTGCCTGTGCCAGGTGGGTCTTCGATGTTGCACTAACGCAGTACCTAATGGTGCAATGATGATGGTGACAATGGGCAACACCCGTGGGACAATACAAAACATGCAGGAAGTACAGGTCCAAACAGGAACAGATGACACACCAAGATATCAGCTAGTGCCTATTTATCACGACAAAGATATCATAGATAAAGCATGGCACACCACCATTCGAGAGCCCCGTGTATTAGAATGGTACCAGGAGGTGTGGGTAGACTTGGCGGGAGATGGCGGATGTATCTACCTGACTTGTACCCCAGATGAATATGTCAGAAGAGGGGAAAGCTTACGGGGGTTGTGCAGAGCATGGATGCCCATAAAAGGCACACCTGCATGGGACGAGGCAGTGATGGACGAAGCAGAATGTAGAAGGTTGGAGGATTTAAAGTATTCGTTACTTAAGTAACGAAAGGGGGGAAATGTAGGGGAGGAGTGGTCCAAAAGACCCCCCTTGCCTACACCTCCACCCCAGGTGAGGGCCATGGCTCATCGTGTGTCCCCTCCTACCACCAGGGCCCCGGTGGTGGATGGCTCACCTGCTGAGAACATTGCCCGCACGTATTGAATTTAGCTAGGCCGCAGAAACCATTTTGTCTACTAAACATGGTGTGAGCTTAGCGCACTGTAGCGCGGCCCCCACCCTCGGAGAGTTTCAGACATCCCTGTGGCCGCAGCACCCTGGCAGATCCGCTGCGAGCACGTTCCCACGAACAAGACGGACATGAGCTAGCGTAATACACTAACATTGTAACAGTTCACCTTCCGCAGTGTATCATCGCTCCCAGCATGACCCGGCCAGTGGGCCTGGACAATGAAAAGACCAGTAAAATGATCCTCAGATGGCAGAAAGTCTCTACATATTAATGCCAAGACCACTTGCAAAGTATGCTCGTCTCCACAAAATCTCTTATATTACAAAAACCTGTAAAATGTATAAACATAAGAAAGTATGCTTCCATGATATAAGCAATGGCGAGCCCACACCATTGCAGTCGGGTACTAATACTGAAGGAGCATTCCAGGGATCTATTTGTTACGTGTATCACTGGGAAACTTACACTTCATGGTTTTGCGCCATAACCGGACTAATGCTGCTAGAGTACACGAGAAGACGAATGTAACCATACAGAGGGCTCATGTGAAGGATGCGCGAGAAGGCGCTTGTCATGTGTGCATGTCTAGGCCCCACATGTGCCACCACCGTCACGAACAGTGGCGGGTTACTTTCTATGTACTCCACCAATCCTAATTCTACCTCACTTACTGCAAATATATATGCATATAACTAAATACTGTAGTTGTTAAAACATAATGTATGAATAAGGTGCTCAGTCTGGGTATAATCGAGACACATCCAGCAAAGTTTAAATGCATGTTTCAAAATGATTTGAATAAGTATTATAGAGTGTTCAAATGTTTGTGATGTTTTTACCTAAAATCGGCAACACACGAGGGAGATACCTTTGTGAAATACATGCAAGGCCATTCCCCCTCCCACCCTGCGAAGGCTGCCAAGGCATGAGCGCAGAGGCCGCGCCGCGCTGCTTTACCTCCCCCAACCAGACTGGAGCCGCTTCAAAGATTTGTAGCCCCCTCTGCAGCACCCAAGGCCACGGCCCGCCACCTGCATTATTTACAGCACAGCAGTAAACCTCTGCCTGAACACACACTTCCAAAGGTGCCCCCTCGTAAACCCCACAACCCACCAGATCATCTTAGACTTATGGCCCTGTGCAATCAGGACACCCAACACTTTGACAACACACAGCGGCGCATCCATAACAACTTCTAACAAGGCAGAAAGACCTGTACCGCCCGTCCCAGGCCCTGAAGCTTAGCACCTCGACCTATGGCCCCGGTCAACAGGACACTGGTAACCATGTCCTGACGTATTACTTCCAGACCCCTCACAAGGTACATTCCTCCTGTGTTGCATTAACCTGTAGTATAACCTATTGGAAGATTTACTAAAGAAGATAATATTGAAATGACTGAATGACTGCGGTGTGCATGGCATAGGGCAACCAAGTCAGGAAAAGACATTCATCTCTGACACTGGCCACAATGGCACAACAACACCGCCCGGATGAACTCAGCCGACCTGCCAGGCCCAGCCCAACCCACGAGGCTGACCAGTGACGTCTTCCAGCCAAAGCCAACCACATCACAGCAGCACCTATAGTTAGTCGTCGCCACCCAATCCCATTGAACTTGTGCCCCCTATAGTGTGTAGGTTCTTATTACGTTTTTTGTAAATATATACGCCTGTCTTTGCTATTGTCAGACAGAGTGCTCTCGGAGTTTGCAGAGTTCTTTGCATGCCCTATTCTGATTGATAAACTCCCATTTAAGCTCACCCGCACTCTGTCTTGGCTTTATTCCCGATTTGGGAGAGTCCCTTATTGTCTCTCATTGCGGGGAGGATCGTGCTGGTCGGGGACGCTTGCATTCAATGTTCTCATATATATTGAGTTGTTGTAGGGGTTTTGGTAGTGGGAATAATTCCAAATTATTTGTGATAGCACGTGAAGGAGTTTTGTTGTTGTCAAGTTTTATAGTGCAGTAACTGCAAAGTATTAAGGGGTCAGTTATTTCGTATTTGTTTCCTGCTATAAGGTAGAGAGCTAATTCAAACCATTTAGAATCTTCATTGTCTTCTATTTTGTATGTTAGGTCTACAGTTTTTGTGTTACATTTATAAAAAGTTCTGCGGCAACACACACACACATGGTTTGGTACTTCAGCTGATGTACTTTTAAATTTTAGTATTTCTTTTTCGTATGTGTTTAGTAGAAGGTTGCCATGCGTAGAATTGTTGCTAGTCTGTTGCAAAGCTATTGCATTTTGTAAGTGGCTTTCACTTCCAGAATATTTTTTCTGGATATAGTCGATTTCTTTGAGTAGGTCTTTGGCTGTACCATGTAGAAGAATGTTATTTAAATTGGATAGTGCTAAAGCAGGACTTTTAGCATAGTACAGTTTATAGACTAGATTTCGTATAGTCGAATGATGCGTTGATATCATTTTGATATGATGGAAGGTGGTTTTGCAAATAGGTCCTGAAATGCAGGCTAATGAATGTCCTTGTAGTCCTGTGTATTTGCGCACTGGACAGGTATCCATATTTTGCAGCAGTTTCATTTTGATTGTGTCTTTGCCTTTCACATACTGATTGAGGAATTGGCGTCAAGACTTGAAAGATTTTTTGGGAATGTTACACATTGACGTGCATGCCATTTGTATAATGGACGTTCTGGTTCAGTCGAATGGAGAGTTAATTCTGAGTTTTCTGGGGATATTTTTGTAAGCAGTATTTCTTGTTCCATTATGGTATTATTATGTTTTTCATAACCTTGTCCACTGCTATGTTTGGCAATTGTATTTGTTTGCTTTTGTTTGTATGTTTCTTCATTAAAATAAGGTTCCGTGCTTGTGGTGTGACTCCATTCACCAACACAGATATTTAAGAAGTTATTTTTGTTGCCATTTCGTTTATTGAGAAGTCTTTTTTGTAATTTAGTCATTAGTTTCGTTAGTGGTTTCATTTCGTTTAACGCTAAATTAAATAACTTTCTTTTGAGAAGGATTGCACTGTCTATCAAAGCTTCTAAGATTAATTTTCTACGGTAGGTTGTAAGGGTTGTCCATGATTTCTCTCCTGTTTTTATAAGATTTTGAAGGACTCTGTGGCGGAACATTTTTGCTAAAATACCATTTTTGGTATGCTTACTTGGCACTATATCAAGATTTATAGGAGCAGTTTTATCAGTAGTGGTAGCTGAATTCTTGTTAATTATTTTCTGTTTTGTTTTACATTTGGATAGAGGAGGCAAGGTTTCTGTGCTTGAAGCTTGTTTTGTTTTGCTAAATGACTGTATTAGCTGTTTTGCTTGAACTTTTTGTACAAATTCTGCTAGAGATGGATGCTTATTTTGGACACTTCTATTTTCATTTGCTCTACTTCTGCGTTGCTTTCTCTGGACTTGCTTTTTGGTAGGCATTATTTGGGGTCTGTTGAAAAAAAAATAAAGAAGGTATGGGTTGGGCTGTTCTGCAATGTATGTGTGCTGTGTGCATGAGTGTCTAGTATGATGGTAAAGATGTATGTGATGGTGTGTGATTGTGCATTGGGCAACTACAATTAGTTGGGATGGCTATTCTTGAATTTGTGTGTTACTATACTGGGGTTCAGATGACAGTAGAAAGTAAGCTAGTGGTGAGGAGAAGCACACACAGTAAATCTAATGGTATAGAATTAAAACAGTTCTTTGTTCTTCAATACTAACATTCTAGGGGCTGAGTTATGTCATTTGTGCGCCGAAAAACAGGGATTTGTGTGCCATTTTGCCTGCAAAACCCTGTTGTACAAATGGGGATTTGTGGGCAGAATGGTGCACAATCTCTGTTTTTTGGTGCAGAAATACCATGAATGAATACCACGGTGTGTTTGAGTAACAGTAAAAAATATTATGGTGGTATTTAACTTACTTTTTTGTGTGGAATGAGCAGGTTTCTTCTGATTTGTTGTTTGTACTTCAGATTCTGCTGCTGCTTTTCAGAACAGTGGTCTTCACTGCAATTGTAAAGGAAAGAAGTTAGTAATTTTGTGTGTTTATAGCACTGATGTTAATGTAGACATAGTGTGTGCATACAATTTTGTTTGACTATGTGCAGTCTTTATATTTTACTTTAAATATGTTAGTTTAACATGCTTTGCAAATGTGTGTAAAAGAAATTAAATAGCAGATACGTTTGGAAGTGACAGTTGGTTATAGCAGATGGGAAAAATGACAGTAAGTTAATTTTATAGATTATACAGGTTAAAAGGCAGTTAATCTGTTTATATGCATTTACAAGAATTGTACATGTACTTTACAGAAAATATGCATACCTGTAGTTTGTGTTCATGCATATGGATATGCATGCAGCTGCAAGTAGAAATCTTGGAGACTTGTACAGTAGTTCTTGTAGTAGGTGCTTTCCAATAATATGAACTTGTACTCAGAGTGATTAACAGTACATTTGAAGTGCTGATCTCTGATGATGGAGTTAGATGTAGAGGTCTTGGATCTGATTGGTGGATGGTTGTGTGACTGTTTAGCTGTATCCAATCAGGGAATAGCACAGAGAGTGAAGTGGAAATGGTAGAAGGGCTGTCCATGTTACGATATGTCCGCGGACATGGCGGTAGTCCACGGACATCGCGTGTTACATACAGGGATTTTGGGGTGGGGAGGTATGCAAATGAGAATGAGCAGAGGAAGAAATTGGTCAGTAAAGTTTAGTGGGTGTGTTGTGTCAGGAGAGAGTTTGTCAGAAAGTATTTTTCCTGAGAGAAGAACAGATAACTATGGCTGTGTGTTTCAGAAAACAGATTGTCTGGATTTTGGGAGATTTGTGGATACATTGGTTGAAGGTGCATGCAGAAAGCTGTGGAGTAGCTGTAGATAGTGGATTCCCGCATGTGGAAGTGCACTGGCATGGAGTGCGTGGAATGAAGTGGCTGGACTTGCTACCTCTCTGTGCTACTTTGGAGACAGAGCATCATCCAGATATAATGATAATTCATAGTGGAGGGAATAGTTTAGGACATGTGTCTGGAATTTCTTTGCAATTTGCAATGAAAGAAGGACTTGGGAATGTCATGGACATGTTTCCAAATTATCAAGTAATTTTTTCTCGGATTGCACAGAGACAAATGTGGCTGCGTTTTTCTTCATTTGGTCCATAAATGGAGAAAGCGAGGCGCAATGTCAATAAGGCTGTTTGTGCCTTTCTAAGAGATGTTGGCATGTCCTCTTTTCACAATGAAAATATTTTGTTTCGTAGCACATACATTTTTCTCAGAGATGGAGTCCATCTTACTTATGCTGGCAATCAGATTTTTCTGAGAAATGTACAAAATGCATTGCAGCCTTTTTTGGAATTACAGCCATCCATTTTGCAGTAGGTGTTGACCATTTCAAGTTTTTCAAACACAAACAAACACCACCAAAAGGCTCTCTTCAGAGCCACCATTTCCTCCCAGAGAAAAGTGCAATGGTTATGATAGGGCAGCACCCCAAAATTTTAGATGTCCGCAAACTGTCCGCGGACTTCTAAAAAATACACAGGGCCCTGCTCCATTTATTTGCCACTTCTATTTTTAAACTGTGAAAGGCGGCTCTGAAAAGAGCCTTTTTTATTTTTGTTGTTTTATATTTTTTTGGGTTTTTTACACATGACACACTAGGAGAGGAGGGGAAAGGAGGGTAAGGGGGGACACCAACCACGGGGATAAGAAAGGGCGGGTGGAGAGAGGAAGATGTAGAGTGGGCCTTACTTAGGTAGTGGGCAGGTCTTCTCGTGCTCTGAGACCGTAGTCTCGAAAGCACTATGAAGTCTCTCCCCCCTGCAGAGTACTGTGTCACAATACATACACACAACTGTGACCCTCGAAAGGTAAGGGTCATCAGCATTGCGAATGGCCTGTGAGGCAGCTGGAGGAATACGCTCTCCCACAGGAGTGTTCCTTGTGGTGACAGGATCGGAAACGGAGGATGTAGTAGAGGAAGTCAACCGCCTACCCTCCTCGCAAGGTACAACCTTGCGAATGGCCCCACCGTGGAATGACCTTAGGTGTTGCTTCATAGTTGTCGTACCAAAGCTGTACGAACCAAGCCTCCCACGACTGAGCACCATTTTGCACTCTTTGCAGGTGACTTTGTCCGCACGCGCTTTGGATACGTTACCATGAATGGTAAATAACCGCCACACCCAAGAGTCACGGCAAGTGCTGGTAGTAGGGACTTCCACTACCTCATCCTCTTCATCCTCTTCATCCTCCTCTACATCCTCACTCCTGTTCCCCTCTTCAGGCCCTTGAGGATGTGGTGGTGGTGGGGTGGTGCTAAGGCAGATGTAGCACCAGGTGGAAGCAGAGGATCCATGGTTGAAAAATCAGGAAGATTGGCAGCCAAAGTACAGTGTTCTGTCAGGTAGCCAGAAACACGATGAGAATGAGCTCTGGTGTGTGGCCTTTTATAGGGGTGCTGGTGCGCGCTTCGCAGACACCTGCGCTGTCCACGGACAGATCAAACACAAAAAAAGGCTAGAAAAGTATGTAGAAAGTCAGGATCATTGCCTGGGACATGTGCTATGGTGATTTATTATTATAAAATATTGTGGATTGACTGAAAAGGTACTTTTAAATTGTTCGGGGACACGAACAGTGTCCGCAATCAGAACACATGCTTAGCGTGGGCACGGTCACATGATGGCATTGCGAACATGTCCGCAAAGGGAATGGGTGTCCGCAGGACACCAAATGCACGGGAACGGTTTTGCTCATGCGCGTTGGTGTTCTACGGACAGTGTTCGCGTCCTCAAAGTAATTAAAAGTGCGACACAAGTGTGCTGGACAGCTACGGACAGGCGCAGCGTTCATAGGATTTATGGATGTGGTGCGCATGTGTGTAGATAGTCTATGGGCAGTGTTTGGGTCCTGAAACTAATTAAAAGTGTGACATAAGTGAAATGAACAGTTGCGGACAGGCGGTTGTTCTTAGAACAGTTACAACTTGTCTATGAACAATACGGACAGTCATAGCGTCCTCAGGACACCCCCATTTCATTTATTTACGAACATCCCAAGACACTTGATGTGTTCTTGGAATAGTTTTAACCTGCCTACGAACAGTACGGACAGGTATAGTGTCCTCAGGACACCCCCATTTCATTTACTTACAAACATTTCAGGACACCTGTGTTTTTCGTGGACACCAAAACTGACTTTTTTTAAAAAAAAAAGCACAAAGGACTAAATTAACACACACATAAGATGTATTTTTCATTATATTATATATATATGTACAATTTATGATAGCGAAGGGGAAGCAGAAAATGACACAAACACAGGGGAATTGTGGTTTTCAAGAGGATGGACAGGAGAAGATGAAGGGATGGAAGTCTCATCAAAACGTTTTTCTAAGCGGGGAGTGTTTGGGGATATTTGACTGGGATATGGAGAGGGGGTACAGGTACATGTTGCACAATGGTATCTAATTTTTTCTTTTATATGGTCCTCCACAAAATCTTTCAAAAGGTGGAAATTTGTCATGAGCTTGTTCATTTTTTCTTCCATGCGCTAGAGAGTTTGTTCTAAAGTATCTTGTTGTGTGTTGTTTTCTATGTTTGTATGGTCTGTTAAAAATATACATATATATATATATATATATATATATATATATATATATATATATATATATATATATATATATATATATATATATATATATATTAAGTGCACATAAAGTAATGCTTATTAATTTGGTTATATAGAGAAGTATCTACCATTAGTTTCACTATCTTCAGACATTTCACCATGTGGGAAATTCTCCTCAAGCCATTTTAAAGTATTTGACATTTCTGTGAGGAAAAAAAAAAAAAAAAATATATATATATATATATATATATATATATATATATATATATATTACTTTTATTGTATGTAATATAGACATTTAAGAAATACATAAGAAAAAAGAAGTTTACTTACTAGATTGTGGTAAGTTGTCGTCTCACTGTTCTACAGGTCTGCTGTTGCTCCTAGTTGTGCAGTTTCTGTGAGGCAATTATGTTAGAAGCATATCTTTCTTGTTTTGCTAGATTCCATTTTAGTATATATGGTATTTAAATGGATAGTTCATGTATTATATATATAGGTTCTACTTCTAATTTATTATACATATAATGTGTTTGTGTATTGGTTTTTCAACTTGCGCAGTGTTCATATGGCATGATATAACAATTTAAGATACCCCTGAGTTTTTGGGTAGTGTTGCTGTTGTCCGCGTCCATCCGCAGACATTCGCACAGTCCGCGGACATCAAAATCTCTAGCTGGGGGTTCAGTATGTTCTATGTTACATATATATAAAGTCAGGGATATTATGGTTAAGTTGCACTTCTAAAAACCTATGAAATTCAGTAAAAAAACGTTGTTAAAGGGACGTTATGGTTGTTGCGCTACTAAAAACCTATGAAATTCAGTAATTCAGTAAAAAAACTTTGTTAAAGGGACGTTATGGTTCAAAGTAAAACCGAAAAACCCTTGAAATTCTCCAGTTATGGTAAGCTAAGCAACCATAACTCTTGCCACCGTGCACTGCTAAGACTAACACTCAGGACATCAAAGATGACATCACAAATGTCATTGATGACATCACATGTTTGGCTCCCCCTTTTTTCCTTTTTAAAAATGACCAAAAAGTAGGTCACAAAAAATTAGTGATATCTATGTCCGGTCCGTGGACACACTTCCCTGTTCGCTCTGCGGACAGTGTCCTGATTGGCTAATTAGCTTGCGTCATGTCCGCGGACATGCAACGTGTTTGCTGATTGGATGGTGAGGAGCGTGAAGTGCGTCAGATTTTTGGAAACGGCCACCATCTTGGATTCGCAGACAGCGGCCGATGTCCACGGACATTGCGGTAAAAACATATGAAAAAACACAGCATTCCACTTGTCAAATTTATCAAATAATTTCTGGGGAGGTGAGGGGTGATGAGGATGGGATGGGATATGGCTGCAAGAAGCAAATAAATGAGTGTTTTTGCCGCAAAAGTCAGCGAACAGTCCTGATGTTTGCCAACAGTCCTGTGAAAGTTCGCAAACACCTTAGCATTACAGGGTTGGTGACATGCAGTTCTTGGATGGCTTATAACTTTGGCGCCACTTGATGGAACTGCATGAAATTTTACATGTATATTCCTGGGATGATTCTGAGTGAGTTTGGTGGGATTCTGTCATCAATGACATTTGTGATGTCATCTTTGATGTCCTGGGTTAGTCTTAGCAGTGCACGGTGGTGGCGCGAGTTATGGTTGCTTAGTTTACAATTTCAGGGGTTTTTCGGTTTTACTTGGAACCATAATGTCCGTTTAACAAAGTTTTTTCTTTGAAATTCATAGGTTTTTATTAGTCCAATGTAACCATAACGTCCCTTTAGCAAAGTTTTTTCAGTGAATTTCAAAGGTTTTTATTAGTGCCACTTAACCATAACGTCCCTTTAACAATGTTTTTTCATTGAATATATATATATATATATATATATATATATATATATATATATATACAAAATGGCATCCACAACAATGCAGAATCCACCTTTCGTTATTGGTGAGTCTTGCTGAATTCTACAGTTTTGGTTGATTTCATGAATCTGGTTTATTTTAGAAATATTAAGGATACCTGCATATAAACATATAGCATTTTCTTGTTGTTTAAAGGTTCACAAGAAATAATTCACATTGATGTTATTTGTACCACACTTAGTCACGTACCAGGTGTGATGTTATCAGGTAACCAATGCAGCGTCATGACGTCTGTAACCAAAAGGAAATAAATATGGCTTAAAGCCCGCAGGGGCACAGGAGACGCATACAATCTGGGGGGCACAGGGCACAACTTGGGGACTTTGCTACAGACACAAACCAACCCATATTCAGACCAACATAAGGCAAGGCCAGTAGAGTGCCGAAGACTTAGTAGCTCTACAAATAACTGGTGTTACTGTTGCCCAACTCACTGGAACTTAGTTCTGGCACTTGTTCTTTATTATTTTCCATGTAAACACACAGCTTGGGCACTACACAACCATACAATCTGCACGCACCGTATTTATGACTCTCCACACATTGTGTGTGCACCATTCCAAAACGCCTGCACACACAATGTGAGCACCATACCAACTGCTTTTCACACACATGTTCATAAATCTTATCGCTCTGCACACACTGGTACACCATAGCAACTGATTAACACACACCCTTTGTGCACTACAACTACAGTTCTGCACACACTGTATCATCTGCGCTATCTACATCGGGTGCACATAACGGTTTAACAGCATAAACCATGTATGCATTATACCCACCATTCGACAAACACCTAGTTCACGATTCCTATTCCTTATTGCGAACATTGATCACCTTTGCAGGCCCTATGTGATTGGTCCATCGAGCTCTCTGAACAATAATCATGTGCACCATACCTACGATTCCTCACACAAAGTGTGTATCACACCAACCAGTCTGTACACACACTATGTGGGCAGCACACCGAGTGCTCTGCAAGCAGCATGCATGCAAAATTCTCAGCTCTCTGCAAACATTATGTGCAGCACATCATCTACTCAGCAATCAGAATGTGAACCATATCTACCTCTTTGTGTATACCTTATGTGCCTAATACCCAACTACTACTCTGTGCACACAAACTGCACCATATTGATATTTGTACACCCGCCATGTGTGCATAATACCTACCACAATGTACAAATCAAAGGCCCCATCCCTACTCTGCCTACAATACAAAATTAATATTTTTGTATTTATATAGCGCGTTTGCCAAAGCGCTGCACATCGATCATTTACATACAATTACTAGCACCAACTGAAGTTGTTACTTATCTATCCATCTCGGAAAGATAAAAGACTGAGTTGGCCTTGCAGGGATGCCAACCTGCAAACTGCAACCTGCAGATCCAACACAGATTTCCGCAGCGAGCATGCAACCCATCCAGCTATCTTACCGGCCATATACTCAAAAACCATCCAAAGCCCTGGCCCAACCATTACAGGAACTCAGCTTCCTACAAAAAATCCTCACCCCCACCCACTGCAAAAGACGCACCCTTGATTGGCTGGTAGATCATAACTGTGGTATAGACGTTAGCTCCAACACTCCTACCCCGTGGTCTGACCACGACCTTATACACTCCTTCCTACCGACCGTTGCCTGCTCACCTAAATATCTCAGCCCTATCCCACCTGCACTAGCCAGAAGTGCACGGAACCTTACAAAAGAAAGGATCCTCCCTCACCTTGACTCGCTAAACCTCAACCTCCCAACTTCCCCAGACTTCTCGGTTCTGGCGGACATCTACAACACTACCCTGACCACAGCAGTCACCTTATCTTCCTACAAGACCCCAGCCACCCAATACAAGAAAGCAATAATGACAGGCAAATGGTCGTCCTACAATGAAAGCATCACCAACGCCACCTCCGAATCCAAGGAACTCTTTGCCATCTTCAAAGAGCTCTCCACCCCAGCTACTAAGTCTCATGAGATTGTCAAAGACCAAACCTGGTGTACCAGAGTACAGACAGCTCTAGTAAACAAAATTGAGCTACTGCAAAAGAAAATAGAAGAGCATAAAAAAACCTCTCCTAACAAGCCAACCCAACTCCCCGCCTAGATACTAAAAGCACTCCTAACAACGTAAACCATTCTCATTCATGGAGGTCACTGAAACTGAAGTATTAGATATAGTCAACAAAATCAAGCCATTTAACTGCAAAGGTGATGCCTGCCCAGCCAAACTAATCAAAGACTGCGCAGAAACCTTCACCCCCTTCCTAAAAACGTTCATTAACTCATCCTTCAAAATCAGCTCAGTTCCCGACAGCCTTACAGAAGCTTGGGTTCGCCCACTCCTAAAAAAAACCTTCTCTGGATCCTGAAATAGCCAATAACTATAGGCCCATCACCACCGTCCCATTCTTGCTCAAAACTTTAGACAAGGTGGCATACACGCAAATTCAGCAATTTTTGGAAGAAAACAAAATCCTAGGTAAAAGGCAATCAGGATTCCGCACATGCCATAGAATGGAATCTGCCCTTCTCGACCTTAAAATCCAATTAGGCGGCATTATGGACAAAGGTAAACCGGCACTTCTCCTGCTAGATCTCTCGGCTGCCTTTGATCTTTTAGACCATGATATTCTTGGCAAGCAACTAATAAATGTGGGCCATTTCTCTCCTCAAGCCACAGCTTGGATTGAGTCATTCCTCAAAGAGAGACTCATGAGAGTATTCTCAGACTCTGCCTGTGCCTCTCCTACCACCATACACTGTGGAGTTCCACAAGGCTCATGCACGGCACCCAACCTCTACAACATTTTCACCCTCCCCCTTTTCAACAACCTGTATCAACGTGACATAGCCTACACAAAATATGCCGATGATACCCAAGTCCTACTCCCCCTAACCAGCATATACAAACAAGACGCTATTGCACTAACATTTAGACAGCCATACAAACATGGATGGCAGCAAATGGCCTCTGTCTCAATGGAGATAAAACAGAGATCCTCGTGGTAGGCACTAAAGAAACACTGAAGAAACTCTCCCCCAATACAGCACCTTTAACATTGATAATACCACCATCACAGCGTCATCATCAGTCAAAACCCTATGGGTACATTTCAACGCTTCCCTGACCATGACATGCCAGGTCAATGCAATAGCCTCCTCCGCTGCCCTCTCCACAAAGCTCATCAATGGCGTCAAGCCCTTCCTATCAATCAAAAACAGCTTATCAATTGTCAGAGCCACAGCAGGTACCAAGCTCGACTATGGCAATGCACTTTTCCTTGGCACATCAGCCAAAAACATCAACAAGCTCCATGTGACACAAAACAATGCCCTCAGAGCAGCATTGAACATTCCCAAAAGGGAACATATTTTCCAGGCCAAGAAAGACGTGCACTGGTGACCTATCAGAGAACGCATCCTCTTTAAAACAATGGCCCTCACACACAAGTGCCTATCACTTAACACCCCTCCCTACCTCTCAGAAAGGATCAGCGCAACTGGTAATACAGACCCATCAGAAAACATCCCCCCAACCTGATCTATGTCCCCTCCTTGAAAAGGGTAAAAGCAGGAGGATCCAGCTTCCAACATCTAACACCGTAAATTATGGTGCCGTAATTAGCACCAAGTTCCCTTAGCGAGTAGGACTTTAACGCCTGCAAAAAGTAGGCGTTAAAGTGTGAATCGGCGTTAAGGGTTTAACGGCGCCGCAGCCTCTTACGGCATCGTTAACCCCTTAACGTCAGGGTTGTAATGAGGCCCATAGTGTTAAAGGTAAATCATCTAAAAGTACATTTTACATAAAAAGAACAGGAGACGCAAAATATATCAATGATTACAATGCAATCATTGCCCTCTTATCGAATGCAAACATAGATGTGCAGTACATTGCACACAATTCCACTGCAGTTGCACGATATGTTACAGCATACTTAACCAAAGCAGAAAAAACCGAGCTTCAAGACCTCTGGAATGACCTGTCATCAGACAAAACACTGTCTCAGAAATCGTGCAGCTTGGGCATAAAAATGCTCTCCCATAGAGAATGTGGCTCCTATGAAGTAGCAGATCATTTAACCGGTACTACTTTGTATGGAAAATCTGAAAATATAGTATGGCTAAGTCTTGGTCCTGCTAAATCTAGAAAAAGAGTTCTCAAATCATACAACGACATAGAAACAATAGCCAAAAATGATCCCAACAGTCAAGACATTTTGAAAAACAATTTGCTGGACACATACTACCCAAACAGAAGTACCACTTTGGAAACCATGTGTCTATACCACATAGCCCAAAACTTCACATACAAAAATAATATAAAACCCGAAGGAAAAAAAAGGTAGATACAGAGTGACAAATTGTGAAGGCAGCTTAGTAAAACTCACCAAACCAAGTTTAATTAATCATATCAAATTGTCATTAAAGACTCCTCAACATAAAGAACTATATTACATGTGCCTGCTACAACTCTTTAAACCATAGAGAAAAGAAGAAGAAATACTAGATAACTATGACTCCTACGAAGACGCTTTCAAAGCAAATGAAAGCACTACAACCGATGTAAACTTTACACACTACAAAACAATGGGCCTCATTACGAGGTGGGCGGTAAGGGATTACCGGCACTGGTAAGCGCACCGGTAATCCCTTACCGCCCTACTACGAGTTCCCTTTGCGGGACCTTCCTTAACGCCTGGTTTTTCCAGGTGTTAAGGACGGAACCCGTAAAGGGACTCTGTAGCTAATAACATGTTACGCTCACCTGGCTCCCACAGGGGCGTCAATCGGACCCGGACAGCTGCGGTCTCCTCCAACGTGAAGCGTAGTTCAGAGATGACAGACTGGACTGGCCTGCCTAATCTCGTCGGCTTGACCCGTAGAAGTATTCTCCTGCAAGTGGAGAAATGGATTTAGCCACCCGTGGATTCTAGTAATGGCACCCCACTGTTCTCCCCACTAATCACCTCCGATATTCCCTTTCAGTAATCTCACCTTATGTTTTTGAATGATGAGCTCTCCATCCTGCGTGGATACCAGTTACTTCACTGGTTCGAAGGCGTTGGAAGAGTTCCGGATGAATATTGACTCCGAGGTTGGAACCCGTAAGTATAAAGTCCAAAGAGTTCAATATGTCTGATGTTCACTCTTGTCCCATTCCCTTATTGTGTTGCAGCTGGGTTCAAGAGAAGATTGTCTTGTGGCAGCTGATGGCGTTCAGGTAAGAGTCTGTATTACCCAACACTGGCCGGTAAAAAATGCGAGTATTTAACTCATTGTTTTCTCTCTCCTTACAGGTGTGGCGTAAGAAGTTGCGGAAGTTAAAGAATAAGGCCGCCGGTGGTAAATTGGGTAAGTCTATGATGGTAAAAGGGATTGGGCCTCATTAGGACCCAGTCGGTAAGGGGTTTACGGCGGCGTAAACAGCGCCGACCCTTACCGCCTGATTCCGAGGTCCCTTAGCGCCATGGAGGTTTTAACACCTGCTTTTAGCAGGTGTTAAAATCCATGGCGCTAAGGGACCTTGTTGTTAATTACGCCACCGTAATTTACGGTGGCGTAATTAACGCCTTCCCCACTCCCATTATGCCCTATGGGGCAAAAATGGGAATGGGGAAGGGTAAATGGGTTAATGGGGACTTACCGCCCCACTCACCTCAGAATGGGGCGGTAAATCCACCAACCACCATGGCATAAACGTAGTTTACGCCATGGTGGTAAAGGTACGACCAAGGCGGTAACTTACCGGCTGGGTCGTAATGAGGCCCATTGTATTTGTTGGCTCTCTCGGCTCACCTTATATTTCTTTTGTCCCCTACATGATGGAGTTCGGCGAGGAAAATGATGGAGGCAGCGCCGAATCGAAAAATGCTGTGAGGACTGGTGAGTATGGCGTGGCGCTGCAGCTGGCGATGCAACGCGTGCAGAAATAATGTCTTTTCCAAGTTCGAAGACGTGATGGATCCGGAATCAGGTAAGGAATTAAAATAATGTCTGTGTTCTAACCTTTCCTTCTTCTTTCCTCTTTTTCTAGGAGCTCTGGGTTTGAGGCGGGCGTGGCAAAAGACTGGATGCTGACTGCAGGCACGGTGAGCGTTACGCTGCTGGATGCAGAATAACGCGAAGCATGTGCTGCTGTTCGGGTGTGGTTTAAATAGCCTTCAAAGTAGTCCCAGGTAAGAAGTTCCCCAGAACCACACCCAAGTAAAAAATTGTCCCTGAACTAAAGTAGTCCCATTCAGGCCTCACGTTGTCTTGACTTCATTGCAGCATGGTCTGCATGAGGTAAGTAATGTACATGAGCCTGGCGCCTGTGGCGGCAGGACTGTACCCAGACAGCCCCTAGCCGGGGCTGCTGGGCTTTTAGTAAGCATCTGGATGCCTGCTCCCGGGGCTGATGGGCTTGGTCCGGATGCCCGGGGGTAGGCATCATGACATAATGGTACCGCAATTTGCGGTACCGTTATTAGCGCCTTCCCCATGCCCATTGAGCCCTATGGGGGCTGAAATGGGAAAGGTGAATGGGAAATTACCGGTCCCGCCAACCTTGGAATGGACCGGTAATTGCTCCATTCACCAGGGTGGAGTCGGAAGGGTTTTGGAGGCAGCCATGGAGCTTATAGCTCCATGGCTACCTCCAACCTCGTAATGAGGCCCAATGTTGCACAATGAACAGCAACACGTGTAAGAACTCCAGGCCCAACTAGATAAGGACACTCCTGACAGTAGTCAACCTTCTGTAACAGGAGGCCGAGAACCACTGGGACAGCCACTAATAGCAAATGAGGCAGAATTAGCTATGACAGAAGTAGAAAACACCATGTGTCAGTATGAAGATAAAGAAGACTTAACTATACAACAATCAAAACTAAACAATGAGCAGCGTAGCATTTTTCAAGAAGTAACAAAAGAAATTGCACATGGTGTACAGCATGAAAATAAAGAATGCACCTCCCAAAATTACAAACCTATACTACTGTAGGTCAGGGGTGAAGCTGGTTCAGGCAAAACATTCTTAATCAAAATCATCAGCAAGTTCCTTCAACAATTGACAAACAACAAACTGTCAGCTGTTGTCACTGCCCCCACAAGTTTAGCTGCCTACAACATAGGTGGTGTCACTTTACACTGATTACTACTCCTGCCAGTAAAACACCAAAACAAATTAGACTATTACAAACTTTCTACAGAAGCTGCAATTAAACTATGCAGAGTGTTAAAACAAATGAAAATGCTACTAATAGATGAAGTGAGCATGGTCTCCAACCTAATGTTGGCTTTGATTCACCTATGATTTCAAGAAGTACTCAAAACAAACTACGAAGAGCTCTTTGGAGGAAAACACATTATTTTTTTCGGAGGTCTTTTTCAATTGACACCAGTGAAAGGTGAACCTATTTTTAAAACTTAGGACACAAACTCTGCCGTAAAACTGTTGGCAGCATAGGAAATGTCAACCTTTGGCAACATTTCCAATATAGAGAATTAACAGAAAACATGAGGCAATCTGCAGATCTCACTTATGCTAACATCTTAAAAAGTATTAGAGTTGGTACTATCTCAAGAAGCACAAGCAATATTGAACACCCGGCACATTCATGCACTTTATGGCGATAATGCATGTGCTACTGATGTTATGGAACAATTAGCGCACAAAAATGTCAATTGTATGGCCTTAATGCCAACTCTTGCAAGCTGTTTCAAATTCAATGAAACAATGTTAAATAAAGAAATGCAACTAATAATGGAAATTAGAGCCACAGACAAACTAGACATACATGGTATGACACTAACCATGTGTGAGCAAGCCACAACAAGACTAAATAGTTTAGAAAATTCAATCTCCAACACAGCTGGGTTGGAAAAAATATTAAAATTATACTTAAATTGTAGAGTAATGCTTAGACATAACCTTGACGTGGATCAAGGACTAGTTAATGGAGCACTGAGTACAGTTGTTGGCTTTCAAACATACCCACGTGACAACAACATTCAGTTTGTCAATATTCTCTTTGACAAACTTTCAGAAGTGAAAAGGATAGGACGCTCAACAGCTCGATTCCTTCTCTTCAAAGACATGTATCTAGGCAGAGAACAATTTTCTCTAACTCATGCATACGCAGTCACCATTCATAAATCACAAGGTCTTACCCTAGACAAAGCATTGATAGTTATTGTTAACACAGTCTTTAAAGAAGGCATGAGCTACGTAGCACTATCACGCTTACGTATACTTGACAGTCTATTTCTAATCAACTTTGATGCAAGTAAAGTAAATGCTGATATTTCTTGCATATTAGAATACAATAGACTACGTTCACTATACACCCCCATCTAAAAACATATCCTGTTCCACAAAAAGTAAAACGTTGTAAAAGAAAACTAATTCAAACAGAAATGCAACAGGATGTCACTGCAAATCCTCCAAAGAGAGTAAAAGAAGCTAATACTTCATCAATTACCACAACCAAAGGGTGCAATTACCACAATCTAGGGTGCATGGCCTATGGTCTACGGCCTATGGCCATGCACCCAATATTCTAGTCCCTGGCCGCAACCACCGCAGCATATCACACCCATAGATCACACCCATAGAATCAAACATTTTAACTATGCCATATGGGCACTTTTTATGTCCGCGAACAATATGAATGTTCTTAGAACAGTTTTAACTTGCCTACGAACAGTACGGACAGGTATAGTGTCCTTAGGTCATTCCCATTTGTTTATTAACGAACATTTCAGGACACCGCGTGTGTTCTTAGAACAGTTTCAACTTGCTTACAAACAATATGGACAGGCATAGTGTCCTCAGGCCACCCCTATTTTGTTTATTTACGAACATCCCAGGACATTTGATGTGTTCTTAGAACAATTTCAACTTGCCTACGAACAATACGGACAGGCATAACGTCCTCAGGACACCCCCATTTTGTTTATTTACGAACATCCCAGGACACTTGATGTGTTCTTAGAACAGTTTCAACTTGCCTACGAACAATACGGACAGGAATACCGTCCTCAGGACACCCCTATTTTGTTAATTTATGAACATCCCAGGACACTTGATGTGTTCTTAGAACAGTTTCAACTTGCCTACGAACAGTACGGACAGGTATAGTGTCCTCAGGACACCCCCATTTTGTTTATTTATGAACATTTCAGGACACCGCGTGTGTTCTTAGAACAGTTTCAACTTGTCTACGAACAATACGGACAGGCGTACTATCTTCAAGACATCCATATTTTGTTTATTTCCGAAAATCCCAGAACACTTGATGTGTTCTTAGAACAGTTTCAACTTGCCTACGAACAATACGGACAAGCATAGCATCCTCAGGACACCCCCATTTTGTTTATTTACGAACATCCCAGGACACTTGATGTGTTCTTAGAATAGTTTCAACTTGCCTACAAACAATACGGACAGGAATAGCGTCCTCAGGACACCCCCATTTTGTTTATTTACGAACATCCCAGGACACATGATGTGTTCTCAGAACAGTTTCAACTTGCCTACGAACAATACGGACAGGCATAGTGTCCTCAGGACACCCCCATTTTGTTTATTTACAAACATCCTAGAACACTTGATGTATTCTTAGAACAGTTTCGACTTGCATGCAAACTATACTGACAGGTACCGTGTCTTTAGGACACCCCATTTTCATTAACTATGGACATTAAGGACAGCGCTGCTGTCCGCGGTCAGGACGAACACAACAGGGGTGCCTGCCACCTAAATAAATACAACATTTGACCCATCTCTTACTCCCCCACCCTCCCCAAACAGTCTTACATGCCAACACACTTGACTAAATAGTATTTGTCCACCAAGTTTAACCACGCTGTCCGCGGATGTCTGTGGATACAAGATGGCGGGCGTGGCCAGAAAATCTGACGCACCACACGCTCTCAACCACCCAATCAGCGAGCACGTCGAATGTCCGTGGATATGACGCGGATCGCCCAGCCAATCAGGACCCTGTCAGCAGAGCGAACAGGGAAGTGTGTCCAGGGACCGAACATAGATATCACACATTTTTTGGGAGCTACTTTTTGGCCATTTAAAAAAAAACTACTGAACGGATTTTCACCAAATTTGCAAAAGCACGCTTTTGGGGACCAATCCACTGCTCCTGGTCCAGATTTGGTGAAAATCCGTCCAGTGGTTTGGGCTGTAGGCGGGAGTAAAGTTTTTTCCCCATTCAGTCTATGGGAAAAAAATACATTTTGGGACCCCCCTTATAACTTTCCCCCCCCCAGACCAAACCTCACCAACCTTTGCAAAAAGATTCAGTGTGGGATATATACTTTGTTTGCAAAGTTTGGTGAGGATCCGTCCAGTGAGAGCAGAGTTATAAGCCGTCCAAAAAGTGCTCTTCCTATGGAAAGAGCAACTTAACCATAACTACACAGCCACTGCTGTGGCTGTGTAATACATATATATATATATGCTCCAAATGTAAAGCATGTACATACGCTGCTAACAAGACCCACTATACCCATCCCATTTTGGGTACTAACATTAAGATTGCATCCAGAATTACTTGCGATACTGATCATGTGGTATATGTTCTTAACTGTCCTTGCAACAAGTGGTATGTGGGCAGTACCAAAGGCAAACTGGAACTTAGGATACTTCAACATATTCGGGCCATCAGAAATATTGACTCCAATTATCCGATGGATTTGCATTTTCAGTCCCAACATGACAGTAAACTTGAGGGTTTTTCCTTTTTTGGGATCCTTACAGTACCCAAGTCACCAAGAGGAGGCAATCGAGAATTATTGCTAAGGCAACTGGAGACTAAATCTATTTTGGACCTTGAGACCAAGAAACCCAGGCGTCACAACCTGGATGAAGAATTATATATACTAAGAGCACACATTTTTATGTATTTTTTGCATGCATTCTTGTTGCTCTTCTAGGTTCCCTGACATAACATTCTCCTTTTGCCATATGTTAATACTATTATTCTATTATTCTATTTTGCCTTAGACATCTCCTTGATACTTTTTCTGATATTTTTTCTGATACATTTTTGATATTTTTTTGATACTTGTTTGTTGGTGATTTCTTCATAAATTATGAATGGCCTGCTCTGTATTTCTATCTGGTTTTAACATGTATTTTAGTAGGGAGTATATCTATCTCTTTAGATTGATAATCATGTATTATACTGTCTTTTACACAGTGTTTTTTGGACTCTTTTAGACACAGTCTACTCATATTGCATTTGCCTCGTATTTTGAAATCATTAACTATATGTTTAGGGTACTATGGATAATATAGGTACACTGCATTTTTATGAGTAAACGGGCCTATATAACATGTATGCACTATTTAGGTGAATTTTAAGGAATATTAGGAAAGCTATGTGCCCCTTAAATTGGAGCATTTTTATGGTCTATGCACTTTGCACTTTACTATGGATCTATATATGTTTTTATCATTCTCTAGCTGTCCATGGCTGCACGCCCTTCTGCCATCCTCCTTGTTCTATATGGGAGGTCAGGCTGGTTTTTAAACACTGTGACTACACGAATCGTGCACCCATGGACGTAGAGCACTATGCTCATTATCTTTGCTATACAGAATGAAATGTTGATCCCCATGCATTTCCCTTTGTCTTCCGCCCTTTCTCCTTTCCCTTTACCCTGTTTACCTTTACCTTTACCTTCTGTATTATTGCTGCTATGTACTTTGCACTTTGCACTTTGTTTTTGGCACTTTGCACTCTTGTGCATGCACTAAGCACTTTACCCTTTGTTTAATATTGCTATACGTGTTGTGATTTGACCCGTTCTGCACCCTATCTTATACATGACATGTGCTCTATGTATAGGTTAGACCGAGACTACCAATGATGCAGGCGTATAAATTAGCGGCAATATTTAAATTTGTAAATTACCGTTTAAAGCGCAGCATTCTATTTAATGGTTTTATTTCAGACTATTAAGGTTAGTATGAGGTAACACTTGGTCACTACAACATGGCCGATTGTTTTTCTCTCTACATTGGAGCTACGTGGTCTATGAGACACTCTATACATTGTAACTAGAGAGTTTGTATTGTGTTTATATGAGTCCATTTTCTGTGTTTACCCTACTATTGTGAACAAGCGGTCAGTTGATCGCGAAACGCGTCGATGTAACCTTTTGGTTCTCCCCTGCTATGCACCTTTTATGAATAAAGAACATTTGGTGCTACCTGATTTTTGCCATGCAGCCCCTTATTTGCCAAGTACTGGATTCACTGGACCTGGCTGCTCTTGGGAGTGCATTCCGCAGATTTGGCCCTCTTTTGGGCTTAATTTTCGTTTGAAAATATATATATATATATCTATATATATATATATATATATAGATATATATATATATATATAAAACATCACACACGAACGTGTGACGTTACGAACGTCATGGACGTGCAATAACAAACATACTAGTTGCCGCCGTCGAGATGAAAATCTGAATTAACCAAAAGTATTAAGATTAAATGATTTCTGAAAGGCAACATGTCCAAAGGATTAGCAGTGTTAAAACCATGTGAACTGATAATGCAGACACCTTTAGCCTGCTATGTCTTAATACATGATTAACGGATTTTAGTAGTAAGTAGTAATAAATCCAAACAAAACAAAAAATAAACACTTTGACTGTCTATACAAGGCTTCAAAAACATGTAGTACTAACTCCAGGTCAATTTCAGGTTTGCATAATGGTGATATCAGCTTGTAAATGATGCCAAACCGTAAAGGTATTGCCTATGCTTGGTAAATAATCAAGAAACTGAGCAATACGTTATTTTGTTACCATTGCAGAATAAATGTGAAAACCAGTTTGAACAATGAAATGAATAAGAACATCCGGTAATCTATGGTGGTGGATCGTCATATATGCAAAATTCTAGATTGAATATTCATGTTATTTTTGACTTACTGGTACAATCAGAGAAGTGGGAACAAATAGGGTAAACCACCTAGCCACATAAACAATGTGACAACTGTGAGAAAGCTAAAGTTGTCTCACCTGCTATTCTCTGGGGATCTGTCATCCAGGTGCCCAGGACATGGCCATCGCTTTTGGATCCAGTTCCTGGGGGTGGACCAGTGCACGAGGATCACCTGGATGAGGGGTCTTCGGGGTGTAGAACTGGGACACCGGATGGTGTGACTCGGTATCCCATTCCCTGTAACACCTTTTCCCCATCCTACTATGTCAGATACCTAGAAACTCAACCCCCCGACCCTCGTCCCGACACAAACATTTTCTCACAGACAGCACACCGTGAGTGACAACGGGCTATCAACAGAGCCGTATACCTGACATGTCCCAATACAATGACCAGGCAAGGTCAGGCAATTACTGCTCATTACACACACCTGACTTCCATCACACTTCCCCACGCAGATAAAAGGCGGACCACGAAAACACACTCTGAGCAAGGCAAAGCATGCAAGGAAACAGCAGTTCCAAGATGGCAGGTTAATATGAGGAGAAAGACGGCGAGACCAGAAAGGGGCAAGGAGGGAAGTGATCTTAAGCTTTTCGGAGAGTTCCTTTTGTGAACCTTGGAAAGTAAACCTAGTAAACCTAAGACCGGGAACTAAAGCTGAACAAACCTGCATCGAAGGTACCCAGTGCTCGCCTGCGTCGATAACCAAGCCAGGGAGGAGCGATTGCCACCGTTGTACTGGCCTTGGCTCCTACAACAAACTAGCGTTAGTAAAGACAGCGCAGCCAGTGAGTCAGACAGACTGATAAGAAACCAGCTTGTGTTTGAACCAAGGTTGCAAGCGGCAACATTGTATGAAGAAATCCCAAGAGGACAGTGTGTGAGATGTGTTTGATGAATATGCAAATGTAATTGGAAACCAAGGGAGTGATTGAACTTTGGGAGGCCGAGAAAGATACCGTAGACAGAGTGGTCCGGCGCCAAGTTGGTGCTCATTTGAAAGTCTCTGTTAGGTATCCAACTGATGCTAAGTATTGAAAAGCGAATCTTGAAATCGAAGTGGTCATGCGCAACCCTGCGCATATTCAAAACTCTTTGATAGTTTAACGTGAACTGAAATTGATTCGAACCCCACTGAGGGAAGCCAAAGAAAGTGTGAAATTGGTCCGAGCCTGGCTGAGGGAGACTAATTGTGTAAGAGGATCTGAGCCCGGCTGAAGGGGATCTGGAGTGTACCATGAGTCACCCGAGAAAGAACATTTTCTGAAAATTGGAAAAGGGGATCTGAGCCCAGAAGAGGGGGATCTAAGGTAACGATTGAGATAGAAAAGGGATCTGAGCCCAGCTGAGCGAGATCCAGGGTGAATCACCTGAATTGGATACTAGTAGGAAGAAAAGAACTTTTAATTTTGTTTTTGTACATCAGGTTCTCTGAATCAAGAGACTTTTAAGATGTAAATAGACTTGTACACAGAAGGTCCTGATAATGGTAATGGAACTGCATCCCTGTGCCATAGAAGCCAGAGTATGTGCTTTACTCGAGTTAACCACCTTGCCCCACTCTGAAAATGTGGGGAAGGGAGGGAAATGGCCTGAACATCTTGACGTATCTTTTTATGAACACTTCTTTCTTTTTCATGAACACTACGCCCACATAATTTATAAATTAGCAGTAAGATTGGCAATAGTTCTTTTTAGTATAAGCCCTTATAATTAGACAAGACTCTACTGGGACTGCATTATTATTATTTGATGGTCGTAGCTTGCTCCCATCCGTCGTTTTAGGTTTAAATAGCCATTTATCTCACCCTTGTAAAAATTCAATAAACACCCTTGAACTGTGGTCTTACTGTTGATACCATGTCTTCCTTACACAACCCTGGATGGTCAAACTGTCCATGTGAATGAATTTCAAGACAAAGGAACCAATTTGCTGTATTCTAATCATAACAAAAGAATAATGGCAACCACAAAGGTAAGAAACTTTTTTGTTGCATTTTCTTGTTGTTTAAACATTTGCAATAAATCAGTTGCATCGATGTTATTTGTACCAGACTTGATCACGTAGCATGTAGGACCCGCCATGTTAATCTTATCACTAGTACCAGTGCTTCAAGTGTGATTAGGAATTGAGAGGGAGGCAAGCAAGCAAGCAAGTCATACTTCCCCAGTGCTGAGGAAGCTGGAACCTTGACCGAAGACTAAACATCGGTCACATGTGCATGCAATGGCCAGTAGAGACATGAGAGCCAGAGAAACAGCCAATGCCGAATCAGGAAAGCCGCAGAAGTGCTGGAAGCAAACCAGTGAGCCCAGGGAAAGGATGGGGACACCAAGGCACTGTCAGGCAAGAGAATATAGGCCCCAGACAGGGGAATTGGTGTCTGGGACCCACAATCCGAACTTGGAGAAAACCAAAAGAGTGAAAGCAGAGGGACATTGTGTGTTAAAATGTGGCAGGGGAGTATACCATATCTTTTGTAAAGCAAGCTGAAGGAACTTTTTACAAAAATACCGAACACACGCTGTATACATAAATTGCATGAAAGTCCTGGCAGGAGAGTGTACCAAACAAGCTGCATGAAAGTCCTGGCAGGAGAGTATACCCGGCTAAGTGAATTGAACAAGCTTCATGAAAGTCCTAGCAGGAGAGTACACCAGGCAAAGTCAAGTGCATACAAGGAACTTTAAAAGAGAATCCCAAGGAAGATCCATGCCCTAGGGGATTTTGTATTGCATTTGAATGAGGAAGAACACCTGGCAGGGGAATGTGCCCTGTGAGTCTGAGATCCACACCCAAAATTGCAATACAGTTAAAAGAGAATCCCAAGGAAAGCCCATGTCCTTACAATTTTTAGTTATCTTGAATGTGGAGAGAAACCTGGGGAATGGAGCCATTTCCCCGGGAATGGATTACAACAAGAGAAAGGAGTTGTCCTCTTCAACTGCAAGGAACTTTGATTATTCTCTTGTTTTGAAATTTGCATTTTCTGGAAAGCAACCTGGGGAAGAAGGTCCTTCATGGAGCTGTGAACATTGACCATTTGGAACTTTTGTGATGGATTTGAACATTTGTGCACTTCAAGAAGCAAAGACAATTCCCTTAGCACCTTAGAGTTAGTTTTACAGTTTGTGAAGGCGAGGATAGGATTTTGGACACAGGATGAACATTTACCTTGGACATCTTGATAATGGATAGACGCTTAGTTTTGGTTGCGGTAGGGAAATACCTCCTAGATAAGGGACAGTGAGACATTTTCCAACCCCTTTTCATTTGAATAAAAGTCTATAACCAAAACATGAGTATTTTATTGGTTTTTTATACATGGGTAAACAAACGTGTTTCAAATGCTTCTTTTTCAGCAATACAGTTCTCACACTCGTTTGGTAATTGCACGTCTTTGATAACAATAAAACAGAATAAACAGTATAAACAGAATAAAAAACACAAACTGTCTTCACTTCACGGGTACAGTAGACGACTTATCTTTCCTTTGTGCAGTGCAGATGATCAGGGGTGCATTTTGAACCACACAATTCCCATTATGGGGTTGGCGCACTTGTCACTATGGTTGTGTCATAACTTACATAGCATAACATTAGGTTTTCACCAACCCACATATGGTGTGCAAAGGTTCACAGGGGTTTGTCATCCGAGGGGTGGAACATATCCCAGACTAGTGCTTTCCAGGATTCGTAAATTGTACTGGCACTTACTGCTGAACTAGCAGTCGCACCACTCCACACTCTTGTTTCCACTTCTGCCCAATGTTCAAATTCCCTTTGCCAGCGTGGATATTGTGGGCCCTTAGTTGACTTCCACGCCATCGCACTGCATCTCTTAGCCAATATGCATGACATGTCGATTAATTTCATAACATGTTTGAATTTACTATATCTGGGATATGCTCTCAGCAAACATTCCTTTGGTTTCCAAGCATATTGTGTTATTCCCGCTCTTCTGCAGGCCTGTTCTATTTTTGCCCAGAGTCCCTGTACATGCGCACATCCCCAGAACATATGTATTAAGTCAGCTTTCGCATCGTCACACCAGGGGCATATTGGTTGTGCGCTACTGTTGAATTTAGCTACCATATGTGGCGTCATGTAGGTGCGGTAAAGGATATTTAGCTCATTCAGTCTAAAGTGGGAATTCCTGGACACCTCACAGGGGTATATCAGTATACGTTCCCACTCCTTATCACTTATTCCTTCCCCTAAATCCGCCTCCCAGCGCTCCTTTAGTACCACACTCTTAGGATTAGGCCTGTCCGCCAGCTGGCCATATATTCTGGATCTTGATCTCCAGCATACAGGTCACCCCAGGTATAGACACCCCAGCCTTCTCAGTGTTTAATCCTAACCAAATCCCCTATGTCCCTGCAAACATCCGTTGCTATTGGAGTCTCAGATGAGTATGGGCGCTCAAGTTTCAGCAATTTCAGGGTCCTATGCCATACTTGTCGTCCTAGTGTCACAATCATGGGTGTGCTACCCAAGCAACTCAGTGGTAACCATAAAATCTCCTTAAGTTGTGCCCGGGCAACCAGTCGCTGCAGCAATCTTGATTCCGAAGTAATCTCATCTGAGAGCCACTTAGCTATGAGGCTATGTTGTGCTACCAGATAGTACCTTACCTATTCTGGTAATTGCACCCCCAAAAACCCCTTCTGTGGTACAGGCATAGGGTTGCAAGCACAAATATCTGACGGGCCGTTCTCCATAGGCATTCCCTTTACAGTAATTCTAACACGCGAAGGAAGGAGGCCTGAATGTAGTATTGGACATTGTTTAAAAAAATCCCTGCCTGGTACCTCTCTGTATATCCCAAATTGACGACACTAGCCTCCCAGATTTCACCCTTGTTACCGGTGCAGCGTACAAAATCTGTGCCCATTTAATAAACTGCTCACCAAACCCAAACTCTCGTAGTACTGCAAGTAACCACTCCCAATACAGTGAATCAAAAGCCTTTATCGCGTCAAGCAAGATTATTGCATAGAGCTCTCGGCAATAAGTAGTCTATGCTATGACATGCTGCAGTCGGCGCAAGTTCATGGTTGTACTGCGACCCGGGATAAAAACATTTTGGTCCCCGTGTATTAGACCACCGAACACCCTGCATAACTGCCCAGCCAATATTGTTGCTAATATCTTTATGTCATAATTTAGCATGGCCAATGGCCGATAAGAATCGCAGTTATCAGTGGCTCTGACTGGTTTAGGGGTTGGGATCACAAGGGTTTCCCTCTTGCTCGCCAGGAGTTTCCCCTTCGTATACGCTTCCTTGAACACCTCGTGTAGTACGTTTTATAGAACTGCCCAGCGTTTTGCTTGTAGCTAGTGATTTGATTGCCTCCCCTATTTCCTCGGCTAATATGTCTTGGTCTAGTGCCTCGCATTGTGTTGTACCTAACCGTGGCAACCCAAATTCTTCCAGAGTGCCCAGTATTTCCTTCTTGGGAACCAGGATTTCATGCTTGTAAAGCTGGTAATAGTATTTAGCAAACATATCATTAATACCCTGCTGTGTCCTGTGTATGTTACCTTGCTCATCTTTTAAGTTCTGTGGTTAAGTGTCTCCGATGTTCCCTCTTACACAACCACAACAATACTTTGCTTGGTTTGTCCCCCTCCACATGTGACCTATTGCTTTTGACCATGTTATCAAACTTAGACAGTCTTCCCCAGGCTTCCTGGCAGCTACTTCTGGCTTCTGGCTTTGGCCAGTTTCAGCTCATCAGTCCGGTGTGCCGACATTCGGGCCTCCATTTGTCAGAGGCCCTCCTCTAACTTCTCCAGTTCCACCTTGAGTGTCTTCTGGATACCACCCGCAATAGCAATGGCCTCCCCCCCCTAACCCCCACTTTCATTGCCTCCAAGACTGTACCGCATTCTTTCACACTGCCCACATTTCGCTCCAGATACTCCTCCAACTTATTCTTGAGCCCCTCCCTGAAAACTTGATCCGTCAAAGCATCGATAGGCACATGCCACAACGGTGTGGGGGGGTCTAGGATCCAGTAATTTCCACTCCAGCAGTAGCGGCGAGTGGTCTGAGATTGTTCTGCCCAGGTATCGTGCCGAGTCTATGTCCGCTAGTTCAGTCCTGCCCACAAAGAGGTAATCTATCCTGGTGTATAGACCATGGGCCGAAGAGTAGTAAGAGTAGCATTTATCCCCAGGGTGTTGTTCCCTCCATACATCCACAAGATCCAGATTGTGCAATACTGCATTAAGCACCTAGGGTGCCGGCCCAATGTTTTTCACAGGTGGGAGTGACCTATCCAAACCCAAGTCTCTAACACAATTAAAGTCACCACCCCAGATCAAAAAAGCTTTCCCGGTATGATGCTATTTTAGCACATAGAATATGCAGGTGTGACGGGATTCAGTGATTAGGGAAATAGGAGTTAATTATACATACTTCCATGTGCTCTGTGTGGCCCCTCAGGATTAAGTACCTCCTGTCCGTATCCGCCTCCACCCCCAGCAAATGAAACTGTACAGCTGCGTTAATCCACGTATATACCCCTCTGGCGTATTTGGAGTAAGCCACTCCATATCCCTGCCCCCAACGTTCCTTCACTTTTGCCATTTCACCCATCGTAAGGTGGTTTTCTTGTATTAGTGCAATGGCCACCTTTTTCCTGTTGAGGAAGGATTTCACGCGGTTTCTGCGCAAGTATTTGCCCAACTCCCTCACATTCCACGTTAATACTTTAATGTTGGATGCCATGACCACATGCAGCAACTCCCTTCCACCCCCTAGAATCTGACCTCCAAACACACACTGCCCTCCCAGCCACCTCCCTGCCCCACCTTGACTTCCTTACGCCTCCCCTTAGATCTGCATTGTGAACTAGACATTCCTTTTCAGTTACTTTTTTGTGTGAAGAACATAGCAACATCCAAACAAAAAATAGAATAAAACATTTGCCCCAAGCAGCTGCTTTAGTCTTATAGCGCTCGGGCGCCCCTGCACCCTTGTAGCCCATACAGGCTATATTATGTGAGAAATAGGTGTTAGCAACAGGCCAACACCAGCTTGTGTATGGGTTAGACCTTCAAGCCCTAGGCAGGTGGCTAAACATCGCCCCTGTCCAGAATGTGATCAGCCGAAGCATTTCCACCCATCAACTGTCCAAACACAGCAATCATTGGCAACAATGTCCACAACAAGAGGGTACCCCAACACCCACTCTTCACATGAGACAGTACTTTTTTAACGTGACTGGCTCTTTACCACCATCCAGGTTGTTATGTTGCATCCATATATTGGCCGCAACCAGGGTCTCAAGGAAGATCGCCCTGCCTTTGTGGATCACCTTGAGTCTTGACAAATACGCCAGCATGTATTTAATATTCAATTGTTGTAGCTTTGCTTTAATCAGCACAAAAGAGGTTCTGGCTCTCTGGACCACCGGCATATAATCCGGGTAGATTGCTATTTTGGAATCGTCTCTTTGTATTGCCCCTCCTTCCCGCGAGTATTTTAGTATTACTTCCCTGTCCTGAAAATTCCAAATGTTTGCAATCATTGGGCAAGGGTGCAACACCTGTGGGGGTTGTTTTTGCAAAGACCCATGTGCCCTTTCCACCACAAATCCTTGTGAGAGGTTGCCAGCACCAACTTCCCGTATTAGCAAGTTCTCCACATATCTTGTTGGGTTCGGGCCTTCCAACGCTTCAGGAATACCTAGCAACCGGGCATTATTCCGGCAAGCCCTCCCTTCCGCGTCTTCAGACCTGAGCTCCAACACAGTGTTCCTCCTCTCCAGCTTTTAGTCGTATTTCAAGGTCCTTCACAGTCTTGCTGGTTTCCTTCAGGGTGATTTCTGCGGTCGTTACTCTCTCCGCCAAGTTGCATACATCTTGTCTCATCAACTGCATGTCTACTTTGACCTCGTTGATTCTTGGCTCAAGAGATGACATCAGTGCCGCTATTGCCGCCAGTATCTGATCGTCTTTGATACCAGGTTCTGGCGTCTCCTCTGCCTTCTGTGTCATAGCACTGTTCTGCAACGATTCACAGGATCTGGCTGCACTGCTGAAGGAGTCCATGATTGTATTCTTGTTCTTCCTTTTAGATGGGGACATGTCACTGCCTGCTGGCGCAGGGGAAAGCCTTCAATAATGTCTCAGCACACAATTGTTATGCTGCTGCTCCTTTTCCTGTCTTCCCTATTCACTGCACCAGTGGGCCCACCATCTACTCGTGGCCACCATATGTGAGGCTGCCATGCTGTGTTGTTTATGGGTCACCTATGCCTTGGACCCCGCTGCAATCACGGCCGCCTTTGAAATTACAGCACAGCTACCAAACTGCATTCCTGTCGTGACCGGTGGCACTGTTTCTTAGCATTCCTTCACTAATTAAGCACCTGGGTTTATGTCACTGCTTTGCAACTGCTCTTCTGTGCACCACATTTGGTTTCCTGCGTTGGACCTCAGCTCTAGAGCAGCTGCGCCAATTTACACCATTTAAGTTCAGTGCCTTCTTGGATATTCAACAAGCTAGCTTATTCCGGCTATCGTGTACTGCCTTTGGTACCATCAGGTGCCCCTCCCCCAGTGCCTCTGTGTGCTCCCGGTGCTTTATGGCGGACCCCTCTCAGCCATGCGTTTCCCAGGCGCCATTTACATTAAAGTTTGTAGCTGTGTTCTGCTAATCAGAGAGCCAGGGTCTCCCTCTAATGCTGCTCACCTCACCAGGAAATACCTCAAGTCTCAGAGTGAAGCCCCTGTCAGCCACCTTTGGCCTAGGCAGGCAACAGAGTTAGCTTCCAGGCTCACCCCCCTCTGACAGTCTTGTGGCGCAACTCGACGTACTTCACCTGCTTTCCTCTGTTCACACCCCGTTCCTTTACAGTGTTTAACATTTCATCCGTGTTGGTGACTCAAGGACAAACCGCCATTTTCCCCACACTCCCACCATGATAGCAGGCAATCAAAGCCAATGGGCCTCATTAGGAGTGTGGTGGTAAGGCAACAACGGCACCGGTAGTGCTACCAGCACCGTTATTACCTCGCCTCAACATTCCGAATTTGCCCGCGCGTGCCGCTCTGGATGCCTGGTCAGACCAGGCGTGCAGAGCGGCACCCGCGAACAGACTAGGATGGTAGCAGCGGTACCCTTATTAACGTACCGCTGCTACCATCCTCCCCATTCCCATTGAGCCCTATGGGGTCTCAAATGGGAATGGGGACGTACCGGGTCTGGGTCCCGCAAATGGGAATGACCGGGCCCTCCGAGGTCCGGTACCTAGGGGGTGGAAGTCTCCTTTTGCGGGACCAGGACCCGAATTTGGGGTAGCCATGCCCTTTTTAAGGGCATTGCTACCTCCAAACTCATAATGAGGCCTAATGTGTTATAACTCTCCGATCAATCATGCTGCTTCCGTGAATCCAATGTTCCTAGGCCACCTGTCTGATGCGTGCGTTCCCTGTTAATGGGCCCCAACCGCATACCTTCTGAAGCCATGCGGTCTCAATCTGGTGGCGTAGCTGTTGCTCCCTCACCACTCGCCTTGCATCAGCTGGGCTCTACCTTGAACCAAGTGTTTTCAGATTCTACGCAAGTCCCGCCGGCCCCGCTGCAGCGGCAGTCTCTCCTTCCTTCTTGCGATCAGGATCCTTGCTGGTACTCCGCTGCCCTGCACCCTGTTGTGGCTTTGTACTGACGCCCAGCTCTGCCAGCGGTCGTCTGCCCCTGCACTCTGCTAATATCCCCTGCCAGTCAGGGATCAGCTTGCTTCAAGGACACCTCGTCTCAACGCCTCACACAGCCGTAGGCTCAGAATGGTCACACCGCTAGTCATGGCTCCTCCTCCACTTCAGTGGCGAGCTGCGCAACATCCGCCATCTTTTTTGCACAGGGCCCCCTGTTTAGAATTGTCGTTTCTCCCACTCCGATTCTCGCTGCGGAGCTTTGAAAATGCTTCCTGCATTCATAGCTGTGTTTGGATTCTTGCTCCATGAGCTCAGGCCATGCCCCCCATGAGGCCTAGGTCACCACCAGTCTTGATCCCTGCAGCTCTCCCTCCAGTTACCTTTTGCTAGTTTAGCTCAAACCCTGGAATGCCCTACTGTCTCCACATAGTATTAATTTTTCCAGGAGGTTTTGTGATTAGTAGAGCCACACTTCAGACATGGCAGAATATGTATTGTCTAGGGATGAAGACACCAAGTCACTATTTGCCCTGAAGTGGGGCTCATCAAATGCATTCAGAACACATACTTTGAATATCCAAGAAACTCTGAGACGAAAATGTGTTGATTAGAAAGGTTATCCAGAAAGGAGATTAATACATTTTGGGAGATGGCCACCTTAAAAAGTTATCAATAACAGAATGTGAGAAACCTGAAGGTGTCTCACCCATTAGTCCCTGGGGATCTGTCATCCAGGTGGCCAGGACACGGCCATCACTTTTGGATCCAGTTCCTGGGGGTGCACCAGTATGGGAGGATCACCTGGATGTGGGGTCCACAGGAAGTAGAAGCGGGACACCGGGGGGAGAGATGCGGTATCCTCTTCCCAATAACACCTTTTCCCCATCTTACCAGGTAGGATACCTAGGAATTCAACCCCTATACCCCTCTTCTCCGACACAAACACTTTCTCACGGGTAGTTCACCGTGAGCGACTACGGACTGACACCAGAGCCGTATACCTGACATGTCCCAACACCATGAACAGGCAAGGTCAGCCAATTACAGATTATTACACACACCTGACTTCCATCGTACTGCCCCACAAGGATAGAAGACAGAGCACGAAAGCACACTCTGAGTGAGGCAAACTCCTCGAGGAAACAGCAGTTCCAAGATGGCAGTTTAATACAAGGAGAAAGATGACGAGACCACAGAGAGTCGCAAGGAGGGAAGTACCCGTGACCTATAAAGACTGTTACTTTCGTGAGCCTTGAAAAGTAAGAAATGGAAGGCCAAGAACTAAGGCTGATCAAACCTGCACATTGTGTCGGAGGTACCCGGGGCTCTCCCATGTCGATGACCAAGGCGGGGAGGAGCGATTGCCGCTATGGTACTGTCCTTGGCTCCTACAACAAAGCGGCTTCAGAAAAGACAGCAAAACCAGTAAGTCGGAGGGACTGATACCAAACCAACTTGCATTTTGAACCAAGGTTGCAAGTGGCAACATTGTACAAAGAGAACAGTGTGTGAGGCAATTGCAACAGGTGACACGGAAATAATTGTAAACCAAAAGGAGTAGTTGAACTTTATTAATTGAACTTTGGGAGGCCAAGAAAAGATACCATGAAGAGTGGTCCGACGCCACGTGGGTGCTCATTAAAAAGTCTCTGTTAGGTATCCAACTGATGCTGAGTGCGGGAAAAAGGAATATTGAGATCAAAGTGATCATGCAACAGGTCAAGCTAAACCCTGTGCACATTCGAAAGTCTTCAATAGTTTAAAGTACATCACAATTGCTCCGAGCCGGCTGAGGGAGACTAATTGAGTGAAAGAAAGGGATCTGAGCCCAGCTGATGGGGATCCAGGGTGAACCATGAGTCACCTGAGAAATAATTATCCAAACTTAGTTTGAAATGGGTCTGAGCCTGGAAGAGGGTGATCCAACATTGAACTCTTGGTTGTGAAAGGAATCTGAGGCCGGCTAAGGGGGATCAAGGGTGAACACCCAAATTGAATACAAAAGAAAGGAAAATAATGTTTTTGTGTTGTGTTTGTATACCAGGCCCTCTGAGTCCAGAAATTTGTAAGAAGCAAAGAGGCTTGGACACAGAAGGTCTTGAACTGTGTAAATAGAACTGTATCCTCATGCCGCAGAAGCCAGAGTGTGTGCTTTGCTCGAGTGAACCGCCTTGTCCTGTGCTGAAAACATGAGGAAGGGAGGCCAACTTATTATTTTGTAAACACTTCTTTCTTTTTCATGAACACCCCTCCACATTATTTGTAAATTAGTAGTAGGTTTTGGCAATACGTTTTTCAGTATAGGGCCTTTTAATTTGACAAGACTCCACTAGGACTGCATTATTATTATGTGATGGTCGTAGCTTGCTCCCATATGTAGATTTAGGGTTAAATTGGTGTGTATCTCACCCTTGTGAAAGGTCAATAAACACCCTTGAACTGTGGTCACTTGTGTCTGTTTTACGGTTGATACCATGCCCTCCTTACAAGTGGTGTCAGGAGATGGATATGATTCAATTGACAAAAATTGAGAATCCATGCTGATAAGAAGAAGGGGAAAATAGAATTGTTGAACTCCTTGACTCTGATTGTGTATCCACTCTTAAAGAGGTTTTGCTCTCTCAACTACATTTCCCAACTAGTCAACAAGACCTGTTTTTTAAATTCAAGTACTAGTAGATACCCTCCCACTCTCCCATTATAATATCCAACAGTGGGATTGAATACTATTGAAAATCCGACCAGCCTTTACCTTCATTAGACCTAGGGCCTCATCACGAGTTGGGCGGTAACGCTGGTGCTATCTGGCCTTCCGTCAAACCCACCAGCGCTATTAGCGCCGGATCACAGGTTTGGCGGATTTGGAAATCCCCATTCCCTATTGAGCCCATTCAGGAATGCCCCATTCCCCATTGGGCTCAACGGGGAAATTTCGCGCTCATACTGCCGGCGGATTTCCCGCCGGCGGTATGAGTATGAATTTTTGGCGGATTTCCCCCAAGCTCAGAGCTGGGGAGAAATCCGCCAGAGCCCTGATTTGGCGGACCCTTAAATCCGGCGGTAACAGCGCTACCGCTGGATTTAAGGGTTACCGCCAAACTCGTGATGAGGCCCCTAGTGTTCTAAATCCCCCCCGCTCCCGAATCTTTTTTATTTGGTACCCCATTATCATCGGTCGCAGGGCCATCAGGTTTAGAGACCAACCTACCTAAATCACTCCCTTCGGCAGAAAAAGACTCAGAAGGATCAGAGAACTTTGAAACTGTATCCAAAGAAGTCGAAACCTGTTTTCTTTCTGATTCAGAAAAGACCATTGAAGGAACCCTTACCCCACAGGAAGAAATTACCGACCTAGCAGCTTCCATAGCCTAGTCGGTGGCTCATCAAATGCGGGCCTTAACTAGGCTCCAAGAAAACTTGACGAAATTGGTTGAGTTGCAAGCCAGACTCCTACTACAATAGGAGATACTTCAACCATACCTAGAAGGCAAAGAACTGGGGAACTTCTTTCTGAATTTTGAATGATTAGCTGAACAGGTAGGATGGGAAGAAAACCTTAAAATATGTAATTTGTGTCCACTGTTGAAAGGTGAACTAAAGATCGCCTACCAACTACTCAGTACTGCCCAGGGAGCCACCTTTGTATCCATAAAAGAAGGTCTATTGAGGACAGTGGGCCAAACTTGTAACTTCTATCAGCAAAAATGGAGGGCCAATAGATTAAATCCTGGAGAAACCCCCCTTGAAATGGGTGAACATATTAAAAATATCATAGCCCTTTGGCTCAATAACAAATCCCTGGAAGAATTGATAGAAATGATTACGTTAGAACAGTTCACCAATTCCTTACCCCCTTTTCTACAAAAGGCTGTACTACAATTGAATCAACCTACCCTAGCCACGTCCATTGAAACTGCACAAGACCACTCAGAAGCAGCCAAACACTTCCACACGGTACATCCAGGTGAGGAACGGAAAGATTGCAATATGTTTGTATACCAGGCCCTCTGAGTCCAGAGACTTGTAAGAAGCAAAGAGGCTTGGACACAGAAGGTCTTCAACTGTGTAAATGGAATTGAATCCTTGTGGCGCAGAAACCTGTCACGGTCCATTTCCCCACACATCGGGTTCAGACCAACCTGCCCAGGACTTCGACTTCCATGAAGGCCTTTAAGGCCCCAAAGACTCTCTCAGGGGCCTCCTGGACTTGGTCCTGGCGCCGTTGGCGCCAGGCTCATGCTGCCATTACCAACATGGCAAGTTTCAAACAAGGTAAAGCACATGTGGGCCAATCTGAGGCAGGCTGAAGGGACTACTTGCCTAGGGAACTATTTACTTGGGTGTGGTTGCTGAACTACTTTACCTGGGGACTACTTTTCTGAAGCTATATAAACCACGCCTTTAGTACAGAACACGCTTCGCGTTATTCTGCACTCCTGCAGCGTAACGCTCACTGTGTCTGTTACCTTCAGGCCAGTCAGCTACAACGGCAGTCCAGTTCCTTCTCGAGCAACCTGCAAAGGAAGAAAAGGCATCAGGTTAGCTGCGCTGACCAAGGATCCACATCGCTACCCAGCACTTTGCTCGTACCTACCTGAGAGCTGTTCTTCCCGGCGAACCAACGAACCTCCATCCCGTGACCGCTCATCGTTCGCCCACCACGCCTGGGTCGCCGCACCTGTCGGACGAAAAGAAGAAACATCAGGTTAGCGCAAATTGGGATAAACACCATTCGAAACAGTTAACCCAGCGACATGCTCACCTGAAGGCCGCTCCTCCTAGCGATCCGCTGATATTCGTCACGCGGTCCTACAGCACCTACAAAATAAGAGAGCAGCAGGTCAGTCGCACAGAAGAGTCATAGCGCATATACAGACTTATCACAGAACGCTGGTGCGAACTTACCCTTTTCTGGGAAAAACAACTCTGCGTTCTACGAACTTCCACATCAGTAAGAAGCCTGCAAAGAAAGGACAACAAAGGGAGAACCTGAACAATTTGAACTCTTTGGCTAACCATTTTAATGGTAAAGACTTACCCATTGAGTCAACGTTGTCTGAGACTCGACAGGATCAGTGAAGTAACTGGATCCTAGAACTCTACGCACCCCTGCATACAGCTGCAGGACGGAGAGCCTGCCATCCCTAAAGCAAAGGTGGGACATAGCAGAGGGGCTTTCAGAAGACCACGGGAGACGGGTGTGGGTCTTCCGCCTCACAGTTGGGTAACGCTTCATTTAACCCTTTAGGCACACCATCGTGGGGACACAGATACAGAGAAGACACGTGAGCCATCTAACAGCAGACCTGCCAGTCCCGTTCGGCGCCCCTGTGGAGACCAGGTGAGGGTAACAAAACCAGAGTGTGTGCTTTATTCGAGTGTAACGCCTTGTCCCTGCTCAAAATGTGGGGAAGGGAGTCCAACGGCATGAACATCCTGACTTATCATTTCGCGAACCCTTCTTTCTTTTTGATGAACACTCCCCCTCACATCATTGTAAATTAGTAGTAGGGATTGGCAATAGGGTTTTTAGTATAGGCTCTTTTAATTTGACAAGGCTCAACTAGGACTGCTTTATTATTATTTGATGGTTGTAGCATGCTCCCATCTGTAGATTTAGGTTTAGATAGGCATTTATCTCACCCTTGTGAAAGTTCAATAAACACCCTTGAACTGTGGTGACGTGTGTCTGTCTTACTGTTGATACCATGCATTCCTTACAAGAAGCAGATACCAACAGGATTGCGTATACTCATTTTTCTTGATTTTAGCAACACTGAGGATTCAGGCCTAGCAGAGAAGTGGGAAGAGAACCTAAACTAAGGTTCCAGTGTTATGATAGACCTGCTTATAGACCTGCTTATAGAACATGCTAGTCGAGACTTATCACCCAAATTGAAGCTTTGAAGTTAGAAATTGAACAAATTAATGCAGCTGTTGCCACCATAGGAAAAAAAGTATTTTATGTACGAGATTCTCAAAATACAACAAGATGAGGTTAAGTTTAGGAAATCTCGCACGTTTTTTAGGGATGAGAAAGACTACCGAGATGATCAAGTAAACACCTTTCAACCAAAATATGATGATGTTAACCCCTCAAGGTCAAGGAAAAGTACACCGACATCCTCACCAGCCAGCTATGACATAGAAATTAAACCTGAATCTTTGAACACAACTACCTACAGATACAACTAACCCCATAAAGAAGAGCAGTTTTTTAGAACATATAAAAACGGTTCAAGAAGGTGAATCTTAAAATGCCAGGCAAACATGTAAGATTTCAAGAACCAGCGGAAACCGGTATTTCAACAGGTTCAGAAACAGAAAGGGAGCAAGAGGAAACAAAACCAGAAAGAGGAGAAGAAGCAGAACCCAGAAGAAGAGTAACTAGATCTTGGACACATAGACAGCAGAAACCACTACACCAGTGAATCTTGCCTTGAACCTATTGGATAGAGTTCTAACCAATATGGAACTAAAAGTATTGAACAAGGGCTTGTCCTTTGCCCCATCAAAAAACATTGATTGGACTGAGGCAGAAATTGACCTTTTTAAATGTACTTTTAAAGTTGAAGCTTAAGAAATTTTTTCTCCATAAACAATTTAGGGAACCAACAATAGGTGAGACTTTTCCAGACAATAAATTAACTATTAAGGATGTATACAACATCCAGTTGGTACTTTCCTTGCAAGACCAGGAATCTATAGCAGAATTTGACATATTGAAAGATCTGGGTATCACCCCAAAACAACTCACAGCGATTGAATTGAAAGAAAGATCCATATTCACACCAATGTTTGGCTCAGATAATGTACTAGACACTTTTCTTTGTGCCATTTTGGATTGGAACAGGCCAATCAAGAAGAGGAATAATCTCACCATCACTGAAATACAGGCTCTCAAAAATGTAATAAGGACAAAGCGATAGTTGTCAAACAAGCTACCAAGTGTGGTAAAATCTTAGTACTCAACAAGCATGATTACATCACAATGGCCAGGGCACACTTGAAAACTCTGGATATGAGAAACTTGCCACCAACCCCATTAAAGAAGTCACTACCAAGTCAAAAGACTAAATTTCCAAATAGTACAGTCTGGGTCTAATTACTGTGGAGCATCCCGGATTGCCCATTATTCTAACCCAGGGTGCGTAAGAACTTTGAGGGTGACTGATAGTAAGTGGAATGTGCTGGACCACAAAGAGATTTTCTAAATATATAGATTGCATTATCAATGTAGAGGTCCTCATACTCCTGGCTTTCTTGAAGGATACCATGCACCTGTTACAAATACAAGATAATTACTTTTGGGATAATGATTTATGGCAGGTCACCCTCGATGTGAAAGCTTTGTATATCTGGATTGCTCATGACCTAGCATTACAGACGATGGATCACACTTATGAGAACTGATCTGCTTCATATATGGCTCACGTGATAATGATCAAAGAATCGCTACAATTTATCGGAAGTAATAATGTTTTCTTTTTCAATGGAGAAATCTACAGGCATTTAAACGGGGTAGCTATGAGGGCAAATGTATGTCTTCTTAGTTTTTGGTGGGGGAGTGAGTCTCCCCTCAGGGACTTTGCTACCTACTTGAATAAGAATCACTTAGGAAATTCTTTCACCTGTACATCACACCCTACTGAGATGATTTTTCTAGAGGTTCATCTCTACATTAAGGAGAACACGATCCATTCAACAGCCTACAGGAAACATACAGAGCTCAATTATGTATTGTTAGCATCTAGTAGCCATCAGAGCAGTGTGATTAGAAATATACATAAAGGTGAATTTGAATGCCTTCGCAGAAACTGTAGCACAATGGATGCATTCCTGGAAGAATCTGAATTAGCAACAAAAAGATTTTTTAGAGCGTGGTTACAACATGGAGAACGTGGCAAAGGCCAAGACCAAATGTTTAGAGATGGACAGAACCAAGTTACTGAAGACTAAGGTAAAAACAGACAAGACAAACCCAGAACATGTCGGAATGATCACTCAGTACACAACTGAAAGTCAATTGTTGTTTAGATTCTTCAAAAAACATGAGTCCCTTTTATTACTGGATCCCGACTTGACAAGCTATATTAAGGAAGTACCAAGCTTCGTATACACCAGAGCACCGACCCATAAGTCTATATTAAGTTCATTAATGCTGGTTCCAACTGAAACACAGGAGAAAACTTGGCTTCACTCTAATTTTCAGGTTTTCACAAGTATGGCACTTGCAGTATGTGGCAATATGCACATAGTTGTCAAACCTTTGAGATATATACTAGGGAATTATTTGTGATTAAGGAGTTTATCAATTGCAGTTCAAAATCAGTAGCGTACGCTATACAGTGTGTTTGCCATTGTATATATGTATGCATATATATATATATATATAAATATATATATATATAGAGAGAGAGAGAGAGAGAGAGTACCATTCGTGAACTGCACACGCATCAGGGAACATCTCACCTCCATTGGAAGTCAAGATCCAAGATTGCCATTTCAGGTACATTGGCAGGAAATGCACCAACTGGACACTAAGGGTGACATACGATATGTTGGACTCAAGATTGTCAAGAGTGATTTTAGGGGAGGCAATAGCGAAAGATGCCTACGGCAAACAGAAACTAGAATGATCTGCAAGAACAGAACTGTTTTACTTGGCCTGAATTCTGAGCACAAGATGAGTATTTTTCTGTAAAAATATGCTCATACTTATTGCCATTGACATCCTCAATTTTTTGCATTCTTAGCGTGGGGATCACTATAAATGCTGGTATGTGTATTGGGTTCCAGTGCAAATGTGTGATTACCTTGTATCAGTATTTGCTGATGTATATTGGTGGTCAAATTCAAAAGCAACATTGTAAGCAAATCATCAGTTACAACACACATAGAGGTTGATATCATTTTTGGGTTCATTTCACAAATAATTATACAACAATCCTCGCCATGGTGACCTCTTTTTATCATGACCTGTGCCAACAAATCATATGAGTACAATATGTCATTACCAATCAAGCCTTCATTTTTTAGAACTTGTTACAAGTGTCTTTTGAAGAAAATGGCAGTAATGAGGTCATGATAAAAAACATTCTTATCTTTGTGATTGACATTATTACTTTGTTATAGATAAAATACAGCAAACTGGTTCCTTTGTCTCAAAATTCATTCATCACATGGTCAGCTTGACCATCCAGGGTTGTGACTACCTGTTTTACGTGTTTTATGTGTTTTACTCTCTTAGTTCCCACTTCTGCGATCGTACCAATAAGTCAACAATTATATAAATATTCAATCTAGAATTTTGCATGTATGACGATCCAGCACCATATATTACCGGATGTTCAGATTCATTTAATTGTTCAAACAGATTTTCCTGTTTATTCTGCAAAGGTAACCCAATGACTTATTGCTTGTTTTCTTGATTATATACAAACATAGTCTATATTTTTACAGTTAGGCATCATTTACAAGCTGATATCACCACTATGCAAACCTCAAATTGTCCTTTCAACAATTGAGGCCCGATCAACAATGCTGAAACCAGATGGAAATGGAGGAACAAAATCTCCCATCGGCAAACCTTTGCCAAGCACGCAGGCATAATGAGATGCCGAGAGCGACTCCGGATTGAGCTGAGAAAGCAGAGACAGAGACTAGAATAAGCAAATCCGTCCCGACCGAAAGCCTCGCCAAACCAGCCGACTTAATTGAAGGTACCAGGTTGGATATGCATTACAGGAAATGAACTGAAATATTGACTGTGGGGCATGGATAAAGCACAAATCTATTTATTGTGAAGCACCAAGAAAGTTGCCAAGTATAACTGTTGGTGAAGACTGGAAACTATTACTAAGAGACTTTGAGAAACCCTGTGAATTAAGCATAATTACAAATCCCAAAGACAGTAAGGGGAAACCAGGAGAGAGGCACCAGAAGTGGAGGTGCTACTCATTTAGCAAGGGTATACTGAACTCCAACAGAGACAGAGTAGAAAGGAAAAAGTCTGAAGTACTCAAATTGAAAGCAAGAAGTGTAAGAGATTACATACAGAAAGACTGTCAGAAGGACATTGAGGATATTGATAGGTCTCACAAACTCTGGGATATCTGACCTATGAATATGTACGAAGAGCTGCAAAAGCTCATGAAAGTCAATTTGTAAACCTGGATAAATATACACTGAGTTGGTTGAATTTCCAGAACTAGTTGCAATTGGAATAACCCTGAAACAAAGCCCATCCGGCCATCTTTAGTTATTAGTTCTCATGGTAGGGTCAGGTAAAAGTAGACTTTGGACTGTGGACGTTTGATTTGGACTTTTGACGACAGACGATCACACTTGCTTCATTGCTTTGTTTGGTTAGGTTGGGACCATTCCCTTAGCGATGGAGAAAGTTAGGTGTGCTGCTATTATTTCAATAAAAAGCCCAAGAAATGTCCCATGTGTGTCCGACTCCTTCTTCTGGTTTGCCACAGTCCCCTGGATGTGCAGTCAGCTGAGCTGTCATCCTGTCCACAGATGTGAGAGGATGGAAAAAGGCAGGGAAAGTTAAACAGAGTTGTGAAAACAGTTAGTAATGGTTATAGCACCAGTACAAGGGTACAGACTGAACTGAGTTGGTAGGAAATTACTAAAATGGCTTCATATGTGTCGCAAACAGCAGATCATGAACTATGTGGTCACACCGGATGGCCATGGTGGCAAGACATTTCGTGATTATGTCTTTCTGTTTGCAGCGTCACCCAGAATGACATCAACTGGATGTGTCAAGGAGATTGCAGGGACATGCATACTCCTGTTACCTCCCATCCTGTATTGCCTACTGCTACATGCCCCACGGTACTGCCTGCCGCTACATACCCCACTGCATTGTCCACCATTACTGCTGATCTGCTGCATACTCCTGTTACCTGCCATACTGTATTGCCTGCCGCTACATGCCCCACTGTACTGCCTGCTGACACTGCTGACCTGCCCAGCAATCAGCCTTTACCTGCTGCTCATCCCCCTTTAAGTCCTCTTACCAGCATTGCTATGCCAATCAATTGTGCTCTCGTTAACTAACGCTCCCTGCCAGCACACTCCCCGGATGTTCATGACCTCATTACCAAGGACGACCTAGACCTCCTCTTTATCTGTGAGACTTGGCTGACAGGCACTTCTGGCCCTATGCTCTCCCTTGCCATCCCATGTGGATACACTATCTACAGGTGAGACCGTGTGGGTCAACGAGGAGGAGGCGTAGCTGTCATAGCTAAAGACACTATCTCTATCAGGCGGCTCATTGGTTAACTAGGCCAAAATTCGGACTACCTCCCACTTAAACTTAATCTGTCCCCTAACTGTACCATTGCCCTTCATCTCGGCTACCGCCCTCCAGGCCCTGTCACAGATTTCCATGAATCCTTAATTGATGCCCTCTCAGACAATCTTAAGTAATTTTCTAAAATCGTGCTTCTGGGAGACCTCAACCTAGGACTCAATGACCCTAATGACCTGAATTTCGTCACTCTCCAGAAACCCCTTTCCACCCTAGGATTCTCCCAAGCTATCTCGCAGCCTACTCATGAGAAAGGATGCACGCTCGATTGGGTGTCCTCTAATAATTGCTCACTCCTGTTCTCAGAGATTGCCCCCATTCCCTAGTCTGATCACCATTGCATTAAATTCAGCATCACTACTTCTAAAGGGGCTCCAAATGTAACTACTTTACTTCCTGCTGCTCTCTCGAAAAGTTCTTGCAAGCTCACTATGGAGAACATCCTGCCCCTTCTCGCAGTACCAGCCCTCCTGCCTCCTTTTCCCAACGACCCAGAACTCCTTGCATCAGCTTTTAACGTGGCCATCACCCAAGCTGTTGACAAAGTCGCACCTCTTACCCTCAAAAAAGCTAAAAAAAAACTAAGCATGCCAATGCGTGGTTCGCCCAGGAACTAATGGAATTTCGTGCCAAAAAGGGGGCAGCGCTCGCTACTTGGAAAAAACACCCTAATGATGCCTCCAAAGCAGCCTTTACGGCCATCTCAAAAAACTACAAAACTTCAATCACTCAGGTCAAGGCGGCCTCCTTTAACACTAGAATTGAAAAGGCAAAATCAGCGACAAAGGAAATCTTCTCCATTTTCAGGTAGCTCGAGTCTCGTGGCACCCCTTCCACCTACCATGCTAAAAAACACAACATGGTGCAACAAGATTCAAACAGCCATGCTGGACAAACTTGAAACTCTGCACACCAAACTCCTCACCCACAAAAAAGCCCTCTCTGACTTACTAGCCAAATTCCGCGACACGGCGCCTCCTACCACCCCAGAGAACCCATCCCCAGTGTTTGACTTCAGGAATATGAGTGAATCTGAGGTCAATGCACTCCTCAAATCCATCAAAGCTTCTAATTGTAAAGGTGATGCCTGCCTGGCACAGGTCATTAAAGACTGTGCCTCGTCCCTTACCCCATTCATCACTGCCTTTATTAACTCATGCGTCCAGTCAGGCCTTGTCCCAACGACACTCAAGGAAGCTTGGGTCCGCACACTCTTGAAAAAAACATCTCTCGACCCACTTGTCCCAGGGAACTACAGGCTGATTACGACTGTGCCGTTCTTACTAATAATTCTGGCCAAGCAGCCTATCTGCAAGTCCATGAATTCATCGAGGACAACCACCTCCGCGGTCTGCAGCAATCTGGCTTCCGTCCCAGTCATGGCACGGAAACGGCCTTGCTCGACTTAAAAAATCAAATGGACGATCTCAGAGACGTGGGCAAACCTCTGCTCCTTCTTCTACTCGACCTATCCACTGCATTCGATCTGGTGGATCACCAGACCCTCTGTCACCACCTCTACACCGCAGCCAACTTCTCCCAGAGGACCTGTACCTGGATAACTTCCTTCCCACAGGACAGAGTTATGAAGGTTTTTTCTGAATCCTCATGTTCCAACCTGAGTCTCATCAAATGCTATGTCCTTCAAAGCTCATGCATTGCTCCCACACTATATAACCTTTTCAAAAGGCTGCTATTCAAAATCCTGGACTCAATGGGCATCTCATATACCAACTATGCGGATGATACCCAAGTGCTCATCCCCCTCTGGGGTGATTTTCTGGCCGACCTCAACACCCTCAACTCCATCTGTAAGTGATACTTCACCCAAGTCGATGCCTAGCGTGGAATACACAACTGAAACCCTTATTTATTTATTTGTGTCTAAAAGTTCTTTTATTCTGAACAATGTACCACTTATATCACACCCCTCTCTTTGAACCCCCCTGTCACACTGAACCAAGAATCAGGCTGGTTTGCAAAGTTAAAATATTTATTTAGATATTTCACAATATCATCACACTATTTTTAATGGGTATACAATAATCACCAACGGGGTGATGTCACACCAAGCAATCTCTTTAATCACACTGAGTAATAAGGAGCAAAAATAATGCAGCACAGCAATAATACTTTTGTGGGTTTGTTCAATCAATAGCAATGTGGTTACTCTTTCCCCCCTGCACATCCCTGAACCCCCCAATATGCAATGTAGAGATATAGGAGGAGAGAGAACAGGTTTCAGGAATCCAGAATTCAAGCAAATGTATCAATCCCAATTTCCCTCCAACAAACACAAGAGAGAAACAGAACTAATTGGCAAACTGTCAAGATGGTTTTAAAGTTGGCTTTGAATGGAAGAGGTAAAACACTAAATATGGGCTTAAATCACTGAAATTGTTGAAATTCTAATGTGAGCCGCTTTATATGGTTGTAGACAAACACTAGCAATGGTTTGTTAGCAAAAAGCAATGAGAAAACTTAAATTGGAGGTCGGGTGCAATGAAAAGCTATTTTACACATTATAGATTTTGCCAAAATGAAACATTTGCGGCAAACTTTTCCGCACGTGGTAATCGCGATCGCAGGAGAACTATAAGGTATTGAGATGCGGTTGTGGGTTCTCTGGAAAGCTTAGGATGTTAGCTACAAGCAGACACTTACATTTCTAGCATGAAAATTGAAGAAGTTATGGACGTTTTCGTGGAGGTCGTTTTTTTCAGATAGAGACAAATTATAAAGCAAAGATGCGCTTTTAAAAAGACAAACAGGATTCCTTGACACTAGGGATGGACTATGAAGAAACAAACTACACGACAGCACACCCACCAGCCCAGGACGTCTCTGGATGGTTTTTGCCTGCTCAGACGCTCGCCTTATTCAAGTGTAATATATATCAGCGCCTTCTTCAGATGAAATATATATCAGCGCAAAGATCGGTTTAACACTACTAGTACAGAAGATAATAGGGATGAGATAGAGAGTTCAGGCAGTTCAAAAATATTCTAGCAATGCAGTTCTGGATATAATAGAGGATTGGTTGGGATAGGGATGACTATGGACAGGACATAAACTAGTGACAGTCCTATACTAAGGATACTCACTATATAGGTTTGGACAGAACCGTCAGGGAATCAGGTCAGTCAAGATTTCTGGACAGGAATTCTGCTGGGCACACCAGACTAGACAGCCAGGCACTCTGACCTGCAATCAGCAAGGCGCTCTGGTCACCGCACGGTAGGACTGGACTGGATCTGCAATGGCTCTGGTTCACAACTATCTGGTCACAGCACGGCTCGATTGGGTTGGGTCTTTAGATTCTGGCAATAATTCTTAGCAGGAAGCAATACAGCACAGCCAGGCTGTTCTTTGGGTCCCATTAGATGTCTGGGGTAAATTCTGGTTTCTGGAATTCTAAGGGCCAAGCTGAGAATGGCTCAGCTCTGGAGATGGGCCTTTCTGCTTGCCAAATTTCTGGAGTCTGGAGCAAGGGAGATGTCAGGTCCTCTGGCAGGGTGCTCCACCAGCAATTGGTTGGTTGGTGGGTGAATCTGTGTGTCTTTCTAAGCCCTCAGCTGTCTCTATTTATGCATTTAATAAAGGGGCGTGTATGGTGAATTATCCTAAGTGCACCCCAAAGTAGGCCATCGGCTGAAATCTGCTCTCTCCCTTGATTGGAGGAGAAAACAGTGTGTCACCATTATGATGTGGTTTTAGAAGGCAAAACCTCCTCCCCTTTGCCTTTTGAACATGAAATCTACTTTTGGTATAATGCATCTTTACATGTGTACAATCTTTATACTAATAACATACATCGATCACATATTTTGTGGATCAAATATTCTTCCAAGTCCCGTTGCTGTGCGATCTTGGATCTGGATTTGACAGACTTTCGCACTTTTTGTCCGGGACACAATATCTAATTTGTCCAGAAATTGGTACATATGTGCTTATTGTCTATGGGCATAAGTGTGTGATGTTTCATGCATCTGACATAAATACATTTGTTGCAAAATCAGAATTTTCACTGTGCCTTCCCTGAACCTTGCACAGAGTTCTGGCATCTTTTAAAATGTGCACCCAAAAATCACATTAACAATGCTATTAATTCTATAATTTTTACAAATTCGCACAGTGATTTATCAGTCTTTTTCAAAAATATGCTTTCTGTGCTTGCGAATCCACAAGTGGTCGTCTGTCCCCGCCTCCTTTTCCTGCTGGCAGGTCTGAAGAAATTCACCCCCTTCCTTCTGGGAGTGGCCACTCTTGACACTTCACAATCTGCATATCCTTTCAGCCAAGGAAGGTCCATTGTCTCTGTCTGGTGCAGCCCAAGATCTCCTCCCCTGATTTAATTCTCACAAAGGTATGACTTCCTGGCCTGGGTGGGAAGCAGGAGAGAGGTGCCTTTTATTGGGGGGAGGCCGTGGAACTTGTTGGGTGGCTTTGAGTCAGCTTAAATTCCATGTCATTTTCTTACATTTTTCTTAGTTTAAAACAAAACTTGCAATTTTCAAACAAGCAGCTAGAACTCTTATTCCAGCTTCTAAACCATGGAAATTAAATAGTTACAATCTAGGTTCCTCTTAATAACAGGTCACTTAATTTTCAGACATTTGATTTCAATTGCACAAGTTTCAACTTCTGAAGCAAACTAATCACAGCTGTCATACAGGCTGTAGCAGGTACTGCAAACCATATTTTGACAGATTTTCACAGGCAGGCACACTTTTTACTGTGGACATTTTGATGACAGATTCCGCTTTCCATGACATTGTAGGTTCATAATGATTTCTTAAAGGAGGTAACGGTTAACACCCAGCGAGGATGTTGGATGTTTTGTGGTGTTTTGGACCGGTATTTTGTATTTTCAGCAACCAAGAAAAAAGGATTTAAGATTAATTTCTGGGTTTTCTTCAGTAAAGCACTGCCTTTCATGCAGTTTCCATTTTTACTTGGTGGGCAGCCCAGTGGCATGTTTCAGCAGTGAGGTCTCCGTTCCACCACTGACACAGGCAAGGTAGATTCAGCAGCCATCTTTTCATGTTTTCAAAGGGCAATTTCCTTAGGTTTTGGCGCACATGGGGTTTTCGTGGCCATTTTGCTGATTATGGTGCCACCAGCACACAGTGATGGCGCAGGGCAGAGCAGAGTGGGTTAAAACATCCCACAAAGCCCCCCCTCGCCACTTGACTTTTGACTGCCCATCAAGGGGAAGTCGGGAGATTGGGATGTTCAGTTTTCTTTTAGGTCCAAGTGGAAAAAATGTGTCTGCTTCCCCCATCAGTGGTGGATCGACAGGTTCTCCTCGCCGGTTCCAGATGGAAGTGTAGGGAGCGATACCTCGTGCCCCTTGGGTCTTTCCTCCTGGTCCCCGAGTGGTCCTTCTTGGGCTTAGGATCCATGGTTTCAGTCCTAGGATGACAAAACAGAGCACATTTCCCCATCACTATTTATGTAGTGAGGCAGACGCATACATTTGATAAATACGTGACAATCCTAACCGCTTATACTTATTACTAATTATAGCAGATGGAATGGTTTTTTACAATCAGAATTTTCTAGGGAGCTGGGATGTCCCCCTCTGGGTTTCCAGATGAATCCTCTAGTTGCAGCAGAGTGTGCCGAGGATGGCAACACTTCAGCTGGTTGATGTGGACCCACTTATCTTCCCCCACTGCCAAACTGTCTTTGGGGATACAGATTTTGTGGGTGACTGGGGAGATTCTGTCTACACTTTCAAAAGGTCACCGCCAGCCAGGAAGAAATTTGCACTGTTTGGCCTGGTTCCTTTGGAAATTGTACAAGTAGACCCGGTCTCCTACTTGGTATTCTTTTCTAGTAGTCTTAAGGTCATAGTGGGTCTTCATATTGTCTGCAGATCTTTCTAGATTCCGCTGAGCATAGGCAAAAGCATGTTGAAGGTGTTTTCTCAGATTTTCAACATACTCATCAGTTGTTGAGGCATTTATCAAAGTCTGCTCTTGGGTTCTGTAGAGCAGATGCTGGGGAAGCATCATCCTTCGTCCAGTCATCAGCTCAAACAGTGACATTTTTGTTGCAGAAGAAGGGGTAGATCTGATGGCCATCAGGACAAGAGGTAGTCGGATGTCCCAACTTGGCCCAGAATCTGCCACAATTGTTTTTAATATGGTCACAATTGTCTTGTTGTATCGCTCAACTCCACCACTAAAGGCTGCCATAGGCAATGTGTAGTTTCCTTTGTACCCCAATTATCTCCTACATCTTTGTCATCACTTCACTAGTGAAGTGGCTACCTCGGTCTGACTCGATCCTTTGGGTTAGTCCAAAACGCGAGAAGATGTGGTTGATCATCAGGGCAGCTGCTGTTTCTGCCTTGCAGTTTAGGGCCGGGAGACATTCCACCCATTTAGTGAACAAGCGTGTCACGGGCAACATGTACTTGTTCCTCCTAGAGGAGCAAATCACGGGCCCGATAAAATCGACTTGTAAATCTGACCAAGGCAGTGTCATCCCCCTCTTTTGGAGTGGCGCACGGTGTGTGAGGGATGTTGGCTGAAATTGTGCACACACAAGACACCCCTTCAAGTATTGTTCGAGGTCCTGCCCCATGTGTGGCCGGTATGCAACCTTTCTGAAGATTTCAAGTGTTGCATGAAACCCCCGATGACCGGCTGTGGGCGCATCATGAGCGTGACTTAGCATCAGGCTTCGGAATGAGGAGGGGACCACCACTGATCATGGCCAGCTATGGATCTACTTATCAACAAACCGTCTTGGATTCTGAACATTTTTGGATATTTCATCAACACTCTGAGGTCCCCTTTCCCTATGCAATCGGTGTCCGTCGGGGGAAAGTTCTCAGGGTCCTCAATGTGTTGATAAAACTTACCAATTATTGGATCCCCTTTTTGAGCCGCAATCAAATCAGCATCTGGAGTCTCCTTACTTCATTGTGAAGTTGAGAGTTAATTGTGAGCATTTTCTGGGATCTAGTGATAGCAGTGACCTGGATTTCCCCCAACAGGGACTCGATCTCAAGTAGATCCCCTTGGATGGCTCTGGTTTTGGCCAGCTGATCAGCTAGGTTGCTTCCAGTTTTGTCTGGTCCCTCTATTTTAGAATGACCCTTGATCTTTTTCCAGTAGATGATCATCCCATTCGAGGTGACCAGATCAATGTTTTGGATTAGTTTTCCATGTTTCAATGATTTGTTATTAGCACAACCTAAATCTATGGAAAAATGTCGGTCATCAACCACCATTCCAATAATGGTGCCTGCGGCTAGAGTGATACTCTTTACGTTGCTGTTATCCACCTCCATTGGAATGGTGTAATGTTCTATGTTGACTAGTGGTGTTGGGTGTACCCCCAACCCTTGCTGTTGGAAGTGAGCATTAAGATAAATATAGGCATCAGGGTTTTTCAGTTTCTGTCCTCTTTTAACTTTTACTTCCAGGGAGAATTGTCGGGTCCGTTCTGGGATGGTGACTTCCTCTCCAATCTGAATTTCAACTGCATAAGGCATCAGTTGAGCTGACCTAAATGCTTTCTGTAGTTCATCAAAGTCCATGGGATTACCCGCTAGTCGTGTCAAACTTATAAGGGAATAGGGGTCTCAATCCCCTCTTCCGAACCACAGAAGCCAAATAGATTGACCCCTCCCACCGTGGTTGGCACGGGCGCCTGAAGACTGATATCACAGGAAGCCACGTGGGAGCCAATGGGGGGAAGATGGAGTTAGGGAAAAGGGGATGGAGTGACAAAGGAAAGGAGGGGAACATACACAAGCAAATACATACAATACAGCAATATTCCTGAACCTGTACCTCTATTTCCTGAACACCTAACCTGACCTCTTATACCTGTAATGACCTTGTTACATACGAATCATAGGAGCTCTTTAAACTCCACTTTGCACCTCACAGACCATAAGCATATAACCTAGAACATAGACTTTGAACATAACATAGGGCTTGAACATAACGTAGGACTTGGACAGTCATTTCTTGAACACACATAGATTGGCTTACAAGCTAAATGGCACAAACAAAAGGGTGGCCCTTTTTGTGAAGAGACGAGACACATGGCCCGTCGGGCACAATGAAACCACAAACAATGATTTAGGAAAAAAGACACACACTAACATGTCCTTGTACTTTATGGACCCATGCATGTTCTATAAATAGTCTCTATATCTTTCAGAGCCCAGGTTTATCCGTTCAGAGCTTTATAGCATGTTTTCTCCACATGGCGTGTCTAATGCATGGCATGTATCTTAGGGCGTGTTACCTCACACACCCACTACAGCGTTGAAGTATTCAATTAATAAACAAGTAAGCATATAGCAACTCCAGACTATGAACACTGGGGTCAAAAACACTTAACTGATGGTCCGGATGCCTCACAAGGACATCCGGACCCTGAAGAACGATGCCTGACGCTTATGGGAGCCCGCTTCACTGCCGCGGCCCATGGTTATTCAGCTGTTCATCACCGTTGCGGCCCGGGGAAGAGTCCATCGGCGTCTGAGAATTTCTGCATGCCTGATCCTAAGCTGCCGCCGCCCGTGCTGAAAATCATTAATTACCTGCACCGGGTAGATGTTCTGGTAACATATTTTGTGTGTGACCATACAAACACACATTTGGAGACATACCCAATGAAGCGTGTTCAGTGTTATTATAAGTAAACTCAGCCAACCATAAAGACTGTACCCAAGATTCACGACCCTCACTTAAAACAACACCGTAAATATTGTTCCAGCGTCTGATTGACTCTCTGTTTGTCCATCCGCCTGTGGGTGATAACTGGTGGACAACGCAACTGCATGCCTAATATTTTACAAAAAGCACGCCAAAATTTGGAAGTAAATTGAGGGCCTCTATCAGATACAATACTATGAGGTAGCCCATGTAATCTGACCACATGTTGCAAGAACAATTCCGCCAATCTCCCTGCTCCTGGGACTCCTTTACAAGGTATGAAATGGGCTTGTTTAGAGAGATAATCCACCAACACCCAGATTGTGTCATACTGATCATCCGGAGGCAAATCAGTATTGAAATCCATGGAAATATGTGTCCAAATCTTCTCCGGGGTGGGTAGTGGCTTGAGTAACCCTGCCTTTTTTTAATGGTCTGACTTATTGCGTACACATGTTTCACACTCTTGAATGTACTTCATAGAATCTTGTCTTAACCCTGGCCACCAGAAATATTTCTCCAACAACCCTTGGGTCTTTTTGCTTCCTGAATGTCCTGCTAAAGGTGAATTATGACACCAGTGCATCGCCTTTCTCTGCAAGGTGAGCGTCAGTAAAAACTATTTCCCTGCATAATAAGGAAGCCCGTTGTGGAATGTTTCTGCAGGATTTTTTCCCCAATTCAATTGGACCTTTCCTTTCATTTCCTGTTTTACTTGTCTCAGTAATTGAGTCATTACTGCTCCTACAACCCTTTCCGCAGGAATGATAGTCTTCACTTCGGTTACACTGCTTTCCATATTTTGCTGCCTAGATAAAGCGTCCGCCTTACCATTTTTTCTCCCTGGTCTAAAAGTGACTACAAAATTAAACTCATTAAAGTACTGTGACCATCTTAACTGCCTTGGACTTAATGTATGAGCTGTCTTGAAGTATTGTAAGTTTTTATGATCCGTGACCACTGTAACCTGATATTTGGCCCCCAACAAATAATGTCGCCACTCCAAAAATGCTGCTCTAATCGCCAATAACTCTTTATCAGTGATTGAATAGTTCTGTTCGCAGATAGTAAGCTTGCAAGAGTAGAAAGCTACTGGATGCCATACTCCTTCTTCATCCTTTTGAGACAATATTGCTCCCACAGCCACGTTAGAAGCATCCGTTTCCACTTGGAAAGGTTTTTCTGGGTTAGGGTGTCTCAATACAGGAGCTGATGTAAATGCTTTCTTTAACTCTTGAAAAGCTACTTCTGCCTCGGTGTTCCAATCAAACTTAGTGGCTTTCCTCAATAATTTGGTAATGGGGGTAACGATTTGTGAAAAATTTGATATAAAGCGCCTATAAAAGTTTGAAAAACCCAAAAAGGACTGGATATCCTTAATGCACTGAGGCGCTGGCCATTCCGTAACTGCTTGTACTTTTTTCTTGTCCATCACAATACCAGAGGCAGTCAAAATAAAACCAAGAAATTCCACTTGAGTGGTATGAAAGGCACATTTTTCCAGTTTTACATACAACTAATGGACTTGTAATTTTGTTAATACTGCTCTCACATGCTCTATGTGTTGCTTTTCAGAAGAGGAATAAATTAAAATGTCATCAATATAAACTATAACAAACTGATCTAGAAACTCACTCAACACCTCCTGGCTAAAGTATTGAAATGCTGCCGGAGCATTACACAAACCAAAAGGCATCACAAGATATTCAAACAAACCAAACCTAGTCCTGAAGGCTGTCTTCCACTCATCCTCCTCTTTCACACAGAGTAAATGGTAAGCCCCTCTCAAATCTAATTTGGTATAAACCACTGCTGTTTTTACATGATCCAATAATACTGAAATCAAAGGCAAGGGGTACCTGTTCTTCACTGTCACCTTATTCAATGCTCTATAATCAATGCATGTCCCAAGTGTTCCCTCTTTCTTTGGGACAAAGAACAAATGTGACGACACAGGGGAGGTGGAATGTCTAATAAATCCCTTACTTAACATGTCATCCAGGTATTCACATAAATGCTGTTTTTCTGTTTCAGTCAAAGCGTAGATCCTGCTACAAGGTAATTTAGCCCCTGGTTCCAATTCAATTACGCAATCATAGGATCTATGGGGTGGTAAACTGTCTGCTCCCCCTTTGTCAAATACTTTAGCTAAATCTTGGTACTGATTTGGAATACTCACAGCCATTGCTCCCACCATTTGTGGTTCTGCCACCTGGTCTGCCAAATATAATGCGGGTCTCACCTCCTCCTCCATGTGACCCTCATATTACACGCCTGCAAATACCACCTCCCGCTTAATCCAATCAATCTGGGATTGTGTTTAAGTAACCAAGGCATGCCCAGAATGAGCCCATATTGAGGTGCCGCTATTAAATCAAATATAATTTCCACTATATGTCCAGACTCACACCTCATTAGAATGGGTTTAGTTTGTTGACATATGGGTCCTGAAACCAATGGTGATCCATCCACTGATTGCACCCCCTCAACCTGAGTTTTTTCCCTTAAAGGTAAACCCAATCTTTTCGCCAATCCAATGTCAATTAAATTACCGGTGGCGCCTGAGTCCACCATTGCAGACACTAGCTGCTTAGTACAGGCAAAAAGTAAAGACACCAAAATGTACAAATGTGAATTCCTTTTCCCTGTCGTATTTGCACTCCAATTGGGGAACCTATTAATTTCTGGGCCTGTCGCCTGCGTTCCCCCTAAGGCCGGCCCAGTCCTTTTCCCGTCTAAACCTTGCTTCTATCCACCCCTGCCCCTTTCTTGGGAGTATTCGGGCAAGTTCTAATAAAGTGTCCTGGTTGTCCACAATAAAGGCACAAGTTATTAGCCTTCCGTTGCTCGTTTCTGCAACAGACAAGGGCCCCCTTATTCCACCAATTTGCATAGGTTCTCCTTCTGTATTCCTGTTTCCCTTACCCCGACCCAAGCTAGCAAAAGACAACACTTCCGGTCTTTTCTTCTCCCCCTTGCGTTTTCGAATACGATGATCCAATCTTAGGGCTAAGTCAATTATGGCGGTACATGTATTAGGCTCAGGTTCTACTTGAGCAATAGCATCCTTCAATTCCTCTTTGAGCCCTTGATAAAACAACACAGTCTGTTTATTCTCAGGCCAATCAGTTTCAATCACCAACCTGTTAAATTGGGTAACATACGAAACTAAGTCGCGTGTTCCTTGTCTTAAAGCTAACAATTCTTTGTCTTGTGCCAAAGACACCTCTCGGCGATCAAATAACCTACCAAACTCCACTAGAAAACCATCCCAATTATATAATAATGGATCATCCTTTTGCACCAAAGGCATAGCCCATGCTGCAGCATCTCCAGTTAAATAGGAAATAACAAATGCTGCTCTAGCTTGTGTTGTCTCAAACGCCTTAGGTTTGCACAAAAAATGAAGTCTGCATTGTGTTAAAAAGGTCATGTATTTCTTAGGGTCTCCTGTGAATCTTTCTGGTGCGGCTAATGGCACACTATTAGAGTGCTGCACAATTACAGTAGGCGGGACTCTACCAGTTGGCCCTCCCATAGAAGTTCCAGCCCCATCCAGCAGGATGCCTTGTGCGACCATCCCTTGTACCTGAGCTTTCAATATACTAGACTCTTGTCTAGCTTGTACCAATTCTACTTGTATGTCTTGTAGTGCTTTTAGCACATCTGCTAAAGGGGCAGGATTTGTATCCATTTGGCTTGGGTGGTTCAATTACCCCGAAATCGGGGGCAGGTAATTCTGTCAAACTTATAAGGGAATAGGGGTCTCAATCCCCTCTTCCGAGCCACAGAAGCCAAATAGATTGACCCCTCCCACCATGGTTGGCACGGGCGCCTGAAGACTGATATCACAGGAAGCCACGTGGCAGCCAATGGGGGAAGATGGAGTTAGGGAAAAGGGGATGGAGTGACAAAGGAAAGGAGGGGAACATACACAAGCAAATACATACAATACAGCGATATTCCTGAACCTGTACCTCTATTTCCTGAACACCTAACCTGACCTCCTATACCTGTAATAACCTTGTTACATACGAATCATAGGAGCTCTTTAAACTCCACTTTGCACCTCACAGACCATAAGCAGACAACCTAGAACATAGACTTTGAACATAACATAGGGCTTGAACATAACGTAGGACTTGGACAGTCATTTCTTGAACACACGTAGATTGGCTTACAAGCTAAATGGCACAAACAAAAGGGTGGCCCTTTTTGTGAAGACACGAGACACATGGCCCGTCGGGCACAATGAAACCACAAACAATGATTTAAATAGTTCTTTAAATAGTCTCTATATCTTTCAGAGCCCAGGTTTATCCGTTCAGAGCTTTATAGCATGTTTTCTCCACATGGCGTGTCTAATGCATGGCATGTATCTTAGGGCGTGTTACCTCACACACCCACTACAATGTTGAAGTAGTCAATTAATAAACAAGTAAGCATATAGCAACTCCAGACTATGAACACTGGGGTCAAAAACACTTAACTGATGGTCCGGATGCCTCACAAGGACATCCGGACCCTGAAGAGCGTTGCCCGAAGCAGCCCGTGGTTATTCAGCTGTTCATCACCGTCGCGGCCCGTGGAAGCTCCAAGAGTCCTTCGGCGTCTGAGAATTTCTGCATGCCTGCTCCTAAACTGCCGCTGCCCGTGCTGAAAATCATTAATTACCTGCACCGGGGCACGGGCGGCGGTGAGTTTTAACAGTTGCTGCTAATGAGCAGCTGTTGTAGCGCGCAATAGGAGAACTACACCTTTCCCAACGCCTCCTGGGAAATGTAGTTTATTGCCTCTTGCAAAGCAAGAAGCGCCGACCTGAAGCTTTCCTCATATTCCTGACAAATCGGGACCAGGCTTTGAAGTTTATTAGGTCCAAACTAATGGCAAAGCGATGAGAATGTCACTGCCTAAGTAAAATGCAGCAGGGACATCTCGCACGACCCAACAATTATGGACTATGCTCTTGTTGCCTATGGAAATTTTGAGCATACACCTGCTTGGCAGTAAATGTTTGCAATTGGGTGTTTCCAGATCCATTTCCCATTTGTCTTTCAGTTTAAATGTGGGCATGGCTGGATATTTTGGGAGTTTGCGGAACATGGCTTCGCTGATGAAGCTCTTACAGTTGTTCACACACACTCGGGCGAGAACAGAGTCCTTCCCTTCATTTAACTGAATAGGGATGAACAACTGCTCTCCAATTTTCTGAATATCAGCCAGGCTTTGAGCTGATTTTTCCTCTTTCTGGACTATAGGAGTGGGATTTTCTGATTGTGAATTTGTAAATAATTTCAGAGTGTTTCCTTCCTGTGTGGAATGCCACCTTAGACTGGAAGGATTGATTTTCAGAAATAGAGAGGACTCGCCATCACCAGTTTGTTGTTCTACTGCAATTACTGTCACGTCTGGGATTTGGTTGTTCTGGAAGTGAAATTCTATTTGGTCAAGTTTTTGTTCAACCATGTGGCACATGCCGTTTAAACTAACATGGTTGACACTATGTTTCCATTTTATTGGTCTGTTAGTCTGGGCCCAGAGGACCTTGTTTACACAATCTATGAGGGGTGACAACCTCAGCAGAATGTCATTCCCTAGTAAACAAGGTGTGCCCTCTGGAGCCACAACTATGACCGGGTGCTTCACCTTGTGTCGCCCAATTTTAATGTCCAAATCCACAGTCCCCTCGATGGGAATTTCCTTCCTGTCGAAGTTCTGAAATTGTCCAGGAAGAGGAGTGAAAGGAAATTGGTATTTCTCCCCCCTTCCCGAATTCATTTGATCAAAAGGCCCTTTTTGACAGAAGGATAGCTTGGGATCCAGTGTCCACCAGTGCCAAAATTGTACATTGCCCCTGTATTTGGAACGGGGCATAAAATCTTCCCTCCTTTTCCTCAAGGGGGCAAAGTAATGTACATTTTTGGACAACTTGTGGGTTAGTTTCTTGGTTTTGGACACTGACAGGAAGGTGATTTGGACAGGATTTTGTTTGGAGTCTTGGGAATCTGAAAGAAAAAGGTGACAGGTAGATATGGGGGAAGTTTTGGGTTCCTCTGGTTCTGGTTCTGGGCTGCCCACCCCTTTTTGGAGTCAGTCACCAGGATGGGTTTGAACCAGGGGATTTTCATGCTGGTGATTCTGAGTAGTGATGATGGGCGGTTTCAACTCGGTTCTCACATCTACCCAGTCTGGATTTGGATCCTTCGGGACCCATTTTTCTTTGGAAGGAGTTCCCCAATCTCTGAAGGAGAAGATCCTTTTCCTAGAGTCCTCTGGGGATCCCTCTCCTTCAAACTGGAAGACTTGTACCTCCTCCTCAAAAAATGGTCTTTTTGGGCTCTTTATTTCTCCTACCCCCCTCTGCTCCTTGGGTGGCAGACTTTTGGGGGCAGGAGATTTTGGTTCCGTTTCCTGGATTTCCAGGGGCTTTTTACAAGTGGGGAAGGAAGCTTCATCCAAGGCTTTACACCCCCATTCCCCTTGTGCCTCCTCCCTGGGAACCGGTGGATTGTCAGGGTTATTCCACTGTCATTGCTCTGGAGCACCAGGCCCTGGATTTGAGGCATTCTGCGCCGTCATGATCATCTGAGTGTACTGTTGAGCCCTCAGCATGCGACGCAGATCCTGTGCCATGTTTTGGACCTGGCGGTGTAGTTGGGACACCCGCTCTGGCTAGTACGGGGTCCTCATGTCTCCCCTGGGCTGATCCTGGGAAGGGTAGCTATCCCTTCTCCCAAAACACCCTGGGGTAGGAAAGTTTGGGTACCCCTCCACCCTTGCCTCCCTTCTCCCGGATTGGGTTGTCTGGGCTCAGGAAAGTGGGGAAAGAAGGATGGATTGTTTTGGGGGTTGAAATTTGGCGGGTATCTTGGAAATACATTTTGTCCAGTATTTGGGGGATTACTGCTCTCCTGGAGGAAGTGAGGAGGGACGTTCCCTGGGTTAGCTGCTGTCTGTTTGGATCCCTCCCCTTGGGTTGGAGGAGTCCACACATAACCCAGGATGGGTATATTGCGCTTGTAGCGTGGGCTGATGTAGTCAGGGGAGTTAGGGGTCCCTTTTGTGGGGTTACCTCCCTGGCTCCCTGTTTGTGATTGGACCGAGGGCCTTCTGGGTTTGGGGTTGCTTTGATTCTGTGCAGGCAAGTTTGTAGGCCCCCCCATCTCTAAATCTAAAATGGGGGCAACCTTCACCTCTGCTACTTTAGCAGCAGCAGGGGTGTTGGTTGTTTTGGGGCTTTTGGGATTATTTTTATTTTCCACTGGCTTTTGCACCTCATAAATGCGCGTGGCTGGTTCAATGACCCAGTCTAGTGATCTTTTCTCATGAAAGTCCCTCACTAGCTGGGTCATGATATAGTTGGGTAGAGCATGGAAGAAAGTATTTACAAATTCTTTGCTGTCAGTGCGCACCCTTCTAGTGGTCTGCGCAAAAGGCATGTTTTAACTCTTGAACAAATTCTTGTGGGGCCTGATTTTCCCCACATTGCAAGTTTTAGGCTGCCTTGCGAACCTCCTGAGGATTCCTGCGAATAGAAAAGTGTTTCAAAATGGCCGCCCTGTAAGTGGACCATCTGGAATGATTCTGATCCTCCAGCCCCGCAAAGAAGCTGGAGAACTCGGGAGAAAAGGTCCGATTTACATATTGAATACAGCTTTGGCTGTCCTTCAAATGGAAAGTGGCCATCATTTGTTGAAATAGCTCAAGGTGCTCCCAAACCGAATACTTTGAATTCTTGTGATAGGGCGTGATGACGCTCCTAATGGCTTTGATTTGTTTTAGGGGATCCCTGAGCAAGGCCCTCTTTACCTTGTTGGCTTTTTTGTTTCGGGTGACCCTGGTCCACTCATCCTCTGACTCAGAGGCACTGCTACCAGAGGTGCCTGTCTGGTCTTCTAGCCTCTCCCGGATTCTGCGAGGTAGGGAATGGCTGGCAGAATGTGGGGGCCTAGTTTCTTGAGTCCTGTGGCACTCAGAAGAGTCTTCTGATCCTTCCTTGCTCCCAGGATTGGCTGAGTACCCCCCCACTGTCCTAGCTGGGAAAAGGTTTGCAGGATGCCCTCAGTGGGCCTACTCTCATGGAGTTCCCCACCAAATTTTACCATCTGGTCTCTGGGTAAATTATATTTTTGAGGATCCAGTTCTCTGACCCTCCCCTCATTGGAGTCTCCCTGATCAGAGAAGATGGCCCTAGCACTTGGGAACCCATACACAGATGCCCGCCCATCCATTCCTGGGAGGTGCTGATCTATGAGCCCCATATTTCTCATTGGATTGAAGTCTGCCATCCCCGTGGCCCTTGGCTCATGTGCGCCAGTGGACATGGGGGTGGCAGAGTCCATGGAGTGGAAGACATGAAAGTCCCTGGTACCAGGGTCCTGAGGTTATGCTCAGGTGTCTCCCTCTCCCAGTGGACCTCATCTTTCTCAGGCCCTACTTCCTGTTGCCATGCAAGAATCTGGCCCTTTTGCTCTTCTATTAATGCCTTACTAGTCTCTATTAGCTGTTCCTGTTTAGCCACATGCCTATGGAGCCTGTCATTATTCTCACAGAGAGCCTCATTATCTCTCTGTGCTTCCTGGGTAGTTTTAGAATATTGGGCCAATCTTTGCTGCAAGAGGGTTACCTCTTGAGTCCTGTCCTCACTGGCCTGGTCCTTCTTGGCTAGAGCATCTTCCACCCTCACAGTTTTCTGTGGTCTTTTTGGAGTTCACCCAGTCCCTGAAGGGCCAGGGGATTTTCTTCCATTTTGGCTTTTAAATAACTGACATATTGGCCGAAGGTGTCACATTCCTGAATGAGAGTACCCCTCTGTGCAGCCAGGTCATCCCTTTGTTTTTGGAGTGCACCAGCTTTCTGGCGCTCTTCATCGAATTCTGTCTGGGTGTCAAGGTCTTTGAGAATTAATTTATTATTTTCTTCTTTTTCTTGGTCTAGGTGGTTTTGCAGGGTGACTACCTGCTCTGCGCGGGCCCTATTAAAATGTATTTGCTGTTCCAGCTTTTGTTGGCTCTGTAGTAGAGAGTCCAAACGTTCTTGGCACTCTTTCTGCAGCGCTAGTACTTTGGTATCCTGCTCTACCTTCTCCTGCTGCAGGATATCCATGTCTCCTTTTATTTTTATCAGGCACTGCCTGGTTTCATTCTCTGATTCTAGACTCTTGTGTAGCCTTTGCTCTGCAGAGTCCAGATCAGTTTGGACCTTTTCTAGTGATTGTACATGCCTATTTGCCAGATCTAGATTTTCAACATATTTTTCCTGTATTGCTCCAATATGGAGGTACAGATATGCCCTATTCTGGCAATTTTACTTTGCTCTTCTTTTACCTTAGGGGCCATGTACAATTCACTAAGTGCCATGTGTAATGGACCCTGATTCTTCCATATGTCTAATCCTGTGGCAGTGGCCTGTTCTTTAATTTCCTGCAACCAAACATTCTGATCCTGTTCTGTCAATTCACCCCTGACAGAATATGTGTGCAGTAGGTGTTCCCTTGCCATATTAATTTCTACTAGGGTCGCCATTCTGGAATTATTAATTTCCTTTCTGACTTAGAGAAGTTATTTTATTTTTGCAAACGGACCAAATTCCTTAGAGTTTTCCTATTGAAGGGTGCTTTCACAGTGTAGCACAGTGTGGTAGCCCAGTAGGGTCTATGTACCCCGTCAGTTAGCAAGCAGTATTAAGCTGTCACAAGTGGTATGTCTAATTCAGAAATCCCGGCACGAGCCCCTAATCTTGTAAGTGATTTCAATCCACCACTTCACCCAAGTCAATACCTAGCTTGGAATGAACCCTTATTTATTTATTTGTGTCTAAAAGTTATTTTATTCTGAACGATGTACCACTCATATCACGCCCCTCTCTTTGAACCCCCCCTGTCACAGTGAACCAGGAATCAGGCTGGTTTACAAAGTTAAAATATTTATTTAGGTATTTCACAATATCATCACACTATTTTTAATGGGTATACAATAATCACCAACGGGGTGATGTCACACAGAGTAATGAGGAGCAAAAACAATGCAGCACAGCAATAATACTTTTTTGGGTTGTTCAATCAATAGCAATGTGGTTACTCTTTCCCCCCCTGCACACCCCTCAACCCCCCAATATGCAATGTAGAGATATAGGAGGAGAGAGAACAGGTTTTAGGAATGCAGAATTCAAGCAAATGTATCAATCCCAATTTCCCCCCAGCAAACACAAGAGAGAAACAGAACTAATTGGCGAACTGTCAAGATGGTTTTGAAATTGGCTTTGAATGGAAGAGGTAAAACACTAAATATGGGCTTAAGTCACTGAAATTGTTGAAATTCTAATGGGAGCCGCTTTATCTGGTTGTAGACAAACACTAGCAACGGTTTGTTAGCAAAAAGCAATGAGAAAACGTAAATTTGAGGTCGGGTGCAATGAAAAGCTATTTTACACGTTATAGATTTTGCCAAAACAAATAATTTGCGGCAAACTTTTCCGTGTGCGGTTATCGCGGGAGAACTATAAGGATTTGGCATGCAGTTTTGGGTTCTCTGGAAAGCTTAGGATGTTAGCTACAAGCAGTTTCTAGCATGAAAATTGAAGAAGTTATGGATGTTTTCGTGGAGGTCGTTTTTTTCAGGCAAATTGTAAAACAAAAATGCGCTTCTAAAAAGACAAACATGATTTCTTGACACTAGGGATGGACTATGAAGAAACAAACTATACGACAGCACAGCTACCAGCCCAGGACATCTCTGGATGGTTTTTGCCTGCCGAGACGCTCGCCTTCTACAGATGAAATATATATCAGCGAAAAGATTGGTTTAACACTACCAGAAGATAATAGGAATGAGATGGAGAGTTCAGGCAGTTCAAAAATATTCTAGCAATGCAGTTCTGGATATAATAGAGGATGGGTTGGGATAGGGATGACTATGGACAGGACATAAACTAGTGACAGTCCTATACTAAGGATACTCACTATATAGGTTTGGACAGAACCGTCAGGGATTCAGGTCAGTCAAGATTTCTGGACAGGAATTCTGCTGGGCACACTGGACTGGACAGCAAGGCGCTTTGGCCTGCAATCAGCAAGGCGCTCTGGTCCCCGCATGGTAGGACTGGACTAGATCTGCAATGGCTCTGGTTCACACCTATCTGGTCACAGCACGGCTCTATTGGGTTGGGTCTTTGGATTCTGGCAATAATTCTTAGCAGGAAACAATACAGCACAACCAGGCTGTTCTTTGGTTCCCCTTAGATGTCTGGCGTAAATTCTGGTTTCTGGAATTTTAAGGGCCAAGCTGAGAATGGTTCAGCTCTGGAAATGGGCCTTTCTACTTGCCAAGTTTCTGGAATCTGGAGTAAGGGAGATGTCAGGTCCTCTGGCAGGGTGCTCCGCCAGCAATTGGTTGGTGGTTGAATCTGTGTGTCTTTCTAAGCCCTCAGCTGTCTCTATTTATGCATTTAATAAAGTGGCGTGTATGCTGAATCATCCTAAACGCACCCCCTTAGGTAGGCTATTGGCTGGAATCCGCTCTCTCCCTTGCTTGGAGGAGAAAACAGTGTGTCACTATGATGATGTGGTTTTATGAGGCAACACCTCCTCCCCTTTGCCTCTTGAACATGAAATCTACTTTTGGTATAATACATCTTTACATGTGTACAATCTTTATACCAATAACATACATAGATCACATATTTTGTGGAGCAAATATTCTTCCAAGCCCCGTTTCTGTGGGATCTTGGATCTGGATTTGACAGACTTTCGCACTTTTTGTCCGGGACACAATATCTAAATTGTCCAAAAATTGGTACATATGTGCGCATTGTCTATGGGCTTAAGTGTGCGAAGTTTCATGCTTCTGACATAAATACATTTGTTGCAAAACCAGAATTTTCACTGTGCCTTCCCTGAACATCGCAGAGTTCTGGCATCTTTTAAAATGTGCACCCAAAAATCACATTAACAATGCTATTAATTCTATAATTTTCACAAATTTGCACAGTCATTTATCAGTATTTTTTAAAAATATGCTTTCTGTGCTTGTGAATCCACAAGTGGTCGTCTGTCCCTGCCTCCTTTTCCTGCTGGCAGGTCTGAAGCAATCCACCCCCGTCCTGCTGGGAGAGGCCCCTCGTGACACTTCACAATCTGCATATCTTTTCAGCCAAAGAAGGTCCATTGTCTCATTCTGGTGCAGCCCAAGATCTCCTCCCCTGAGTGAATTCTCACAAAGGTATGACTTCCTGGCCTTGGTGGAAAGCAGGAGAGAGATGCCTTTTGTTGGGGGAGGCTGTGGAACTTGTTGGGTGGCTTTGAGTCAGCTTAAATTCCATGTCATTTTCTTACATTTTTCTTGGTTTAAAACAAAACTTGCAATTTTCACACAAGCAGCTAGAACTCTTATTCCAGCTTCTAAACCATGGAAATTAAATAGTTAAAACCTAGGTTCCTCTTAATAACAGGTCACTTAATTTCCAGACATGTGAATTCAATTGCACAAGTTTAAACTTCTGATGCAAACTACTCACAGCTGTCATACAGGCTGCCGCAGGTACTGCGACCCATATTTTGACAGATTTTCACAGGCAGGCACACTTTTTACTGTGGACATTTTGATGACAGATTCCGCTTTCCATGACATTATAGGTTCATAATGATTTCTTAAAGGAGGTGACGGGTAACACCCAGCAAGGATATTGGATGTTTTGTTGTGTTTTGGACCGGTATTTTGAATTTTCAGCAACCAAGAAAAAGGGATTTAAGAACAATTTCTGGGATTTCTTCAGTAAATCACTGCCTTTCATGCAGTTTCCATTTTTACTTGGTGGGCGGCCCAGTGGCATGTTTCAGGAGTGAGGTCTCCGTTCCACCACTGACACAGACAAAGTAGATTCAGCAGCCATCTTTTCGTGTTTTCAAAGGGCAATTTCCTTAGGTTTTGGCGCGCATGGGGTTTTCACAGCAATTTTGCTGATTCTGGTGCCACCAGCACAGAGTGATGCCGCAGGGCAGAGCAGAGTGGGCTAAAACATCCTACACATCTCCTCTACAATCCAATCTTGGATGGCAGAGAACTGGTTATGTCTCAACAGCGAGAAGACTGAACTTCTGTTAATTGGTTCCTTGTGTACCTTGGGCAAACTCGACAAGCAATACTGCTCCTTTACTGTTGACAACATCCCTATTGCTGTGTCCCGAGTAATCAAGACTCTGGGTGTGTACATCAGACCTGACCTAACCATGAATAGACAGGTTAATGCTGTAGCATCTGCTTCAGTGTACCATTCCAAACGTATTAATGGAGACAGACCCTTCCTGTTCCGGGAGAACTGCCTCACCATTGCGAGGGCAATTATTGGCTCTAGGATTGACAACTGCAATGCCCTCTTTGTAGGGACCTCCCGCAAGAACTTGGCCAAACTTCAACTTGCTCAAAATAACGCCCTGAGAGCCGCAACGGGCATATTTAGAAAATACCACATTTCTGAAGTCAAGAGGAAGGTCCACTGGCTTCCTGTCAAGGAAAGGATTGTTTTCAAAACACTTGCCTTGATGCACAAATGCCTTCATGGGTTGGCCCCCCCTACCTGGCCTACATAATTGTCCCTCACACCACCACCAGACCGTCGAGAGCGGCGTATGCCAAGATAATAACGGTGCCCATCACACACAGAGTGCGGGCGGGTGGCACTAGTTTCCCCAGTATGGCTGCTACCTTCTGGAACTCCCTCCCCCGGAACTCCGTCAGATTGACTCACACGCAGCCTTCAGAAAAGCTATCAAAAGTAGGCTCTTTGTATGATATGTTTACCCATGATCAGTCCTAAGCTCCTGTACACACTGTCTGTATCCGTGTAATTCTAACTGAACGTATCACTATGCATTAAGTAACTTTGTGAGCCGCATTCCTGTAACCCTGAATCAAGCCTTAATTCATGTCCTTCACAGCGCTTCGATGCCTGAGGGCTGTAGTGTGCTCTATAAATTTAAATAAATAAATAAATGTTTGTGTTTGCGGACGAAATAAAAGTGTGTCATGGCACGGCAGCCATTGGTGCCTATTTGCGAACACCCTCCGAATGTGCAAACTTGTTTCTACAATGCAGACATTTAAATGTCAAGCAGGAAAATGGAATGTTACTATTTTGCAGTGAAGTTTGAGAAAAGTTAGCCATGAGTTTATTTTGGCATTGACATTATGGTACTGAGGAACTGTGATGTGTAATGGTTGACTTGGGTATTATATTCCATTCCATTCATGTGCAAAACATTTCATCCACAAATGGAAGATTCTGCCCACAAACATTATTCAATATTTGTTTTAAAAAAGCATCTGTAACTACAAGTTGCACTCGCCACTAACCATTGGCTAGTGATATTTGCCTCTTGACAAATATGAAATGGCGTTCTGCATGTATGTATAGAATTGAGGCAACAAGTTACTTTTGTATGACTGACTAGTAGCTTGCAACTTGAATTTTTGCCCCATGTATAGATATATATGTCAATGTATATAAATATGTATGTACGTACATATAAATACATAACTATACATTGAAATATATATACCTAAACATATACAAGTATTTTAAATTGTATTAACTGTATTGATTTTTTTTTTAAAGTGTTGGTGTTCCATGCAGTAATTATCCAACAATCTTTATTATAGATAATAGCGCAATAGTTAATACGATTATGAAATGAGATTAAAAAATAGAAATATCCACATATACAACATATACGACATAATATATACATATATAAATATGAGTATTGCACGGCCTGTGGTAGCGGTTGTGTAGATATGGGTAAGTTGGTAAACTCATAGGAAGACCACTTTTTGGGCTGCTTATAACTTCACTCCCCTTGGACGAATCCTCACCAATCTTTGGAAAAAATGTATATGGTCCGCTCTGAATATTTTTGGTAAGTTTGGTGAGGTTTTGTTAAGGGGGGGGCAAAGTTATAGGTGGTCCCACAATTTCGTTTTTTCCATAGACTGAATGGAAAAAAACCTTGCTCACGCCTACAGCCCAAACCGCTGGACGGATTTTCACCAAATTTACGGTAGGAGCAGCGACTTGGTCCCAAATGTGTTTGTAAATTTGGTGAAAATCCGTCCAGTCATTTTTTTATAACAGGCAAAATGTAGGTGCCAAAAAATTTGTGATATCTGGCTGCGCTCTGCAGACACATTTCCCGGTTCGTTCGGCGGGCAGGACTCTGATTGGTCCGGAGTGCCGCATCAAGTCTGCGGACATCCAACGTGCCCACTGATTGGCTGGAGGGAAGCGTGATGTGCATCACATTTTCCCAAAACACCTGCCATGTTGTATCCGTGGATATTTGCGGATAGGGCGGCAGCGAACAGGGCTGGAAAACATGTTTTGGGTCATCTGGTGTTGGGAGGAGGAGCTGGAAAGGGTGGAGGAGTGAAAGATGGTTCATGTGATGTATTTTATTAGGTGGAAGAAGATTTTGTCGTGTTTGCGGTGTCCGCGGACACTGCAGAAGTTCATGGGTAGGTCCTCAGGTGAGCAGCTTATGTGGTGACTACAGGCAGGCTTCATTTTGGTAGGCGAGAGGAATGTAGATGATATGAGGATGTTTGTATAGGCTGTATTATGCTGTGGTGTTTGTGGCCAGCTACTAGACTCTTGGGTGGATGGCCGATGGCCATGCACCCAAGAGTCTGCCCACTGGTTGAAGTACTGTAATAGTATGTGTAGAGAAGTGTACAGGGCCACAAATGGTTTAGGTAGGGGAGTGGAATGTGAATGGTTGCAAGTACTGCAATAGTATGTGTACAGAAGTGGATAGAGCCTCTGACGGTTGGCTTATGTGTTTGGGTTGTGGCCAGTGTGCAGATTGTTGGGTGCATGTCTGTATTATGCTGTGGTGATTGTGGCCAGCTACTAGTCTCTAGGAGGTCATGCACCCAAGAGTCTGCCCATTGGCTGCAAATACTGTAATAGTATGTGTACAGAAGTGGACAGGGTGTGTGGCAGGTGGCTTATGGGACTGCCCTGAGATTCTTGGGTGTATGAGAGTCTAATTCTTCCTTGTCACAGCCCGACCCTACACAAACCTCACTCTTCCTCGTCACAGTCCCCCACTTCTCCAACCTCACTATTTCTTGTCAATGTCTCCCACTACCCCCTCACTCTTCCTCATCGCAGTCCCCCACTCACTCGACCTCACTGTTCTTCGTCACAGTCCCCCACTACTCCACCTCACTCTTCTTCATAACAGTCCCCCACTAACTCACCTCACTCTTACTTGTCACAGCCCCCCACTACCCCACCTCATTCTTCCGTGTCACAGTCCCCCACAACCCCACCTCACGCTTCCTTGTCTCAGTCCCCCACCTTACCCTTCCTTGTCACAGAACCACAATAACCCCAGTTCACTCTTCCTCCTCAGAGTCCCCCATTAACTCCACCTCATCATAGTACCCCTCTACTCCGAACTCACACTTTCTTGTCACAGTCCCACCTTATCCCGCCTCACTCTTCCTCATCACAGTCCCCACTAACCCCACCTCACTCTTTCTTGTCAGTCTCCCACTGCCCTTATCTCAATCTTTATTATCACCGTCCCCTACTAACTCACCTCAATCTTCCTTGTCACACCCCTACTACCCTACCTCATTCTTACTTGACACAGCCTCCACTACCACACCACACTCTCTCATCACAAGCACCCACTACCCCCACCTTACTGTTCATTGTCAGTCTCCCACTACCCAACCCCACTTTTCCTTGTCACAGTCCTACACAAACCCCACCACACTCTTTCCTGTATGAAGGCATCATGAAGTAGGACACAGACAATAGATTACATTTTCTAAATAAAATGGTTTATTTTCTAAATGTCAGGATGGAGTAAGGACTAAATTGCCCTATGCTAAGGTGGGATTTCCCTACCTAAAGAAACTAAGGATAGTCTGCGCCAGTAAGTTCAACTCAAAAGTATGTCTGTATGTCTGTATCCAAAACCTACACTTTGCCCTCACAACTAAAGATAGACATTGTGTAGGAAGGTCAGTCTACTGAATTAAGGCAGCAATATTAATGGGGTTCAATGTCTGGCTTTATTGTAAGAGCCCCCAGATGATAACAACAAACCTGAGGTCGTCCGCCCACTCACTCAGTGATTCTCGAATGCTGGAGTGCTCCAGAACCCTGTCAGTACATACTTATGCATTACAAGTGACACACATACAACATCTCTCCCCCAACGAAGTGTTGACATCAGAAACGAATGAAAGGATAAACACAGACGGAGGAAAGATGGAGGAAGACAAATGGAAAAATATGGTTCTGAAATAATTCGACCAAAGCAAAGGATACATAGTTTCAGCCGAACACTGTAAAGCCAGCAATGTAGAGCAAGTTGACATCACTGGTGTGAAACTAATAATAAATACAATCCTTTCTGAAATTCTGGATCACCCTTCTGTTTCTCCTCGACAATGTGTCTCCTTCCACATCGACCTTTACTCCAAACTCCTGAGCCTCTACGCCAGTTTCCTCTGAATTGCTGATACCAACATACTGTGAATCCCTCACTCCTACTTCTTTCTTCTTCTGTATACACTCCTCCATCTTTACAACATCATCACAGGACCACCTACCTCTTCTCATCTTCTAATATTAGTGACTTCCTAGAGCAACTTATCACTCTCTGGGGGGAACAGTATTTTGTGTCTCTTTTCATTATTTTCCTGGGCTCTCTTACACAAACCCAATCCCCATCTTTGATTTTGCTCTCCACTACTCCATCTCTGCGGTCATAGTACTCCTTGTACTTAGCTTGTTTTTCATTTACTCTCCTTATAATGTCACTGATATCAATGTGTCTGTGAGTATTGGAAAATCAACCACACAGGCCTCAATCTGTTTGACGCCAACCTTCCCCATATCATGGTGAATGGTTCTTCCTCCGTCGCTGAATGTGGGATTGTCCTGTAGGTGTTGAGAGCTTCCCTTAGTGTCTCTCTCCACGGTAGTGCATTCGCAAGGGCAAGCTTAATGATATTTGTAACAAAACCATTCATCCTCTCTACAAGTCTATTTGTCATGGGATGGTATAACAACGTGGTCCTATGTTCTATCGCTCTCTCCCCCAAGAATGATTTGAACTCTGTCGACACAAATTGGGCCCCATTGTCGGACACCATTTCCAACGGGTCTCCTTCCATATTGAAAATTTCATTCAAAAACTTCACTATCTTCCCTGCTGTGACAGTACCCTCATCAATGCCCCACTCCACCCATTCTGAGGTATAGTCTAAAAGGACAATAATATAAATATCCTGAGGATCCAAGCTCTCGTATGGTCCCATAATATCAATTGCAAATTTGGACCACACTTGTCCCGGAATTTCCACTGGTTGCAAAGGAGTCTTCTTCACACTCTTTCCCTTGTCACTGGTGGTGGATGTTACACAGTCTTAAACAGCCTCTTCCATCTCTTTCCACATGCCAGGCCACCAGTAGCTTCCTCTCACTCTCCTTTTTGTGAGACTCCTGCCCTCATGACCTTCATGTGCCAAATTAATTATCTTTAGTCTTAATTCCACTAGAGGGATAATACGGTCGCCTCTGTATATGCATGTCGAATCCATTGATATTTCATCCCTTACTTGGGAGTACATGCCTATACTCTGGTCGATTTCCTTCCACTCGCTATGGAAAGCTCATCTGAGACAGACCTGCTCTGTATCCACAGTCACAGCTTTAATCCACTCCTCCTTCCCTATACATGGATTTACACTGGCGATAATGTTCTCTGAATTGAAATCCCCACGGGAATCTTCATCATGATTTCCACTGTTCCATGGCAGTCTCGAAAAGCAATCAGCCACCATATTCAATTTACCCGGAGTGTACCTTATACTCAGATTGTATTGCATTATTTCCAACATCCAACTTCCTATTCTTGGTGAGATCAGGTGCAGGGTTTTGGAATATGATATGTGTACCAAAGGTTTGTGATCTGTTATTAGCAGGATTGGCAAACCCCATATGAGATTTCTGAAATACTCTAAGATCCATGTGACCCCCAAAGCTTTTCTTTCGATCGTTGAGTAATTTAGCTCTGCACCTTTTAAAATCCTCTAGGCAAATGCAATGGGAACTGAACCTTTTTCCTGAATTTGTTGAAGCACACCCCCTAATCCAATTTTACTGGCATCTACAGAAATCACTGTCTTGGCCTTACAATCAAACATGCTCAACGTGGGAGCTTTATTGATGCCCTTCTTTATTTGCTCAAACTCCTCTTTGCATGCCTCCGACCATGTAAATTTAGCACATTTTTTCATTAGTTCCCTCATGTACTTAGTTTTTTGGGTGTAGTGGGCTAAAATAAAAATGTTGAGTAATATTCGGTCATCCCTAAAAAACTCTGCAATTGATCCTTGTTACAAGGCTCAGGGATGTTCATAATCGAGTTCACAAATTCCTTACTGGGTTTTATACCTTCAGCATTTATTGAATGTCCAACATACGATACTTCCTTCTTTTTGATCTTGCAATTTTCTATTTTTAATGTGAGACCCCTCTCCTGAATGACTTGTAACACCCCCATTAACTTGGCATTGTGTTCTTCTTCCATTTTGGCTGGAACCAGGATATCATCCTGAAAACAGTAGACTCCTTAAGGCCCCCAAAAAGAAGCCAAACGAGTCTCTGAAAAACTGCTGCAGCTGAGACCAGGCCAAACGCCATTCTTTTGAACATGAACACCCCAAAGGGGGTGACAAATGAAGTCAGATGTTTGGACTCCTCATCAAGCATGACAGGATGATATGCTGAAGATAGGTCTAAAGTTGTGAAGTACTTTGCAGGAATCATAGTCGCCAGCAATTCCCCAATATTAGGCAAAGGATGCCTATCTACCCAGATGTTTTCATTCAGATCCCTGAGGTCAACACACATCCTAATGGCACCATCAAGTTTCTATACTAGCACAATTGGAGACAGCCACTCTGAACTCTCTATGGCTTCGATTATTTCTTTCTTGCAAAGTCTCGTGAGTTCCTTTTGTAAAGCATCCCTTGTTCCAACCGCAATACTTCTCACTTTATGTGCCACTGGTTTTGCCCCTTTTTTGACAATTATTTTGTTTTGGAAACCTCTTAGCAATACAATTGACTCATTAAACACCACAGGAAACATTTTTGCCAAGGCATCGTTGGTACTACAGCTGTCCTCCAATACGCTCAAAATAGGAACCTCCTCACCAGGATGAATCTTGATCTGCAAGGTGGCCTGTTCCCACCATCCTACCATAGATGACCCATTTTCTGCCACATACAATTTGCAAAAGGTTTCCCTACCATTAAAGCACCATTGTACCCATGTATAACCAATTATATTTATCAGTGTCTTGCCATAGCCTGTTGCTCTTACTCTGGTACATTGTAACTCTTCCAGTTTCCCAGGTAAATCTGTAATAAAAGTATCAACATCCACCATTGTATAGGACGAACCCATGTCCACCATGACTTGAAAAGACACTTCATTGATTTGCATATGCACCCAGGGTCCCCTACTACTTCATTAGATGTAATGGTGAGGATTTGTACATCTTCTACACTGTTACTGGCAATATACAACAGCTTATTGGGGCCTTTATCCTACTCCAACACCCTAACAGTGTTCTGCATTGACTTATTCATGGGTTATTGACCAAACCTATTTCTTCCTCTGACGTTTTTGCATACTTTGGCAAAGTGTCCTACATGGCCACATTTGTAGCACTCAACAGCGAATGCTAGACATTCCTTCTCAATATTGCTGTGCCTGTCCCACCCACATTTTTTACATCGATTTAGAAATTTGTAAGTTGGTTCTCTCTCTTTCCTGGCATTCACTTTGGAGTTATTAGTGGTAACTCTTTTTATCAACGCTATTAAAGACTCTTCACTGTCTTCTTTCTTTTCTTCTTGAATGCATTTAATTTCTTTGACATCATCTCTCTCCTGTCTTTCTTTCATGCACAGTTCACCTAGCTCCATTGTCCTGGCAATCTCTAATGCTTGCTCTAAAGAGGTGTCCTTCGCTTGCCAGAGCCTTTGTTGGATGTGAGAGTCCACTACATTTAAAACCAACTGGTCTCTTAGGTATTCATCTGCGATGCCTGTGAATCTGCATGTAGACACAAGGCTTCTCAGCGCTGCCATGTAAGCATCAATGGATTCATTTTTAAATTGTTGTCTCATACTCATACTTCGTGTTTTCCTCTGATCCACCCTCAGACTCATTGAGATCAGGTAGCGCGCAGAATATTCTCAATGCTTCTGCCCCAATGCAGTTCAGCAATGTAGCCACCTTTGGAACGTTCCCGGGGGCTGTTCACCATGCCTCGTCGCCAATTATAATGAATTAAGACAGCAATGTTAATGGGGTTCAATGTCTGGCTTTATTGTAAGAGCCCCCAGAGGATAACAACAGACCATAGGTCGTCCGCCCACGCACTCAGTGATTCCCAAATGCCAGAGCACTCCAGAACCCTGCCAGTACATACGTATGCATAACAAGTGACACACATACAACAGTCAGCAACAAAAGAAACAGCGTTCCAAATAAGGTTCTGAGTTTCTTCCAGCTCCTAGCTTACTTTCCAGCTTCCCCTTTCCCAAGTTCAAAACAGTTCCAAAAAGGTTTCGGTGTTCCTTTCCCCAAGAGATTAACACAGTTCACAAAGTCTTGGCGTTCCCTTCCCCAAGAAGTCAGCTCTTCCAGCTTCAAAACACACAATCAGTTCAATCAAAACAGTTGCAAAAAGATCTTGGGTACCTTCCCCAAGAGATCAGATCCTCCAGTTTCACAAGGACAATCAGTTCAAATCTGGTTGAAAATAAGCCTCAAGGTTGCATTCCCCAAGTATTCAACATAGTTCACAAAGTCTCAGGGTTCCTTTCCCCAAGAAGGTAGCTTTCCCAGCTTCCAAACTATAAATAGGTCACATTTCTTGGCTTTCATAAACCAGTCCAGTTCAACTTTGTAATTATCCAGGCTTTTCAATAGTTCACACAGATTGTTCTCTTTCCCATTCACTTCAGAAATCCTGTTATAAATGCAAATTCTTTATCTTGGCTTCCCTTGGCTCATTCCAAGTATGGGTCACTCGGTGTAGGCGCAGTTGTTGGACCACACGGTCCACCCAATACTGGTCAAGCAGACGATAATCCTTGGCACGCTGTTATGCTTTTGTACTCTTTGTGGTCTCTTGCCAGCACAGGTTGTCTCTCTCTGCGCCTGTGTCATTAGTTAACACTCATTTCCGATTCTCCTTAGCAGTCTCTTGCCTTTGCCACAATGTGTTCTCCACACAACTCACTCTGTGGTGTTCACCCTTTTCCACCACCTTGTTTTCACAGTATTCATAAATGATCATCACTTGCTTTGCACTTTACTCATAAATGTTCATCCATTGCTTTTCACTTGGTTCATAAATGTTCATCACAACATTCCTTCAGTTTAGTATTCAGTATTTCAGATCTATGTGATCACTGCGACCACATATAATTGCGACGGCCGAAAATGCAGACTTTTTAAAAGAAAAATGTTTTATTAAACCCCCTTTATACCACATAGATATGTGGGGGGAGACCCCCTGCAGCCACCCATATTACTATAATATCCCATACCCTCCCACTAGTATATGTGGTGTCAAGGGGCATTTCGGCCGTCGCAATTGTGAGTGCGACATTTTAGCCCATTTCTAATATTACTCCAATGTAAACCTTAAGTTTGGGTTTGAAACACGATTATCATAGGTTTCAGTTTTCAGTTTGTGCTGCATTAACGTATGCGTTCTTGTAGCCCCTGGACTGCTGCAGTATGACTGTTTCCTTTATTTCACTCACTGGTATATGGCAGCTCCTCCGGACGTCTTCTTTCTTCTTTCCGGCTTCCCTTCGCTCCGCTCGTGCTTTTCAGGAGCCCGGCGAGCAACGCTTTCTGTGCATAGCTCCGCTTTACCCTCGCGCAAGCTACCAGCGGCCTACACTGCTCGGTAGCCTTCAGTGTCCCACAGCTCCAGCTGTGGGCACAAGGAAAGGGGCACTGCAGGTGTCTCAACCTTCTTGTGGCCCGCTTGGGCTCCGGCATCACTTTCACTCTCCTGATGTACCCAGCATCCTTCCCGCCGGACCCTCTCGAGCCTGCTCCACGTCTGTTAGCTGTTTCCTGTCCTCCAGGCAGGTTTCTCTCTACTTCTCTCTGGCGGTCGCTCCTTTTCTGCACCTGTAGCCTGTTAAATGGTTGCAGGTGCAAATCCTTGTCTTCAATTGCCTGACCATAATCAATTAGCCCTATTAGCTGGACATGCCTAAATCTTGCAATGGTACTCTTTTACAGTCCTTTTCCTCATCTCAGTACAAATGCGGTGTTAATGAATGGGAGTATGCATAACTCACAGTCTTCTCCTCCTCGTCCCAGTCTTAAAGGGAAATGGTTGTGGTTTATGTTGTGTGTTGGAAAGAGGGATTGACTGAAAGGATGTATCCGTAACACCCAGTTGTGTCTTCCTTGTCTTGTTATGAATCTGATGTTTCTCTGTATTAACAAGAGGATGATGTGTGTTTAACTTGCCCACATAAGGAGGTGTCCTCCTAGTTGATCTCTTCCTTGCCCCTGTATAATGATGGCATTTCTGAAGGTCATTTTGAAAGGAAGGAAAGGGGTGGGGTTGACAGTATCTACAAAGGCTTCTGCAACTGAAGGTTCATTGTGAAAAGGGAACGGGGGATACTGTGTATCACCTAAGGACATCCTCTCTCCATTCCCCAAATCTCCTCCACCCAGGTGATCCTCCCACACATATCCACCCCCACAGTCCGGATCCAAAAGCGATGGCCCATCCTTGGCAACCTGATCAGAGGATGTTGAGGAAAAGGAAGTGAGGATGCCCTCAGGTTCCTCACACTTGTCACAGTCCCACCCTACCCTACCCTACCCCAACCTCACGTTTCCTTGTCACAGTCCCCAACTACCTACCTCACTCTTCCTCATCGCAGCTGCCTTCTACCCCATCTCACTCTTCCTCATCACGGTCCCCCACTATCCCACCTCACTCTTCCTTGTCACAGTCCCCCACTATCACCACCTTACTCTTCCTTCACACAGCCCCCACTACACCACCTCTTTCTTGTCACAGTCTCCCACAACTCTTCATTGTCAAAGTCTACCACTTTCCCATCTCACTCATCTTCATCACAATCCCACACTAACCCCACCTCACACTTCCTCGTCACAGTCCCCCACTAAAACCACCTCACTCTTTCTTATCAAATTCTCCCACTTTCCCACATCACTCTTCTTATCTATTTATTTATTTATTTATTTATTTATTTATTTATTACATTTGTATTGTGCACCTAACCATCAGGCAACTGGGAGCGTAAGCTTACAAATATGGTTACAGGTAATGTATGCTTAGGCAAGTGGTTACGTGATAGCTTAAGAATTTGGTTACATGTTCAACAAGCTTACAAATTTGGTTACAGTAATGCAGATTGCAGGAAATGCATGCTTAACGATATGGTTACAGATAATGCAGTCTTAAGAAAGTGGTTACATGCTTGAGAAAATGGTCACATGCTTAACATGCTTAAAGATTTTTGGTTGCATGTATTTTGGTTGCATGTACATCGAGTTTAAGAATTTGCTTACAAGTTATGCAGATTACAGATAATGCATGCTTGGTTAAATCAGAAGCAGGGCAGGGGTGATGCTCGCTGAAGGATTTTGTTGCGCGTTGTGCTTCAGAGTGTGGCTGCTTGGCTTGCAGTGACTTACATAGAAGGATGCAAGTCCTGCCTGGTTCCATCCAGGTGATGAGAGTGTGGCTGGGTTTCCTGTGTGAAAAACCAGGTTTTTAGTTTTTTACGGAATGACAGTAAGGTGGGTTCCAACCCTATAGTCAGTGGCAAGGCATTCCAGTAGTTGGCTGCCATGACGGGGAAGCTTGAGCCCCCTGCTTTTTGTCTTTTATGTCTGGGCTTGGTTAATTGCCCGAGATAAGCAGCGCGTGTGGGTCTGGCAGTTTGGTTTTTAGTTATCAAGCAGGAGAGATAACGTGGGGCAGTATTGGATAGACATTTATGTGTGAGTACTTTTAATTTGATCCGTTCCTTCTCTGGTAACCAGTGAATGTTTCTTCTGATGGTGGAGATATGATCTGATTTGGGGATATTTAGTGGTGCTCTAATAGCGTTATTCTGCACGATTTGGATATATAATGCTTTTAGTTGATGAACCTGCAAAGATGGCGTTGCAATAATCAATCCTGGAGAGGATTAGAGCTCTTGCCAGAGTGATGCGGTTCTCTACTTAAAGATATGGTCTACATGCTGTAATGAGTTTAGCTGTGTAGGAGGATGCTGAGGTGATGGTATTGACTTGCCGATATTTGGTAAGTGAAGAGTCGAGGTACACTCCTAGGGTCTTAACCTCTCTGGCGGTTGTGAGGAGATTTCCATCGATGTTGAAGGATTGGTACAGTGGAGACAGATTTTTGAGTTTAGCTTGGCTGCCCAGGATAAGGGTCTCGGTCTTATCATCATTGAGGCACAGCTCATTCTGAGCCATCCAAGCTTGGATTGTGAGATAGATGGTATTTAGGGCATTTGTGTCGGTGATGTAGTCTCCCGTTATAGGAATTAGTATTTGGGTGTCGTCAGCATAGTTTGTGTATGTGACACCAAATTGTCCAGTTTATCAAAGAGTGGTTTGGTGAATGTGTTGTACATGGTAGGTGAAACGCATGAGCCCTGTGGCACTCCGCTGGCAACTGAGGTGGGGTTAGCTGCTGCAGTAGCGGAGAAGACTCTCATCGTACGGTTTGACAAGAATGATTTGATCCATGCTATAGCGTTATTGGAGAAGTGGGCATCGCTGGCTAGGTGACGGCACAGGATGTTGTGATTTACAAGGTCAAATGCTGCTGAGAGGTGTAGGAGGAGGAGGATGGCTAAGTCACCTCTGTCCCTAATCTGGTCCATTTGTGCTTTAAGGTCTACTAACGCTGTTTCCGTGCCATGACCTGGACGGAAGTCTGTTGGCCGGAGGCCTAGCAGGTGCTGTGTTTGTAAGTATTTTTTAATCTGGACATATGCTACTCTGTCCAGAATTTTTAGCAAAAATGGTACTGTCATGATGGGCCGGTAGTTCGTTGGTATATTGGGGTCTAAAGTTGGATTTTTCAGTAGTGGCATCACCCAGGCTTCCTTAAGGTTATCCGGTAGTGTGTTAGTGGCAAATGAGTTGTTTATGAGTGAGGTAATGAAAGGTGCTAGGTTGTCAGCACAATCTTTGATAAGGATCTCAGGGCATATGTCGGCTTAGCATGGTGTAGGTTTAAGGCCTTTTATAATTTTGGTGATATACTCTATCGAGATATTGGAGAATTCAAACTTAGGGGGTGTATTAGGTGGAATGGGTTTGATGGTGGGCTTCTGCGCTGTGTTGAGTTTCAGCTTTTTGTTATTAATTTTAAGTTGGAGTCATGTGGTTATATCCATAAGAGCCTTTTGAATGTTTTCAGACCAGGCTTGGTCTTTGATGCATAGGTTAGGGGTCTGAGAGGGGGCTTCTGGTTCTCTTAGGACTAAGAAGAACTGGTCCCACTGGTCTTCATCACAGTCCCACACTAATCACAACTCACACTTCCCCATCAGTCCAACACTAAACCCACTTGTCAAACTCCCACTACCCCAGCTCACTCTTCCTTGTCACAGTCCCCACTATCATCACCTCAATCTTTTTTGTCACAGTCTCCCACTACCCCACCTCACTCATCCTTGTCACAGTTCCCCACTACCCCACATTATTCTTTATTGTCACAGTCCCATCCTAGCCTCACCTCATTCTTCCTCATCACAGTCCCCCACTAACCCCACATCACACTTTCTTGCCAAGGTCTACCACTACCCCCACCTCATTCTTCCGTGTCACAGTACCCCACTAACCCACCTCACACTTCCTCATCACAGTCCCCCACTACTCCACCACATTCTTACTCATCAGAGTCCCCCACCAACTCCAACTTGTCAAAGTACCCTATTACTCCCACCTCACTCTTCCTTATAACAGTCCCCCACTACCTCCCTCTTTCCCGTCGCAGCCCCCAACAACCCCTACCTAACTCTTTGTTATCAGTCTCCCATTATCCCCACCTCACTTTTCCTCGTCACAGTACCCCACTGCCACCATCTCACTCTTCATTGTCTCAGCCCCCCACTACCTCCACCCCTTTCTTTTCTTCATTTTCACAGTCCCAGTTACCCACCTAACCCTTCCTTATCACAGCCTCCTACTGTCCCACCTAACTCTTCCTCACCACAGTTTCCCACTGTCCCATCTCACTCTTCCTCGTCAGTTTCCCACTACACCACCGTACTGACCATACTTTTTCTTTTCAGTCCCCACTGTCACCAGCTCACTCTTTCTCATCACAGTCTCTCAATATCCCACCTCACTCTTCTGCATCACAGTCCCCCACAATTCCCAATGCACTCTTCCTTGTCACAGTTCCCCACTATCACCATCTCACTCTTACTTGACACAGCCCCAGTACACCACCTCACTGTTCATTGTCATAGTCCCCCACTACCCCACCTCACTATTCCTTGTCACAGTCCCCCACTAAGCCTGACTCACTCTTCCATGTCACACACACCCACTAGCCCACCTCACACTTCCATGTCACACACACACCCACTACCCCACCTCACAGTTCCTCATCACAGTCCCCCACTACCTCCACCTCACTGTTTCTTGTGATAATCCCCCACTGCCCCATAGTGCTCTTCCTCATCACAGTCCCCCACAAACCCACCTAACTCTTCCTTGGCACAGTTTCCAACAACCCCACCTCACTCTTCTTCATCGCAGCCCCCCAGGAACCCTCCTTACTCTTCTTTGTCACAGTCTCCCACTAAGTCACCTCACTCTTCCTTGTGAATCCCCCACTAACCCCACCTCATTCTTCCTTGTAACAGTCCCCCACCTCACTCTTCCTTGTCACAGTCCCACACTAACTCTACCTCAGTCTTCCTCATCGCAATCCGCCACTAACCCCACCTCACTCTTCCTCGTCACAATCTCCTACTGATCCCGACACACTCTTCCTCATCAAAGTCTCCCACGGTCCCACCAAACTCTTCCTTGCCAGTCACCCACTGTCCCACCTCACTGTTCCCCATCAGTTTCCGACTACCCCACCTCGCTCTTTCTCATCACTGCCCCTATAATTCTGATATCAATCTTCCTTTTTAGTCCCCCACTGTCAACACCTCACTCTTTCTTGTCACATTCCTCTATTACCCAACCTCACTCGTTCTCATCAGTCCCCAACTACCTCACCTTACTCTTCCTTGACACAGTACCCATAAATCCGACCTCACTCTTCCTTGTCACAGTCCCCAACAACCTCACCTCACTCTTTCTCATCACAGTCCCCTACTACCACATATTACTCTTCCTTGTAACAGTCCCCAATACCTCACTTCACTCTTCCTCATCACAATAACCCACTAACCCCACCTCACTCTTCCTTGTCAAAAAGTATTCCACATCACTTTCGCATCACAGCCCCCCACTATCCCCTCCTTACTCTTCATTGTCAGTCTGGCACTATCCCACCTCACTGTTCCTTTTCACAGTCCCCGACTAACCCCACCTCACTCTTCCTTGTCAGTTTCCCATGACCCCACCACATTGTTCCTCATCACAGTCCCACACTAACTCCAACTCAATATTCCACAGCACAATCACCCACTAACCCCACCTCACTCTTCCTCGTCACAGTCTGTTAGGGAGATTTCTCACACAAGTGCTAAATTCCCTCTACCTTAGAGCCCGCCAGCTCTTTTGCTATATTTTGGAACTTTTAAATTTTCATTTTCAATGTGTTTTACTTTTGTGTTTTTAAGCAACTCCATAGGCATCATCTTTTTCTGTGTGTCACACAGAACCTTCAGTGCAGTGGCACAGGGATGTCTTTCAGACATCCCAAGGTTTAAATACATTCTCTGGGACTGGCTACTGTCTCCTAGAACATGTAAAGTTGCCATTGACTTTATTAGTCTTTTTAAATTCACAGACCGAGTACAAACTCTCTTCCATAGAGTACTGGAAAGGGTTAATAGTTATCCCTTTTTATCTGTCTCTCATGGAACATTATTTAGTTCCCCTTTCTTTAAGATTTGGCTGGTGGCAGTGGTATCTACCATATTTTTCCTACTGCGGTCTATAAAAATGGTACTGGTACTGTTTTAGGCTATGTTAGTAGCCTCGAACTTTAATCCGCTAGAACCCATTTACTTTTATTTGTTTCCGGCTGGGTTTATTCACCATTTCTTTTGGTAAAGGTCTTTCTTGTGTTTTATCGGATTACTGTATGCTGCCGCTGCTTTAAGCTCCCTTAATGGATGCAATCCTTCATCTTTCGCACTATCTCCATTTCCTTCAGGCGCAGTAAGGGGGCCAGAAGGCTCAACACCCCCCTCTTTAAATTGGTTAAGCATCCCGTCTTCAGGAGGTTGTTCTTCCCGTTCCTCCTGGTACATCTTCCAAAGCTCTAAAATAGCTAACCTTTTCTCCAATTTCTTCCCTGTGTAAGCAGTGTGCAAGTATGTGGTCATGTGTTGCAAAACCGCTTTTGACAGTGATCCCCCTTGTGGCCATGGCATGAACATTTTATCTGCCGTGCCCTTAACCCATTCTGCACTATATTGCTGAGGCTTGGGTGTGTGTTTTGGCCGCTGTTTGCACAGGTGCATGAACGAGTAACATCCTCCATTATGGCAAGTCACAATCGACTGTCAATACTTACCATTATTTTACACAGAAAATACTTTCCAGAAAAACAATAAAATATGAGCGTGCACCAATCGTCGTCGCTCCAAACCTCTATGTCCCACTTTACATCAATCTACCTATTCAGTCGATACCATTAATGACTAAATAAATAAATAATGTACTCTCAACCTCAACACAATCCATCATTTGTCGCTCTTCGACATCTCATAATTTCCTCAATACATAAAATACATAAAATACATAAACAGACAAACTGGCCAGCCCCAACATACATCTTCTTCTCAGGGGGTGTGAGTTATGTCCTTTAGCAGAACCTTGTTGGCTTGTCGTCTATATATCCATTTGGATTTTAAAATAACTCCTTCTAAACATTCCTTGAACGTAGGATTATGGGCTTATCATGTGATGCTCCTCGGCATACATTGTCTTTGGAGGATAGCTCACCGGCATTGTGCTCGTCTAGGAAGCAAGACGACACAAAGCAACACAGGTTTGATCCCCTGGTCCGCGCTTAGAAACCTCTGAGTATTTAAGTGTGTTATAAATACGCAACTAAGACAAAAAAAACAATTACGCAACTAAAAAAAACAATTCCTGTAACAATGCCTCGATGCGTGCAGGATGTGTGACTGCTTTAAAAAAAAAAAGCAAAATAAATATACCTCTAAGTGATGCTCTTCGTCATTAACTAAGAACCCACCAACCCTCCATTACTGTCTTCCCATTATCACTTTCCCCATTGAATATGCATTTACTATTTTTTGCCACCTTTCTCAATTAACTCACCATTAGCTTTTCTGCTCCTGAACCTCAGGATCGTCTCCTCCTCAACCGGCCACTGCCGCTTTAGGTCCGCTCAGCTCCCTGTAGAAACCAGGAGGGGAGATCGTAGAAGAGGAACCCGTCCCACCTATCTCATTATGTCTTGCAAGAACTTATTTTCGGCCGATATCCACAGGAAGCCTTGTGGTCCTCCATCTAAATGGTGGAGGACATACGATATTTTCCGAGATCCTTAAATGCCTACTGGGTCGACGGGATCTTTAACCATCCTCTGCTACCACGTGATCCCCGAGACCTGGGGTCCTTTAAGATGAGGTAGCAATACTTAGAGATCGATGGGGATGCAGAACTTACTCATACATCAATAATCAAACTGACTCAGTAAGTTGGCCTGACTAAGTACTGTTTTATTTGCAATTATCTAAAACAGAGAGTTACAATGGACATCATCGGACGTCACACAGCACGATCTGAACGCATCACATAAAAAACATAACTTTTATAGCACAAATTCATCATCATTGAACTCACACTATGTGGCAAACTACAAAAAACTTACTTGGGGTTGCGAAAGGCTTACAGGGAACATCTAAGTATACGTTCCATACTGACAGGGGTTGTGATTGTGTCTCTAATATTAGGTAGACAACTAAGCCCACCTCTAGTGCACCTCATCTTCATTGTCACAAAATACACAACGATTCATTGGTTACATGAACTGTAGAGCTCTCAGACACATGGCCCTCCACAATTGGTTGGCACGGTGGTACCCTTCTAGCATATTCCTGTTGCTAGCAGCACGCAAGCTGGTTACCCCAGGTGCTGGAGGGTTGGCCTTGTCATGTCTCCTCACCGAATTAGCCCATCATCTATCATCACTCTTGCGGTCTGCCATTCCATCAAGGCTTTGAACTTGGCCTTGCAGAAGCTCTCTGTGCCTGAGAATAAAAGGGAATATGTCATGGTCTTATCTTCTGGTTTCGGTGTAGCTCGACCCAAAGTCTATTTTCATCTGCCCATGTGACTGGAAACCACGTTTTTGAGCCCCTTGTTGCATATAATACTAGTAAATGATGAACTCTTGACTCCTTCAGTGTTTTTTCATCCACCTCAAACAGAAGTTTGTTTCTTTCTCATGTTCATGTAGCTTCTTTGACAGACAACCCGACTCACGGTGGCCTTGACTCTTGGTACTGGGCCAGCCAGCCTTTCTTGAATTCTCCTTCGCCATTAGCTATTTTCCAACTGCGCCACACTCAAGCCCTTTTCATTCACAGGTTTTAAGCTTACTAAAGTGCATTGTGGAACATCCAGGTTCTATATTTTCTTATGTATATACATTGGCGAATCGCTGCAATCTATTCACTACGTAGCCAGCCTTAGGATCACTTTGTCTACTTGCGTTACAGCATCTGTACAAGTGTAAAATGACTTTGCATTTTCTTCAGCATTTCTTCACACAAGCATCTTCATTTTGATCCTGTCACGAACCCTGCCCTAAGCCTGGATAGCCAGGCCAGGTGGGCTACTTCTACCCCCATCAGGCCCTCAAGGGCCTTGACATTTGCCCCCAGACTCTCTTAGAGTCAGTCCTGGCGCCTTTGGCGCCAGGCTCATATGCTAGAGCAGTAATCAGGGCCCATAAGGGCATTGCGCAACAACATGGATGCCTCCACATGGCTCAGTTCCTAAACTGAACCATGCGGTCTAGCATTTTGGGTGTGGCAGGCCCAGTGATACCTGGGATGCCTGCAGGCTATATAAACCACACCCGAACTCCAATACACGCTTCGCGTTACTTTGCATTCCAGCAACGTGACGCTCATCGTGTTCTGCAGCATCTTCGAACCTCGAAAAGTCTGCACCTGCAAAACAAAGGGACATCGTTATTTTCAGCAGTTTACCTGAGATTCCACCGCAGACTGCAATCAGCACCCAAGGAACAGCAAGCTTCTTGGATCTTCGAACCTGCAAAAAGAGAGAAAAGAGACATTAGACATTTACATCAGAGTCGGCAACTTACCTCTCAAGTCGCCCATCGACCAGCACCGCTTAGGAGCCTCTTGCTTCGGTGAACGCAGCAGCCAACGGGAATAAAGACAACAGGTTAGCAGAAGCATGGCACCATAGCGCTACGTATAGCGCCAACTTACCGCATCTAGGCACTCCCGAAACACCATCACTTGCCGGTGAGCCCAAATCTAGCCAACGGCCCACAGCGGACTCTCGCGCACCTACTGGGAGAGAAAAGACATCATTAGTTCAAAGAAAGGCTTACAGAATAACAGTAACAAGACCTACCTGAGAGACTCAAAGGGGCAGCATCAGTGAAGTAACTCAATTGCAATCACCCACAGAGGACAACGCGCCCCTGCCAAGAAGGCAGGACGGAGAGTTCGCCAAAGCCCAAAACACGGTGAGGAAAGGCCCGGGGAGGCGCTGCGGGCATACCGGGTGTTGGGTAGTTATTTCCCCATTTGCTCAATCTTGAACATTGCCCACCTGTTTTCCAGAAAGAACTCCCAGCTGATAATACCCGGGAGTTACTGAGAAGGGCACCAGGGTTCCGGCAGCTGGGCGGAGTCCCAGTGGATACCAGGTGAGCATAACAGATCCCAAAATGTTGCTCGTCTTCGACACTTGTTCTTCAGATATTATAGAAGATTTGTATTATTTTGTCCTTTGTGTCTCTTCGTGGTGCATCAGTTCTGCTGCACATGACATCACCAGTTCTTTTCCTCATCCATTTTCACACTTCATCCGGGACTTTGTCTAGAAGAACTTCCATAATGCACATATGGTTTTTTCAATGGATACCTTGTTTCAAGAACTCTTCGCAGTATAGGCATCCTCACTGGTACTGCATATGTCGCAATTTCCGTTTCCCAACGTATAGGCAACATGGGGGCGGAGCTTCTGGTAGGGGCATTGGGCTCCTCTACACTAGGGTTGGACTGTGACAAGAAAGCGTGACGTGGGGTCGTAGGGGACTGCGACAAGGAATAGTGAGGTGGTGATAGTAGGGACTGCGACAAGGAAGAGTGAGGTGGGAATAGGGGGTTGCGATTAGGATGAGTGAGCTGGGGTAGTGAGAGACTTTGACAAGAAAGTGAGGTGGGGTATTGGGGGACTGTGAGGGGAAGAGTGAGGTGGAGGTTGTATGGGTCTGTTTTAAGGAAGAGTGAGGTGGGAGTAATGGGGTACTATAATGAGGTGGAATTGGTGGGGAATTCTGATGAGTAAGAATGAAGTGGGGTTATTAAGGTTCTGTGACAAGGAACAATGAGATGGGGTAGTGGGGTGCTGTGACAAGGAAGAATGAGTTGGGGTAGTGGGGGGTCTGTGACAAGGAAGCGATGTGGTGACAGTGGGGGACTGAAAAGAAAAAGTAAGGTCGAATTATAGGGGACAGTGATGAGGAACTGTGAGGTGGGGTAGTGGGAAATTGATGAGGAAGAGTTAGGTGGGGGATATGGGGGCTGTGATGAGGATGACAAGGAAAAATGAGGTGGGATAGTAGGGGACTATGACAAGAAAGTGATGTGGTGATAGTGGAGGAATGAAAAGAAAGAGTGAGGTCAAATTATAGGGGGCTATGATGAGGAAGTGTGAGTTGGGGTAGTGGGAAACTGATGATGAAGAGTTTGGTGGGGGTTGTGGGAGACTGTGATGAGGATGACAAGGAAGAATGAGGTGGGGTTAGTGTGCGACTGTGACAAGGAAGAGTGAGGGGGTAATGGGAGACCTTCACAAGAAAGAGTGATGTGGGATTAGTGGGGACTGTGATGAGGAAGGTGAGGTAGGGTAGGGTAGGACTCTGACACGGAAGGGGGAGGTGAGGTGGTAGGGGGCTGTGACAAGGAAGAGTGAGGTTGTGATAGTGGGGACTGTGACAAGAAAGAGTGAGGTGGGAGTAGGGGGCTGTGATTAGGACAAGTGAGCTGGGGTAGTGGGAGACCTTGACAAGAAAGTGAGGTGGGGCAGTGGGGGAATGTGAGGGGAAAGAGTGAGGTGGAGGTTGTGTGGGACTGCTATAAGGAAGAGTGAGGTCGGATTACTGGAGTACTATAACTAGGTGGAATTGGTGAGGTACTTTGATGAGTAAGAATGAAGTGGAGTTATTAAGGTTATGTGACAAGGAAGAGTGAGGAGTGGGTTGTGGGGGACTGTGAAGAGGAAGATTGTGGTGGGTTAGTGAGGGAATACAACAAGGAAGTGTGGACTGGGGTTGTGGGGGACTGTGACAAGGAAGAATGAGTTGGGGTAGTGGGGGGTCTGTGACAAGGAAGTGATGTGGTGACAGTGGGGGACTGAAAAGGAAAAGTGAGGTTGAATTATAGAGGGCAGTGATGAAGAAGTGTGCAGTGGGGTATTGGGAAATTATTGAGGAAGAGTTAGATGGGGGTTGTGGGTGCTGTGTTGAGGATGGCAAGGAGGAATAAGGTGGGATGGTGGGGGACTGTGACAAGAAAATGATGTGGTGACAATGGGGAACTGTAAAGGAAGAGTGAGGTCGATTAATAGGGGGCAATGATGAGGAAGTATGAGGTGGGGTGGTGGGAAATTGTGATGAGGACAATTTAGGTGGGGGTTGTGGTGGCTGTGACAAGGAAGAGTGAGGGGTCATAGTGGGGACTGTGACATGGAGGAGTGAGGGGGGGTAGTGGGGAGCTGTGATGAGGAAGAGTGAGGTGGGGTAAGTGTGAGACTGTGACGAGGAAGATTGTTGTGGGGGACTGAAAAGAAAGAGTGAGGTGGGACTAGTGGGGGACTGTGACAATGAAGTGTAAGGAAGGGGTAGTGGGTGGCTTTGATGAGAAAGAGTGATGTGGGGTATTGATGGTGATGTTCATTTTGCTCAGAACTCATTTTCATTTCAGAACGCGAAGCCTACCAAATCTATCCACCTGGGCGCCATGGAAACATCAGAATTAGACCAATTGGCCCACTTATTGGGAGAACTTGATGCAGAGGTTCACTCTGCCAAACAGGAGACTAACGCTCTTCGGAGAGACTTGTTGGTGACTAAAGAGCGTACCAAAGACATTAGCAGGCAAGTCTTGCAATCCCATGCGGGTCAGACACCTCTACCTGGAAACAGCCCACCGAAGCAAAATCCTAGTATGTAATCCACAGTCTCTACTCCGGTACAAGTCGTGTTACCAGGTACAGTTCTTTTGGCACCCCCGGAGAGGTTTTCTGGAGATCCACATAAATACGCAGCCTTCATAAATTAGTGTTGCCTTCATTTGCATGCCTGGAGCATTTATTTAATTTATTTATTTTATTTATTTAACATTTATAAAGCGCTCACACAGCCCGCAGGCATCGAGGCGCTGTTACAGGGATTGTTTGTTTTTTCTTAGTTGCGTAATTGTTTTTTTTTTTTTTTCTCTTTGTTGCGTATTTATAACGCGCTTAAACACCCAGAGGTTTTTAAGCGCGGACCCGGGGATCGAACCTGTTGTTGCTTCGTGTCGTCCTGCTTCCAAGACGCGCACGCTGCCGCTGAGCTATCCTCCCGGGAACTTTCAGAGGGAAATGGATAAACTCTTCACTCGCCATATCCGTGAACAAGCTGTGGACAATTAACTCCTTTCCCTCCGACAGGGAAATCAGGATTTGTTAACGTAAATTGCTACTTTCAACCGACTGGTTGCTGAAGCTAGGTGGCCTGAGAAAAAAAGAACCACATTGATTCATCAGGGCTTACGAGGTGAATTAAAGGACGTTCTAGCTCAAGTGGATGACCCTCCCAGAGATTGTTCTGAATTCATAGACCTGGTTGTACAAATGGATCACCGGTTGCAAGACCGAAAAGCAGACCGTTCAAAGATGGACCCTCGGCATGGGTACGCTCGGCCTAGAGACAATGTACCTCGACGACAAGAGAATACTGTGGAACCCATGCAAATTGGAGGGGTACAACCCCCTCTAACAAAACAAGAACGATATAAAAGGAGACAACAACAACTATGTCTATACTGCGGGAAGTCCAGGCATTTCCTGAGGGACTGCCCAGTGAAACCTCAGAGGAAGCTCGTTGGAGCCACAGAAAAAGAGGAAGAGAGTCAGTTGGGAAACTGCCCAGCTCGGCAAATGTAGAGGCAGTTTGTCGAGTGAGGTAAAGGAGCCACCGACCTCACACTTTGCAATTCCGGTGATCCTGATTAATAACCAACAATCGTCAAGAATGCATGCCATTGAAGCATATATCGACAGCGGAGCTGTTGGGAATTATATAGATCAGGACCTAGCTGCAGAGATGGGACTTCTCCTATGTTCAAGGCCGACTACAGATAAAGTAACCACAGTGGATGGGACTGTAAACGCTTCCGGACCTGTCACCCAGCGCACAGCCGAATTAACCTTGCTGTGCCAGGACGGTCACCGAGAACTCATTTTGTTCGATCTCATCAAGGCACCTCAATTCTGGCTCATACTAGGGATACCATGGTTAGTTGCTCAAAACCCTATGATTGACTGGCGGGCAAGAAAATTAACCTTTCCCAGCAACTTCTCTCCAGCCTATTACCAATGACACAAACCTGCTTTCAGTATCTCTACGACTCCAGAAGTGGCAGCTTTGGGAGTGACTAATACTTTGCCTGAAGAATACCAAGATTTCCAGGATATATTCCAGAAGGACCAAGCAAACACCCTGCCTCCGTACAGGCCCTATGACTGCCATATCGACCTTGTACCGGGTGTGCAGGTCCCTTGTGGCAGGATCTATGCTCTCACAGAACCCAAAAACCTTCACTTGAAGGCATATTTAGACCAGTACCTCGCTAATGGATTCCTACGTCCATCCATGTCCCCAGCAGCCAGTCCTTTGTTCTTCGTACCGCAAAAAAGAAGGGGACATGAGAACCTGTATCGACTACTGCGCATTAAACCAGATCACTGTAAAGAACCGTTACCCCTTGCCCCTCATCCCTGAAATGCTGGACCAGGTCAAAGATGCCCAAATTTACACCAAACTGGACCTTCGAGGAGCATACCACCTGGTGCGGGTCAGAAGCGGAGACAAGTGGAAGACTGCTTTCCGCACCAAGTATGGTTTGTTCGAATACCAAGTCATGCCCTTTGGGTTATGCAACGCCCCTGCAGCGTTTCAGTATTTTGTGAATGACGTTTTGAGAGAGTCAATAGATGTCTGTACCCTAGTATACATAGATGATATCTCAGTGTACTCAACTTCAAAACAGGATCACATCAAGCACGTCCGTTCAGTTCTCTCCAAGCTCCGGGAATATTGTTTATATGCAAAAATGGAAAAGTGTTTTTTTCACGTCACCGAAGTTGAATTTCTGGGTTTCGTTCTTACTCCAGGAGGCATCAGAATGGACTTGCATAAGGTGGACGCCGTTTTGAAATGGCCATCTCCAACGTCAATAAAAGGGGTACAGAGCATGTTGGGGTTTGCGAACTTCTACCGCCGGTTCATACCAGACTTCTCACAGGTTGTACACCCGATCACCACATTGTTAAGAAAAAATAATAAGAAATTCGGCTGGACCGAAGATGCGGAAAAGGATTTTCAAGAATTAAAGAGAAGAGTCACCTCAGCACCGATCCTGCGACATCCACGTCCAGACCTCCCGTATATTGTGGAAACAGACGCTTCCAGTATAGCTATGGGAGCTGTCCTCTCACAAAGGGATCCCGAAACTGGCCAGCTACATCCAGTGGCCTTCTGGTCGAAGACATTTTCACCTTCAGAAATTAATTACGCCATTACAGACAAAGAACTCTTAGCAATCAAATCCGCCTTCAAGGCCTGGCGACACTACCATCTGGGAGCCAGACACACCATTACAGTTATTACTGATCACCGAAATCTGCAATATCTTAAAACAGCAAAGGCCCAATCTTCACGCCAACTGCGATGGGCTCTCTTTTTCGCCGAATATGATTTTGTCATAACATTTCCAACAGGCGTCAAGAACGGAAAAGCTGACGCACTTCCTCGTACTGACACTGATGACTTGGTCTATACGGGGCCAGATCCAGTCCCCATCATACCTGAAGACAAACTCTTAGGCCTTACTACAGCCTTAACCCACATGGAACTGAAAAAGGAAATCCAACAAACCATGAATCCGGAACCCTCCTTGCATGGCAAGCGCAGGGAGAACAATATTCCATCCAAGAACGTTTACCCTTCTTTAAGGGCCGCCTATACATCCCCACCAAGAACTTACAGCAACAAGTCATTTCTGGTTACCACGATTCCCTGATCGAAGGGCACCCCGGGATTACCAAGACCTTAGCCAAGGTGAAACAGAACTTCTGGTGGCCTACTTGGCAAAGAGATATCATTCAACACATCCAATCTTGTGGAGTCTGCGCACAAAATAAATCGCAAAAACACAAACCATCTGGCCTTCTGAAACCTTTGGACATTCCTCCAGCGCCATGGCACACCCTTTCCCTCGACTTCATCACTGAGCTACCTACCAGTCAAGGATTTAACACCATCCTTGTAGTTGTAGACCTATTCTCAAAGATGGCCCATTTTATTCCACTCAAAGGCCTTCCAGATGCCTCCACTCTAGCCAAGGTGTTTCTGGACAATATTGTTAAATTAGACGGCTTCCCATCAATCCTGATCTCCGATCGAGGTAGCCAGTTCGTTTCCAACTTTTGGAGAAAGTGTTGTGCAATGGCACAAATTGACGTCTGGCTGTCCACTAGCCACCACCCCCAAACGGACGGCCAGACCGAAACGACCAACCAGACCCTTGAGCAATACCTGCGATGTATGTTACATCACGAGTTAAGAGACTGGAAGTACTTACTTTTGATAGCCGAGTACGCTTATAACAACTCCTTACATTCCAGTACTGGACAAACACCTTTTATACTCTATATGGCAGACACCCACGTACCTCAGAATTGGATCTCCCAACCAACTTAGAAATGCCAGTGGTAAAAACCCTTCACACCAACATCACTCAGGCTTTCAAAAAGGCCAAAGAACATCTAATTCATGCCAAAGACAAACAAAAACAATTCGCCGACCAACACAGGACTATGGCCCCTGATTATCGAGTAGGAGACAAGGTTTGGCTAGCCACCAGGATCATACCCATCAAAGGAACCCAGACCTTCCAACCCAGGTATTTGGGACCCTACACCATCAAGACGGTTATCAATCCGGCGGCCGTCAAATTAGATTTACCATCCAATCTACGCATCCATCCAGTATTTCATGTGTCCGTTCTAAAACCAATGCAGCCAGGTATACGGATTAAGGCAGCACCAAAACCCATTCTTGTCGACGGAGAACCAGAATTCAAAGTTAAAGGCATACTGGATTCTAAGTACTCAAGAGGGAAGCTATACTATCTAATCGATTGGAAAGGTTTTGGACCCCAAGATAGATCCTGGGAACTCTGCGTAAATGTTCACGCACCACGTCTAATCAAAAGCTACCATCGAAACTTCCCTACTAAACCTGGGCCGGACAGAAGAAACACCTTGAGAGGGGCCTTAGGGGGGAGTGCTGTTATGATCCCTGCCCTAAGCCTGGATAGCCAGGCCAGGTGGGCTACTTCTACCCCCATCAGGCCCTCAAGGGCCTTGACATTTGCCCCCAGACTCTCTTGGAATCAGTCCTGGCGCCTTTGGCGCCAGGCTCATATGCTAGAGCAGTAATCAGGACCCATAAGGGCATTGCGCAACAACATGGATGCCTCCACATGGCTCAGTTCCTAAACTGAACCATGCGGTCTAGCATTTTGGGTGTGGCAGGCCCAGTGATACCTGGGATGCCTGCAGGCTATATAAACCACACCCGAACTCCAATACACGCTTTGCGTTACTTTGTATTCCAGCAACGTGACGCTCATCGTGTTCTGCAGCATCTTCGAAACTCAAAGTCTGCACCTGCAAAACTAAGGGACATCGTTATTTTCAGCAGCTTACCTGAGATTCCACCGTAGACTGCAATCAGCACCCAAGGAATAGCAAGCTTCTTGGATCTTTGAACCTGCAAAAAGAGAGAAAAGAGACATTAGACATTTACATCAAAGCTGGCAACTTACCTCTCAAGTCGCCCATCGACCAGCACCGCTTAGGAGCCTCTTGCTTCGGTGAACGCAGCGGCCAACGGGAGTAAAGACAACAGGTTAGCAGAAGCACGGCATCATAGCCCTACGTAGAGCGCCCACTTACTGCATCTAGGCACTCCCGAAACACCATCACTTGCCGGTGAGCCCAAATCTAGCCAACGGCCCACAGCGGACTCTCGCGCACCTACTGGGAGAGAAAAGACATCATTAGTTCAAAGAAAGGCTTACAGAATAACAGTAATAAGGCCTACCTGAGGGACTCAAAGGGGCAGCATCAGTGAAGTAACTCGATTGCAATCGCCCACAGAGGACAACGCGCCCCTGCCAAGAAGGCAGGACGGAGAGTTCGCCAAAGCCCAAAACACGGTGAGGAAATGCCCGGGGAGGCGCTGCGGGCATACCGGGTGTTGGGTAGTTATTTCCCCAGTTGCTCAATCTTGAACATTGCCCACCTGTTTTCCAGAAAGAACTCCCCGCTGATAATACCCGGGAGTGACTGAGAAGGGCACCAGGGTTCCGGCAGCTGGGTGGCGTCCCAGTGGATACCAGGTGAGCATAACAGATCCCAAAATGTTGCTTGTCTTCGACACTTCTTCTTCAGATATTATAGAAGATTTGTATTATTTTGTCCTTTATGTCTCTTCATGGTGCATCAGTTCTGCTGCACATGACATCACCAGTTCTTTTCCTCATCCATTTTCACACTTCATCCGGGACTTTGTCTAGAAGACCTTCCATAATGCACATATGGTTTTTTCAATGGATACCTTGTTTCAAGAACTCTTCGCGGTATAGGCATCCTCACTGGTACTGCATATGTCGCAATTTCCGTTTCCCAACATATAGCCAATATGGGGGCGAAGCTTCTGGTAGGGGCATTGGGCTCCTCTACACTAGGGTTGGACTGTGACAAGAAAGCGTGACGTGGGGTCGTAGGGGATTGCGACAAGGAAGAGTGAGCTGGTGATAGTAGGGACTGTGACAAGGAAGAGTGAGGTGGGAATAGGGGGTTGCGATTAGGATGAGTGAGCTGGGGGAGTGAGAGACTTTGACAAGAAAGTGAGGTGCGGTATTGGGGGACTGTGAGGGGAAGAGTGAGGTGGAGGTTGTATGGGTCTGTTTTAAGGAAGAGTGAGGTGGGAGTAATGGGGTACTATAACGAGGTGGAATTGGTGGGGAATTCTGATGAGTAAGAATGAAGTGGGGTTATTAAGGTTCTGTGACAAGGAAGAGTGAGGAGTGGGTAGTGGGGGACTGTGACAAGGAAGATTGTGGTGGGTTAATGGGGGACTACAACGAGGATATGAGTGAATTGTGGTTGTGGAGTGACAAGGAACAATGAGATGGGGTAGTGGGGTGCTGTGACAAGGAAGAATGAGGTGGGGTAGTGGGGGGCTGTGGCAAGAAAGTGATCTGGTGACAGTGGGGGACTGAAAAGAAAAGGTCGAATTTTAGGGGACAGTGATGAGGAACTGTGAGGTGGGGTAGGGGGAAATTGATGAGGAAGAGTTAGGTGGGAGATGTGGGGGCTGTGATGAGGATGACAAGGAAGAATGAGGTGGGATAGTAGGGGACTGTGACAAGAAAGTGATGTGGTGATAGTGGAGGAATGAAAAGGAAGAGTGAGGTCAAATTATAGGGGGCTGTGATGAGGAAGTGTGAGTTGGGGTAGTGGGAAACTGATGAGGAAGAGTTTGGTGGGGGTTGTGGGAGACTGTGATGTGGATGACAAGGAAAAATGAGGTGGGGTTAGTGTGCGACTGTGACAAGGAAGAGTGAGGGGGTAATGGGAGACCTTGACAAGAAAGTGTGATGTGGGGTTAGTGGGAGACTGTGATGAGGAAGGTGAGGTAGGGTAGGACTCTGACAAGAAAGAGTGAGGTGAGGTGGTAGGGGGCTGTGACAAGGAAGAGTGAGGTTGTGATAGTGGGGACTGTGACAAGGAAGAGTGAGGTGGGAGTAGGGGGCTTTGATTAGGGCAAGTGAGCTGGGGTAGTGGGAGACCTTGACAAGAAAGTGAGGTGGGGCAGTGGGGGACTTTGAGGGGAAAGAGTGAGGTGGAGGTTGTGTATGACTGGAAGAGTGAGGCCGGATTAGTGGAGTACTATAACTAGGTGGAATTGGTGAGGTACTCTGATGAGTAAGAATGAAGTGGGGTTATTAAGGTTCTGTGACAAGGAAGAGTGAGGAGTGGGTTGTGGGGGACTGTGAAGAGGAAGATTGTGGTGGGTTAGTGAGGGACTACAACAAGAAGTCTGGACTGGGGTTGTGGGAGACTGTGACAAGGTAGAATGAGTTGGGGTAGTGGGGGGTCTGTGACAAGGAAGTGATGTGGTGACAGTGGCGGACTGAAAAGGAAAAGTGAGGTTGAATTATAGGGGGCATTGATGAAGAAGTGTGCAGTGGGGTATTGGGAAATTATTGAGGAAGAGTTAGATGGGGGTTGTGGGGGCTGTGTTGAGGATGGCAAGGAGGAATAAGGTGGGATGGTGGGGGACTGTGACAAGAAAATGATGTGGTGACAATGGGGGACTGTAAAGGAAGAGTGAGGTCGATTAATAGGGGGCAATGATGAGGAAATATGAGGTGGGGTGGTGGGAAATTGTGATGAGGAAGGTGGGGGTTGTGGTGGCTGTGATTAGGAAGAGTGAGGGGTCATATTGGGGACTGTGACATGGAGGAGTGAGTTGGGTGTAGTGGGGAGCTGTGATGAGGAAGAATGAGGTGGGGTTAGTCTGGGACTGTGACAATGAAGTGTAAGGAATGGGTAGTGGGTGGCTTTGATGAGAAAGAGTGATGTGGGGTATTGATGGTGATGTTCATTTTGCTTACTTGTTCCAGGATAACCATATTTATTGTAATTGGTTATTTATAATGCGCTTAATATCGAAGAGGTTTCTAAGCGCAGAACCGTGATTCAACCCTGTATTTCTCTGCATTGTCTTGCTTCCAAGACGAGCCTGTTGACACTGAGCTATACTACATGGGCTATTGTGATGAGGAAGAGTGAAGTGAGGTATTGGGGGACTTTGATGAGAAAGAGTGAGGTGGGGTTGTGATGGACTGTCACAAGGGAAAGTGACGTGGTAATAGTGGGAGACTGACAAGAAAAGTGAGGTGGTGACAGTGGGGGGACTGAAAAGGAAGAGTGAGTTCAGTGTTATTGGGGCAGTGATGAGGCAGAGTGAGGTGGCATAGTGGGCAACTGATGAGTATGAGTGAGGTGGGGCAGTGGGAGACTGTGGCAAGGAAGAGTTAGGTGGGACAGTGGGAGACTGTGATGAGGAAGAGTGAGGTGGGTTAGTGAGGAACTGTGACAAGGAAGAATGAGATGGGGTTAGTGTGGGACTGTGATGAGGAAGAGTGAGGTGGGGTTAGTGTGGGACTGTGACGAGGAAGAGTGAGGTGGGGTTAGTGGGGGACTTTGACAGGGAAGAGTGTGGTTGGATAGTGGGAGATTGTGATAATGAAGATTAAGGAGGGGTTGTGGTGGGCTTTGATGAGAAACAGTGATGTGGGTTTGTGAGAGACTTTTTGATAAGGAAGAGTGAGGTGGGGTTAGTGGGGTATTGTGATGAGGAAGAGTGAAGTGAGGTATTGGGGGACTGTGACAAGAAGAGTAATGTGAGGTAGTGGAGCACTATGACAAATATGAGTGAGATGGGTTATTATTGTGTGACTGTGATGAGGAAAAGTGAGGTGGGGTTAGTGTGGGACTGTGATGCGGAAGAGTGTGGTGGGGTCATGGGAAACTGACAAGGAAGAGTGAGGTGGGGTTAGTGGGGGCTGTGACAAGCAAACGTGAGGTGGGATAGTGGGAGACTGACAATGAAGAGTAAGGTGGGGTTAGTGGGGGGCTGTGATGAGAAAGTGATGTGGGATACTTTTTGACAAATAAAGAGTGAGGTGGGGTTAGTGGGGTATTGTGACGAGGAGAGTGAAGTGAGGCATTGGGGGACTGTCACAAGGAAGAGTAATATGTGGTAGTGGGGGACTGTGATGAGAAAGAGTGAGGTGAGGTTGTTGGGGACTGTGACAAGGAAGAGTGAGGTCGAATTTATGGGGGACTGTGACAAGGAAGAGTAAGGTGAGGTAGTTGAGGACTGATGAGAACGAGTAAGGTTGGATAGTAGAGGACTGTGACCAGAAAGAGTGAGTTGGTGACAGTGGGGGACTGAAAAAAAAGAGTGATGTCAGAATGATGGGGGCAGTAATGAGAAAGAGCGAGGTGGGGTAGTGGGAAACTGAAGAGGAACAGTGAGGTGGGACACTGGGAGACTGGCAAGGAAAAGTTAGGTGGGACTGTTGGAGACTTTGTGGTGGGGTCAGTGGGGGATTGTGATCAGGAAGACTGAGGTCGTGTTAGTGTGGGACTGTGACCAGGAAGAGTGTGGTGGGGTTTATTTATTATTTATTTATTTATTTCATTTGTTGTACGCCCAGATGCTGAGGTATCACAGCGTAGTTACAGACATCTTAATAATAATTCAGTAGCATTCAAGAACATCTATATCTACAACAGTGAGACACAAAATTACATATCACAGGAAAATAGGTTATAGTTGCATGGGATTTATTAACTTATTTAAATGTTCTAAGAGCCAACCTCATTTCATTAGCATAGATCTAGGGAGGAGGGTAGCTGGCTGGAGTTAACTAGGTGTCAGCTGGCTAGGATTGGTTAAATAGCCAAGTTTTTAGATGATTTTTGAAGCACTGGATGGAGTCTTCATTTTTGATGTTTAGAGGGAGGGAGTGTCAGTATTTGGGGGCCATGACTGGGAAGCTACTTCCCCCTGCTCTAGAGTTTTTGTAGTGAGGAACCTCAAGGGATGAATTTTTGTTAGATCTGAGCGTTCTATTAGATTCTTTTTTTCTTATTGATTTATTGATATAGCTGGGTGCTTTCTTTGCAAGACAATTATGGGTAACACACAGTGCTTTGAATATAATTCAAGCCTTAATGGGTACGCCTCCCTCCTGGTGTTGGAGATGTGGTCTGAATTTTGTAGTCCTAGGGCAGCTCGTAGAGCTTTATTTTGCATTAGTTGTAGTTTGACTAGGTCGGCATTAGAGGTACCTAGTAGGAGTACATTGCAGTAGTCCAGCTTAGATAATATCAATGCCCTGGCTAATGTGGTGCAGTTTTTGGGCGTGAGGAACTGGCGACTTAGTGCAATTAATTTGGAAGTGTAGGAGGTAGATGAGGATAGAGCATTTACATGTTTCGTCATAGTTAGGTTGGCGCCCAGGTGAACACCTAAAGTTTTTACCTGTTTCACTACTGGAATCAGAGTACCGTCAATGTTGATTGATGAGTAATCCGATTGGAGGGCATTCATTTTTGTTGGGGAGCCCACAATGAGAATCTCTTTTTTCTCATCATTGAGACATAAACTGTTCAAGGCCATCCAGTTTTGTATTATTGCGTACATTTTGTTGATTACCAAAATATCATGGTCGTAGTTGCCTGTGATCGGTATGAGGATCTGGGTATCATCTGCAAAGTTGGTATAGATGACATCGATTGCATCCAGGGCTTCAAATAATAGCTTGGTATTTGCATTGTAGAGGGTAGGCGATAGACAAGACCCTTGGGGTACCCCTATGGGGACTGGTATGGGGTCTGCAGCCTCTTTACCAATGGATACTCTAGTGCGCTCAGCTAGGAAGTATTTCACTTAAAGGGTTGCCTCCTTAGAGAATCTAAAGTAATTTGCTAGTGTCGCAAAGAGTTTGTCATGATCCACAAGCACAAATGCTGCAGATAGGTCTAGCAGCAATAGTATACACAGTTTGCCAGCATCCCTAATGGTGTCCATCTCGATTTTCAAGTCGATGAGTGCAGTTTCGGTACTATGGTTCGGCCGAAATCCCGATTGTCTGGCTCCCAGGAACTGGTTTTGGTCAAAATGGGCTTGAATTTGGGTGTTGGCTATTTTATTTATAATCTTAGTGGGGGTCAGTGGGGGATTGACAAGGAAGAGTGAGGTGACATAGTGGGAGGCTGTGATAAAGAAGAGTAAGGAGAGGTGCTGGGGGGCTGCGATGAGGAAGAGTGAGGTGGGGTTGTTGGGAACTGTGACAAGAAAGAGTTAGGTGGGTTTGTGGGAACTGTGATGAGGAAGAGTGAGGTGGGATAGTGGGCAACTGACAAGCAAGAGTGAGGTGGGACAGTGGGAGACTGTGGCCAGGAAAAGTTAGGTGGCACAGTGGGAGACTGTGATGAGGAAGAGTTAGGTGGGGGTGGTAGGAGGCTGTTATGAATAAGAGTGAGCTGGCGTAGTAGGAGACTTTAAAAAAAGAGTGAGGTGGGGTTAGTGGGAAATGTGACAAGGAAGAATGAGATGGGGTTAGTGTGGGACTGTGATGAGGAAGAGTGAGGTGCGGTTATTGTGGGACTGTGACGAGGAAGAGCGGGGTGGAGTCATGGGGGACTGTGACAAGGAAGACTGAGTTGGGGTTAGTGGGGGACTGTGACAAGGAAGACTGTGGTGGGATAGTGGGAGACTGTGATAATGAAGAGTAAGGAGGGGTTGTGCAGGGCTGTGATGAGAAAGAGTGATGTGGGTTCGTGGGAGACTTCTTGACAAGAGAGAGTGAGGTGGGGTCAGCGGGGTATTGTGACGAGTGTTAGGCAGAATAATATGCAGTACCCTTTGGGAACACCACACACAATTAAGATTACACGTGACAGTACAAATTCACCTTTGGTACAAGCCTGTACTACACAGTAAAGTGGTAGCGATGGTTGATCAGCCAGATTTATCTCAAGAGTAAGTGAGCAGTATCAAATAGTTACACAAAGGACAGCAATTACTACGATTCAGGCAAACACTGACTCAAGATTTTCAAGTAAAAGAATATACATTTATTTCACTCTTCAGCTGTATAACACTACACCATTATAAACAGTTTAAAAATCACACTCTTAATACACCACGCCACTTCCCTTAAATCCCAGACAATTAAGCTCACAAAATGAAGTGGGAGCAAAATGGCACTCCAGCAATTTAAAAGGGAGGGAAAAACAAAGTTAATAGAAATTGAAACACAACAACAGGTAAGTACTCAGAGCAATAGAGCAAGATGAACTACAGTGATATAATCAGATAGAACAGTCTTAGGGCCAAAGTCAATAGGACAAAAGTCTTTTGCTCAAGATCACACGGTTCAGGGTAGTTCACGGTAAAGATCGTTCCACAGATTTCGGACAAGGTTGGGTGGTAGAAAAGTTAGTTCAAAGAGAAGAGAATGACAAGCCCTCGGATTGGAGAAAGATTTCACACACTTTCCCCACGGCTGAACGAAACGAGCAACCGGGTTTGCACAGTACCTTAAAACGGAGAGGAAGCTGTAGCTGAGGCGGACGTTCCTGGTCGTTCCAGCAGGTTCACGGTTCCAGAAGCGACTGTCAGACTGACACGAAGTGGGAAGCGCTGGAGGGTCCTGCACTACCCAGGGAAGAAACCAGCAGCAGAGCAAGGCAATGAATAAAAGGTGCGCTCCTTAAAACCCAAGCAGGGTCCGACCTTACTGGCTATCCGGCCCACTGTAGCTCTGTACAGCGAATTCAACCAGAGGAGGGGTCCTGGCTTGCAGTTTGGGTGAACTGGTTGGTCCCACCAGCTCAAGGGAAGAAGTTTCCTGGAGGATATTCTCTGTCGGCGGATTCTAATGATTTGGACCAGCAGCAGGGTTTCACCGGGTGGTTTAGCCCTTGAAGGGTCCTCTTCCATCAGCTCCTCGTTGGTTCTTTCATTCCAGTGGCGACTCTGCTTTTCCAGTCCCAGAGACCTGCTTTTAATGCAGTTTTCCCCCATTCATTCAGCCTGGCTGTCAATCACACAGCAGGGTGGCTGTCCTGGCAAGGACAGTCACCCAGCCAATCAAATGGGAGTGCAACTTGGGTTACCAGGGGAACCCATGGCAGGGGTCCTAAGACCCCTCCCTCACATCCTGCCTACCCAGACTTTCAGGCGCCTTAAGGAGGGCTTCTGTGAAGAAGCCCGCGAAAAGACAGTGAACAAAGGAATCAACACTGGTTTGGCACGCAGAGAAAAACACGAGAAAGACTTTAACAAAAAGAAATGGTGAATAAACTCAGCCAAAGCCAAAATAAAATGTATTTGGTCAAGCAGGTTTATGTTTGAAGCTAATATGATAGCCTAAAACATACCATGGTTATATAAGATAACCGCGGTAGAAAAGTTAGGATAGTTACCACTGCCACCAGCCAAGTCTTGATATAAAGGGAGCGAAACAGTGCTCCAAGAGACAGAGACAAAAAAAGGGATAGGAATTAACCCTTTCCAATCCTCCATGTAAAATGGGGTGTACTGGGTCTGTAGTTTAAAGAGACTACATAAAGTTAATGGCAACTTTACATGTTTCTTGAAGACAGTAGTCAGTCCCAGAAAAGACAACCCTGTGTTACTGCACTGAAGGTGCTGTGTAACACACACAAAAATGGTGCTCATGGAGTAGGTGAGTCTCCAGTGCCCAATATCACACAAATGGTAAAAACACACACAGCAAAACACATGTAAGAGTGGGAAAAGGCTCACACTCATACGAGGTGAAAAAAATAAATCCTAGAAATCCAGCAAAGCTGCTGAGGAACTCATTAGGTAAGGGAAATTAGCCATGTATGAGAATTCTCCCTAACACTCGCCCCCCACCCCCAGACTAAGGGACAGGAGGATTTAATCCACTCCTGGATGAATCTCTACCTCTAGTCGGTGAAAAACTTCCTAGAGAGACCATCAGCATTTTTTTCGTGGTGATATCCTGCTCTGTGTTCAATGGTGAAATGAAACCCTTGCAGGCAGATTGACCATTTTAGAAGTTTTGGGTTCTCCCTTTCATTTGCATTAACCATCTCAAGGGTTGGTGGTCTTTCTGAATCACAAAGGTAGATCCATACAAGTATGGTCTAAACCTCTTCAGACACCACACAATGGAAAAACATTCACACTCTATGGTTGTTTCTAGTTCCTTCAGTTTCCTACTGATGAAGCAAATGGGGTGCTCCCTACCTTTCTCATCCAGTTGACTAAGGACTGCACCTATACCTATATTGGAGGCATCTCTATGCACAATGAAGGGTTGGTGATAATCAGGAGCTCTTAGGACTGGAGCTTGATAAAGGGCTTTCAAAGGCTTGATTGCACTCCTCAGTCCATTTAACTTTTTTAGTGAATTTGCAGAGGAGATCACATTCAAGGGAGAAGCTATGGACCCATAGTTCTCTATGAAATTCCTGTAGTACCCAGTGAGACCTAGGAAAGCTCTCACTTGGGTTTGAGTAGTAGGGGTTGGCCCAGTTTCGCACAGCTTGTACTTTACTGGGCAATGGCCTTATCTCACCTCCTCCTACCTCATGACCAAAGTAGACCACTTCACTCTGACCAATTTGACATTTGCTTGTCTTTATGGTCAGATGGGCCAGTTCAAGAGCCTGCAAAACATATCCCAGGTGATCAATATGTTATTTCCATGTAGGGCTGAACACTGCAATGGGATCCAAGTATGCCATGCAGAAGTCCTCCATCCTATTCAGAACTTGATTAACCATCCTTTGAAATGTAGCAGGTGCATTCTTTAGTCCAAAAGGCATAACCTTAAACTGGTAGAGGCCTGCTGGGGTAGAAAGTGCAGTTTTCTCCTTGGCATGGTCTGTCAGTGCTATTTGCCAATAGCCTGAGGTTAGATCAAATGTACTGAGGTACTTGGCCGAACCAAGCCTATCCACCAGTTCATCTGTCCTTGGCAAAGGATGGGCATCAGTCTTAGTGACTGCATTTAGAGCTCTATAGTCTACACAGAATCTCAACTCCTTGGATCCTGCCTTTGATACTAGAACAACAGGACTAGACCATGGACTTGTAGATGGCTCTATAACCGTAAGATCTAGCATCTTGTTGACCTCTCCTTTGATGTGGGATCTCACATGTTCTGACATTCTGTAATCTCTGCTTTTCACAGGTAAACAGTCACCAGTGAGAATATCATGCTAACCCCAAGGGGTCAAGCCTGGTGTTAGTGAAAACAGTGGCGCAAACTGATTTAACACAACTGTGCACTACTCCTGTTGTTCAGAAGTCAGTTGAGAAGAGAGATTAACTCTTTATATTTGTTCATCTAAAGGTTAGCCTCTGAGGTGGTCAAGTAGAGATTCACTCTCCTCTTCCTCTTGAGCTGAAGCTAGAAGCAAAGCTCCCATTTCTGGTCTCGAGACATAAGCCTTTAAATGGTTGGTGTGAAAGACTCTGGGAGCCTCCTTAGATTTGCCTAAGTCCACCAAATAGTTCACCTCTCCAAGTTTGCCCACAACCTTGAAGGGTCCTATCCATTTGTCCTGCAAGGCCATCTGCCTTGTTGGCACCATAACTAATAGAAGCTGGTCTTGAGTAAACTCAACCATGCTGGCCTTCTGGTCATGCCAATGTTTCACCAGAGCCTGACCTGCTTTCAAGTTTTCACTTGCCTCTGCCATCCTGTATGACATTCTCCTCCGGAGACCTATCACACTCGCCAACCCCTCCTTGATCATGGCCAATGGACCTCTGACTGGATGGCCATAGAGAAGTTCAAAGGGAATGTAACCAACTCCCTCCTGAGGGACTTCCCTATATGCAAAGAGAAGGCATGGCAGTAGAAGGTCCCACTTTCTTTTAAGGGGTTCTTCTAAAAGACCAATCATGCTCTACATAGTATGATTAAACCTCTCTACCAGTCCATTTGTCTGTGAATGGTAGGCTGTAGAGAACTTGTAAGTGACACCACAGTTTTTTCACATGGCTTGCATGTAGTGGGACATAAAGTTAGATCCCCTGTCGGATATCACTTTCTTAGGAAGCCCTACCCTGGTGAAAATACCAAGGAGAGCCTTAGTCACAGCCTGAGCCGTAAAAGTTCTCATAGGTATGGCTTCTGGGTATCTTGTAGCATGGTCTACTACAACTAGGATAAACCTGTTCCCTGAAGATGTGGGAGGTTCAAGGGGACCGACAATGTCAATGCCCACCCTCTCAAAAGGGACTCCCACCACTGGGAGAGGCTTCAGGGGTGCCACATGTTAGGGAGAATTCTCTGTTTAGGCTGAATTTCCTAACCTAGTGAGTCCCCCAGCAGCTTTGCTGGATTTCTGGAGTTTGTTTTTTCCATCCTACCAAGAGTGAGACTCTTTTTCTCCCACTCTTGGACATGAATGTGTGTAATTCCTTTGAATGTCAATGTGTTCGATGGGCTATGGGGTCTTTTACTCTATAGGGTCTCATATGTTTTTCTATGTGTGTTACACCGCACCCTCCGTGCTGTAACACTGGGGCGTCCTAGCGGACCTCCATCATAGACTCCATACCCGGGGACTGACTACTGTCTCCCCGGGCATGTAAAGTCACCATTGGCTTTAATAGACCTAAATTTACTAACAGAACTAGTACAAACCATCCTATTGTGGACGTACTAGTAGGGGTAATTCGATTACTCCTGGGTCTGTTATTCGAGGGGGCACTGTCCCGTCCCCCCTCGTCGAGTTTTAGCTGGTGGCAGTGGAAACTACTTGTTATATTCGACCCCGAATATAACCCTATGGGATTCGTCCCATTGTTGGAGATGAATACTTTTTCTCGTTAATCTCTAACATACCACTGGTTTACTTATCTTAAATAAGTCTATCGGGTGGTATTTTCTGCCAGAACTCGGTTTTTAAAATGGCGTCTGTGTTCGTCTCTGTGACTCCTAAACCAAAGGTTGAGCCCTTTGTTCCACTTTTGGCGGGGCTCTACACAGAGGCCCTCCAAAGTGGTGCCATTCTGTCTGGGTACCACAGGGGGTGTGGGAGGGGGTTTAGGCACCCTGGACTGAGTTGCCTTGCCAACTTCAGTCGCACTCTGGTGTGATTGGCCCAAGTGGTGAGCCACCCCGCTCACCACTTAGCGTGTTTTGATTGACAGCTAGGCTGAATGAATGGGGGTTTTCTGCATAAAAGCAGGGCTTTTAGGACTGGATCTTCAGAAGTCGCCACAGGACCTAAGAATCCGACGAGGGTAAAGCTGAGCCGACCTGCAACGACGACACCTCCGGTGGAGCCCTGCTGAACCGACTCACCACTTCCCGACGACAGAGGAGATCTCCCCGCCGGAGAGTCTCTTCCCCTGACTGGTGGGAACAACCAGTCCCCTTTGCTTTTTCTTCGCTCCAGGACGCAGTGGTCGAATTGCCCGTGCAGAGCACCCCGGCAACCGGATAGCCACTACCCCTGTACCGCGACCAAAAGGTGGTGCCTTGTGACGGAGCACTCCGCGGCTGGTCTCTTCCCTAGTGGTGCAACGATCTTCAACTTTCCTTCGACGACGAGATCATCTCTTCTCTTGGCAAAGACCCGACGTGCATCCACCACCAGGAACAACTGCTCCCGCCGGAGCTGTCTCTACACAAACAAGGTACCGTATCTGCCTGGCTTCCCTTTCTGCCGGATAGAGTGAGGTGTCTTAATCCTCGCCTCTCCATTGAGTCGCCTCCAAGCTTTCTTAACTTTCTGTTCTGAACTGGTCCAATCTTTCTATATCAATTTGCGATAAAGACTCGAAGCACATTTCCACTGAGACACTTTTGGGACATATCGCCTTGCCTCTCGCCGAGTGGGCCTGGCCTCTGAACTTTGTGATCTGCAGTTGACCCTGCCTTACTTGCCTTGCATTTGTTCGTAAAAGTGTTGTTACCAAGTGATTTCATAACCTGCCTTTTTTCTCTCCCGTCCTAACGAATATTAGAGTTCCATCTAGGTTAAAGCATTCACCTCTGTCTGCAAATAAGTGGTGCCGTTGAACCTAGACTTGTCGAACTATTGTTAGGGGGATTGATCTTTCTCTTATAGTAATTGTGATTGAAGTTGTTTGCCGTATTAGTGCCAGAGTGTTTTTCAAAGATGTGTTGGTATAAATAAATACCTTTATATCTTTACACCGAAGCCTTGTTCCGTGTTTGCTTGTTCTACTGTGTAGATTGCCCTATTTTGTACACTCCACATACTGCCTAACTCTTCTTGAGAGAAGTCTGACTGCTCAGCCACAGCTACCAAGTGAATCTGTGTGCTACAGACTGCTACCAAGTGGGTTTACTGCCAAACACCTGTAGTCCTAAATCTTTTGCAGTGGTCCCAGAGGGAACTGCACTGGTTTCCGCCTAACACCACATTCTTGGCTCCACTCTTACCAGAGGTTTGGCAAGTGTGACAGCTCCTACAGAATTTGTCAACTTCTGCACCCAACTTAGGCCAGTAGAAGTAGAGAGAGACACTTTCCTTGGTCTTCTTAAAACTCAAGTGACCAGCCAAAGGTATCTCGTGGGCTAACTGTAGGAACTGGAGTCTGTTGGCAAGGGGAACTACAATTCTTTTGCAGTCCCCAGGGATAGACTTAGTTGGTTCACTGTAGAAGAGGCCATCTTCCCAGCTTAACCTCTGCTTTCCAACTTCTTGCCCATCAAGTTGGTTAGCAGCCTGTTGTCGAAGACCTTCAAGAGTAGGACACTCTCTCTGTCCTTCAATACTGCCCTGTTGGGTCTACCTTCTGCCAGTAAAGACTGCAGCTCAGGATGTTCAACAGGGTCAAGATCTCCCACTAAGACAGTGGGCCTCATTACAGGGTAGGCGGTAAGGGATTACCGGCACCGGTAAGGGCACCGGTGCCGGTAATCCCTTACAGCCCTACTACGAGGTCCCTTAGCGGGTCCCTCCCCTAACGCCTGGTTTTCCCAGGCGTTATGGAAGGGACATGTTAAAGGACTTCAGAGCTAATAACGGTACCTCAAATTGCGGTACCATTATTAGCTCCTTCCCCATTCCCATTGAGCCCTATGGCGCCCTATGAACCCCATTTCCAAATGGGAATGGGGAATGGTTCCCGGAATGGGGACTTACCGGTCCCGCCAAGGTCAGAATGACCTGTTAAGTCCCCATTCCGGGAACACGGACCTGGAATGTGGTAAGGGGGTAGCCATGGCGCTAATTGCTCCATGGCTACCGCCTACCGTGTAATGAGGCCCAGTGTCTTCTTCCAGACCTGATTCTTCAGATGCTGGCTCAACCGCACAAGGTTGCACCTCACACTCTGCCTCAGCAGGTGGAGTAGTCACAGGTGTGACTTTGGACAATCTTGGGGATGTCCTTGTTGGTAGCACAGGGGTGCTGTCTAACTTTTTCCTGGAGGTCTTTGGTTTCCCCTTTGCCTCTGTTTTCTTAGAAATGGCAGTGAGCAACTCCTGTGGAGTGGGAGTGATAGTTTCCTCTATCAGCTCCTCTGGAGAGCCTCTCAAGGCTTTCTCCCTTGCAGACCTAGTGAGCTCCTGTTTCCTTCCTTTTACTGGAAGGCCTCGGGATGCTTGACACAACTCCAAGAGTTTTAAGGTCATTACCCAATAAGACTCTCCCAGGCACTTCACTCTGCACACTAACAGGTATTTTCACAGTCATATCATTACACTGGAGGATAGCTGGTGACTGGGGAAGCATTTGCACAGGGCCTCCAGCTAGCTTGGTGAGGCATTTAGGTGCCTAAGCAACATCCCCCACCTTGAAAAATGAATCATCCACCACAGTTATGCTGGCTACAGTGTCTCAGATGGCAGGGGTTTCCTGACCATTCACAAGAACACTATCTTTATAATACTCTTTAGTATTATCTGGGATGGAATTATAGACATCTAAATTCTGTTGTTCCCACGAACCCAGGGACACTAAAGGAACACTAGTTGAGACTCTCATGGGTTCCTCAGCCAGTAGGTGAAAGTTTCCACTTGCCATAGGTACTTCCTTCTCTGGGGAGAAGGTTAAGGAGACAGTGTGGACCCCTGAAGGTTTACCCTCACATCTGAGATCCCCTTTCATGGAGTTTAAAGTGGGAAGCCTGAAAAAGACAACCCTGAATCACTGCAATAAAGGTGATGTGTGAAACACAGTAAAATGATGATGCATATGGAGTAGGTCAGGCTCCACAGTCTATGAACACAAAAAATGTTAAACACACAGCAAAACACATGTAAGAGTGGGAAAAAAGACTCACACTCTTACCATGTAATAAATAAATCCTAGAAATCCAGCAAAGCTGCTGAGGGACTCAGTAGGTGAGGAAAATTAGCCATTCTGGAGAATTCTCCTTAACAACCGGTTCAGGGGGTTCTTCCAGGGACAGTGCCCCTAGCTCCGCCCAAACGCTTCAATGGCGATCCAAATAAGTTTGCCATGTTCATGAACCAATGTCGCCTACTTTTCTTATGCAGACCAGGATCCTTTCCTAATTATCAAGCCAAAGTTGCATTCGTACTCTCATACCTAGGAGGCAACGCGATGGAGAAATTGTTTGCCCAACATACTCAAGGAAAAGCTCTGGACAATGAGTTATTGTCACTCAGACAGGGGAATCAAGACCTATTAACCTACATTTCAACCTTCAATTGTCTTGTAGCCCAAACCAACTGGCTAGAAGAGAAAAGAACTACGCTTTTTTATTGTGACTTACGTGGGGAACTCAAGGATGTGTTGGCTCAAGTTGTGAACCCACCTGAGGGGTGTGCGGACTACATAGACCTAACAGTGCAACTCAATCATAGGTTACAGAATAGGAAAATGGACCGAGCCAGAACAGAAGGAAGGACAGTTTGTGTGCGACCCTGCGAGACTCAGGCCAAACCACACGAACAGTCAGAACCAATGCAAATCAGTGGGTTACGGAGTCCTCTAACCAAAGCGGAAAGAGAGAAAAGAAGACAGCAACAACTCTTATATTGTGATAAGGCAGGTCATTTCCTCCATGAATGCCCAGTGAAACCCCCCAGGAAAATGGTTGGGGCAACGGACAAAAATAACGAAGAAGAAGAAGTACAGGACTTGGGAAACTCTAATGCCCGGCAAGCGTAAGGGTCCACTTGCCGAGCGAGAAAATGGAATGCGTACAGACCTCACATCTAGTCCTTTCGGTACTTTTGGTGAATAACAAGCAGCTATCAAAGATACATGCCTTGAGGCATACATTGACAGTGGGACAGTAGGAAACTACATTGACCAAGATCTGGCGATCCAGATAGGCCTTCCTCTTCAACAAAAGCAGAAATCGTAAAATGTCACTGCGGTGGATGGATCTCAGCTGTCATCCGGCCCTGTGACACAATACCCTGAAAAAGTCAAGCTTCTGTTGCAGAATGGGTATCAAGAGGACATTACCTTCGATCTCATCAGCGCTCCTCAGTTCCATATGATATTGGGAATGCATGGGCTGGTCGACTGGCAAAAATGAGTTCTGACCTTTCCTCAAGATTGTGCCGACACCTGTTACCACAAAGACGTCATTAACCTGAAACCCAAGAAAGGTATCGTGCTGTGCCTCACTGGCTCTCTACCACCTGAATATCTGGATTACCAAGATGTCTTCCAAAATGTACAATCCAACGTTTTGCCCCTGTATAGACCCTACGACTGCCAAATAGACCTCATGGCTAGAGCCCAAATTCCATGCAGCCAGATTTACGCTCTAACGGAGCAAGAAAACCAACATCTTAAAACTTACCTGGATCAGTATTTGGCAAACGGTTTTATCCGCCCATCCAAGTCCCCTGCTTCGTCGCCCCTTTTCTTCGTTCCTAAAAAGGAGGGGGACTTAAGAACCTGTATTGACTGCAGAGCAATCAATCAGATCACAGTTAAAAACGATACCCCTTACCACTTATACCAGAGCCCCTGGATCAGGTGAAACACGCTTAGATTTACACAAAGTTGAATTTGCGAGGGGCCTACCATCCTGTGAGAGTCACAAAAGGAGACAAGTGGAAGATAGCATTTTGCACAAAGTATGGCCTCTTTGAATACCAGGTCATGCCTTTCGGGTTATGTAATGCCCTTGTGGCGTTCCAATTCTTTATGAACTACGTGCTCCGTGAGTTATTGGATGTCTGCGCTCTTGTCTACATAGATGACATTCTCATCTACTCGAATTCCAAGGAAGAACATGTCGGTCATGTCCAGGCAGTCCTAGAGAAACTTCGACAACACCAGTTGTATGCCAAGTTGGAAAAATGTTTCTTCCATGTGACCGAAGGCGAATTTCTCGGTTTCGTGCTCACACCACAGGGCGTACATATGGAAACACAGAAGGTGGACGCAATCCTCCAATGGCCTTCACCACCATCCAGGGAGTACAAAGTGTGCATGGATTCTCTCATTTCTATCGTCGATTTATACCTGGGTTCTCACAAATTGTTCACCCAATTACTTCCTTGCTGAGAAAGAACAAGAAATTCCATTGGTCCACAGAAGCTGAAGAAGCCTTTCGGAAGCTGAAACTAGCATTTACCACAGCACCAGTTCTTCGACACCCTCGACTAGACCTGCCATACGTGGTTGAAACAGACGCTTCATATGTAGCCATGAGAGCTATGTTGTCCGGACGGGACCCGGAAACAGGACAGTTACATCCCGTCGCATTCTGGTCCCGCAAATGTTCTACCCCAGAATTGAATTACGCAATCACGTATAAAGAACTACTGGAGATTAAAGCAGCATTCAAGGCATGGAGACAGTGGGGGTCATTACGAGTATGGCGGTAGGGGCTTAACGGCACCGTAAGGATGGTGGTGCCGTTAAGCCCCTACCGCCATATTCTGAGGTCCCTTAACGGGTTCCAGCAGGAACGGCTGGTCTGACCAGCCGTTCTTTGCGGGACCCGTTAAGGGACTTTGGAGCTAATAACGGGCCTGCAATTTGCGGGCCCATTATTAGCACCTTCCACATTCCCATTGAGCCATGTGGGTGCTCAAATGGGAATTGGGAATGGTTTACTGAATGGGGAGTTACCGGGTCGTCCAAGGTCGGAATGACCCGGTAAATCCCCATTCAGTGACACCGGACCCGGACTCGGGTTTGGAGGAAGCCATGGCTATCTGCAAATTTGTAATGACCACCTGTATCTTCTTGGGGTAAAACACACTGCCACCGTCTTCACCGACCACCGTAACTTACAATATTTGAAAACTGCCAGAGCGCAATCCTTGCGCCAACTCCATTGAGTGCTCTTTTTTGCAGAATACAACTTTATTATCACCTATAGACCTGGACTCCAGAATGGGAAAGCAGACGCGCTTTCACGCATGAGTGAAGAAAAAGAGGCTTTTACAACATCAGATCCCGTGGCCATCATTCCCGAAGAACAAATCCAAACCACGATCGCTGCTACCATGTGTATAGATGACTTAAAAACCCATTTGCAGTCCCAGATGAATCAAGCAACACAACAGGAATGGCTTTTTAAGGGAGACCGGTACACCATCGAAAACAATCTACTATTTTTCAAGGACACTTATATATCCAAGACAAGAAAATGCAAACTCAAATCATCACAAACTATCATGATTCATTAGTGGAAGGGCATCCTGAAATAGCCAAGATGCAGGCTAAGATAAAACAAAACTACTGGTGGCCCACTTGGAGAAAAGATATTGCCCAGTTTATTACAACCTGTGGAGTCTGAGCACAACATAAATCTCAGAAGCAAAATCCTGTTGGTTTACTACGTCCCTTGATGGTACCGCCAGCACCTTGGCATACACTATCAATGGACTTTATCACAGATCTTCCTCCCTGCAATGGTTACAACCCCATCTTAGTGATTGTGGATTTATTCTCCAAAATGGCCCATTTCATCCCTCTAAAGGGACTTCCAAATGCATGGACTCTCGCTACTGTGTTCTTAGAACAAATTGTCCGGTTGCATGGATTTCCATCAATATTAATATCGGACCGTGGAACTCAATTTGTTTCCGCCTTTTGGAGGAGGTGTTATACAATTGCCAAAATTGACCTTCGTTTGTCCACAAGCCATCACCCTCAAACCGATGGGCAAACTGAGTGAACTAATCAGATGTTAGAGCAATATTTAAGGTATATGCTACAGCATTCCGAAGACTCCTGGAAAAACATATTCTGGGTAGCCGAGTATGCATACAACAACTCAGTTCACACAAGTACTGGGCAAACCCCATTGTATACTGTACATGGAAGACATCCATGGACCATCAGTGTTTGATCCACCCAATACTTTGGAAATGCCAGCAATAAAAACCTTGCATAAAACCATAACTCAGGTTCTTGAGGAAGCGACAGAACACTTGAGTAAAGCCAAAGAAAGACAAAAACTGTTTGCTGACAGGCACTGAAAAGAAGCTCCTGATTACCAGATTGGGGATAAAGTCTGGTTAGCATCCAGACACATACCATTGAACGGACCACGGGCCTTCCGCCCCAGATATTTGGGCCCCTATGCTATCAAAGCAATAATCAACCCTGCCGCCATGAAATTGGAGCTACAATCCCACATGAAGATTCACCCAGTATTTCATGTCTCTCTCCTCAAACCAATGAAACCGGCTACACGGATTAATCCTCCACCAGATCCACGAATTATTTGATGGGGACCCACAGTTTGAAGTTAAATCCATCTTGGACTCCAAGGTAGTTCGGTCCAAATTGTATTACCTTATAGACTGGAAAGGTTACAGACCTCAAGAACGAACATGGGAACCCAGTGAACACGTACATGCTCCACGTTTAATCAAGCAATTCCATTGCAACAATCCCACCAAGCCAGGTCCAGGAGGAAGACCACCCTTGAGAGGGGCCTTGAGGGGGTGTGCTGTGATAGTCATCGGGCCAAGGATGCAGACCTTACAGCGTCACACACACAGGGGACCCGGATGGGCACAGTCCTGGCACCTTTGCCGTCAGGCTCATAAAGAACAATAAACAAGACATTAATTTGGGTAAGAAATACTTTTATTATGGACATAGCACTTTCATTTCAGGTGCATAGTGTATTTAACGTGGAACTTTCATCTTTAAAGCAGCCCCACGTGTATTCTTGAGTGGGGCTACTGCTATTGGATTGCCTGGCACGTGCTGACTTACCAGGAGTGGCAGGGTGTGTCAGGCAAGCCAAGCCTAGTGGGCGTGCCTATGATCACAGTTATAAAAGTTGCCCCGATACCTGAGGCAGAGGCTTTGCGTTATTCTGCACTTGCATGCAGCATAACGGTCACCGCCACCTGGGATTCAACTTACCTTTGGAAATCTTGTCTCCTACCTCCATACTTACCACCTGGGCTATTCTGCTCTCACCTGTGCGCATCTTCATCTTGGCACCGTGACTCACCTCCAAATCTTCCAGATCGCAGACATCTACATCTTGGCACCGCGGCTCACCTCCAAATCATCCGGGACACTGAAATCTTCATCTGGACACCGCAGCACGACGCGCTTCACCCGCGACCGCAGCACCTGCAAATAAAAACAAAAGGCAAGATTAGACACTAAACATACATTATGTTTAAGGTTGCGCTACACTGAACCTTGCGCTTTCCCTTAAACCATCGCTTACCTGTTGTCGGACATTGCAGTTTCAGTCATCTTTCTCCCGGCCGTGTTCCGCGCCTCCACAGCTGCTTTGGGCTGCATTTCCAGCTATTGGGAATAAAACAGAAGAGAAACGTTATTCAGGAATTAACAACAACATCGAGAGCAATAATATCAAGACAGAAATACAGAAAGGGGAAAAGGCAAGAGACATTGAGAGAAAACAGAAAGGGGAAAAGGCAACAGACATTGAGAGGCTCTTACCACCAACCAGGAGAAGCATAGTCACAGCTGGACTGGACTATTACTTACCAGGTATCAGTGAAGGAACTAGTTCCCATCAACATTCGCCCCTGCCAGAAGTAGCAGGACAGAGAGCTCATCATCCAAACTTACCAGGTAAGCCTGATAGGCCAGTACGTGCCCACAGAAATCGCACCTTGGGTAGAAGGGTTTGAGAGGTACAACAGTCACCAATCAGCGCACTCACGTTTTCTCACAACCACACAGGAGCAGTGCCACCAATTGTCGCCACCTACAGTTTATCCGCAGGGGGAGGGACATGAAGAGGGAGATCTAATTCCTGGGAGGGCTGTAACCATGCCCCAACGCCTCCGCAGAGACCAGGTGAGCCTAACAGCCGGTCCTCTTTGGGCCCACCTGATGTACCCTGTCGATTCTGATGTCCTCAGCCTCTTCAGCTGCCAGAATGTCTCTGAAGACTTCTTGAACTGCTGTCTTGAGGTCCTTATCTTCCACCGATTCTGCCATATTTTTTATGCGTATATTGGACCTGCAAGAGCGATTCTCTAGGTCCTCGCATTGCAGTTCTAGGTTATGACTTAACCTCACCAGGTGTTTTTGCATTTCACTGTATTGCCGTGCTTCCTCTTCCACGTTTTGAACGAGTCTCTCCAGCATGTCCATCCGTTCTTCCAGTTTTGATCCATCTGTCCACAATTCCTGGACCGCCTGCTTCATATCTTCTCTCATGGTTGCAAACTGGTCTTGCACCGTGGTCATAAATGTATCCTGGAGTTCCCTAAAATATGCCTGCATGTCGTCTTCAGGTCGGCATCAAATGTAGGGGGTTCGGGAACTGCGCCCTGCGTGGTTCCTCCTGTGTTTTCCCTCTTGTGTTGGCCGTATTGTCTGAGGACCGCATTTGTATCAGACTCGAGTCCTGCTTAGAGGTCTGGGATTGTGCCTGTGGGAGTCCCCCCTTCCCTTTTGCCTTCAACATAGTTGCGCCTGAGGCGGTCCTCCTTCTTCTACTGACAGGCTCCCAGTGTTCTGCAGCTGTCTGTTCATTATACTGCGCAGACTGCCCCGGTCCCTCCCGTGAAGGGGGATTTGCTTACGGCTCGTTATTTCTTGCTACAGCCCTCCCTCGTCTATTTTGCTTACAGTTGAAACTGAGGGGACAATTGGGAGCTTGCTAGGCCTGTGTGTGCATTTTTAATTGCGAATGTTCCCTTGCTCCTCTGCTGGGTCATGTCGCTGCCCCCACTGTGGTCTCAAGCCGGTGGTCTGGTGTGTCCTTGGAAAATGAAGATCTCCTCTGTTTTGGTGCCCTTGCTGCAGTCCCCTCAGCCCACCCTTCTTGTCTATTTGCTGCGGTGGGGGGGTAGTGGTGCGTTGAATAGCCTGGTGACTCTGTCCCCCTGCCTCTGAGTGCCTCTTAATCTGCGATGCATGTTTTGACTTGCTGCCACTGTTTCTATCGCCGCCTTATGCCACGGGGGGCCTCTTCTATGTCCTGGGCCCGTTTGTGCTGTGGTCCTCCCAAAGTTTTGGGAGGTATGGTGGCCTGTTGTAATGGGAGTAATCTAAGTTCCCTTACAGGGCCGACTGCGCCTCCCCCGCGTTCCCTCCTATTCTGCCTCTCCGTGTCTGGTGAAGTTCTGGGCGCGGTGGGGGGGCCCAGGTGTTGCACCCCAGCCCCCTGCCTTTGGGTGGCCTGTTGGCCCGGTTTTCCCGTTATGAATGGGGTAGAAAGGTAGGGGGTTGCATCAAATTCCGTCTCCCAGCCGGGCTATGCTGTTTGCTTCCCCCCCTGGTACTCCCCTCCACCCTCACCTTGCTGCAGGCATCCCTGTGTCCACCTTCGGAGGATCTCCCTTCACCGTTTGGGCTGCCAGTGTCACCTCTTCTGCTCATGGTTTGGGGCTCCTCCCAGTCCAGCGCCGGCTCTTAATCTTCAGTTCCCACGTCGTGGATAGTGTGGCGTTCACTCTGCCTCCAGTGCCATGGGCAGCGGTGTCTCCTGCTCTTACGCCAGCAGCCAGTCCCCCTCCTCTTGTCACGGGACGGCAGCGGGCGAGGGGCGCACTTCTCACCCTCTCACCGGGACTTTCGTTCCTGCATCCCGGAGGCCACCCGTGTCTTGATTCTCCTCTGGGCTGCCTTCTGTGGGTGGACTCTGTGGGTGCCGGCTGTTCCCACCCAGTCTGGGGGGAAATTCTTCTCTTGTGGCTTGCTTTCTTGTCCCCCGCTCCGACGGCGTCCCACCTCTCTCCTCCTGGGGGCTGGACCTCCCTCTGCTCTCCTTCTCACCTCTTTACTTGTCCTCACCCCCTGCTGGATCTGGGGGCATCGCTGCGAGTCACCTGCTGCTCCCGGGCACCATGCTTCTTCCGACCCCTTACGCTGTCTCTGTGTCGGGCCTCGGGTTCCATCGCTCAGAGATACGCACCACTCGTATCCCATCGTTTGTTTGGGGGCAGACCTCCAACAGGGGTATGCGCTCGCCCCTCGCCGCCAAGCTCCTACCCAAACCCGTCAGTACCTCTGCACCATGCAGGTACCAAGAGTGGGAGAGAGCTGCACTTCAGGTATTCCAATGCTTATTTTTGTCTGCTTTATATTCGCGGCCCGGCGGGAGAGACTACTACGCACGTCTCCTTGCTGCGGCTGCCATCTTGGAATCCACCTCACTCTTTCTTGTCTCAGTCTTCTACTACCCCGCCTCACTATTCCTTGTCACAGTCCCCCACTAAGCCCACCTCACTCTTCCATGTCACACACCCCCACTACCCCACCTCATCCTTCCTCATCAAGTTCCCCCAATACCCCACCTCACTCTTGCTCATCACAGCTCGCTACTACCATCACCTCACTGCTCCATGTCAGTCTCCCATTGCCCCACCTCATTCTTCCTTGTTATAGCCCCCCACTAGCCACCTCATTCTTTCTTGTTATAGCCCCCCACAACCCCAGCTCACTCTACCTCCTTATAGTCCCCCATTAAGCTACCACAATCTTCCTTATCACAGTCCTCCACTACCCACTCCTCACTCTTCCTTGTCACAGAACCTCAATAACCCAACTTCATTCTTACTTATCGGAGTCCCCCACCAACTCTGCCTTGTCAAAGCACCCCACTACTCCCACCTCAATCTTCCTTATAACAGTCTGCCACTACCTCCCTCTTCCCCTCACAGTCCTCCACAACCTCCACCTAACTCTTCATCAATCTCCCATTATCCTGACCTCACTCTTACTAGTCACAGTCCCCCACTAACCCACCTCACTCTTCCTTGTCACAGTCCTCACTCCCACCATCTCACTCTTCATTGTCTCAGTCCCCCATTACCTCCACCCCATTCTTCACTTTCACAATACCCCCATTACCCCAGCTCACTCTTCCTTATCACAGTACTCTAAACATCCACCTAACCCTTCCTCATCAGTCTTCCACTGTCCCACCTAACTCTTACTCGCCACAGTCTCCCACTCTCCCACCTCACTCTTCCACGTCAGTTTCCCACTTCCCCTTCTTACTCTTCCTCTCGGGAGGATAGCTCCGGGGCAATATGCTCCCCTTGGAAGCAAGATGACATGGAGCAACACAGGTTCAATCCCTGGATCTGTGTTTAGAAACGTCTGGGTATTAAGTGCGTTATAAATAACCAATCATATCATATCATATCATTACTGCCCCCTATAATTCTGACCTCACTCTTTCTTTTCAGTTTCTTTTCCTCATCAGTTTCCCACTACCCCACCTCGCTCTTTCTCATCACTGCACCCTATAATTCTGACCTTAATCTTCCTAGTCAGTCCCCCACTGTCACCACCTCACTTTTCCTTGTCACAGTCCCCCACTATTACATCACTCTTCCCTGTCACAGTCCCCAACAACCTCACCTTACTCTTTCTCATCACAGTTCCCCACTAGCACACATTCCTCTTCCTTGTCACTGCCCCTTTTAATTCTGACCTCACTCTTCCTTTTCAGTCCCCTACTGTCACCACCTCACTCTTTCTTGTCTCAGTCCTCCACTAAGCCCACCTCACTCTTTCTTGTCAGTCCCTCACTACCTCACCTCATTCATCTTTGACACAGCCCCCCACTACTCCACCTCATTTTTTCTTGGCACAGTACCCCACAACCCCAGCTCACTCTTCCTCGTTGTAATCCCCCATTAACCCACCACAATGTTTCTCATCACCGTCCCCCACTACCCACTCCTCACTCTTCCTTGTCACAGAACCTCAATAACCCCACTTTATTCCTACTCATCAGAGTCCACACCAACTCCACCATGTCTAAGTACCCCACTACCCCCACTTCACTCTTCCTTATACCAGTCCCCTACAATCTCCCCCGTTCCCCTCACAGTCCCCCGCATCCCCCACCTAACTCTCCATCAGTCTCCCATTATCCCCACCTCATTCTTCCTCATCAAAAAGTCCCCCACTACCCCTTCATTGGTTGAAATTAAGATCAATGATAATACCACCCTAACGGTTATTCTCATCTACCGTTCTCCTCGTAAACTGCCCATGTTTGAGGAACAACTTTTACATTTGCTCAGCAGTGTTACCAGCAACAAAGCCTGTGTGGTCCTGCTGGGCGACTTTAATCTTTGGGCCAACATTCCCTCTGACAGGGTCGCTCAATTTTTGTTGGCTGCCCTTTCTGCCATTGGCTACATTCAACAAGTCACTGAGTCCACTCATGTTGGGGTGGGGGGGTCATACCCTTGACTGGGTTTTGCTGCATGAAGTTTCTGCTTCTAGCCCAATCATCAGAACTTTGTGTCCCTGGTCTGATCACTCCCTGCTCACCTTCTCTATAACGCTACCCGCTGCGTCTCAAAGAGTCAATGTCACACCTAGACTTTTTGTCACGGCTAGATCTTTTAAAAAAACTCACTCCTGATAGATTATCCCGAGAGCTCGAACACAGATTAGGCAATATGCTGAACTTTGAAAGTTCTTCTGCCATTTCAGTGCATATGAAAAGCACACTTCACTCAATTATCGAGGACCTCGCCCCAATCAGCACTAGGCTTATTAAACCCAAAACGCTCTCAAAGCAGTGTTTCAATGATGACATTCTCACCCTCAGGCACCGGAGGAACGCTGCAGAGCGTGCCTGGCGGAAACAACCATCTCCAACCCTGCTAGCAGAATACAAATGTGCTGTCAAAAAGTTTAAAACTGCTTTTATTCAGGCAAAATCTGCCTATTATAATAATCGCATAGTCCAAGCAAAATCTAGTTCAAAGGAGCATTTCTCGATCCTCAGGCACTTCAACTCTAATACGCAGACTACTGCCCAGCTACCACAAGTACCACATGACGCTACTTGGTGTCAAACCATTCACGATGCTTTCTTTGCAAAGACCGCCTCTCATTTGAAGGCGAGTGTTTCACTGCAGACCAATGTCACCCTGGTCCCTTCACTGCCAGCATCAGTTTCTATGCTCACTGCTGTGGCCGAACAGCTCAGCTACCCGCTGCCGCCACTCGCGGTTTCTGAGCAGCTTTGCTCCAGCCCAATGTCACTGCCTTCCCCTCCATCGCTGCCAGGCCCAGTTGATAATACCCCCTCCCATAAGCCCTCCTTCTCTTTCACCCCCTTTACTGTATCTGAAGTGACCAAGATCATTCTAGACATGAGACCAACCTCATGTAAGGGCGACACTTTCCCCGCCAGACTGTTGGTGCAGTGTCTTGATACCATTGGTCCATGTGTAACCAAACTGAATAACCAGTCATTTCTTGAGGGTCGGGTATCCACCGATCTGAAGGAAGCTTTGATCACCCCACTGCTCAAGACAGCCAATCTTGATCCGCTTCTGCCTAAGCACAATCGGCCGATAGCCAATGTCCTTTTTTACTGAAGGTCATGGACCTTGTGGCCTACCTTCAGTTACAGAAATTAAGGGGACAATGCTATATTAGGATCTTGCCAATCGGGCTACCGTGCCCGTCATGGCACAGAAACATGACTATTGCAACAGTTGTTTGGCCGGCAAATCTTCGGCCAACATGGCGGCCCTTCAGATCACCCAAAATGGCGCGGTCAGAGCTGTGCTTGGCTTGTCAAGGCGGCTTTCCATTAATGAAGCCTGGAAAAAAATACACTGGCTTCCAATCAGGCACAGGGTGTCTTTCAAGATACTCACACTTACGTTCAAATGCCTGAACACCATTGCACCCAGCTACCTCTCAGTACGTATCCAACATCCCAGGACGACATTCAGGTCAGTCGAACAGGCCAGACTCTGCCAGCCTCACTTTCATCTTGCCAAATTTGGAAAAACGGACGATGATGTTATTGTCCAGTTTTGTGGAACTCTATCCCACTTTACCTCCAGTCCTCCACCTGCTTGGTCGACTTGAAAAAGAACCTTAAGACCTTCCTCTTCACCGCCCCATAGTTCTGTGATTTTTGATCTTGATTTCTTCACTCGTTTCTGACTGTCTCATTTTTGTTTCATGTGCGCCGTGAGGCCTGCGGTCGATTTGGGGCTCTATCAAGAATGAAAATAAATAAATAAATACCACCATCTCACTCTTCATTGTCTCCGTCCCCCACTACCTCCACCCTATTCTTAATTTTCACAGTCCCCCATTATCCCACCTCACTCTTCCTTATCACAGTCCCCCACTACCTCCACCTCACTTGTCCTCGTCAAAATCCCCCACTGCCACACAGCACTCTTCCTCATCACAGTCCCCAACAACTCCACCTCACTCTTCCTCATCACAGCCCCCATCACCCCTCCTTACTCTTAATTGTCACTGTCTCCCACTATCTCACCTCACTCTTCCTTGACACAGTCCCACACTAACCCCACCCCAGTCTTCCTCATTCCAATCCACCACTAACCCCACCTCACTCTTACTTGTCACAGTCTGTTAGGCAGAATCGTATGCAGTACCCTTTGGGAACACTACACACAATTAAGACTACAAGTGTCAGTACAATTTCACCTTTGGTACAAGCCTGTACTACACATTAATGTGGTAGCAGTGGCTGAGCAGCCAGACTCATGTCAAGAGTAAAGTGAGCAGTACAACAGGTTACACAAAGGACTAGCAATTACAGTGATTCAATCAAACGCTTACTCAAGGTTTCTTGTTAAAAGAATATACATTTATTTACACAGTCATTTGGAAAACATTCCACTAGCAAAAGGAGCTTAGTATCACACTTTAATACACTAGAATACACAACCAATCCATTTCTGAACAAGTTCAGTTCCCCTGAAGTGGGGGCAAAATGGCACTTCAGTTACTTTAAAAAGAGGTAAAAAGACAAGGTTATAAGGATCAACAGCACAAATACTTTCATAGGCAGAGCAAAGGTCCAGCAATTCAATTCAATGGGCCTGGGCCAAAGACAATGGTTCAGAGTCTTGAATAGGATAGGACAGTTCTGGTAGTAAACAGTTAAGTCTTTGCCACAGATCTTAGAAGAATTTTGTCAGACGGAAAGTTAGATGTTGGTTTAGGGAAGGACAAGCCTTCAAAGTCGTGAAAGTTTCACAAACTTTCACTGCGGCCGAACAGAGTTCTGCACCGCACTTGCACAGTACCTTGTCGTGGGGACAAGAAGAAGGACGTTGGGAGGTTCCTGCACTGCCCAGGGAAGAGGCCACAAGCTTGGCAAAACGTTGGTTTAAGGTGTGAGTGCCTTAAAGACCACAAACTGGTATCCTTCCCACTGGCTATCCAGTTTTCAACAGTACTCTGGAGGAAATTTGACCAGTATGGGGACGGTGTGCAGGAAGCTTACGATTTGGTTGTTCCCACCAAACTCAAGGGGAGAAGTTAACCTTGAAGGGCTTCTCTGTCGATGGAGTTTCAGGCAATTCGGACCTGAAGCAGGGCTTCACCGATGGACCAGGAGTTGCAGCAGTCATCTTCCTTCAGCTCGTCTTCGGTTCTTTCGTTCCAGCGGTCGACTCTGCTTTCCAAGTCCCAGAGACCTGCTTCTAAACAGTTTTCCCCAATTCATTCCAGCCTGGTTGTCACACACACAGCAGGGTGGCTGTCCTTGCCGGACAGCCAGCCGGCCAATCACACCAGAGTGCATTCAGGTCTCCTAGGAGACTAAGCACAGGGAGTTCCAGGCACCTCCCTCTCATCCTGTCCACCCAAAACACTCAGGCGACAGAGGAGGGCTTCAGCACTGAAGCCCGCCAAAGGCCAACGAACAAGGGGACCAAACTTGGTTTGGCGCGCATAGACAAACAAAAGAAGGACCTTTCCAAAAAGAAATGGCGAAAAAAGTTGACCGGACTCTGTTTTTACAGATAGGTCTTGGGCGCCATATTGGAAAACATGGCTGACCCAATTTTTAGCTACCGATGTTCGCGGTCGGGATAAGTCATGGTAGTTTGTTTAAAACCACTGCCACCAGCCATTTCAAGTGGGAAAGGGTAACATTTGACTGTTGCATGAGTGCTTAGACTCAGCGAAGCTAGGCAACCACTCCAGCACTCTATAGGAAGATAGTGTGTGCTGGGTCTGTAAAATTAAAAAGACTAGTAATGTCAATTTAACTCTACATGCTCTGGGAGCCATTAGTCAGTCCCAGAGAATATATCTAAACCCTGGGGAGTCTGAATGACACCCCTGTGCCACTGCACTGTTGTTTTAAAACTCCATATACAAAGACCACAAAAGTAAAACACACATCAAAATACATGGAAGAGTAGAGAAAAAGGCTCACACTCTTCCCAGGTAAAAAAAAACAAATCCTAGAAATCCAGCAACGTTGCTGGGGGTCTCAAAAGGTAAGGGAAATTAGCACATTCTTGAAAATTCTCCCTAACACTCGTCCCCCTCAGACTAAGGGACAGGAGAATTGAATCCACTCCTGTATTAATCGCCTTACTCCAGTCGGTCAAACATCTTGGGGACACCATCAGCATTTTGGTGGTGATACCCAGACCTGTTTTCAATGGTAAAATCAAACCCTTACAGGCTGATTGACCATCTCAGTAGTTTAGGGTTTTCCCCTTTCATTTGCATCAACCATCTCAAGGGTTGGTCGTCAGTCTGAATCACAAAGGTAGATCCATATAAGTATGGTCTAAACTTCTTCAGTGACCAAACAATAGCAAAGCACTCCCGTTCAATGATTGCCACCTTGCCTCAGGTTCCTTCAGCTTCCTGCTGATGAAGCAAATGGGGTGCTCCCTACCTTTCTCATCCAGCTGACTCAGAACTGCTCCTTTACCTGTATTTGAAGCATCTGTCTGCACAATGAAGGTTTGGTTATAGTCAGGAGCTCTTAGGACTTGAGCTTGACAAAGGGCTTTCTTTAGGCCTTCAAATGCTTCAGTGCACTCCTCATTCCACCTGAGCTTTTTAGGAAATGTTGGTGATGAGACTACATTCAAGGGAGAAGCTATGGTTCCATAGTTCTCTATGAAGTTACTATAGTAACCAGTGAGGCCAAAGAAGGCTCTCACCTGGGTTTGAGTAGTAGGGGTGGCCCCGTTTTGTACAGCTTGTACTTTGCTAGTCAATGGCCTGATTTCACCTCCTCCTACCTCATGTCCAAGGTAGGCTACTTTGCTCTGACCAATTTGACACTCACCTGCCTTTATGGTGAGATGGGCCTGCTCATAAGCCTGCAAAACGTATCCTAAGTGGTCAACATGTTCTTTCCAAGTAGGGCTGAACACTGCAATGTTATCCAAGTATGCAATGAAGAAGTCCTCCATCCCATTCAGAACTTGATTAACCATCCTTTGGAATGTAGCAGGTGCATTCTTTAGTCCAAAAGGCATTACCTTAAACTGGTAGAGGCCTGCTGGGGTTGAGAATGCAGTTTTCTCATTGGCATGGTCTGTCAGTGCTATTTGTCAATACCCTGAAGTGAGATCAAATGTACTAAGGTACTTGGCTGAATCAAGTTTGTCCACCAGTTCATCTGTCCTTGGTAAAGGGTAGACATCAGTCTTGGTGACTACATTAAGAGCTCTATAGTCCACACAGAATTTCAACTCCTTGGATTTTGCCTTTGGTACTGGGGCGTTGGCTGTTTTCTGTTTCACCACCCTAGCACAATGTGCCTCTTGTGTCTTTTTGCACCTGAATTATTAAATATTAAATATCAACACACAACTCAAACTCAAGACTGAAGTTTGATTATCTACTGACAGTACTGGAGCACCAACTCCCTGCCAGCGCCAGCAACTAACAAGGTTTTGCAACCCCACCCAGTAAGTCCACCAGATAGTTGACCTCTCCCAGTGTTCCCACAACCTTGAAGGGTCCTATCCACTTGTCCTGTAAGGTCCTCTGCCTTGTAGGAACCATAACTAAAACTTTCTGGTCTTGAGTAAACTCAACCATGTTGGCCTTCTGGTCATGCCAATGTTTGACCAGAGCCGGACCTGCTTTTAAATTGTCTGATGCTTCTGCTATCATGTGTGACATTCTCTTCCGGAGACCTATCACATAGTCAGTGACTCTCACCGGCTTGGGGGAAGGAGCACTCTCCAACCCCTCCTTAATCAGGGCCAAGGGGCCTCTACCTGGATGGCCATAGAGAAGCTCAAAGGGACTAAATCCAACTGCCTTCTGAGGGACTTCTCTATAGGTAGCTAGTAGGCATGGCAGTAGAAGGTCCCACTTTCTCCTAAGGGCTTCCTCTAAATCACCTATCATGCTCTTGATTGTCCGGTTGAACCTCTCAACCAATCCATTTGTCTGGGGATGGTAGGCAGTTGAGAACTTGTAAGTTACTCCTGTCATGAACACAGGCAAGGTTTCTAATTGTAGTCCAAGGAAAGTACAGCTCAGGGAAGGTTCTTAATGGGAATTTGGGTATTTGTCCTAGTTATTTTGTTACTTAGATTCCCTATTTAAGAATAGAGGTTCCGGTTCCTTAATGGCCGCCAGTTAGTGCCCTTTAGTTGTGAAACCAGCAGGTCTAGTCGTTCTCCATGTGCTGCCTATTTAAGCCCCGCCCATCTGGAGGCTTGCGCTTCACGTCGTTCGTCTGTTTTCAGATGTAACGCTAATCGCGTATTCCTCAGCTCTCAGCCCTTAGCTGTTCCCCGTCACAGACATTTTTTCTCTCTGTTCCTGTTAGTATTAACTGTATATTAAGTTTCCCTTTTTTCAGCCCTCGCCCCTCTTCACAGTTCGAGTTTAGTCATTCATGAAGTTCTGGTATCCTGTCAGCACGGACGTCTCTCCTCAGAGTGTAAACGCATTCGTTCGCATGCAAGTACTACCTTGGTTTAAATTGATTTATTGATACTTTGTCTTCGCTTCAGCTGCCTTGTGTTTGCTCATTTTGAAAAGGGTTGCCTGCCATTTGAGGAATTTCGTTATTTGTGGACCGTGTGTGCTTATTACGTGTTCTCAGTTGTGACACACACGCACTTCAGGTATTGCTCTAATCTTATTAAGGACGTTCTACACATTGTTTGCAGAATTGTTTTTCCCGTGCTACTTAGTTACACGTTATTTCAGACATTCCAGTTGATGTCACGTGTTATATGAGGAGGTTTTTACACTACACAGTATTCCCTCAGTTTGTGTGCCATTATTAATTTTTCACACTCTAAGGAACACCGCTTCCATTGTTTAGTTCGGAGGCATTAACCCTTACATTTCCAGTCACTTAGAAATCCACTCACTATTCTGTTATTGCATGCTGGTTCCTCATTAGGCGCTCTTAGACTGCAGCTAAGGTTTTAAAAGCATAGTGCAGATTGTTTTGTCAACAAGCTTAGTAGCGCATTTCAGTCCCATTTTTGGAGTGCATGGTTATGCAATTAGGCATTAGGTTGTCATCCACTCCTATTGTCAGACTTCCATAATTCCATTTTTTAACACTATTCATAAGAACTTAGTCTCTTAGTATATAGTCTTTCCTCCTGGGTTCAAACATCTTCAGGACATGCGCCCCTGTAAGAACAGGATGGATAGCTCATCAAATTAAGAACAAAGGTGAGCTATAGTTTGTGTCTGAATATTTCTATATGTGTAGATAAACTAGGAAGCATATTAAGGAGGGAAAATTGTTATGTTTTCCACAGAATTTCTGTGTCTCTTCCGAAAGGGAAGGTAGAAGTCAGTAGGAGCTCCAGAGGATTCCCGCAGAGTCCAGGTAAGCGTTACAAATCCACAGTTTTTCTCCATGGCCTGCATGTAGTGGGACATAAAATTAGATTCCCCTGTCAGAGATAACTTCCTTAGGAAACCCTACCCTGGTAAAGATACCAATTAGGGCCTTAGCAACAGCCTGAGCTGTAACAGTCCTCATAGGTATGGCTTCAGGATACCAAGTAGCATGGTCTACTACAACCAGGATAAACCTGTTTCCTGAAGATGTTGGAGGGTCTAAGGGACCAACAATGTCGATTCCTACCCTCTCAAAAGGGACTCCCACCCACCACTGGGAGAGGCACCAAGTGTGCCACATTCTTGGATCCACTCTTGCCAGAGGTTTGGCAAGTGTGACAGCTCCTACAGAACTTATCTACATCAGACTCCAACGTAGGCCAGTAGAAATATAAAGAGAGCCTTTCTTTCTTACTTTCCTTCTTGAAACTCAAGTGACCAGCCAAAGGTAACTCATGGGCTAACTCTAGGAACTGGAGTCTGCTTTCTAGAGGCACTCCAAGTCTTCTGTAGTCCCCTGGGATAGACTCAGTTGGTTCACTGTAGAAGAGGCCATCTTCCCAGTACAACCTATGCTTCCCTGGCTCTTGCGCATCCAGCTGGGAAGCTGCCTGTTGGCGAAGACCTTCAAGAGTAGGACACTCTGTTTGATCTCTGCTGAAGTCTGCCCTACAGGGTCCACCTTCTGCCAGTAAAGACTGCATCTCGGGATGGTCTGCAAGATCCAGATCTCCAACAGGAGCAAGGTCTTCTTCCAGCTCTGATTCCTCAGCAGCTGATTCAACCACACAAGGGTGTTCCACACACTCAACCTCAGGTGGTGGAGAAGTCACAAGTGTGACTTTGGACAGTCCTCTCAGGGATGTCCTAGTTGGTAGCACATGAGTGCTGGCTGGTTTCTTCCTGGAGGTTTAAGGTTTCCCCCTTTACTCCTTCTTTTTTGAAATTGCAGTCAGTAAGTCCTGTGGACTGGGAGTTATAGTTTCCTCTATAATCTCCTCTTGAGAGCCTTTTAAGGTACTCTCTGTGGCCTTCCTAGTCTGCTCCTTTTTCCTTTTGCTGGGAGGCCTGGGGGTGCTTGATACAACTGCAAGAGTTTTTAAGTCATTCCCCAACAGGACTCTCCCGGGTACTTCACTCTGCCCACTTACAGACATCTTGACAGTCATGTCATTGCACTGGATGAGAGCTGGTAACTGTGGAAGCATTTGGACAGGGCCTCCAGCAAGCTTAGTTAGGTATTTGGTTGCCTTAGCAACATCCTCTACCTTGAAAAATGATTCATCAACTACGGTAATGCTGGCCCCAGTGACTCTGATGGCAGGGGTCTCCTGACCATTCACAAGAACACTGTCTTTGTAATACTCTTTAGTATTGTCTGGAATGGAATTATAGACGTCTATGTTCTGTTGTTCCCACAGACCCATGGATACTAAAGAAACACTGGCTGAGACTTTCATGGGTTCCTCAGCCAGTAAGTGAAAGTTTCCACTTGCCATTGGTACTTCATCCTCAGGGGAGAAGGCTAAGCAGACCGTGTGGATCCCTGAAGGTTTACCCTTACATCTGGGATCCCCCCTTTCACATGATCAGTTGACCCACAAGCATAACATTTTCCAAATGTCTTTATGAATGGGGTTTGTTCTGACCTCCTTCTGGTTTAGCACCAGGAGGTACACTAGCCTGATTTGGTTTCCCAGGGGGCTTACACTTTTTATGTTTGTGGCCCTCTTTTGAAGTGGAGGTATTAGAATTCTCCTTGTTGTCTTTCTTGTGCTGCTTTCCCTCATCCTTCTTCTGAGTTACCCCAGAATCCTTGCGGGTAGCCCTGTTGGCAAACCACAAGTCAGCAGCCCTTGCTAACTTCTTTTGATCAATTTCCTTAGAGTCAGCCAAGTGCTGTCTCAGCTCAGGAGAGCAGGCATCCTAAATAGATTCCAACATAAACAGAGTTGTAATACCTTTATAAGTGTTAATTATGTAACCCTTAACCCACCCATCTAAGTTTTTCAAACACTCAGTCACCAAGGTAGCCCAAGGGGTACCATCATGCTTTTTGAGGGTTCTAAACCTCTTAAGATACTGGGAAGGAGTCTTCCCAAACCTAGCTTTTAAAAGCTAGTTTCACAATTTCATACTCCTTTCTGTCTATGTTCCCCAACTCCATTACCACAGCAGTTACAACAGGGGTTAGACTAGAATCAGCTGATTCCCTGTAATGTCTTGAATCCCATGGTTATATTCAAAAGCAGCCAGCCAATCCAAAATATCAAGCTTAACCTAATACATACTTACTGCATCTTTGGGCATGCAATGCCTCTTAGGACTGGAAGACCTAGAAGACTCTGAGAGAGAACCAGTTTCAAGAGACAACTTTTTCATTTCAAGTGCATGATTCATCTCCATTTCTATGAGCTTACGTTCTTGATGTTGCTTTCAGTTTGGGCTTGGATTCTTTAAAACTCCCATTCTAGTCTCATCCTGTCCAGAGAGACAAATTCAGGACTTAGGGCTTCATTACACGGTAGGTGGTGAGCCATGGCGCTAATGGCGCCATGGCTCATGCCGGTAAAATACCGGCACCGCCTTGGCGGAAAGGGGATTTACCGCCCCATTCCAAGGTTGGAGGGGCGGTAAATCCCCCTTCCGCCATTGCCCTTCCCCATTCCCATTTCTGCCCCATAGGGCTCTATGGGAATGGGGAAGGCGCTAATTACGGCACCGCAATTTTGCGGTGCCGTAATTAGCTCCGAGGTCCCTTAGCGGGTTGGTTTTTAACGCCTGCAAAAAGCAGGCGTTAAAGCACCAACCCGCTAAGGGACCTCGTAGTAAGGCGGTAATGGTTAACGGTCACCGTTACCATTAACGGTGGCCGTTAATCATTACCGCCATCCGTGTAATGAGGCCCTTAGTGTTGGATCTGATGGGGTACCTGTGGTCAAAGGTTGAGGCCTATGAGCAGGTAGAGGTAAAACAGGGCCTACATTGTGCAACTCTTCTGCCTCATCTAACTCATACATAACATTTGAGTCACCCTCTGAAACATTATCACCCTGTCGGGGTGATTATCCTGGGGTCGGCTGATCGTCCGCGGACCTCCGGGCTGGGAGGCCCCAACTCCTCCCGTGTTCCCCAAAAATGAGTATGAGACACACACAAGAATCAAGCCGGTTCTGCTGTTTATTAAAACAACGGCAGGGATGGGTCTAGGATCGTACGTGTCCGTCCAGACTCTCAAAATTCGTGGGGCTCGCAGGCCCTTTTTGCCTCAGTATGACGCGCTGTTTGCGTCACCTGGGAAAGTTAGCGAAAAACCTATTGCCACTCCGGATTGGTTCCTCGAGTGGTAGGGTTAGTATAGCATACATATAGAGAGCAATATTAGTGGTTGAGGATGAGTCAGGGGGTATACTTGGGTTGTCCCTTCTATTAGATAGTTGAAAATTGTTACACAATGACCCCTGATGATTGGCTAATGTTAGTGGCGTCAGTGATTACTGCCCCCATGTTCTGATTGGTCCACCCGCGAGCCCCCCAGTCTGGGACCATCGTTGTTCCCAGCTCGCGGTGTACCTGTCACTAGCAACAATGTGTAACTATGTGTTTGTGCAGACAATGTGCGGATTTGCTCATAGGCTTGAGAGCAGACCATTCCCATCGCTGTAGGTGTCCATCGGGTCATTTCATTGTTGCAACCTGTGTCCCAGACGTGGGACCCAGGCGACTTCTCCCTCGTGGGTCTGGCACCTTGTCAGGTTGGCTTGTTCACGTGTGGAGAAACCATGGCTGGGGCAGAATTCTGCACATTTAAAGTTGTATTTTGCTTCTGTGTGCTTGGCTTTGCTTACAGGTGTGACCTTGGCGCTGGCTGGTAGCATAGGAGTTGCAACATCGTCCCCTTGGCTGTGAGCTCTCGCTGGGTTCGTTCTGCGGGATCAGCACTTGTACTCTCGCTATTTCAGTGTTCATGGCGGTTCTTGCTTGCGGCCTACTTGGGCCTGGTTCATGGGTGGGGTTGTGTAATGCACGGCACCTGTGTTGCGGTGTGACATGGCTTCACAGGCAGTATTACGTCTTCATTATATTCTCATCACGATGCGAGGGGTGGGAGAAGCATCAGCAAGAGTATACGCGAGTGATTTATGCGTTTTGCGTTTCTGCATTACGGAAAAACCTATGTGAAAAATAATAAAGATCCGCGTCAGTGGGTGTATCCGTCACCTACGTCATAGCACTGAATATATTCTTCGTGTGGGTTGGTGCGTGAGTGACCAGTGTGCATGGTGGCATGTGTGTTCTTGGCAGTTGGCTAGGTCGTCATGGCATCTCTAACGATGTGGGTGCTTGTTGTTGAGGTCTTAGTCGAGTTCATCCATGCCGCAGGTGTCGTCTTGAGTAGGGCAGGCTGGTGGGCATATCCTTATGTTCTTGAACCAGGGTATTTGGTCGTCTGGTAGATAGACGTATTCATCTCGTGGTGGGTGTCTGGGCCGCGATCCTCTAGGCCATGGTCGCGAGGAGATTGGGGGGAGCTTTTTCTCCCATTCTCCCACTTCAGTCCCCCCTCTGGTCAACTTGTCGACCACAAACATATCTTTTTCTTTATCTCCTTTTACTCTCCAGATTTTGGTCACTCCTCCCAGGTGTCCATAGTGGTTGACATGGTCTTCAAATGACCAGTACATATATACACAGCTCCCTCCCGGTTTGCAGTATACCCATCTTCCGATATAGCTCCTCAGGTTTCTTGGGTTCTCAAGCTTTACGGATGGTGGGTCTAAGTGATTGGTGAGGATCTGTTTGCGCAGTTTCTCTCTTTCCTTTATTATCACGTCGGTGTGCTGGTCATCGTCAGTTGGCATCAAGGGGTGCATGCCGACCATTTCGATCATTTTGTCTGTAGTGCGTGCTTTCCTGGCCTTTCAAAACCTTATTACAATCAATACAGCTGCAGCCAGTATTATGCATCCAACTATTATCTTCAGCCCATCCGACAGCCATGATGGCATACATGACCATAATAATGAAAACCAGCTATCATCCTTTTTTACTCCTTTACTTTCTTCCATCATCTTGGAGTGCATCTGGGCCAGTTGTGATACTGCTTCGGTAAGAGTACCATTATCTGCATCGTTAGCAGGAATAACTGTGCAGCATGATTGTCCTATTTTTGCACAAACTCCTCCTTCCATCGCTGTGAGAAGATCCAGTACATATCTGTTCTGTAGTGCTACCATTCTTACCGCTTGCAGTTCCTCTTTTATTGCATTGAATCCGTTTACTGTTGAATTAATCGTCATCATTAGTTCCCACCGGGTGATCTGGAGCCATCTAGCGTTTGCATAAGCTTGCAGTCCAGGGTGTATTATTGACGACAAGAACATTGCAGCCCTGCTGAATAATCTATGTTCTGGTGGAATAGAAGTGAGTGCTGTTTCCGACCTTCCCCACAGGTAGTTTCCTGTCAGGGGTTCTCCTTGTCTCTTTATCCTTGTTAGGACATTATTGTTGTTGTTGTTCTCACCCTCCTGTGATTGTACGGATCTCTTCTTCCTCTTGTTCCCTTCATCCATTTTGGGGAAGTTGGCCATGTTGACATGTTTTGGGGCACCACTAGTGATGGTACGTTGATGTGTACCATTGTGCATACACCATTCCACAACGGGGCAGGGTGTGATATGCCTTATTTCCGCAGGCCCAATAGTGATCCATTATCACTGCCGTTCCAGCACCCCGCTCTGGTAATTCTAACACACTTCAACAGTTGGTGTTGTATCCCACCTCCACATCTCCTCTGTGTTGGTAGCATAACTTGGGCGCGGTCAGCAGTAGTATGCTTATTGGGTCTTCATCCTTCTCCATCCATGTCAGCATGGGTACGTATTTGCCCCATGTCGTCCAACATCTGTCGTTGTGTTCCTGTATGGTGGTAATATTCTCTCTTGTTATCATGCTGCTACCGACCACTCCTATTTCCCATTCATTGTTCATGTATACCTTCCCTGTTATTGTTATCAGTGTCCTTTCCCAACATCCTTGTATACCAGGAACTTCAGTGGCGTACCAATCACATGGTAGGTATTGTAGTGTTATTTTCTTCGTTTATCCCTTTTCAGGGCCACTCGTCATGTATCTGAACGCTTCAGCGTGTAAACTGCTCTTATGGTAACTCAAATATGACTTGAGGAAATTGTTTTCGTATGGGTATGTGTCTCTTGTTTCCAACTGCATTCTCACCGCCGTTCCTTGAAATCGTCCTCTCGTTTGAAATAGTACCATATACACTATACATCACGCCGTCTTTTCCTGTATTTCTGTGGCGACGAATGTTCGCGAAGCGCTCATGGCGTATGGGATCAATGAGCACAAATAACAGCTATCTTCTGTTGTCTGCTTACCAATTTGGGTCATGTGCTGGTACCACATGTTGTTTGAGACGTGTGCTGAATCTGTTATGTAATTATCAATACCCTTGTTATCTGTATATGTGCTGCGTTTAACTCTACTTCCCTTATGCGTAGGGTTGCTAGTACCACCTGACGTCATTCCTGTTGCAGCCGTGGGAGGGGGCATGTTAGTTTTGGGTGCAGCCATAATATTGATAGGATAACTTTTCTGCCATACAGAGGCAGCCAACAGACCAGTGATGACCATTACTCCTATCATTTTTATTACAAGAGCTAGTCTCACCGGCATTTTGCTCTTACCTTGCTGCGGTCCGGCAGTTTATTCTTGTGACGTTAAAGGTGCCCACCTGAAAATCCTCAATACGCTTGTTATTATTGTTAGTCGTTGTTATTAAGCTCTCCCTATCAAGTAATTGTTCAGTGCCCAGGCGAAGAGCTGTTCCCACGCTAATCTTAGTGATCTATCTCTTAGAGCCGGTAAGTGCTCGTGAAGATGGGGAAATGATTGTCCTATGGCCAAAACAAATGCGGTGTAATATACGCATACCCTTCCTCTTTTTAGGTACTTTGGTCTTCTTATATGATATACAAATTGGTGTGATAGGGCTTCAGGGGTATTATCATCCGTGGGCAGCATCTACTCCTGGGCAGAGTACACTGTTAGTTACTTATTTTCTTAACAATACAATTATACACGGTGCCTGCATGTGCGAGAGAAGAAAAAGAGAAAACATACAAGTGTTTTATATGTGTGTGTGTGCAATACCCAAGTTTGTTATATAACGTCCTTCAATCGGGGGTGACCTTAGAGGGGAGGGGGCTGGGGCTCAATTGGAGGAAGTTTGTTTACTTTGTGATCTCGTGACCATGGGATGGGCTGTGGGTAAGCGTCCAATGTCTATCTCAGTAGTTGCCTCTGGGGAATCTGGGGGGTGATCAGGTGTAGTGACACTACTGTCATCAGCTGTGGTCGGCGTCTCCTTCTCTGTGGCCGATGCTGTTGCTGTCGTTGCTATTCCAATGGCCCTGTCGTTAACCCTAGGGCGGGTCTGGAGTTTGTAGATCTTCACGTCGTGTAGGTGATTCCAGGCACGCTTATCCTGCAATTTCACCGCTCTGGTAGCTATCTCCTCTACCAAATGAGGACCAGTAAAGCGTGGCCCGTTCCACTATCTATTAAAGTTGCGGAGTAGCACATGGTCACCTTTAGCAATTTTGCATAGTCCTTCCTTCCCCAGTTCCTTGTTGGTGTCTTCTTGTTGAGAACTCTTCGACCCGCCCCGCGTGCGCTCGAGCTGTTGAGATACAAACGCTACACTAGTAATCAAAGAAGACACATATTGATACATTTCGTCACCAAGAACAGTTGCAGTGTTTTCATGGTCTGTGAATGCTCTTGATGTAGGCGTTAGAGGAAGGCGCATTTGACGTCCTGTCACCACCTCGTGAGGAGTGAGATGGTGATCAGACCCTGGCCTATTCCTTAGCTCAAATAGAGCTAGCGGAAGACAGTACAACCAGCTCTTCTTGGTTGTCTGCTGAATTTTCGCTATTTCTTCTTTCAATAGGCCATTCAGGCGTTCACATATACCGTTGGCCTGCGGGTGATATGCACATGCAAATTTATGCTTAATATCCAGCAAGGACGTGATGTGCTGGAACATTTCATTAGCAAAGTGTGGGCCGTTATCTGACCACAGCACTTCGCACACACCCCACCTGGGGAAAACCTCTCTCACTAAAAATGTAGCTGCTCTGAACGCATCCGCGTATGAGCAGGGTCCGGCCTCGATCCACCTGGAAAATGGGCATACCACTACAATCATATACCTATATCCTTGACATACATTGACCATATCAAAGTAGTCAATATGTATGTGTAGGAAGGGTCCCTGTGGCCGGGGTATAGTACCTTTTATCACTTGCAGTGTGTGACCGGCCGTGAACTGTTGGCATGTGAGGCAATTGCTGATGAAATTTGTTACATGAGAATTTAACTCGGGGCAGAACCAATCTTCCCTAATTCGTGCTGCAATTACTTTCTTTCCTGTATGTGCTGGGTGATGGAGCTGGGCCAGGGCGGTGTTCAACAGTGCCAATGGCATGACCACCTTTCCAGTGTTATTTTGACGCCACAGTGCGTCAGTTGGGGACATCGTACATCCTCTTTTTACCCATAGTTCCTTTTCTGCCATTGGTGCGGCTGCCTATAATTCCATTATCTGTGTTGCGGGGAGATGGGTGTACCCTTCTTTCATCATCATCTGTATTGCCATCCCTCTCGCTCTCCCTCTCTCTGACTCTGGGGGGTTCCATATTTCACCAAAGTATGCCGCATGCTTGGCATGTGCGTCTGCTGTTTCATTCCCTTTCGAGATATGGTCATCTCCATTAGTGTGTGCCGGGCATTTTACCAAAGCTATCTCTTGGGGATCATTAATTACTTCAATTAATTCTGCTAACAAGAGAGCATGTTGCACTGGGGTGCCATCAGCTCTCCTAAACCCTCTTCTCTACCATTTTATCAGCCCTGAGTGGACAGTTGACGTGATATATGCGCTATCAGAATATATAGTAACTCTTTTGTCAACGCTTTCCTTCAACGCCAAGATCAGTGCAACCAATTCCGCTGCTTGAGCCGAATAATGCTGTGGTAACTGCACGCATTTCACTGGGACATACATCAAATGTTCTGTGATTTTTACAACTGCTGCCCCAGTTCTCCTTATCCCATCACTTTGGTCTATTGTTGATGACCCATCAATGTACAAAATCTCCCCACCCTTAAGTGCATCCTCTTCAACTTTTCTAGTGCATGAGTGTGTTTCGATAGTCTGTGTACAATCGTGAGCATAATCACCCTCCTCAATAACTTCCGCTATAAACCTGGCTGGGTTAACTGTACTGCATCTGACAATTGACAGTTCGGGTCTAGACAAGATAATCTCATAACCTGACTCACTCTGTGTGGTTAGTGTAGACTTAGGCTTATTGAATATTGCAAATAGCGCATGCTCCACAAATAGTGTGGTTGGGCACCCCATTGTAATCGATGATGATTTCTCAACCGCAAATGCAGCCGCGGCGAGACTCTGTTCGCAAGGGAAATGTCCTAGCATGACAGGGTCCAAGTGACCGCTGTAGAACGCTATTGGCTTGTGTCCCATGCTGGTTTTCTGAGTCAATACTGCTTTCATTACTGCTGACTCGCAATGCGAAAAGATAAAGAACTGTCGTTCATAATCTGGGGTGGCTAGTACTGGAGCAGTGGATATGGTGTGCTTCAACTCGTCAAATGCCTCCTTCATTTCCCTTGTCCATCCCAATGTTTTGTCCCCTTTGTGTGCTTCTCTCAATGCCTCAAATAGGGGTCCTATGTATGAGCTGTAGTCAACAACCCATGCTCTACAGTAGTTGCATAATCCCAAGAACTGCTGCAGCTCCCTCACCGTTTGTGGTAGTGGCGTGTTGGATATAGCTTGTGCTCTTTGTGGGGCAATCTTTCTTCCGTGTTGAGATATTAGTTGACCAATGTATAGTACCTGTTCCTGACAGTACTGTAACTTTTCTTTGTCTACCTTGTAACCCTTTTCAGCCAACACTGTCAGCATTTTCAATCAGTCCTCCTGCACCTTTTCTCGCTTGTGCTGCAAATTATTATATCGTCAACATATTGCAGCACTGTACTTTCCAATTCCATGTTTCCCAAGTCCATCTGTATTACTCTGTTGAAAATTGAGGGTGACTCGCAGTACCCTTGTGGTAACCTGGTGTGTTTCCATTTTGTGTTCCTGTATGTGAAGCTTGTCAAGTCTTGTGAATCTGGGTGCAGAGGTATTGAGAAAAAGGCATTTTTGAGGTCAATCACGGTAAACCGTGAGGCCTCTGCCGGAATTCCACATAATATTGTGGCTGGGTTTGCTGCTATGGGGTATTCTGCTTCTACAATGTTATTCAAGGGTCTGAGGTCCTGGATAAAATGCCAAGACCCTCCTTTAGCTTTGCGCACTGGGTACATGGCCGAGTTAAATGGTGATCTGATGGTACCAATATGCCATTATTTATTAGGGCCGTTATGATTTCGTATATGCCCTCATCTGCCTCTTTTGATAGTGGGTATAGTTTCACTCTAGGTAGTATTGCACCCTTCTTCTTCTTGTGCACCCTTCTTCTTCTTGTGGTAGTGGTGGTATTTGTAGTTGTGAGGGATCCTGTGCGGCCACTACTTGCGTGGGGTTTGGTGTCATTGTTGTTGGTGTAGTTATTAGTGCTCCTTCCATGGTGTATTTAGTCAGTTTTTTCTGCACTAATTTAGCCTCTTACGCTTTTCTATCTTCTTCCTTTTGTTTCATCTTTTCTTGCCACATCCTACAATGGTGTACTATTGTCAATTGTATTTCCGGCCAAGCCTTGACTTCCATTCCCACTACTTTCTTCAATTGTTTTTGTACTGCCTCCGGGAGCCCTTGTATTAGTATGTGGTAAAATATTGCCGGTGTCTTGTCCCATTGCTCTCTAGTTTCCATACGCCACTTCTCCTGAATCTCCTGGATATAATCAACAGGATCTTCGTTCTCACGCATCTTGTGTGACATAATTGCTCCTATATCTGAGGTGTCTGGGTATTGTACCCTCAGAGCTTGCCATAATGCATGCCTGCAATTCGCAAATGGCGCCCCGTCATGTGATGTGTTCGTTATTGTGACCCCGGGGAAACCCGCTCTCTTCCAGATGTCATCTGTCGCATCCCCTAATATTGATATTAATAGGCCCTTCACGTCCCCTACTGCTAGTTTCTGTCCTGCAGTGTGCTTTTCCATCTCGTATATCCATTTTCCCGCTCCTCCACTTAGTGATGGGAGCCTACACTTTATATTTTCCTTATCGGCATGCTTCCAAGGGACGTATTGTGGTCTAACGCCCCCCTCTCCAATAGCGGTATTAGATTGTGTCCCATCTGTCCCCCCAGTTGTCGCGGTGTGGAGTCCGCATACCCCTCCTCTTCTTCTGTGTCATCTAGATCATCTGTCATGTCCATATTACCGCCGCTCGTTGTAGCTTCCCCTTATCTCTTCCCCTTCTCTTATTATTTTCTTTATTTAATGTGGGTGTGTGTGCCCGTTTTTCCTGCCTACGCCCGGGGAGATCTCTAAGCCTGCCGGCGTAGGGGGTGTGTTCAGGAGCGGGTGTGGGCGGACATGTTGGACGGGATGATGCGGGTGTAGCTGCACGTGTTTGCCTTCCCGCCACTTCTCGTTCTTTCTCCTCACTTCCCCCCAGTTCTTCCTTCCTTCTGCATGCCCATGGTGATTCCCGGTTGGTGCGGGGGATGTACAATTTGTCTAAGATTTCCCTATCGCCGCTTCTTCTTTCTCCCCCCATTCCTTCTTCTTCTTCGCTGCAAAATTCATCCAGGAGCGACAACCCCCAATCTGTCTTTTTCCCCCTAATCGTCACTGTTTTTAAGTCTATTAAATCCGTTCCTTCCGCTTCTTCTTTACCAATTGCTCCCCTTTGCGCTGATGTTGTGGCTACTTCTGCATCCCGACGTACATATGTCCTTACCCCACTCTCCCCTTTCCTCTCTCTTCTTTCCCCTTCTCTCTTCTCCACTATTTCATCACCTATTTCCTCTTTTCTTTTTCAATTCCTCCATCACTTCACTACTCACCTTCTCTAATATCCTTTCTTCCTCTCTCCTCCTTTCCCATCTCTCTCTCTCCCTTTCAAATATGCTTTCTATTACTTTACCTTCCTCGTATTTCTTGGTGGTTTCTGATAGTATTTTCTTCTTCCATATTTCCATTTCCTTTTCTTTCTCTTCTTCCTCTCTTTTCCTGTCACGCTGTGCTGCTCGAGATACCCTTTCTGCTATCGCCTTCATCCTTTCATCTTCCCGCTTCCGTTCTTCAGTTCGTTCCCTCATTTTTTCTAACTCATTCTTACTTTCCTTCCTTTCCCTCCTTCTCTCTCGTTCCTCTTTCTCAAGCTGTTTGATCAGGGCGTTTTGCTCATTTCTTAATTCTGCCAATCGTTCCTCCAACATCTCCTCCTCTGCTCATAACAGCTCCTCTTCTTTCCTTTTATCTTCCTCCCCTCTTATTTCACTGCTACCCTCATTGTCCTGGTTCAGTTTCCGTACTACCTCCTTTTCTTCTCCCGTTAGTGTCCCTAGCAATTTTAACAGCACCTGCGCGGCTACCCACTCGTCGTGTCCTATGGTTGGGATTGGTTCTTCACTATTCTTCCCTTCCTTTGCGTGCATCTTCATATAAGTTGAGCCTACCGTACTTGTCACCCTGCCCCCCCTGTGTAGCTACCTGTAGCTGTATATGGTGGTGGGCTGTACACGGGATTCGAATATTTTTATTTCTATTTCATTTGCGATGCTAAGCTTTTCCTCCCCCTCTTGGTCTCTTCCCGCGCACTGTGCGCTGTCAACCTCCCGGTTGGTCCTGGTCGGGAGCCCTGGAACATCCTCCATAAGTTAAACACCTCCACGTGATGCGCCAACTTCTTCCCCTTGTATGTGTTATGTATATGTGTCAGTAGTGAGTGTTGGACGTACGGGTCGAAACATTTTGTTGTTGTCTGTTCCTTGTGTCCATTCTATGCTCTATTTGATCAGTTTTTCCCCATGGGGTGATAGTGTTTTACACATATGCTGCAGTGGGGTAGTGAGGGTATTCCCCCACCCTCCCGATCCTAACCCGTATGACATGGTTACACTGTGTTGTTAGCTCCCTTCCGTATAGTTGTCGTTACCTGGCCCCGTAGTTTGGGGACTTGCGACCGTCCGCTAAAAGAAAACCAGTCAAATATGACAACTGCAGATATGTTACCTGGCCCCGTAGTTTGGGGACTTGCGACCGTCCGCTAAAAGGAAAACAGTCAAATATAACAATTGCAAATATGCTGTCTTTTCCTGTATTTGTTTTTCTTCCTTAATACCGTTACTGCCCCTTGCGGCCACGGCGCACGAAGACCCCTGGCAGCACCTGTACTCTCGCTCATTCAGTGTTCATGGCGGTTCTTGCTTGCGGCCTACTTGGGCCTGGTTCATGGGTGGGGTTGTGTAATGCACGGCACCTGTGTTGCGGTGTGACATGACTTCATAGGCAGTATTACGTCTTTGTTATATTCTCATCACGATGCGAGGGGTGGGAGAAGCGTCAGCAAGCGCATACGCGAGTGCTTTATGCGTCTTGCGTTTCTGCATTACGGAAAAACCTATGTGAAAAATAATAAAGATGCGCGTCAGTGGGTGTATCCGTCACCTACGTCATCGCACTGAATATATTCTTTGTGTGGGTTGGTGCGTGAGTGACCAGTGTGCATGGTGGCACGTGTTCTTGGCAGTTGGCTAGGTCGTCATGGCATCTCTAACGATGTTGGTGCTTGTTGTTGAGGTCTTAGTCGAGTTCATCCATGCTGCAGGTGTCGGCTTGAGTAGGGCAGGCTGGTGGGCATATCCTTATGTTCTTGAACCAGGGTATTTGGTCGTCTGGTAGATAGACAAATTCATCTCGTGGTGGGTGTCTGGGCCGCCATCCTCTAGGCCATGGTCGCGAGGAGATTGGGGGGAGCTTTTTCTCCCATTCTCCCTCTTCAACCCTCATCAACATTTTCCACATTTGCTGTAGGGGTAGGGGTTTCAGACCTACTCCTCAGACTTTGGTATTCCAACAACTTTTCTATCAGTTCAACCTTTTTGCCTTTTACAGCGAGATTCCTAGCTTTACACATTTCTCTCAATTGATCAACTGTTAAAGTGACTATGGTCTCCTGTCTATAGCTATCCATACTAGACATGATAAAGCCATTGCTTCTCTAGTGATGCTTAGCCTTTTGAAGTTTATTTGAACAAAGGTAAGTGTAGCACTCTAAATGTAACAACTATACTGTACACCAGTGTTAGGCAGAATCATATGCAGTACCCTTGGGGAACACTACACACAATTAAGACTATAAGTGTCAGTACAATTTCACCTTTGGTACAAGCCTGTACTACACATTAATGTGGTAGCAGTGATTGAGCAGTCAGACCTATCGCAAGAGTAAAGCGAGCAATACAACAGGTTATGAAAGGGGCCCCTAGGGGTCCCTCATGCTATGGAAACAAGGCAATAACCATACACGAAAAGATGCGCCAGACACGAGGTTCATATTCCCAATGCTAGGGTTTATTGCAAGCAAAAATAGTCCCAATTGCCCAATTCTGGTCTCACGCCCCGCGACTTGAGTTTCCTAGACCTCGAGGGACGCAAGAGAGCAAATTACGTACATCAGTTACATATATACAAAATGCATATCATACAATCAACTATGTCATGTTTAACACCCTCCTTTATTAAGTTTCTTTGAACTCGGGATGACGATGGACATTTCCGACGGGTATGACAATTATGACACTTTCGATGTCTATTCTATTAACAACGTGCAATTTGGAAAGTGCGGAGGCATCTTTTAGTTGTTGAACAGAACACAGTGGTTCTGTTCTTGGAAGCAAGCTGCACACGGAGGAAGAGCCACATTCCATGCTTTGTTATCTATGAGGTACTATTCGTGTCTTGGGAGCCGACACGCTCTAAAGGATTTTGCGAAGGGGGGCCGTAGGAAGAGCATAATTCAAGCCTCGAGCTGTTTTATTCTAACATATTCTACCATCGTACGAGACTGGCTGGCAGCTGTGAAGTGATTAAATGCCCTCCAGCTCTCCCTGAAGGCTACAGAGAGGGAGCGTGGGCATTCCTTTCTAGGCTACTCATGAAGAGTTTTCAACAAACTCCTCAGTCCCGCGACCTTGCCCTTTTCATATTCAGACAACAATGTTAACAGTTGAGCAGAGTAAGCAGAAACCGCAAGAATTGCAAGCTGCAAAGCAGTTTTAGACAGAAAGCAATGAGCAATGGTTAACAGGCAAAATGGCGATTCTGCTACGTTTAAAATGGCGGAACAGTTGGTCAAGCATCACAGTCTATATTTCTATAATTCGGTACATAAGACGGTTGGCCTATGGCCATCAAGTTACGTCTGTCATTCAAATGAAGGGTATTCACTTTTCCAGATTGACAAACCCTCCTTTTGGCCGTATGCCAAACGTCTTATTCATTTATTTTATCCTACTCCGATAAGGATAAGTCTGGGGTATCTATGTCTGAACCTTTCATGCTATTATCAGCATCATCTTCATCATTAATGTCTATAGCCATGAATTCTTTTACTGTTTTTGTTTCATCTGTGTCTCTGTTATTTTGGCCATGCGTTTGTTTTCTTCTCGACACCATGTGCACACATCCCTTAGTACATCCATCAGTTATTTCAGTGCAAACTATTGGTAAACATTGTATGCAACAGCAACATGTTATGAATATACCAAGTACCATGATTAGTATCGAAATTAACTTCCATCCCCAAAACCGCAATAATCCCCAAAACCAGGATCCTATCCCCCAACCCCCTTCTTCAGTGGAGAGTGTGGAACTTAGGACATGTAATTTCCGGATTGCTTTAAATATCGTAGGGGAGTAATCATCTATATACACACAGCATGCAGTTTTTACGAGTTTGCAAACTCCCCCACGATCAACTAATATTATATCGAGAGCCATCCTGTTTTGGAGTCCCATTAGTCTTATTCCTTTTTCTTCTAACGTCATATTCAATAAGATATCCGTTGTTGAATCTATTGTATTTTTTAATATCCTAGACAGTTTTCTTATATTGTAAGAATGTTCTATTTGGGACAAGAATGGTATAAATGATTTGGCTATATCTATTGCTATCATTCCATCCTCGCTACTCCTTTGAGTTCTACCTTTTGTTCGTCTAGCTACTTCTGCTGTCTCCAAGAGGAACACTCCTGGAAATAGTAGACCTCCCCAGTTCCTAGGTAACCATGGATATGCTTTTTTTCCACATATAAAGTAAACAGGGCCCCCTACGGGTTCTATTTCGTGCTTTAAAACCACTGTGTTCAGGCAGTTGCTAAACGTTCCTACTTTATAGGAACCCTTTTTCTGTAAACATAGGGGAACAGTTTCGGGGCTGTGATCCACTGTATAGGCAGGGGGCACAGCATCTTTATTCCATTCATCCCTCATCCGAAATGTCATTACTGATGTTTCTTCTGCTGGCGGGGTTGGTCTATTTTGCCTATGTAATCTATCTAGTCTTGTTGTCTTTCGTGTATTCTTCCTTATGGGATCTGGTGAAAACACGCAAGCTTTATGGAATATGGAACAACCCACTGGTCTCATGATCACTTCCTCAAGTTCATTCGTATTGGTCTCATCTAGCTGACCCGTATTACTCTTGTTCCATTTCCCAAAGAACATTGCACTCAATGATACTTCACATGAATAAACCAATGGTAACGGTTGTACATACCAGCCTATCCCTTTCCCACCGTGCTGTGGTAAATGGGCACAAACCCAACAATCTTTTTTCTTTAAAACCGCATGGGTCATGTTCATGATGAGCAACAACGTATTGTTGTCGTATCCTTCTCTATGTCTTTCTTCCATTGGGGGCAAAGTACCAGTGATTACATGAACCGGGCTTTCAGTAGCTGCTTTTGGCAAAAGTGTTTCTAATGGGTGCACGTACTCCAGGAACCAATGTAAAGTGTAATAGCTGTTATTGTTGCTACTACCATACTTAAGAAACACAGGACCAATTTCCAAATCAGTGCCTTATTCCTTTTACCATGCGTTTTCCCTAAATGTACAGTCTCTAAATCTATCATCTTTTCAGCAGGGGTGCAGGAGGAGGATGAAACCGGTCTTGATTTGTTCTTCATCGTCCTTCTTCTTGCTGGCAAAGTTCATCGCAAATGTCTCTCGTTCTTGATGCCAGAAAAGTTCAACGAAAAATGTCACAGTTCAATTCTGCCAGCCCTTTCACAGCCTAGATCACCTATCCACTCCGAGCAAGATTAGTTGTTCTTTCTCCCACTGCCCAGACGATTTCTGAGCAGTTCTTTATTGATAGAGTACTATGTGCATCCAGCTTGTCCCGCTATGGTTTAGGACACATGTACTCTATCAGCCTTAGTACTTATGTGCGTCCAGCTTGTCCTGCTCTGGCTCCTGACACATGTACTTTTATAAGCGCACCGAGGAGCTGTGAGTCTTGAATTGTCCGACTTGCACAACTCTCACACTTCTCTCCTCTACGCCCCTGGCTCCTACTCCGTCCGTGAGTGGAATCAAAGGCAAAAGAAAAGCACCAAGGATCTGTGGATCACTTTGCCTGTCGAGGCCGCAAATTATACCGGTTCACTCCTGGTATTGTATGATCCGTGAATAGTGCCGTTGCACTTCCAGTATCAGGCTAGTCTCAGCCTGTGGCACAATGATAGGTAGCGATGAGCGCCGTGGCAATGATGTAGTTTCTTTCTTTGGCTTTGGTGCATTTGTAGAAACTGGTGGGCGCCAAAGGGGTACACGCGTTGTTTCTGCTCGTGTTTGCAATGCAGGGTTTGTGTCGCTCGGCAGTGATGTTGTTTCTACTGGGCAACGTTGGGGCACTTTTTGCCCTCTCCCCTTAATGGCAGCCTCCTCAGGCTCTGTTTCGAGTTTCACTTCTCGCTTGGGCTTTGTTTCAACTTTCACGTCTCGCTCAGGCTGATGCTGTGGCAATGGACTGGCAACGGTTTCTTTCGTTTCCGAGACCGTTTCCTTTCTCTGGTCGTCGGAAGTTGTCAGCAGTTCTGGGAATCTTTTGGCATGTGTCGTGTGGATCCATGCCTTCCGTCCGTCTACTCGGATGGCCGTTTGCGTTGCCAAAAGTACTTGGTAGGGGCCATGCCACCTGGGTGCTAATGCTGTCTTCCGCTCAAAGTTCTTTATTAAGACCCAACTTCCAGGCTCCAGCGAGTGCCCCGGTCCGGTATATCGCACTGGTAACGCCTCCTGCACCTGCTGATGAATCAAACGCAACTTCTGCATTAAAAGACCACAGTACGTGCTTAACATAGGATGCTCGACCTCACATATTCTTTTGGGCTGCGGTGTGCACCACACATTTGCCGGTCTCCCCATTATAATCTAATAGGGGGAGAGCCCAGTCTTAGCATACACAGACGTGCGCATGCACAATAGCGCTAGGGGTAACGCATCCACCCAACTCAACTTGCTCCCAGCGCAGATTTTAGCTATCTTTGACTTTAAGATTCCGTTATGTCTCTCCACAAGCCCGGCAGAACTGGGATGCCTGGAACTGTGGAATCTCTTCTCTATCTGCAGACTTGCACAGATCTGTAGCACTACTGTGCGCACAAAGTATGGGCCATTGTCTGACCACAGGACACAGGGCAACCCAAACCGGGAGAAATATTCCTTCAACATTACTTTTGCCGTTGACATGGCAGTACAGTCTTTTAAAGGATATGCCTCCACCCACTTGCTGAATGCACAAATCACCACTAACACATATTTGTAGTTCTGGCACCTTTCCATTTCTATGAAATCAAAATGGATCACCTCAAATAGCATAGACGGTGGGCCAAAACTACCTACTGGAGTCACGGTTCCCTTCCCTACATTGTGTTGCAGGCACGTAATACAATTCTGCACTAGCCTTTATGCATTCTTTTTTATGTGCTCATTTTTCCATACTGTGGATAAATGCTGTACCATCTTCTTCAAGCAAATGTGGGTAGGGCTTTGCGCCATTGTAACCATTGAGGTTCCGTAACAATTTGGCAACATCCAGTTCTTGGTCTCTTTGTCCACCCAACATCCCTCCAAATCTAACTCAGCAGAGCACTCAGCCCACCCCTGAATCTCTTCAGTCGTGGCCTCAGCCTGCATTTCTATGACTGTGGCAACTCCATTCTCTATCATACAAGGTACTTCCTCAGTCTGTACTGTCATCATTCTATTTCCCAAATATGTGGCTGTTTGCTTCGCAATCCTGTCTGCAAATGCGTTTCTCTGTCCCACTTTACATGTTACCTTTTTATGCGCCTCGCACTTCACTATAGCTAGGCGCTTTGGAAACGTGAGTGCAGACAACAATCGCACAATCAAAGGGCCATGCTGAATCCTGGCCCCATGTGATGTCAAGAAACCCCTCTCAGCCCAAAGTCGGCCAAAGTTATGAACCACCCCAAAGGCGTACTGGCTGTCAGTATAAATATTCACGTTCAAATTCTCAGAGAGTTCACAGGCTCGGGTCAGTGCTATTATTTCTGCGGCTTGTGCCGAATTGTAGGGGGTTCTTCTGCTTTCTACAACACTCTCTAGGGTAGTAATTGCATATGCGGCCGTTGATGTGCCATCAGGTAATTTAAAACAAGAGCCGTCACAAAATAACTCCCCATCTGGTTCTTTCTGTGGGATGTTGCTCAAGTCAATTCTTCCCTTGTTTCTTCTTCAGTGACCATTAAACAATCATGGGATGGTGATTCGTTGTCACCAATTTCTGCTATTGGCAGTGGCATTAATTCTGCAGGATTCAATGCGCTACACCTCATAATTTGGATGTGGGGTGCAAACAAGATGAGCTCATATCTTGTCAGTCTAGCTGAGGTGAGGTGTTGCGTTTGTGTCCTATTTAATAGAACGTCTATAGCATGTGGTACCATCAGAATTAAAGTGTGCCCCAATACCATTCCTTCCGTTTGTTTCACTGACGCAGCAGCCGCTGCGACGGATCGCAAACATCGTGGTAGTGCGCGCGCTACAGGGTCCAGCGCGGAAGAATAATAGCCGCACGGCCTATTTCTTCCATCTTGTTCCTGTGTCAAAACCGCCAATGCAGATCCTTCACTCTCACTCACAAATAGTCTAAAGATCTTTTTATACTTGGGAGTGCCTAAAACTGGCTCAGCACACAATGCAGCTTTCAATTGCTCAAATGCTTTCTGACATTCCTCATCCCACTGTAAAGGCATCACTCCATCCTTTTTAGTTAACTTTATCATCGGCTTCACAATCAACGCAAAATTACTGATCCACTGCCGACAATAAGAGGCCATGCCTATTACAGCTCTCACTCCTTTTTGAGTTTTTGGAATAGGCATACTAGAAGTACTTTCTATGTGTTCTGGTGTTAATCTTCTCCCTTCTTTCGAAAGTAGGTAACCCAAATAAGACACCTCCTGATTATACTGGAATTTCTTCAAACTTGCCTTGTGACCATGGGTCGCTAAGTGTGTCAATAGTAATATAGTACTTTCTTTGCAGATCTCTTTTGTGTCAGCAGCTAGTAATAAGTCATCTATGTACTGCAAGAGTACGCAACCTTCGGGTAATTCTAGCATGTCTAGCTGCTCTTTTAGCGCTCTACTGTAAATGCTCAGGCTTTCTGTGTATCCTTGTGGAATGCGTGTGAATGTGAATGTTCGACCTTCTAGAGTGAACGCTAACAGATATCTACTGCTTTTATCCACTGGAATGCTAAAGAACGCGTTCTTCAGATCAACTACACTAAAGTATTCTGCAGTGGCCGGTATCATTGTCAGTGTCGTTGTGACATCTGGGACCAAAGGGAATTGTGGGTCTACCACTTTGTTTAATGCGTGCAGATCAATTATGAAACGATAGGGTACTTCATTGCCTTCTTTCTTGTAAACTGGAAGAATCGGGCTGTTACACGTGCTACCTGCAATTTCTTCAACTACCCCCAATCTCCCCAGGTCAGTAACAATACTTTTTAATCCCTTCTCACCTTCAACAGAATTTTTATACTTTGGAATTCGTGGTAATGTGACACCTTCTTTCAAAGTTATTTTTGCTGGCTCTATTTTCAAGCATCCTACATCGTTATCATGCATTGCCCACAGACAGGTTGGTACTCTACTTAGCTCTTCTGGTAACGCTTTTGACATACATTCTGTCACCGGTGCATCGTGAGGCCACATCGTGAGGAACACCCCATCTGCCGTACAATGTATGACTGCCCCCAATTTTCTCAACAAATGTAATCCTAGCAAGTTCTCTCCACAATTTTCTGTCAAAAGAAATGGACACTGTTCCATAAATGGTCCTATTGTAATTGGGACAGCTTCGGACATGGGGTTAATTACTGGTGTACCTGCAAACCCTACAGAAACATTCTTTTGCCCCGACAGTGGGATCTCCGGAACCAAGTGGTGGTCTATCGAGCACTTCTGTGCCTCTGTATCTACAAGGAAACGGTGCTCCTTATTCCCGACTCTCATTTATACGTAGGGTCCTCTCTGAGTCATGGGAATAGACACTGGTTCCGACCCCTGCCGTGGGCTGTCCTATCGCGAAAATAACACATCGTCCGATGTGTAGTCACCGCTGCTGCTATAATCCGTGTTTGGCTGTGTATCAAAAATATTCCCATTTCCCCCTCGGTGTCCTCCACTCTGATCATTTCTCTATTGGCCCTGCCCGCCCTGACTTTGGTTTGAAACACTTTGGTTCAATGCCTGGTTCTGTTGCACTTGGTTTTGACCATAGGATTGGTTTTGAGTACCTCCATTGGTATATCCCTGCTGCTGCTGCATGCTATTTCTGCTTGGGCCGTTTGACCCCTGATGCCCTCTATGAGGTCTTCTCTGACCAAACCCACCTCTATTCTGTAGGTGCGGGCATTGCGCTCGCCAGTGTCCTTCCTCCTTACAGTATGCACATTGATTTACTCCCAATGACACCCCATGCATATTATTCAAATTTCCCCTGCCTTGTGCATTTCCTCTACCTCTATTGTATCCAATGACCTGCTGCAGTAACACTCCTACTATCGTTCGCATCGCTTCTTTTCTCATCTCCAATGGGTACCCATTACATATCTCACTTACTTCCTTCACTGACGTTCTTTTGTTCGACATCCATCGCATTGTTTCCCCCACCCATACCTGCAACCTTTGTTTATCACCTATTTGTCCCGGTACCGGCAAATGCTTTGTACCACCTGAAAAAACTCTCGGCCACGATTTTTGCATATACAACCTCGACACCTCCTTCCTACCTGTCTTAATACACCCACTACTATATTCGGGTGTAGCGAATGTCTCAGCATATCTGTCTTCCATTTCATTTTTCACTTCAATGAGTTTGTGCACATGTTTTCTTACATCCTCATCTTTTTGCTCACTACGTGCTAACTTATTCAAATCTAACTATCGCTGTGGCGGTAAATTCCCAAGTATCTTTTTCCATTCTCCCACCAAAATTTCCCCCATGCATTCCAACACTACCTGTCTCTCGTCGCTTCTTCGGTACCCATACAATGAGGCCAATGCTGCCGTCCCATCATTTCCTTCTATGTACATTTCTGCCTCTTGCCGTAATTCAATCTTTCTTTCTTTGCTGATCGCGCTTCGAGTTACCCGTCCAATTCCTGTTCCTTCAGCCCCGCTTCTCGCATCCCCGGTCTCAATTTCGACTTCAGGAGGGGCGGATAGTGCTGACTCTGTCTCTAGAGCGGGAGGTGCGGATGGGACAAGTGACACAGGTGGCATCTGTGAAGGGCCTTCCTGGGTGCTGGGAAATTGTGTGTCCGCGGTCTGCTTTTGTGGGAGGGCTCGAGCTGTGGGTGGGGCTTGGGTTAATGAGTGCGTGAGGGGAAGTGCTTGGGCTACGGGAGGGGGTACGAGAGCTACTGTTTGGGCCTGCGCAGACACTACTGGCGTATTTGGTTTTGATTCTGGTTTTGGGCCTCGACCTGTGTTAGTTAACAAATGTTCCATTAATTCGTCTGTTATGTGTAGTTCCCGCTGCGGGTATATTCCTTCTATGTTCATTTGGTCACGTCTCCCTTCCCGTCTTAGACTTGCCGTCCACTCCTCCTCCTCTTTTCTTCTGCTACCTCAAGCTTTGTTTTGTGCCTACGCGCATGCTTCTCTCTACTCCTAAGTCGGAGCATTGCTTCCCCACTCCAATCTTTGACAGTCTCAAAAGCTGCGGATCGCGCTTTTTTCCTAATCTGCACTCTTTCTAGGTTATCTATCCTCGCAATCTCAAAACTACCATTAATCGGCCACTGATGGTCGCCTTGCTTTCTAGTTTGCCTATGCCAAATTTCACAAAATATTATCGCACCCACACCATATTTTGCATACATGTCATAAGCCGGCGTTCCCCCAGGCGGTGCACTTTGGCCATATTCCAAGGACTGTCTACCGCAGCTGAAAAGCCCTGCTAAAGTGGACAGTACTCCAGGCATGTTTCTTTAACCTTCCCCTTTGGTTAGCTAACCTTTACCTGGACGTTTGAATTTGCAAAATCAACACTCTACCAAAAATCAGGTTTTTATTTGAATCGGGGAATGACTCACCTGATAAAACAAGTTGCCTGTCCTAACGCAACCTCTCCCAACATCGTGTCTGCGCTTCTCTGGCTTCTGCCTCGTCTCGGGACCCTCGCCTCCTTTGCCCTCTGGCCCGGTACGTCGATCAGGGATCACATGTGTGCAGATCTGCAGAAGGAATCTCTCCTCACTTCTACAGGGCGCCCCGTACATCTCTTGATCCCGGCTCGACCGTCCCGTCCTCGCCGTTCTTCCGCCTTTACTCCGTTACAACGTATACGATGGGGCAAGTGGGGGAGGGTCCCTATTCGGGCGCCATCTTGAAAGGGGCCCCTAGGGGTCCCTCGTGCTATGGAAACAAGGCAATAACCATACACGAAAAGATGCGCCAGACATGAGGTTCAAATTCCCAATGCTAGGGTTTATTGCAAGCAAAAATAGTCCCAATTGCCCAATTCTGGTCTCACGCCCCGCGACTTGAGTTTCCTAGACCTCGAGGGACACAAGAGAGCGAATTACGTACATCAGTTACATATATACAAAATGCATATCATACAATCAGCTATGTCATGTTTAACACCCTCTTTTATTAAGATTCTTTGAACTCGGGATGACGATGGACATTTCCGACGGGTATGACAATTATGACACTTTCGATGTCTATTCTAGTAACAACGTGCAATTTGGAAAGTGCGGAGGCATCTTTTAGTTGTTGAACAGAACACGGTGGTTCTGTTATTGGAAGCAAGCTGCACAAGGGGGAAGAGCCACATTCCATGCTTTCTTATCTATGAGGTACTATTCGTGTCCTGGGAGCCGACACGCTCTAAAGGGTTTTGCGAAGGGGGGCTGTAGGAAGAGCATAATTCAAGCCTTTAGCTGTTTTATTCTAACATATTCTACCATCGTACGAGACTGGCTGGCAGCTGTGAAGTGATTAAATGCCCTGCAGCTCTCCCTCAAGGCTACAGAGAGGGAGCGTGGGCATTCCTTTCTAGGCTACTCATGAGGAGTTTTCAACAAACTCCTCAGTCCCGTGACCTTGCCCTTTTCATATTCAGACAACAATGTTAACAGTTGAGCAGAGTAAGCAGAAACTGCAAGAATTGCAAGCTGCAAAGCAGTTTTAGACAGAAAGCAATGAGCAATGGTTAACAGGCAAAATGGCGGTTCTGCTACGTTTAAAATGGCCGGACAGTTGGTCAAGCATAACAGTCTATATTTCTATAATTCGGTGCATAAGACGGTTGCCTACGGCCATCAAGTTACGTCTGTCATTCAAATAAAGGGTATTCACTTTTCCAGATTGACAGTTACACAAAGGGCTAGCAATTACAGTGATTCAAACAAACAATTACTTAATGGTTTCTTGGTAAAAGAATATACATTTATTTACACAGTAATTTGGAAAACATTCCACTAGCAAAAGCAGCTCGATATCACACTCTAATACACTACAATACACAACCAATCCGTTTCTGAACAAGTTCAGCTCCCCTGAAGTAGGAGCAAAATGGCACTTCAGTTACTTTAAAAAGGGCTAAAAGGACAAGGTTATAAGGATCAACAGCAAAAATACTTTTATAGGCAGGGCAAAGGTTTTCAGTTCACTACAACCAGCAATTCAATTCAATGGGCCTGGGCCAAAGTCAATGGTTCAGTGTCTTGTATAGGCAGGGCTCCAGATAAGGCGAGTACCAGGCCTTTTTACGCATGGAAATCTTGTAAATATGCAAGCTTTATTATTTTCCTGGATACATTTACACACAGGTTTAGAGCAGAGGGCAGTGCAAAGGTCGGGTTACTTGACAGAAACCAGAAGGCTTCTTGTGATTTTTATCTACATGGATGTAATTGCAAGCCACCTCTGAAACAGAATGTATTTCTCTGACGCCTTTCAAAAAAATAAACTGCACACTGATAAAAGGAATGGTTTCTTTCCATTCAGCTTCAGAAGCACTGTGCATGTTTTCCTAGAATTTTAGGATTGTATAATTAATGAGATGGAAATCTAAGCTGCAATTGCGAATTTGTTTTTTTGAACAAGTTATGCTTTTTTTCCAGTGAAAGCAAACCAGTATTGCACAATCGTATTGAGTTCCGGTGCTGTGTGTATAATCATGCTGAGGCAGATCATTTTTACACTTTTAATTTAATTTACAGTCTAATTATAAAAACAGTGTGTAACATGATGACTATGCACAGTCTAGTTTAAATCCATTCAACCTTGCAGTCAATGGGGTACATTACTATAAATGGTCAGTGGCAGCAGTGTCTTTGCTCAAGGGTGAGTAATTGTCATTACACTGATCACAGGTGTTCTAGCCTCTCAAATCTTCAAGACTACAAATAAAACATCCAAAACCTGACTCTCAAGAAAGTGCAAGCGCTAAGAAAGTGCAAGCGCTGTTCAAAAACAAACAAATGAAAGTTACATTGGTAATTGACATAGAAACTCAGCAAAGCCTGTCCCTGTGATAATCCGAATAGGTATTTATTTTTATGTAGCACTTCATAAATGGTTTGTCATACATCTAGGTACTGTGATCATTATACCTCAGTAGATACTCAGTTAACCAACCTCTGAAGGATTTTAGCCAATAAGATAGCTCAGCCGGTTGAGCACTCATTGCTGCAATCTCTGCGTGATCTGTGGGTTGCCGGTTCGAATCCCGGCAAGTCCAACTCAGCCCTTCATCCTTTCGAGGTCGATAAAGGAGTAACGACTTTGGTTTGGTGGTAATTGTGATAAATATGTTCTATGTATAGCGCTTTGCCAAAAGAGCTATATAAATAACCATTTGAGCATGAGATTAGATATAGAATTTAGCATGGATTCTTTGCTTCTCTGCACTGTTGTACCATAACACTGGCATACCATTAGGTAGTAATAGCTCCAGGAAATTAGGACTTTCATTAAACATCAAAAGACAATTCGTCTATCGAATCTCAAAAACGCACAATACAATTTCATGTATGCTTTACTATATAATTGGCTAGGTTTTAGTGGTTTCAACATGTAAATATATACAGGAGAGTGTTAGGTTTTGATCTGCCCCTGTCCATGGTATGTGTGCTTGTGTCATAGCTGGAGTGTTGATCTAGAATGTTTGAACTGGAACCAGCATGAATGTTCTACTGTGCTGTGAGTGTTCTTAGAGAAACAGTTGGGACCTGGCACTGAATGGAAGAGGGGGCCGGTGGATGTCTCTCCCTGCCTATGTACTTTATCTTATCTGTCCTCATGTACTTACCTGAAGTTTAAACCCAGTAAACATTTATCAAACCCACGCACGGCTCCGCCTACATATTTTACCCTAAAGCTAAGACGTAACATTGGCGACGAGGATTTAGCTTTCGGGACGTCGGCTGGAAATGGAGTGCAGATGAAGGCACATCAGAGGTGATATGGAGACAAGGGGCGCATGCAGCAGGGAGAAGCAAGCAGAACACCAGAGGAGACATCCACCGGCCACCCCAAGCTGTCCCCTGGACCTAAGGTGAGCGTGCCCCGTGTGCCAGAGCTGGGAGTGAACTGTGCAAGTGTTAATTATATCGGAGCTGGCGCTTGCATCTCAGGGGGCAGTGAACTGTGGCGGTCCCAGAGGCCAGCTGGCGTAGAGGTCCGGCGCAGCTGGTGCTATCCGAACGGGGAGAAAGACTGTATTATGCGGGCACTTACCTCTTCATTGCTGGCTGCTCTTCTTCTGGGCCGTGGTGCGTGCGGTCCGGGCGGCTGCGTTCTTGGGATGGCCTGCGCAGTGCCGGGTGGGTCTTGGAGACTGGGTCCACTGCGGCGGTTCAGGATGACGGTTGGAGCGAAGAACTCCTTCCGTGGTCGCCCCTGCCACCATAATGGTGACGTCAGCTGGATGCTGGGGGAGTTGCCGATTGTGTCTCAGGTGGAATGGTCCCTCCGGCATTCCAGGACCGGCAGCGCAGTGATCGCGCAAAGCAGGAAGCATTGAAGGTTAGAAAAGAGGACCTTCCAACGTGGGCGCAGCGTGCCCTGGTTCCGGGTTTCACACAGAAGTGAACGTTGGACATTGAACGCTCTGCCAGCCAGAGGCTGCATGATTGGTTAATATACTGCATTCATGAGGAACTTTGCCTACCGGAGTTTCCAGGCTATTTAGTGAGGCGCAGGATGTTGTCTTTAATTTTTTCTTCGGTGGATTTTGCCGACGACAAAAAAAGTGAAAAACAAGAAAGGACATTTTTTTTAAAACTCGTGTCGGTGCAGAGATCAACTCAAGGACACGTTGCAGAGTCGTGGGGAAGTTTCGGCGAACACAACGTCTAAAATGGAAGTGAAGTGGCGAATCCGGACATGCAGTGATGTGCACAAACTGTTGGAGGAACTGCATTCTGTACTTAAGCATTGGGAATTATTTATGGGAGTCGCAGTGATTTGAACATGGTTATGTCAATCCATTTATGGAATGTGTATTTGGCACTGTTGTTGGCAAGTTAGTATGACAATTCTGTCAATTGCAGACTGAATCATTATATGTGTTAATTTTGCATTATTTCCACTTTTGGGTCTAAATCGTTCCACTGATATGTTATGGGAAGGGCAGACTAATATGACAATTTGAAGTGGCATTATGTTTTGTGAGAGAGAGTATGGTTTGGGAGATATGTGACATGGTTTGGCACATCAGGTGTCAGCAGTCTGGCATAGTAGGTGCCATTGGTTTGGCATAGGTTGTGCCATGGTTGGCATGTTAGATGCTATTCGTTTGGCATAGGTTCTGTATTAGTGCACAAGAAGTGCCATTTGTTCGGCATACCTGTGCCACAGCTTGCTTTGGTGATGCCATTGTTTTAGGATAGTATATAGGATAGTCTGGCATAGGATTTACATTAGAGGTGCATGTGAGTTGTCATTGGTTAGTAGCTATTTGGGCACACTAGATGCCATCATGGTTATGTGGTTAGGTGTAATGTTTAGTTGCACACAATAATATTAAAATGTTGGGTGTTGAGCAAAACAACTGCTGTATTACTTAAAGTAAAGTAAATGCAATTGTGGTTACATCTGATGCACTATATGTTCAACTAATTTTTCTTCCACAGGTACACACAAATGTAATGTATGTTTAAACAAATACTTGGTGCAGCCATCGTGTTTGGCGTGAGTTTAAAGGTGCAATGGTTGAAGTGAACCGTTGAGCGGACTACTGTCCATTACATGTGTTGCATGTGTGAAAAGGTGCAATGGTTGAGGTGAACCGTTGAGCGGACTACTGTCCAATACATGTGTTGCATGTGTGAAAAGGTGCAATGGTTGAGGTGAACCGTTGAGCGGACTACTGTCCATTACATGTGTTGCATGTAATGTGTTGCACTAGGTGCATCCTGATATTTGCTATTTTGGTGGGATGCATGGTCCCGGTAAAAAGGTTCTGGTTCTGGTTGAACTGGTGTCCTTCGCACTAGGTGCATTTGGTGTGATAGTGTATTGGGATGTGTGTCCTACTCATGCTACTTTGGGAGCGTGAAACATGCTGATGTTGTTATTTGTAGAAATTTGTATCTTGTGTTGGTGGAAACAGTTGGAAGTGTTTAACTTCTGATGGTGTCTTTGTACACCTTGTTAAGGGTTTATGGATGATGATAGTTTGGTATCTGAATTGTTTGGTTTGGTTTTGAGAATGAGGGCTGGTTCCCTAGTAATAGACGTCTGTGGTGGGGCCCGCTGCAGAGTTGATGAATGTCCATGGTTGGTGCTCAGCTATTTATAGGTATAGTGAACTTAGCAAATGTTTGCTCTGAGCAGTCGCTTGGCTGGTAGAGTGTATTGAGGAGGTTTTGACCCCTGTGGTCATTATCGAATTTTGTTCGGAGCAAGTGTGCATCTTTCCCTTGTGATTTTATCCTGTTGTTGTCTGCTTATATAGGGGGAAGATGTGTTAGGTTTTGATCTGCCCCTGTCCATGCATGGTATGTGTGCTTGTGTCATAGCTGGAGTGTTGATCTAGAATGTTTGAACTGGAACCAGCATGAATGTTCTACTGTGCTGTGAGTGTTCTTAGAGAAACAGTTGGGACCTGGCACTGAATGGAAGAGGGGGCCGGGGGATGTCTCTCCCTGCCTATGTACTTTATCTTATCTGTCCTCATGTACTTACCTGAAGTTTAAACCCAGTAAACATTTATCAAACCCACGCACGGCTCCGCCTACATATTTTACCCTAAAGCTAAGACGTAACAGAGAGCTCAAATGGCCAGAAATAATGAAAGGTGTATTCTGTCACAATGCAGAAAGCTGCTGCATAGTAATGATTTCCATACAGGTTTTGCACACGTCAGCTGGATGTCGCATACATTTTACTCTCGTGCGAAGGAGAAAAGTCATTTTTACTCTCCTAAAATCACATTTACTCTCAAAGTTTAAAAAAAGAGAGTAAAATACTCCCATCTCAAAATCTTATCTGGAGCACTGTGTATAGGATAGCATAGTTCTGGTAGTAAATGGTGAAGTCTTTTCCACGGATCTTAGAAGAATTTGGTCAGAAAGAAAAATTAGATGTTGGTTTAGGGAAGGACAAGCCTTCAAAGTCGGGAAAGTTTCACAAACTTTCACTGCGGCCAAACACAGTTCTGCACCGCACTTGCACAGTACCTTGTAAGTTAAGAAAAGCTGTAGCTGAGGCAGTTCCTGGCAGTTCCTGCAGATCTCACTGTTCCCGAGCTTCAGTCGTGGGGACAAGAAGGAGGACGTTGGGAGGTTCCTGCACTGCCCAGTGAAGAGGCTAGAAGCTTGGCAATACATTGGTTTAAGGTGTAAGTGCCTTAAAGACCACAAACTGGTATCCTTCCCACTGGCTATCCGGTTTTCAACAGCACTCTGGCGAAAATTCGACCAGTATGGGGACAGTTTCCAGGGGGCTCACGAGTTGGTTGTTCCCACCAAACTCAAGGGGAGAGGTTTACCTTGAAGGGTTTCTCTGTCGATGGAGTTTCAGGCAATTTGGACTTGCAGCAGGGCTTCACCAGTGGACCAAGAGTTGCAGCAGTCGTCTTCCTTCAACTCGTCTTCAGTTCTTTCGTTCCATTGGTCGACTCTGCTTTCCAAGTCCCAGAGACCTGCTTTTAAACAGTTTTCCCCAATTCATTCCAGCCTGGTTGTTCCTCACACAGCAGGGTGGCTGTTCTTGCCGGACAGCCAGCAGGCCAATCACACCAGAGTGCATTCAGGTCTCCTATGAGAGTAAGCACAGGGAGTTTCGGGCACCTCCCTCACATCCTGTCCACCCCAGACACTCAGGCGCCAGTGGAGGGCTTCAGCACTGAAGACCGCCAAAGGTCAACGAACAAAGGGACCAAACCTGCTTTGACACGCAGAGACAAACACAAGAAGGACCTTTCCAAAAAGAAATGGCGAAAAACGTTGACCGGACTCTGTTTTTACAGACAGGTCCTGGGCGCCATGTCGGAAAACATGGCTGACCCCATTTTTAGCTACCGGTGTTCGCGGCCGGGAAAAATCATGGTAGTTTGTTTAAAACCACTGCCACCCGCCATTTCAAGTGGGAAAGGGTAACATTTGACAGTTACATGAGTTTTTAGACTCAGGGGAATCTAGGCAACCCCTCCAGCACTCTATGGGAAGATAGTGTGTGTTGGGTCTGTAAATTTAAAAAGACTAGTAAAGTCAATTTAACTTTACATGCTCTGGGAGACAGTAGTCAGTCTCAGAGAAGGTATTTAAACCTTGGGGAGTCTGAAAGACACCCCTGTGCGACTGCACTAAAGGTGCTGCGTGACACACTGAAAAAGATGATGCCTATGGAGTTGTTTTAAAACTCCATATCCAAAAAAAACAAAAGTAAAACACACATCAAAATACATGGAAGAGTATGGAAAAAGGCTCATAGTCTTCCCAGGTAAAAAATCAAATCCTAGAAATCCGGAAAAGTTGCTGGTGGTCTCAAAAGTTAAGGGAAATTAGTACATTCTTGAGAATTCTCCCTAACACAGTCCCACACTAACCCCACCTCACTCTTTCTCATCACAATCCCCCACCACACGCTTCCTCATCAAAGTCTCCCACTACAAGGGTATTTATTGAACTTTCGCAAGGGTGTGATAAAAGCCTATAGAAACCTAAATGTACAGATGGGAGCAAGCTACGACCATCAAATAATAATAATGCAGTCCTAGTGGAGTCTTGCCAAATAAAATGGGCCTATACTAAAAAAAAATATTGCCAATCCTTACCACTAATTTACAAATAATGTGGGGGTAACATTCATGAAAAAGAAAGAAGTGTTCACAAAATGATATGTCAGGATGCTCGGGCCGTTGGCCTCACCTCCCCACATTTTCAGCAAGGGGAAAGGCGGGTCACTCGAGCAAAGCACAAACTCTGGCTTCTGTGGCACAAGGATACAGTTTACTATCCACAGTTCAGGACCTTCTGTGTCCAAGTCTCTTTACGTCTTGCAAGTCTTTTGACTCAGAGGGCCTGCTGTGCAAAAACAATAAGTAAACATTCTTTTCTTTTCACTTTCCTTTAAGTAGGGTGTTCGCCCTGGATCCCCCTCAGCTGGGCTCAGATCCTTTTTAACTCATAAGTTTTAGGTTGGATCTCCCTCTTCCAGGCTCAGATCCCTTTCACACCAATGTCATAGAATTATTTCTCAGATGAATCACGGTTTACCCGGGACCCCCCTCAGCAAGGCTCAGATCCCTTTCACCCCAATGTCAGAGAATTCTTTCTCTGGTGACGCACGGTTCACCCCAGATCCCCCTCAGCTGGGCTCAGATCCCTTTCACATCAATATCAGAGAACTCTTTCTCCTTTCTCGTGTGACTCACAGTTCACCCCGGATGCCCCTCAGTCACGCTCAGATCCTTTCAATTAGTCTCCCTTAGCCGTGCTTGGACCAATTGCGACGTACATTAAACTACCGAAGACTTTTGAATGTGCACAGGGTTTAGCTTGACCCGTTGTATGACAACTTCGATCTCAATATTCCTTTTTCTCACACTCAGCATCAGTTAGATACCTAACAGAGACTTTCGAATGAGCACCCAAATGGCGCCGGACCACTCTGTGCATGGTATCTTTTCTTGGCCTCCCAAAGTACATTTATAAAGTTCAACTACTCCTTTTGGTTTCATATTACATCTGCATTGATCTTTGCAAATGTCTCACACACTGTTCTCTTTGTACCATGTTGCCACTTGCAACCTTGGTTCAAAACACAAGCTAGTTTGGTATCATGTCTCCGACTCACCGGCTGTGCTGCCTTATCTGACGCCGCTTTGTTGTAGGAGCCAAGGACAGTACCATGGCAGCAATCGCTCCTCCCCACCTGGGTTATCAACGTGGTATAAATACATCCTTTGTAACACAAGGTACAGGGAGGGATAAATAAAAAATCAAACCCTGGGTGGAGACCTTGAGTGCGAGAGGTGCAGTATCAACAAAGCCCAGAATGTATGGGCCAGTGTGACTGTATTTCATCCTCCCTTCCCTCTGGCTCCACTCTGCGCGCCGCCAAGATGCATGCCACAGTCATATAGTAAGTAGGCTTAGCATGCTAGTTTAGAAGCAACACTCTGTTTTATGTGTGACCCACCCTTCACCAGTGTCAGAGAGAACCAAAGTATTAACTGAAAAGGATACAGTACTCAAAAGGATACAGGTGGTAGGGTCTTCCGGATCCCTGTTCACGCGTTTTGATAGATGTGAAGTCAAGTTAAGACCTTCCAAATGATACAACTCTCTGACTGGTAAAACAGGCAGAGTGATGGATCACTGGAAAGGGCGTGGGTAAGGTATAGGAAGTCAGCCTAGAACAAAATAAAGTATCATGAATAACTGCCCCAACCTGGGTATGATGGAATAGAAAATGTCATGAATGCACACACTGACCTTGAGTCTAGGGCAGATGAATCCAGCAGAGTCTCTTGAGGAATCCAAGGTAGAACAAACGACAAGGAAGGGAAGATTAGTAAGGGAGACTTATCCCGAACGGAACGAGGCTCACGCTAGATACCGGGTTGATGCACCACAGGATAGCGTCCAAAGTACTGTTCACTGTCACCTTCCAATTATCCTTGAAAAGCTTCCTTCCCACGTAGAGTAAAGTATAGAAATGAATCAATCCCCCTGTTAATATCACAGGTGCAGGAGTTGGAGATAGCGCTCCTTTTAAGGTATAAACAAGTACACGCGGTTCTGTACAGCCACGAAGAAAAGAGCGTGTGCGTGTGGATTTACATGCGATTAGGATTCACGCAGTCCAGGCCAGCCGTACTTGAAGATAGCGTACGCGTGTGGATTTACACGCGAGCAGGATTCACGCAGTCCAGGCCAGCCGTTCTTGAAGATAGCGTGCGCGTGTGGATTTACACGCGAGCAGGATTCACGCAGTCCAGGCCAGCAGCGCTTGAAGATAGCGTGCGCGTGTGGATTTACACGCAAACAGGATTCACGCAGCCCAGACCAGCAGCGCTTGAAGATAGCGTGCGCGTGTGGATTTAGACGCGAGCAGGATTCACGCAGCCCAGGCCAGCCGCGTTTGAAGACAACGTGCGCGTGTGGATTTACACGCGAACAGGATTCACGCAGCCCAGGCCAGCCGCGTTTGAAGACAACGTGCGCGTGTGGATTTACACGCAACCAAACAGCTCCAGGAATCAGCGTGTGGCGGAAAACACGCTATAGAAGGCCCAAAAAGTAGCTGTAGTAACCTGCAAGGATGCAGACCGGAGGATCAGCTACACAACGCCAAATGATTCGATCAGAAGCAGCGAGTGAAGTTTCCACGCTGCTTAAATACGTAATGCCGTAGTGCACGTGACGAAGCAGAATACACGTGAAGTTAGCGACGTGAAAAGTGCAAATGTCGTTTTCCCTGCAGTGTATCGAACAACCGCCATTTGGAATAGAACGGTCTAGCTGTTCTACGAGCGTAGGAGGTAGGACCACGTCCAGCATGCATGACAACCAGACACCAAGATGATCCCAGCTGACCCAAGTAGAGCCTGACCGACGGTGGAAGAACCAACCAATTGTAGCGTGGCATCCCATATGCAGCAGGGTTATGCATAAGGCCCACCCAATGAAAAGTGCAAACTTGGACCCTATACGTGATGTTATGTTATGTTGTGGAATCAGAACGTTTTCATTCAGCAGATTTCTTTGCTGATATTTGTATTCTGTAATATTAAACCTTGCTATCCTTGCAAATCTATCTCTTGGCTTATTTCCCTAGAGGGTTGTATTCACTCTGGAGTGTGCTTAAAAGGGACTTGCCTTCATAGGGAAGGGGATACGGCGTCTCGCCCTCTGGTGTCCCACTTCCACTCCCCGAAGAACCGTCGTCCATGTGATATTCCTGCACTGGTCCACCCCCAGGAACTGGATCCAAAAGCGATGGCCCTGTCCTGGCCACCTGGATGAAAGATCCCCGGGGACTAGCGGGTGAGACACCTTCAGGTTTCTCACGCCCTCCACTTAAAATATTCACCAGTCGCCACTGGCCCTGAACTATGCTGGGAGCGGGGTGGGGCGATCCCAGGGTCTGTGGTGGGAGCAGGATGTGGGGGTGCCATGGAATAGTGGTGAGAGATGAGTGGGGAGAGTTCAGGGTCTGTGGTGCGGTGGGGCGAGCCCATGGACTGTGCTAGGAGTGGGATGAGTGAGCCCAGAGACTGATGGTAGCAGGTGGGGGAGCCCAGGCACTATACTGGGAGTAGGGTGCAGTGACAGCGCACACAATAGTTCATAGCCATTTGTACTTACTGTCCATTTGGCATTTTTGGGAGGGCCCAGACTTCCTACATTTTGCCCAGTGGGTGCCCAGGCCAAACATTTTTGAAGACCACTGTGTTAGGTTAAGTCATGGTATGTCAGGTTACACTATGCCATGGCACAAATTCAGGATGCACAATTTGAAATCCCTTGCCTAGAGTCTCGCTTCCAACTGTCCACTAACACCTCAAAAACACTTCAGCCATAGCACCATTCCGGAATAAATGGCATTACAGCAGAAAGCTGAAAGACATGTACAATGAACTAGCAGCTGACAAAGCCAACTACATCACAACCATAGCATTACCATGCTGTCAAGTATAAATAGAAATGTGCATTGTGTCCTTAAATCCACGTATTCAGGCAATGCCAGTGGCTCAATGTGCACCACACACACACACACACACACGTGTTAACCTGCCCACACAAATTCCTTGAAGGTAGCCCCCACAATCTGAACGGTTTGCTCCTACAACCATTTCCCCCAAAATGTCTCAACAGTTGGAAACCTGGGCCCAAGCCAGACCTTAGGATCTATTATACGGGATCTATTATACCAATGGATTCTCTAGTGACATCACCTTACTCACCTATTCTCTCCATTTGTGTGCAGCCTCCTGATTTTTCTGACCAAACTGTTAATATTTTATAACATTTTTATTGTTATCTTCTACTACAGAAAATGTTATTTTCACAAATGAAACTCAATGGGGAAAAAACAAACTTTGCCCTTCTTGGTGAAAAATATCCCTCATAACTGTTCTCATACGTTGGATAGTGGCAGGGACGCAACTAGACTAAAACCTGGCGGGTGAACTCTTCAAATGTTGGGAGATGGGCTAACATTAGAGACTGCGGAATGAGGGGCAAACTTACTTGTGTGGGGGTGTTCTCTACCAAAGCATGTTTGGGGGTTACATGTGATTTCATCGAATCCCAAAACAACTAATGACATTTCAACTAATACAAAACAACTAATACCAAAATAACACATTTCTTTTTCGTTGTTTATGGGGGTTTCCCCTGCCCAAAGCCCCCCTTTTTTTGTTACTAATACTTTTCCCCACCCCCATTTCTAGTTTTTTCACAAATTATTTTCGTTGTTTTTGTATTTGTTGTAATTGCATTCGTTATTTTATATTCAATATAATCACTTCATACCGTTTTTGGGGCCTAGTGTCATGTTAGCATCCAATTGTGCAATGTAAAGCACATCATGCCGTTGACACTGCCTTTCAATATGATAGGAGTGAAGGACAAAATACAAAATTCTACTGGTACCTGCCAGCAAGGTAATGCAGTGGTTGGGATGTGGTGTGTGATTGATCATTGTGAGTATCCAGCTGCATTGTAGTTTAATCCCATTTAAACCAGAGTGCCACTATGATTTGAACTTTCTTTTCGCCTTAAATTAGTAGACCTCATGGATATAAACAATGCCTCTCAACATTTTCATTACTCAGGGCGGGTGAAAAGCAGATTTTTGTTTTGGGCGCAGGAGAGCAGGGGCTTAACCCATCAAAGGTTGGGAGGGGCACACACTTCAGAGACTGTGGGGGGGACACTTACCTGTGTGGGGGCATCTAACTTCTTTTCACATTCCAATGAGACTATTCTGTGCAGCTTCAATGTTACAAGACGTTAACTCACTCCTTCACTTCTGAAACCACACACTTACGAAATGCTGTGAGAATGAGCTATCTCCTGTCGATTCTATGTGATTAAGCCAGATTTTGAAGAACAAACATAAAAAAAGACCGATTTATTTTGGCTGATTTTGTGCGGTCTTCAAAATTCTGAATGATCACATTCTACTCGCCCACTTCCCAAGCTCAAAACCAGAGCCCCAACCCACACACCCCCATGAATCCGATACCCCCGCCAACCCACACTGGCAAGTTTTTTTTTTTTTTACGGGGTTCACTTCCAAGCCCCTCTTTCCTCCCACTCCACCCCCTTCCCCACCAAAAAAGCCTGTCTGTCGTTCCAACCCCACCACAAACAAACTAACAGTGAGGCAAACACCCACAGACATCCATTTACGCGCTCCGTCACCTTCCCAAACATTACTCTCTCACACACACACAAAACTCACAAAAACATTCAACAAACACTTACCTCTGGCACCTGCGTTTCCCCTTATCCATTGCAGGGCCTGACAGTTCAATTTAGAAAGACCGCTCAGAGTGGGGTTCTAAATCGGTCTTTTCTTAAAGGGAGAAAGTCACTCCATACGCTCCTGTCCCCCCTACCCTTCCAATCTTTCCCCTGACATGCAAGCATTAATCCCCCATCACGATTTCAAAAGCCTGAAATTGTATGCATCAGAATGCAGGTGTTATCAATGAAACGATTTACATTAGTAATTGCTGGGCCTTTGTTTACTGTGAAGCCTACTGCACTGTTTATTGTCTGTGTCCTGTCCTGGCCTGTAGGTCAGTCAGTGTGATGGGCCTTGTCCAAGTAAGGCCGGGGCAGTAAATGAGGACGTGGACACGAACATGCTTCTCAACGGGTTCCCTGCTCCAACTGGCGTATGTGCCGCAGGGGTTCATCTTTATTAGGCGAACACCATGTGACTGTGTGCATCACACAGTCCCTTTAAGGGGTACACTACACTCCTCCCTTTTCATATTTTCAAACAAACAACAACAAATGGAACACATGCACTTATTACACAACACAACCATGTAACATAGATAACCAGGTTCAACAATACCATCTGGATAGCTGCATCAACGGGTGTCGTCGGGTATCAGGAAAGATCTACTTCAAAGGCACGCTGGTAGCTAGGCTGTCTGTGGTGCTCTCGTACAGGATAGCGCCTCTCCCCACCAGGATCATCCTCTGCAGAGTCCACACCTCCTCTTTGATTAGTCAGGCCGTCTTACCCGCTACTAGATGCCGACCCTTCCTGGCTGGTTCTTTCTCTCTCACTGTCCAGGCTTGGACACCTCGGTAGAGGCTCAGGCCTTAAGCGTCTTTCGGGGCTTGGTTCCGGCGACTGTCCCATCTTCCGGAAGAGTCAAGATTTCCTGGTCACCGTTGTGTTGCCAACTGATGCGGTCACCATCGATCCCTTAGTATCCATCACTCTGAGTGGGATCGGCTAGTGGGGCAAGGACAACTTCACCTCAAATTTCTGGTTCTCACCAGCACCTGGTCACCTATCTCCAGGCGTTCACTCCTCAGTCTCCTCCGATCGTTCTCCCTCTCGTGGCTGTTCTTCTTCCCTCGGATACTGCGTCATAACCAATGATTCCGGGTGTCCGTAGTGTGTGGTCTGGCGGAAATCCTTGCAGGCACAGTTGGAATAGCGCCTCAGCAGGGGATACCCATGTGGAACAGTTGGGGGGTTGTACGATATTCCGCCATTAAGTGGTACAGGGCACGCTTCTCACACTCCCCCTGTCCATGGGCTATCCTGAAGACTTTGTTCAGTGTCTGCATCAGTCTTTCGGCCTCCCTGTTTGCTTTTGGCCACAGCAGCATAAACTTTTGGTGTGTGATGCCGAGGTCTTGCAGTTATTCCGCGAACCCTCGACCCTGAAATGGGGGCCCATTGTCAGAAACATATCTCCACTGGAAGTCCATGCGTAGCAAAAGAATTCTCCAACGCCTGCATTATATCCTCCAGGGACGTGGAACCGACGAATTCGACCTCAGGGTACCTCGACCACTGATCGATGAGGACTACAAAGTGATTGTCCCGGCAGGTCGACCAGAGGTCCATGTGTATTGTGCCCTAGGGCACAAAGCCCCTCTGTATTGACTCAATGCAGGGCTTTCGTCAGTGTGGCAGCGCCGCCTGGCACCACACACAGCTGCTGACAAACTCTTCCACACCTCCTCTAGGCCCGGAAATCACTCTTTCATGCAGAGGCGTGCCTTGGTCTTGGCCACACCTTGGTGATCATTGTGCGCCAGTTCCAATTACCTGTCCACGAGGCTGGCAGGAACCACCATCTTCGAACCTCTTAACACCAGGCCATCTTCCATGAACGTGAGCTCTCCCCTCACTCTCCACATTTGCTCTAGCGCCTTCCTTGGCTCTATGGTGCGTTTGTCAAGCTGTTCGAGGACTCTCCACCATTCACCCTTAGTTTCAGCAGCCTGGAGTATCTTGAAGCACTCATCCTTGATCAAAGCCTTTCTAATGTCATCAATTGACATGGAGATGGGGGTCGCCAATTCCCTTAAACTATGCAGATATTCCTCTGTTACCACCTCTTTCGTACTCTCATTCCCACAAGTAGGGTCGTGGGACAGGTAGTTTGCTGCATTGGTGTTACCAGGGCAGAATGTCAGTTCGATGTTGTACTCCTGCAGAGCGAGTAGCCACTTCTCGATCCTTGCTGGTGGCTTGGAGGAGGAGTCAGTCAAGATTGGTATCAGGGGCTTGTGGTCGGTGACGACCTTCACAGGTTTACCGTAGATGTACAGGTGGAAATGTCTGCAGCCCCATAGCAACGCCAGGGCCTCCCTTGCAATGCCACTGGTCGATCCCATCCACTCTCATCCAACTGAATAAGCAACGCTCCCAGACCAAATGGGCTGGCGTCAACTGTGATTTACGACCTCTTCTCAGGGTTGAAGAATGCCATTGTGTTCTCTGCTGTTAGGGCCCCTTTTATGTCATCAAACGCTCTCTGTTCAAGAGCAGTCCACCTCCATACACATTCCTTCTTCGTGAGGCTCCTGAGTGGTTAAGCTAAGGTGGCCAGATCCTGTATGAACCTGCCACAATACGTGGCCATCCTTAGAAAGCTGCGCACCTCTGACACGTTCACCGGGGCACAGGTCTTGCGTATGTCCTTCACCTTCGCCGGGTCTGGGGAGATGCCCCCCTGCTAGAACATAAATCCAAAGAATTTGATCTTCCTCTGCATGAGCGCACACTTTTCCCGGTCTAGGGTATGGCCTAGGTGTTGGATGTGCTTTAGGACATTCTCGAGTCTCTCCAGGTGTTTTTGTTCAGACTGTGGGTAGACCATAATGTCGACCCTGATATTTTTCACCCCGTTCAGGCTGGTGAGCGCACCTCTGATGGTGTTTTGGAAAACCTCAGCGGCTGACAATATGTTGAAATTCAGGCGCTTATACCTGTACAGGCCTTTCTGTGATGTAGCGTGATTCGGGATCCAGCACCAGTTGTTGGTAACCCGAATGCAGGTCCAGCTTGGAAAGTACCTTGCACCCTGGAGGTCTGCCAAGATGTAGCCAGGGTGGGCTTGATGTGTCTCTCCTGTCGTATGGCTGTATTCGGGAGCTGCATGTCTACACAGATGTGTATGGTGTCTTGTTTGGGTTTTCTTGCAACTACAATGGGGGAAACCCATGGGGTTGATCCATCTAACCTCTCGATAATGTCCAATCTGACCAGATTATCCAGTTACTGTTCTATGTGTTCCCTCAGATGGAATGGCACCCTGCGATGTTTCAGCGTGACATGCTGGAGCGTGTTGTCAATGTGCAGCCTCACATGGTCACCCACCAGCTTCCCGATACCACTGTAAACACTTGCATACCTGACGAGCAGGGCCTGGATGTCCTCCAGGTACATTCCAAATGCAGAATTAACAATGTGCAACACCTCAGTGGCGGCACACCCCAAAAGGGTCCCTTTGCTCACCTTGGTGACAAAGAAACAGGCTCTGATGGACATGTCCTCATGACGAACACGGGCCACAAACACACCTTCCTGGGGCAGTGGGTGTCTTCCTCCGAATGTCAATATGTGCATGTTTGTTTTGCTCAGGCAGGGTTGGGGTATTGTTCAATCGACAGTAGTGGTCCTTCGCCACAACGGTCACAGAGGCCCCAGTATCAATCAGTACGGGGACCAGGGAATCGCAAATACGGACTATGTACTTGGGCTGGCGGCGTCTTGACGGTTGCAGCACAGACATGCTTGAGATGAAGAACACATCCTCCTCATCTTATGTTCCTCAGGTTCGCCCTCCTCTGTCGTCGGCTGTTCCATTTGGGCTACCTTGAATCGCGATCTCTGTGTTACCGGCCTCAGGGATGCCTGCCCCCTCAAATGTGTCGACTGCGCCGGCACCCTGCAGACATGCGCAAAATGGTTGTCTAGACCACAACGTCCGCACACGTGGCCCTTCGCTGGGCAGTCCTTGGGATGGGGCACGTCGTAGCTGCAGTTGAGGCATGGGGTCATCTCCCCCTTTTTTCTTCTTTCCTGCTCCACTGCTGGCGTTTGTCACCTCCCTGAAACTGCCTCCGCCACACTGTGCAGGCGTCCTCCACCCTAACGGCTTTCATTGCCAAACACATTTTATTTGCCTGGACATCTGCCAGCTCGTGGGACCTCCCCAGATCTAAGATGCGCACTAGTGTGATTATGGGCTCGCACAGTACCTGGCGCCTCAATTTGACTGCAAAGCAGCCCTTTATAAATTGTTGGTGTACCTCATGCTCCACGTCAGGCCAAGCACACGCCACAGGGATGCGCCGTAGTCTACTGTGAAAAGCGTTGAGAGACTCCACCGGCCTTCTGTACAGCAGTCCTCATGAGGGACCTCTCGTAGTCCACGTTCGCCATGGGAGCGAAGTATTCTAGTAGAGCTGTTTTGGCAGCGGTAAATTAATTGTCTGTGGGCCGCACAGTCTCAAAAATGTTGTGGACACCCGGGCAAGCCGAGTAAAGCATGATGGACGCCATTGTTTCTTTGTCATCCTCAACTGTGGCCTTAAAGAACAAGTCCAGTCTCTTCACCCACGTGATCCATCTGGGACCCAGTGAAGAAACATCAAATTCTTGCAACAGGGCAGATGAGCGTGGTACTCTGGCAGCTGCAGGTGCCTTGTCTTTCTCCCCCATGATGCACTGCGGCCAAGATGCCTGACAGGGTAGGCCCAGGGGTGTGCATGGGCAAAAGGTGCACTAGCAAAGCCAAAGGTGGGGACAAGGGCGCACGAGCAATCACCTTAGGAGCTGCAACCCTACGAGACCCTGTCCACCGGCAACCTCCAGGGTGGTGGCAGCCTGCTTGGGTGCACAAACACTCCCTTAAGGAGCTTCAACCCAAACTGTGGCAGCAGCATGTGACGCTAATGGAGGGACAGGCTTTCCGAAGAATTGCTGGGTGCCGTGTGATGAGCGCACTACAGAGAAAGTAGGGGAGAGAGCCTGAGGCTCTGCACACATTCTGAAGTGTGTGTACTTTAATCCGGTGTTGCCGGAATAAACGGTTCTTTTTTTTATCCCTGCTCCGGAGATCGTAACGGGATGATGTGCCCCTCCCCTCAATGTTTCTATGGCATCCGGCACCACCGGAGGCTTGGAGGAAGTGGAAGATGGGCACGCGAGGCTGTTGGAGCGGGCCGGCGAGCCAAGAACCTGCAGCGGGCAGGAAGAAGCCGACGGGGCACAAGCAGGATCACCCGCCTTGTTGCCAATATGATGAGCCTCGTCCAGGTAAGGCCGGAACAGTAAATGAGGACACGGACGTGCTTCTCAACGGGTCCTCTGCTCCAACTGGCGCATGCGCCGCAGGGGCCCACCTTTATTAGGCGAACATCACGTGACTGTGTGAGGTGTAGTAGTAGTACCTTTAAAGGGGTACACTACAGTCAGGTCAAGTCAGCATAGCCCAACATTTCAGGGCAGCCTAATGATGTGCCCTATGGTTGTTGCACCACTGGGTGAGATCCCAATGAAATGTATTTGGTGGAATGACTTCCTAGGAGGGTGACACACGCCGAAAACGTGTGCGATAAGAGGTATGTATAAACTCAGCTTTAAAAAGTAGCTTTATTTTGTGAGTGACTTTCTTTTTGTGGGCAAATGTGGTGTTTAGAGCATCTAACTTCTTTACACATTCTAGTGAGACTCTTCTGGTGAAGCTTTAATGTTAAAAACAATTAACTCTCCCCATCAAGTTTGAAACTACACTTACGGACAGCTTTAAGGCTGCTTTTTGTCTCGTGTCTCCTCTCACCCTTCCAATCACTCACCTGACGTGGAAACAGCGGCGTACTGAGCAGGGGCGGCAAGCTGCCCCCCACACAGGCTCTTTTGAGAGGCTGACCAGGACGTTTGTTAGTGGGATATCTCTCCCGTTCGGCACCTCAATGAGGGTGCCCAACGGGGAAGGTGTGCCGCTAGGAGGGCAATGTACGCACATTGTCCTGGCCAGGCCCATTTCTTGGCATGGGCGAGGTGGGCGGCTGCACAGGGCGCAATTGCCACAGCCCCTGGATCCCCTCCAGGATTGAGGGGACGGGATTCCCCAGTTTGTGGGGCGGCACGATTGCCGTGGAGAGAGTTCCTGGCGTTGCCTCTTCTGACAGTCAGAGGTTCCCTCAAGCACTTTCCCGACACTGGGGGTGGGGTGGGGGCATAAGCACAACAATAAGAACACTTCAGTTCCCCCTGCAGCTAAGATCAGCCCCTCCCATCACAATGCCGGCAGGAAACTGCTAATGATGGACCATTAGTCACTGAATGGTTTTGTTCCGGCAATGTGATGAGAGGGGAGGTGCAGTGGGGTTTGGGGAGTGGGCATGCATTGTAGGCAGCTTTGCCCCTCTGCAGGTGTGCAAGTTAACACTTCACAGTCTCTGACTCACATTCATACAAGCGCCACTATTGATTTATTTATGCAATGTTTGTCTGATACCTGTACCCGAAAAACATTGCATAAATAAATGAATATACAGGTTCCAGACAAACATTACAGGAATAAATAAATAATCCGGGTCCATGTATCCTTATAACAAGTCAACAGTCAGACATTACTGTATGAAAGCATACACTTGATTGCCATGCAAAGAATTTTAAAGAGATTGTTTAATGGGTTCGGGTTTCTCCTTGTCATTGCCCTTTTGGCTTAGGTTGCCTCCAAACCCTTTTCAGCATCTTGTGTTCTTTGTTGGTTGTATATTCTGCATCCTATGCCATATTCATGGTCTCTTGGTGTGCCCAGTCTTCATTATCTGCATCCCAAGCGGGGCTGGGGCATACAGTTGTCTTGGGCACCAATGAAAAAGTGGCCCACCATTGTAAATGGCAATTCATTCCTTCTGTGACGGACTGTTTGACTTTGGGTAGGAGTTCCTTAATGGTGTAGTTTGGGAGTGGCGCGCGGGGTGCGGTGGGAGTGGCGCGTGGGGTGCGGTGGGAGTGGTGTGCGAGGTGCGGTGGGAGTGGCGCACAGGTGGGAGGGGGCGCACAGGTGGGAGGGGGCGCATTCCTAGTGTTTCGCCCTGTGCACCAAATGGACTAGAAACTATCCTTGTCCTGGCAGCAGGACACCTTACCCTTTCTGAATGGGAGAGGTGTCCCACTGCTAGGACAATGGCCCAAGCAGCTCCAGGCAGCAGAGGGGCTCTCACTTTACTCTGCGTAAACAGAGCATTAGAATGAGAGCCATTAGGCAATGATGGGCGGGAGGGGGGACTATTAGCAGGGGCTTTTGCCCCTTTTGAAATGTGCATCGGAGGGAGTGATCAGCAGTGAGAAGGGTGCATAATGCTGCAGGTTTTATGAAATAATGACTATTGCTTTACCTAAGGAGGATTTGTTAGGCTCACGTTCATCTGCATGATGCTATTGTGACTTTGCATGCAGGATGGGGAGAATAAATCTAAAGCCATCCTCTTATTGCTCAACATATTTCTATGATGATGTATATAGTGTACAGTTAATTATGAAAGGATTGTTTATAATGAAGTGTGTTTTGATTCCAAGGCATTGCTATAAATAATTATTTGAGCACATGAAATGCAAAGGGAAACCTTAATAAATATCTATATCAACTAAACCTGTGTCAGTTGCTTACATTGTCCAGATCATTTAATCACACTTAACTGCAGCTCTGTAAGTGATTCACTTAAGAGTTTATGTTAACATATTATGCTATTTATAATAAAAAATAAATAAGGCCGACTTTAGAGTTGCTCCACATGTAACAAAAGTGCAATTTAGGTATTTTGTATCACAATGTTATTTGCCACTTGGCTTACTTATGGCAACTTATTCTAAAGTCACTGCCATGGTGCCTCCAAGTATCAAAGACTGATGATGCTCCTTGCAATGTTTTTTTTTCTGTGAAGTAATTGCTGCTGGTGCAATCCATATGCAAATGAGGAGGTTTGTATACATGTTGCCCCAGAACGCCTTGACAGACCTCGAATAGATGAGTTCCCTGCCTCTGTAATGATTCTGCAGTTTTTGTTTTGTTTTAGTTATGTTTTAAAATGCCATCTGCCACTAATGTTACCAAAAAAAGTAGATATACTCCCCTGCGTGGAAGTGCATTCAAGATTTCATTTCAATCGCATTCAACATGCATTCAAGATTTCAATTGCCTAAAAATGTAATATTACGGAAGTAATTTGATAGGTGGCGGGGGGGGGTTAGACTGTGTCCTATTTGACCAATGTTCGTTGCTTGCCTGAATGGCATTTGTCCTTACTCCTACCCTACCTGCACTTCGCTGCGCCACGACACAGAATACGGCCCTTAATAAAGTTTATCCACGATTACGTGCAGTACTTCAATTTTACTTGTCTCTCTGGTAGGGGAAGTTACGTGAGACACGTTTATGACCTCACTGTAGAAAAGCATAGAGAGATAGCAAACGCAACCCTGTCCTTGCTCTGCTGATGACTGGAGGATGGGGAGTGGGCGGACACTAATGGGAGGAGCACAGCGTGTCTATCGCGCTTGCGTGCACATGCGCAGTGTGGACGCCCAGCTGCAGGTAGCAGCAGTAACAGACCTGATGCCCTGGGTGCAGCGTTGGCACAGGGAGCATAGGCGGCAGGAGAAGCTTCTGGCAACCGTGGACGGAGCACAGAGTGCGTAGAACTGTGGCGGTTGCTTCAGCTATGAGATGGAGAAGCGGTCCTTGCCACGGAAAACTGGCACTGTTACCCCATGGATCTGAGAGACCGCCGGGTATTCATTATGACTCCTGGAGGAGCATCTTCACCCCAGCCGCCCGCTGAGAACCTATTGACAGACTGCGTTATCTTTCAGCACTAGCCACCGCCCGACCTTCTCTGTGCCATTGCTTACGCTCCAGAACTGCGCCCGGTCTTGTCTGTATATCTCCAGTTCGATGTCTGACTTGCCTTTTATATAACGATTCCTCGGAACACTGTGAACTAATAATATTTTCCTGATGCCGCCAAAACTTTTCAATACCCCTCTGACACCCTCAAACACGCTTTGTGCAACGCCCCGCTCCCTCAAAAGACCCTTGTCCCTTGCCTGTATTTCTAACCCCGGTGAGCCCGGCTTCCCTTCCTTGCAGCCACAGTAAGACCATCTGCTCCTTTCCAATCCATCAAAAAGACCCTTTGTAACCAGACGCATAAGACTCTTTCCAACCACCCTCCCCACCAGATGATTCACGTTCGTTTCGTTCAGGCACTCACTGTCCACTGCTGAGCCCTTAAGACATGCTGTGGCATTCATGATGGCCTCTAATTCCCTCATGCATTGGAACCCCAGGTTTCGCCCAAGATCTACTAACTCCTGTCTAACATCTGGCATACCTTGACTTCTCCAAGTACCCAAGAAGCTCCAATCCCCATGTGTCCCATCTTGCAGAATAACAACAATACATGGAGTCTGCAATCTCTTCATCTCTTTTGCAGACAGTGACTGTATTTCCCCAGGTTGCGTTTCTAAGACCAGACCTGCTGGTCTCTGTGCTCTTGAACTTGAAATTCCAAATTTCAAAACCACTTGGATTTGGCAACAGCACAAGATAGAGTATGTGTCCTTACTGCCAATTCGGTGTTCCTCCCTTGTGATGAGGTGTCTTCTCTGTGGATGATTCCGACGCCCTGCAAACCCTACACAACTGGCCTTTCAGTCTCATGGGTGGGATGTGGGGCCTGTTTGGGGCCATTGCTTCATTTCAGCAGATTACTAAGGCCATCAAAAACGTTGCCTCTTTGAGTCGCCTTGCTTTTAACCGCTGGGCACAGCAGCCTCCGGATGGGACTGGAGAGCCATTGGTGGGGTCCAGCACCCTCTACAGTAGCACAACTTGTGAGCTGGACCCCCCTCAACAGCCAACAGGATTTTTGGTTGGTGAACAGCGAAGGTGCTGGTGCCAGAGTTTCTTGCTGGTCTGTTTCCTGACAGCTGTTTGCTTTGCCTCACTGGCCTTGGTGCGCCAGTACCTTAAGGACCTTCTTCTCTGGGTGGAAAGCCTGGACAGCCTCGTCGGTGTCTTACTTTTCATTATGGGCTTTATCTTTGTGTCATTCCCCTGTGGTTGGGGCTACATTGTACTAAATGTTGCTGCTGGTTATCTCTACGGCTTTGTGCTTGGCATCGGCTTAGTGATTGTGGGGGTCTTGATTGGCACATTCCTGGCCCATGTTACCTGCAAGAAGTTGCTGGCCGAGTGGGTACTGACAAAACTTGAGACCAGTGAAAGACTGAGGTCCGTTATCCGAGTGGTGGAAGGAGGCAGTGGTCTTAAGGTGGTGGCACTAGCCAGGCTCACTCCAATACCGTTTGGACTACAAAATGCTGTATTTTCAGTAAGTACCCTTTAGATATTCTTGAATTAACTGGTTCAATGGAATCACTACTTCCGTATTTATTTGAAGTGCGATTATCACATTTTTAAATGTACTGATTGACCATCGTATTGTGAGATGGAATTCATGTCTCATACAGCAGAAGAGAAAAAAACGATTGTGAGCCTGTACTTTGCAGTGCTGAATGTTGGTAATATGTGAAGTATCGTTGTAGACTATGAAACGCCTTCATTGCAATACGAACATTGACCTTTTGTACTGTCTTTGATAAAACTCGTAGCAGCACAGCTCAAGTCATCCTTTCTCCTCATGCTGAAGGTAGACTTAACTGTCTTAAATATTGGGTTGTCTGTTGTCACAGTTCATCCTGGACATTTTAGATTGAGTGCAGTGGTAAGCTGTATCTAATTCTGGTGTGCGCTTTCATTGCATTTTTCACACAAGCTGTTAAATATTTAACAGTGAAATGTGTGTTTTCGTTGAGACTAATTACAGGAATTGAATGTTGTAATAGCTGTATACGTCGCACTGAATATTTTGTAAGTAAATATATTTTTATTGTACATGGTTTATTACAAACCTTGTACAGTATATAAAAATTAAAAGCACAGCACAAGCAACAGAATTCATAATTGTTGCAATCAAAAATAAGACTTTGCTCCTTTTATCAGCATTGCTTGTATCAAACGTTTGTTCCCCTTCAGGTATAGTACAATATTTAACAATTGAGTTCTAAGGGTATGACTTATTTTCCCAGATTACTGTTTAGAATCAAGTGGTCAAAACGGGTGGGAGCTACTTGGAAAGAGTGTCACTACTCCTTGTTCCACAGTACTGTTTTTTTGGGGGGGGGGGGGGTTTGTTGTTAAATTGGACCTCCTTGTTTTCACTTAGTATGCTCTTTGAAGCTGATCCCTTCACTTTGAGTTCTGCAGAACCTGGAAGCAGTAAAAGCATGCATTTGACCCTCTGAAGTGCTGTCTGCTTTGGGTGGAGTAGTCTTCAGGAAGGGCTTGTGTGACGAATTGACTTCTGCTCTGCAGGAGTACAGGGCTGAGTAGAGGCTTAAACGCCCATTCTGCCCTCACACTTCTACAAACCAAGAGCCAACACAATCATAAAAGGTAAAAAAAAGGCACAGTTAAGAGACATACCTCCATCGCCTTTTGCGGCAACGTGGACCGGGGGAAGGTTACACTCGTAAAAGGGGTGTCACCACTTTAAGTGGGCCGCGGCTTATCCCCAGCAAACTTATAACGAGCCGGGGCTTTTACCATGGCTCCCCTGAATCACAGAGCAAACTGAACGCAGAGCCGACCTGATTCTCCTGTCATATGTTACGGCAGCACAGCACATCAACAGTAAGTGCACAGGAGAAATGAGGTGGTCGACAACTAGATGCTTGTCAGTAAAAGGTGTAAACCCGACCTTAGCTCCAGGCACCCTGCTCAGGTCTTCCATTTGTCAAGACTCCTGCATGGCTGAGACACGGCCATATGCCAAACTCACTCTGATTTCACATTTGAATTGAGGGCATGTCAGATTCTCAAAGCCAGGCCATTGTTATTAAAGGCAAAGTGCACTAAAAAATTTTTATTGTCCTGATCGTTCGGGCATGTGTGTTTTCAGCATACTGTGATTGATCATAAAAAAAAAAACGTTCTTATGCATCTTACCTTTTTAGTTTTCCTCACTTTTACACATGTGAAAACAACGGGTTGAGTGCCGCCATCTTGCGCTAATCTTATCCGCTGATCCATCGCCCTAAGTTCGAGTGCCCTTGTGGCAGTAAATGTCACAGCCCCTTGGTGGTCTCTGTGGCACCGCTGGTGCCGAGCACCTTGTGTGCTCACAAGCTACGCTAGAACATTCCATTACTTTACTTGCAGCAGTGGTCTAGTTGTTTCTAAGATGGCCACCGCCGGAAATAAGGGAAGGCTTATAGCCGACATGGTCCTGACATCAGGTGCGTTGCAACCCTCAGCTACTACTTGCCGACGGGTTTCGCGCTAAGCTACTCTTAATTTCCAGGTAGAGTTTTCTTTACCTTGGATCGGCACTCTCGCTGCTTTGTTTTTTCTTTTCCCCTTTTCTTGTTTTCAGCCGGTGGGCTGTTCCTCTTCCTACCACTCTACTTCTTCATTGCCTGGCATTTTCTGTCTAATGGGCCCGCGGTGCATGTGTATGGTGCTCCTTGTCCTCTTTGGGGGCTCCGCCTGCATTACACTGCATTCCACTTTGCCGGGTTGCTGCCCGCTCCCAGCAATTTCACTGCTGGCTCGCTCCCAGCTCCTCTGGAAGCTTAATTAACTATTCTTTTACCCGGCACAGTATTTCTCTGGGACTGTGCTTCAATGCTTACCTTCTTTTGTCATTATTGCACCCCTTATCTTCCCTACTTACCCTCTAGCTGTGCTTCTCTCCGCTTCTGACCACTGGATTCTCCACGTCAACAGCCTAGTGCTTCATCGTAACTGGATTCCTACCAAGGACGTCTTGCTGGACATCATACTGCTACTCTGCTCTGTTGTTCACCTCACCTGAAATCTCATCTGGAAGACCCCATTCAGTGAGGGTTTTTGTGCCACTGTGCTTTTCCCTCTATCCAGGACACTTCCCACCCGCCACAGCGACCTTTCTTTTGTTAACTCGGATGTCACGGTGGTGGCGGGAGAGGATAGACCCTACCTCTTCACAGACCGTCTCCGGGGCAAGGTCAAGGGGAAGAAGGAGAGGGACAAGTCTGCACGAAAGGACGACGGATCAGCATCATCAGGTGAGGTTTCTGAGAGTAAATCAAATAACCCGCACGTGAAGCTGACATCACTAATCCAACTGATATGCTCCATCTATTTTCATGACTTTAGCGGGCAGCGTAGCCAAACGCGCCCAGTCATCACCCACGTCATATATAGAACCCGGAAGATCAACACACACATCCTCTTACAGCGTGTCCCAAATCAGATTTGAAATTGATTCTTTTAAAGAAAACCTCAGTAATCTGCAACTTCACAAGAATTTTTATTTGGCTAAGAACACTCCAAAAACCAAATTATCATGATCCACTGATGCGATGAACCACCGATAGTTGTGTGTCCTTAGGCTCGACGCACATGGTGTTCCTTTCAGGAGAAGATGTCTATTTGATGCATCAGCTTCTTGCTACATCGTAAAAGATGTCCTTGTTGCTGGTTCTGCCAAAGGGGCATATCAGTGCCGATCTATCGTCCCACATGAGGGTAATGCAAATTGAGGCATTCCGACCTATCTGATTGAAGAAGCCATCCTACGGTAGTTGAAAACTATGGCATTCGCAGAACGGTACAATTATATGTGTAGATATCGGAATAAAAATATATTTTAGTATCTGTTCTTTATTCAAATGTATCCTCTAATTCTGCAACGCATGAAACCAAATAACAAACACAAACCGCACACATTGAATACACACAGACGATGTGGGGGACTATTTTAGACTACGATGTGCATGAAAGGTTAGCGCTGTGAAGTGGGTATAGCTCCCAAAGGTATGGAGAAACTGACTCAGAAATGGAACAGACAGATGGCATTGTAACGGAACTGTGAATAATATCTATCGAAAAGCGAACCAAGTACCCTTGGAAAATGCCGGGCACATCCAATAATGCGATATTGATATCACACCCTGATATTCCATGGGACGAAGGGCTTTAGATATCACTAGCCTGCATACAGGTTGTGGTTTTGGGTCGTCCATGAATACACAATATGCTCTAACAATGTCAGTAACCAATACCGGCCAAAAATCCAAACCATTACTCATTCCTACTTGAACTAAACACAAATAACTCTTATTACTAGACTTATAAAGAAACCGCAAGTTACGTACTTGGATTTTTAAATATGGCGCAGTATATGGAGCAATGTATTCTCTCCACTATTTGCGTCAAATTCTATTTTCACACGTCACTGAATTCTCCCATATGCAAACGGAACAATTTCCCCTTTTTCAATCGCAAAACTATTATTTATAGTTCAACTTACATTATGTTTGGTTGTTACACAAGCAGTGTCTGCTCTGAACAACGGTTTGCAGAAATTGAAACTAAATGTTCCAATGTCCACTTTCAATAGAGTAAATGTTTTTGAGGGTATTGAAAGCTGGCACTCCCCACTCATGCAATGAAATAACCAAATAATGAGACCCCAGTGGACACACCCCAGTAGGGAATGAGACCGGGACCAATTGTGAGTGAGCAAAAGAGAGGTCTTTATATAAAGTTAAAATGGGGCACGCAGAGGACTCTGCTACTCCGAGAACGCTCTGCCCAAAATACAGAAAATACACATTATATTAAAAAACACGTCATTGATCATGTGCTATAGGGGATACAATAAGTATTGCTCATTGGTTGGAGAAAACAAGACATTACAGATCATATAATCGTGCTGCTCCAGGATTGGTGAACGCTGAACTTGTATGGGTAAGCTGGGCTCATCAGGGAGGGGTGCACGGTCAGGTGATGTCCGTGCAGTTATGTTTCTTTCTAAACTACGATTTCACACTAATCGTAGTCATTCAAGATTTAATATAGTACATAAACGTCAACATAATATATATCGCATAGACGTTTGACCTGGCCCACAGGGAGAGCGAAGGTACATGGGTCCAGGTGCCTTATCTTAACACCGTATTTCAAAATACATTGGTTGTGTGTGTGAGTGAGAGAGAGAGAGAGACACACAGACGCGTGCAGGCCTGCGTTTCGGGTATATGTGCGGCCTAGTAGAAAAAGGGGTCTGTAGGAGTCGCTGGCTCATAGGACATGCACCGTTACGAATCACTCAATGGCTACCTCACACCTTGGCCAGAGGTGTGCTGTTAACCGTGGAATGAGCATATCATGTGCGTCAACGGGAATGAAGGAGGGCCTGGGAGACCCTTCCTCCCTTACATTACTCCCTTTGTTATTAAGTAACACATAATGTAACTCTTCCAAACGTTTCCGTTCATTTTTCTCAGCAACTGCTTCATCCCAGGCTGGAATTCCCTTTTATTGGCATCCAAGCATGACACACTGACATAAGGCTTTCCCCCCTCTGTGCATATTCGTCTTGGGTACAGGTCATATATATGCAGCCCTCATCCCCTGCCAGGTCTACCCACACTTCGTTGTACCATTCTAATTCATGGGGTTCTTTGATTGTGTGTAATAGAGAGTATCTACGTTTCCAGTGTTATATATATTTATATATATATATATATATATATATATATATATATATATATATATATGTCATTTTATATTTTGGTTCAGAGTCTTCTCATGTCTGAACCTTGGCCTCATGTGCTACCTGAACCACATTTGCTGTGTTGCCCATTGTCACCATCATCATTGCACTGTTAGGAATGGATTTTGCACAGCACCTAATTCCCACCTGGCACACGCAAAAAATGGGCAGAAAAAAGACAATGATAGGTATCAGCAGCTTCACAGCCATCCCGAGCCATGACGGGACCCACTCAAACAGATTGTCGAACCACGTGCTGGACTGCACTCCTCCTTCTTCCTTCCTTCTTTCTCTGAGTTTGTGCACTGCTGCTATTACGTGTGAAAAAGTTCCATTATCTGCATCGGCAGAAGGTACGAAAGTGCAAAATGCACTTCCGATTTTTTAGCAAACACCGCCGTGCATTGCTGTGAGGAGGTCCAAGACATAGCGGTTCTGCGTCGTCATCAGCCGCAGGGCTCTTAGTTCGACCTTAATGACATTGAATCCTTCTTCTGTGTCATTGGCCAGCTGGATGAGCTCCCACCGGACGATCTGCAACCATTTTGCGTTCGTCTGAGCTTGAATACTTGGTACGAGTGACGCGAAGAATGTCTCTACTGAGGTAAATAATTTAAACTTATCCGGTACATGCACCAAGAGTTCTGAGGATTCTGTGGGGATGTAATTTGATGCCCTCCGTTTTCGTGACGCTCTACTTTGCAGCTGCTGTTCCGGCAAGACCTCATACACAGGGGGTTCTTCGGTAGTTGACTAGGGTGCCTGGGACATCTTGGCTGACACCCTCTCCCCTTGGATGTGGCTTTCTGGTATTACCATCAGGGCCGAGTGCAGCGTTGCCAGTGCGCAGGTGCCCCTCCATGATGGCGGATGGTGCAAGTACGCTTCTTTGCCGCATACCCAGTAAGTGTCCATTAAAGCCGCTGTTCCTTTCTTCATGTCGGGCATGATGAGCTTTTTGTTGCAGCGCAGTTTCCCTTCAACATGGAAGAACAGTATGTATGGTATTTCAAGCTGTATTTTGATTGCCTTTTGGAGAGCTGTTACCCATGTTAGTTTGGCAATGTGCAGAGACCAGATTGGAGAGCATGTGTCTTTGATCCATTGGAGCTTTTCATCCGACAGTCCTCGCAAAACTTCTGCCTTACACATCACTTTCTCCTCCTGCCACCTGTTGTCGGCAAACATTGTCCCTTGGATCACAGAAAATGGCTCCTTGACGCAGATTACTCCTTGTGGCTTGTTGTAGCAAGTTTTTTTCATTTTGCAGCATTTGTAATAAAACAGTGTGCGCCTGATAGGTGCTTCTAATTCTACATAGTGCAAGGTGTATCAGACACTTGGCCTCAGCAATAGGCACCTCTTTGGGGGTTCCCGAGGCATGGGTAATCAAGGAGCGCACACAGCAGCTTTCATTAGTTGCTTGCATTGTCATTGTGCTCATATCTAAGTACCATTTGTTCAATTAATCTGGGTGGCGTGGGTCTTCCACTGAATCTAAACCCAGTCCATGGCATGCATCATACTTTTTCCGTACCACCCCCCCACCCCCTTTTCTGCTTCCTGCTCCCCCTTGGACCACTTTGGACTTCCAATAATGTTTGATATTGGATGGGGAATATTCCAGTTATTATCTTTGCACTCCTCCCACTACTCGGCTGCCCATATGTTTTGTCAGGTGCTGTGGTGGGGGTCTCTCTCTCATCATTCACATAATCACCACTTGAGGTAGGTCGTGTGGCTGTATAGACATCAACATGTGGCAACGTAAATGCATAGGGATTGGGATCATTCATATCATACACGTTGAATTCATGATCGGGATGGTCAGTTATCGAGTAGTAGGCCAGTGGGCCTCTGAGTTTTATTTTTGTGCAGGGCAGTAAGATTTATGGGAACATTGTGGGCCCATATTAATTTAAAACCATCCCACGCTAAGTGGGTGCCTTCTTGTATCATATTATCTCTCCCACCCCCCTTTTTATATCGGCAGCGATAAAAGATATGGCCCAGTAGAGTGTGGGACACAACAGCATTGTAAAAAATATTGCAGAAAAACACAGTCCACATTCATAAGTGTATGCTCTAGTACTGCTAACATTTCTCCCATTGCTATCTATTGTTGAGTCGCTGGCCTTGAGGGTCCTCATTTCAGCCATATTTGTACCTACATAGTGAGATACAATTGGGTTAAGTACATTCTAATTTCATTTATAGCATTTCAGTTTCCATTTATTTTTCTGTTTTCATATTTTTGCACTTCATTTATGCAGTATCATTTCTTTGTGACCATTTATGTTTAAGTTTCTGTTATTCCTTCCTCGATATGCTGTCCCCCCTCTGTTATTACACTTTCATGTGCCTTTTGCACGTCCGATAAATGGATCCAGCAATTCAGCTCTTTCCTCTTTACCGTAGTGGGTGTGCAATATATTACTTTGTATGGGCCATAAAATCGTGGAGCATTCCATTGAATTTTATGTCTGGCATTTTGTGCATTCTATCGTTAATTTTGCCACATGTTCCTGTAACCCTGGAATGAACCAATTTTCCAATATGTCTGCTGCTATGTGCTGTTTTGCAGTAGTGCAGCTGCTGGAATGCAATTTCTAATAATTCTATGGACATTACTACCTTTCCAGTACAGTTTTGCCACCAAAGGAGGTCGGTGGATGACTGTGTACACCCTATTTTTGTCCATAATTCTTGATCCTCAAGGGGGGAATGGGGGAGTGTTTTTGTAAATCAATTATCTGTGATATTGGCGTCGAATTGTACAAATCGCCTTTTTCTTCTTCCACATTTGCTTTTAGTATTAACTTTCCTTGTACGTCTTTTTGTAAATGGGCTGCTTCTTTGGCGGCGGCATCCGCTGCTGCGTTTCCCAAAGATATGACGACATTGTGATTTGTGTGGGCCTGGCATTTAACCAGGACCACCAATGTTGGTTCTGTTAATGCTTCTATTAGTTCTTTTAAAAGCTCTGCATGTTGTACTGGGGACCCATCTGCCCTTCTGAATCCTATCCTTCCCCACCTTGACAGTATCCCGTGTACTGTTGTATAGTTATGTAGGCTGAATCTGTATAGATCCTTACTGCACACCCTTTTGCAGTGTGTAAAGCCTCAATTAGTGCCACTAATTCTGCTGCCTGAGCCTAAAATTGCATGGGTAACCTCTTTCGCACTATTATTTCATACTCTCCATCCACACCATTGCTGCTCCTACGTGGTATTTGCCTGTTTCTGTGCAAACTAACGCTGACCCATCTAAAAAGTACACTTCCCCTTCTACTAGGGCATTTTCATTTGGTCTGGGCATGTCATCCTCTTTCCCTTGGTACGTGGCACAGTCATGGCTTTCCGTATCTTCTATTGTGCATGCTTCTTCAATAAATGTTGCTGGGTTTACTGTTTTGCACCGTACTATGTGTATGTTTGAAATTGACAAAATAATCTTGTATGCTGTGGCTCTGTGTTAGTGTGGATTTCGATCCTTCAAGAATGGCAAACAATGAATGTTAAACAAACGGTGTTACTGAACATCCCATTACAAGGGTGGCACTTTTTTCAATGGCGAATGCGGTGGCTGTGAGAGCCTGTTCGCACGCAAAGTGTCCTTGCATTATCATTACATCAAGTGTTCCACTGTAGTATACTAGAGGCTTATGTCCTAGCGACTTTCTGCATCAGTACTGCTGTCATGAGAACAGGAAGAACTCGTGATCATAAACAGGGGAGGCTAGGATTGGCGCCGTTGAAATTAATTCCTTAAGTGTGTCAAAGGCTGTGTTCATTTCTGGAGTCCATGCAAGTGTAGCACCTTCTCTTTGTGTGCTTGCAATAGGCGCCTCGTGTATGCTGCATAATCCAGTATCCATGCTCGGCAATATTTACATATGCTAAGGAATTTCTGCTTTCACGGTGTGGGGCTTACTAGCCGCGCGCACTGCAGTGGCTCTGTCTGGTAGTATTCTTTTGATATCAATTGTCCCAAGTACAGCACTTCTCCTAAGCAGTACTGTAATTTCTGTTTGTCTACTTTTGTACCCCTTGTGAGCCAATAAAGTGAGCAATATGATTCATTTCTGCACTCTTCCTCATTTTCTCCACAAATTAGATCATCCACGTACTGAATGATCGTGCTCTTTGTGTCAATGTTCCCAAGATCCTCATGTAGTATTCTGTTAAAAATGCTTAGGCTTTCACAATACCCCTGGGGCAACCGGCAATGTTCATATCTCTTCCCCCTCACCCCCAAGAAAAATGCTGTCAAATATTGTGTTTCTGGGTCCAGTGGTACAGAGAAAAATGTGTTTTTCAAGTGTACCACTGTGAAACATGTTGCTGACTTTGGGATTCTACACAAAATGGATGCAGGGTTTGGGACAAGTGGAAATTCCTTTTGTATGATGTCATTAAGGGACCTCCAGTCCTGTATCATCCTCCAAGCCCCACCCTTTGCTTTCTTAATAGGATAAATACAAGTATTACAGGGTGAATTTAATGGCACAATGATCCCTTGTTCTAGTAGGGCATGTATTTATCCCTTCCTCAGCCTCTCTTGACAGTGGGTACTGTTTTACTCGGGGCAATACCGCACCTGGTTTGAGCTTGATCTTGACAGGGGTTGCCTCATGCAGGAGTCCTAGTCATGGGGACCAGTAGTCCATAGTATTGATGGTACCTGTTGCATGTCTTCGTCAAAAAATGTCGGTGGTGCACTGACAATGGCCATGAGGGGATTTACTTGTCTGTGTTGAATCATTATCTCAAATGGTATGCAAATTTCCATTTATAATTTCTCCATCATTGTCACTGTACAGCTCCTCGTCTGATCGCTATATTGTGATCTATGCACAGCACTGTCTGCCACTCATACCCATGTGTGTCCATTCCCATTACCACTATTCGTCGTGTAGATACTTGCACACAATGCAGATCTGTGGACCTTATCGACCTGGGTGCCACCTCTGGAGCTGCCACAGAACGAAACACAAATTCTGACGGTACTTGCCACTTTTGGCGTGTTAGTTCAGGTACTACTCTTGCCAACGCTTGTATCCCCTTTACAAACATATCTGGGTCAATTGGCACTTCACGAACTGTTGATTCATTGGTCATTGTGTGTATCGGTAACATTTCTCTCGTGGCACATATCCCCGGTGTCGAGCATACTATTCCTCTCTCTGTAAAAGAATCATATTGAGCTTGCTTGAGAAGGTCCCTCCCCAGTACATTTATTGGTGAGTCTTCATAATACGCGCTGTCTTTCCCCCCCACTGTTAAGTCCAAATCTTGAGTGTATGGAACAGCGACCACCGCCCCAGAGAATCCCTGTGTCTCCAACTTCCGGTCCGAACAGAAATGGGCCTTCTTTTAGACATGACTTTTCCGCTCCCGAGTCCACCATAAAGATGAACTGCTTGTTTCCTATCTCCGCCCCACCAGTGGTTCCTTGTCTGGGTTTAGGGTCGTTGACAGGATCGGACACGGAAGTGCTCTCTGTGGGCTGGCCTATGCTGGATGTCTTGTGGTGGTTAAAAACATTGTCTCCCACCACTGCTACTCGTCCAAATGGCGCTGGTGTGCCATTTGCTGTGGTGACAAATGGGTTGCTGCGTGAAAGTACTATGTGATTCTGTTGTGGTAATCGTGGCTGTGTACCCTGCGGTGGCGCTCTTTGTTCGTGTGCATACCGGGGGTTTATTATCCGTTTATTTAATGGTCCAGTACGTTACTACCATGTCTAGCTCTGATTTATTAAATGACCCACCTTTTGGCCATATCTGGGGCATTCCCTCCCCTTTCATTCGCCACTGTTCATGGTACTTTTTAATTTTTTCACTATACACGGGTAGGCTCTGGCAAATATGCATGCATGGCGTTTCCGCCCCCATCGTATCCTCATTCTTAGCTGTGGGATGCATGTGGGAAGGACCACTTTTTTGACAACCTTCTGTTACAAGATGCTCTTCAAAAAGGAATCTTTTCAACAAGATATGATTTTTCTTAAACCTTTAAGCACTTTGTACCACCAAATTTAATTGTCATCAAAACAAAATAAAACAGGACGTTGCCCACTCGACGTATAACGCACAAATTGACATATACAACATTAACCATACAACTTTAAACAAAAACGTGATACATGAACATTAAAACACAAACCCTACCTTTCTGTTCTATCTTGCCCCTTACTTCACCAAGAATCTCCCTTTCCTGGTCCCTTCTGGACCTCGCTCTAGAGACCTTTTTTCCTTGGAAAGAAAAGAAAGCAAAAGTAATACTATTCCGAGTCTTCCCCTTATACAAGACACCTACTTTGTTTTTTCACCATTTTTAACCTATTGTACTAGTCGATAGATAGCACTATGCAGCGCCGCCTTCTACCCCCTTGCAGAGCTAGGTTCCTGTACCTCTGTTCACCTTATCACCTCTTTATAAAATCCTAAATGGCCATATAAAATCCTAAATGGCCATATGCAAAGAAGAGCAGTAAAGAAAAGACCCCCGCTTCTACCCGCACCAGATGTCCCCAGAACACCTCAATCTGACACCTTTCCCATTTCGGCCACCTTCTTTTAGAATGTCTCGCAATCGATACTCGCGTGTCCGTATTGATCAGAGAGCCTCCGGACCTGGTATATCAAGGCGCCGCCCCACACTCAATAGCCAAACCTGGCTCCGGCGAGCGGGTATTTGCAAAGCCGGGACCCGACCTTCTTTCCTAGTGTGTGCACTTCTAAAGGGTAGCAGTTGCCGTAGGTGGGCAACCCTGATGGGGTGCCCTGGATCTCTCCACTGTGGCCGGGGGACGTCTCGTACCAAGACCGCTATTGCATTGGGATCACCAAATGAAAACTGGCACTCCCCACTCATGCAATGAAATAACCAAATGAGACACCATTGGACACACCCCAGTAGGGAATGAGACTAGGACCAATTGCGAGTGATTAAAAGAGAGGTCTTTATATAAAGTTAAAATGAGGCACGCAGAGGACTCTTTTACTCTGAGAGCGCTCTGCCCAAAATACACATTATATTGCAAAAACAGGTCATTGACATGTGCTGTAGGGGATACAATAAGTATTGCTCACTGGTTGGAGAAGACAAGACATTACATATCATATAATCATGCTGCTCCAGGATTGGTGAACGCTGAACTTGTAACTTCTTGGGGCACATGGGTCAGCTGGGCTCATCAGGGAGGGATGCAGGGTCAGGCGATGTCCGTGCAGTTATATTTCTTTCTAAACTAACACTTCACACTAATCTTAGTCGTGCAAGATTTATCTAACAACATATTTCAAAATACATTGGTTAAGTGTCTCTTGGATCAAACGAGGGTGTTTTACTCTGTTAGTACATGAAGAATATACGGCCTCGTGGTATTACCTATATGGGTGTGAACTGGGGTGGTACTTGAGCAGGGGTCTTGCAACTGTTACATCAAAGGAATATGAGGTTAAGTGGTTTGAGGCTTATAATTCTCAAAGGGGGGGTTTGTCAGTGCGGAGGCAGGTTTGTGGAGACGGATGGATTTTCCATGCCCAGGCTCTAGCCCGGTCACACACAGGGCAGTGATCTCGGAGGAAGAAGAGCGATACAGTATTAGCTTGCAACAATTCACGCCCGAGCTTCCATGAGAACAGAACAGCTGCGGAGTCGGCAGAGGGGAGGAAGTGGGGGGGCTGGCAGGCTGGCTGTGCGCGGAGAGTGAAGGGGAGAGGTGCAGGCCTGCGTTCAGGGTGTTTGTGCGGCCTAGTATAAAATGGGGTCTGTAGTTTATACAAAATGGAGTCGCTGGCTCATAGGCCATGCACTGTTATGTATCACTCAATGGCTACCTCACACCTTGGTCAGAGGTGCGCTGTTAACCGTGGAATGAGCGTATCATGTGCGTCATCAGGCATGAAGGGGGGCCTGGGAGACCCTTCCTCCCTTACAGTATTCCACAGCTTCTGTCCTTCTAGCCAGGCGATTTCTCCCTTTCAGCCAAGGTCACATAACAATTGAAGCTTGTTTTCGGCGTGTATGCATGGTAGGTTTTGTTTTTGTGAAAGAATGCCACAACATACCGGACAAAACACAGCATCATCCCACAAAGTGACCTTCACTCCATGGAGCGATGACCACAGCTGACCCAGGTGGCATTCGAAAAACCCATGAAAAATAAACAAATTGTTGGCTGGCATCCACCAATGCAGCGCGATCTTGAATACTCTCTTATTCATCACTAGTGTGGGGTTATGAACCTATATGTGATTTCATTCACAACGCTGTGGCCTTTCCATGGGCAAAATCATTCATTCTGGAGTCGCAACGTTAACGAAGAGCAGCCACCTTTTGATGATTATTATTTAATTTTGGAATAAAGTTAACCTTGTTAAACCCTCCTAGCTATCTCTTTGCTTATTTCCCGAGAGGTTTGTATTCATTATGTTGTGAGCATAACAGGGGACAGCCGTTCACACTATCTGTCCCACCTGAGGCAGTCCTGTCTACGTTCAAGTGAGACAGGCTACATTGCTTGTCCATACCAAGTTAGTTGTATTCATGGTCCAACTAGGCCTTGTGACGTGGTGTGGTGTGTGTGGTGTGTGTGGTGTGTGTTGTGTGTTGTGTGTGTTGTGTGTGTTGTGTGTGTGTAGGGTAAGCGTCGACGGGGGTTCTGAGTCGTTCACTGAATTTCAAATGCGGTCCTGAGAAGTCTGTAGCCTTGTGCTCAACATTGCAGTAGTGCGCGAAGGCAAACAATCACGAGAGTCAAGCAAAACTCATATCTTCTTGAGAATCCCGTAGCAAGTCAGGAAGGGCCCTCAGGCGATGAAGAATTGGTTCCCACTATTCCCTTACGGGATGCCCTTGGCGGCAGATCAGTTTTCGAAAACTGCAGGTGAGTGCAGGCCAACACAGCCAACATCGAATTCCTACGGTAGACTCTATCCGCTATGCTGTGAATCTCAGCAAGAAATCAGTCTATAATAGGCATGGTATAAAACTATTAATTGCATTCTATATAACTGTCATTCTAGGAGAGTTATTCCCTGGGGTGTAGTATTAAATGCCAGTTGCTTTTCGGTTCACCGAGTAGGGAAAGCCATGACTTCAAATTAGGTTTGCTCATGGTAGGTAAAACTGATACTACAAGGCACTGAAAGCCTGTTGTAACCTAAGATTCCCTTTGTGTCTGTCCAAAACGGACCACGATATCAAATGATGGTATGGCAGTCATAACGCACATATGCACAAGTGCTTCAAGGCGCGACGAGGCAAGTGAGGGGAGACAGAGGGAAGACGGAGACGAAGCTCTTAGTAGGGCATAAGGAGAGAGCACAGAGACCATATTTAGAGGCCATAGGTGTGGCGAGAGAACTACAAAGAGGATGTCAGTGTTGGTTTGCCTGAAGGAAGCACTGGTGTAGGTATCAATGATAGGGAGGCCTAGGTTGGAGACCAGGATGTCCTTCTTAAACCTCTTCCTACCAGATTCAGTGAGGAGAGCAGGGTAGTCGATAGAGAAATAGTTAAAAAAGATAGGAGAGACATAGAGCACCATAGAGTTGGTAGGGACAGGGAAAGAAGAGGAATGGTGTTGGAGGGGTGTCACAATATCTTGTGTGGGCTAATGACAACTCACTGTTGTTTGTTTTCTCATGAGTCTTTATTCTTATATTCTATTTAGCAGTTTGTGCGCTGACGTGTGTATTCTGAAATTGGCTGGAGCTGGAGGCTCAACTTCCTCCCTCTCCGACCTTACTTTTCTCTTCTGGGAAGAGAGTTGCTCCTGAGTTTACTTGGAACGGTGAGGTGAGTAATGGTCCATTTTCAGTCTCTCAAGGGGTTTCAGCAATGTAAGAATAACAAAGAATTCTAGAACCGTTAAGGGAAGACCAGGTAAGAAGGTAGGTCTCACCGTATGCTGGAGACAGGATTTCCCCTATATGCGTATGTCCTCCTCTGTTTAAGTAACTTCTGAGAGAAATCGGGCAATTATTCAACCCAGGTTGCAAGAAAATAAATCAGTAATATTCATGCATTTCCCTTGAAATAAACTCTACAATGGCCTCTTGGCCGGTTCTCTCAGCTGTGTCTGTTTACTACCAGCCTATGTGAATGTCAGCCTCTTCGACACAGCTCCATGTGCAAGCGTGTCAGTTTTTCCCAACTTCGCTCCGTGTTAAATTTCAATAGCCTGCACGCTTTATAGCCAGATGAGCTTTCATGTCAATTACAGTTTGCTCTGCCTGAGCGGAAGTACACTCCGTGACCGAGTGGGCCTGCGTTAATCCGGCAGCTGCAGCGTTATGGCCTGCTGCTTCAATCATGTCAATTTCCCTCCGGCTGAACTTGTAGCTTGACGCTCGATGTTCGCTTCGCTCAGTCGGCTCGCAGCGTATAAATCAATGGATGTTTTTTCTTCAGACTGCTGGCTCTGAACCTGATCCTCTTCTTACACAATCCTGGTCTCCTGTGACAACTCAAACAACAAAACTCTCGTCCGCTTCTCTCTGCCGGCGTCGCTGCCCAACACAGTAGCTTTTCTTCCCCAGCCTAATGTGACTGACGGGAATTAGCTGTTTTTCCTCACTCAGAACACTTCGCTCGACAGGGCTTCAGTACGCCCATTCAAAGGTCCCTTCCTCCTCCTCACACACCATCTGTAACGAACACAAAACCTTTAAAGGAAAGCCCCTTCGCATTTTCCCTGCTCACTGGTTTTCGCTGTAGCACTCTTCCATCAATCCCCAGGGACCCTCCTCCTGCAGCTATCCACGCACCCCTTCCCTACCGTGATGTCCTGTGTTGGTGCCTTTTCTCTCGGGGCTTTCTTTCTCCGGGTTAACCCCTTCACAAGAGGGCTGGGAAAAACACAAGGGAAGGGCACAGGGAGGGGCGCATGCAAAGCAAAGCAAAACGCTAGGTCACACTGTATGGCAACCTAGCAACAACAGACACTTATTGCTAAACAGTTGACAGAGGATACATCGCAAAATGACATTTTGGACGCTATGGTGAGCTATGTAGAGCTATGGAGAACCCAAAACACACACATCGCCATGGTGTTTGCAACAAAATAATACACTGCTAAAGCACCACATTCTGGGCTAAAGCACAACATTCTGGAAGTTATGGGGCTGACACAGGTCAGGCGAATGATCATTGCTATGATAATCTAAAGCACCATAGGCTTTCAATGCCAGTTCCAAGCACTGCATATATGGTTTGGGTCTAGAAGAGGGTTTGACAGACAGCAAGCCTCAGTGTACCATTGACTGATGGCAAATATCCATTTGCCCATCAGTATTTCAGCAACCCAAATGGGCAGTGCAGCATAGATGTGCTAGGGCAAATATATTTCCAAATATATCACCAATATCAACCACAGACATGTCATATCGATTGAGGAACAGTAATATCAATGAAGGGAAGGTTAAAGATATATACATTTATGAATCCTACCCCAAATTTAAAACCATACGTTTTAATACTTTTTATAGCATTGAAATTGAGTGTAATATCATTCAATTGGTGATGTACAATGTACAAACATTGGGGAACTTATTGAAAGTGTTATTGTAAGCAGACTAAGAAGACGGCTACTAATTACTTTAATCTTGAACTCAACTTTTCTACAAGTTCCTCTTTTGGTGGATATGGATCACTTGCAATGTTATGTGGCACTGTGTGTCCTAGGAACAAATTCAGGATTGATTCTATGGGTATGCATGGCCAACACATTCAATGTCAAATCTTACACAAATTCGAATTCCATTTCCTGGTATGTTGGCTTGGTCACCCATTGTTTGCTTTAACAAAGCATCCCAAAGTTTCCAGCAGTTTTCGCTTGTTCCCACTCAACGTTCTCTTTGTGCGCAAGTACAACTAGTCTTGTTCTGGTCTCCATACCGTCTATGCCGTAACGCAACCTTTTGGGCCTGTACTTTAGGCACATATTGTGGAACACCTCCAAATCTCTGGTATGACAGAATTCTGACAGTCCCTTCAGGTCTCTTGAAAGCGTTTTATTGTGCACAATCTTCACAAGAGCTTTGTGTGGAGGTGAACATGGCACCAACCGCTTCTTGCGTTCCTGCTCCTTCGATAAATGTCCATGTGCACATCCGTGAAAATGTTGGTTTTCTGTCCTTGACAGTACGTTGGAACAATGGAGCATCAATGAACGCTATTTTTCAAGTAGAATTTCCACAGACCCATCACAAGTTTTGGTGCTCCACCAAAGATGGTGGCTGATAGACTGACGCCACTTAAATATTTTCCAAACCCTTTTTTTCTACCAGCAGCTGTAATTCTTTTATTGACTGATTAGGCAACGTGCCATACATCGAATTGATGACGAATATGTGGAAACTGCTCTCTCATGGCCGTGGCTATCTAAACTTGTCTGTCGGTGGCTAGCGGGTCTATTTGCATTCCCCTCGATTGAAGATGTTTGACGGATTTGATGAAACCATGTTTCTCCATGGCCACAGAAGATGTACATTTGGATACCAGCACATTCTCTGAACTCACAATTTATTTACTTTCCATGTCTTGAAAGTGGTATGTGCAGTACTTAGCTGAAACTCCTTGGATGTCACACTGTCCGTCGCCAGCTAGCCAGAAACGTTTGCCAGAGAATGTGCTTTCGATTGACATCTGTTCAATTTTCCATGCTTGACTAATACAGGGAGTAAGAATTCTCTTTGATATTTGTAATACTGGGTTTTAGCAAGGAATTAAAATCCCACAAATTGGCAGGAATTGGAAATCTTACCGAATGTAGACCCGCTGAAAAGAAAAGCTGCAGAACATAGATTTCCAGCTGGCACTTTGCCCATCATCGGTTGAGCGGACCATGAAAATGTATTATGGAGGTGGATACAGCTGGCTTGGATTCTCAGGTTAGTGCCTTGTGATACACGAGACACATTCACCAATGGCTCCCACATATGATTCCCCCCGCACCCCCTCCCCCCAAATGTATGTATGGACATATTTCAGCATCTGTACAATCTCTAGCATGCAGCTGTCGAATACAATGGGCCTCATTCCGAGTAACCATCCTTACCGGCATGGAGCAAATACCATGTCCGTGTAGTCAAGAGCCCGCTAATAGAGGGCCATTATGAGTATGTGTGCACAAGCTTTGCGCCATGCCGGTAATGACATTACCGCCATGCCGTTAAAGTCCTAAAAATGGCCCTTAGCGGCATCATGTAAAGTGCTGACAGCACTACCGGCATAAATCAAAACGGCATTAGCGGTGACCGCTAATAACGGTCACCATAAATAAGCAGAACCGGAAGTAGCGTCATCGCACAGGAACGGGAAAGAGCACTGCGGCCATCTTTAAAAACACAATCCATTGCCATCCTCAGTACCCAGGACCTGGAGTATATTGCTGTGCACCTACATCCACCCACAACAACTATATAATGACCAAGGCAGTGAAAAAAAAGGCACATCCCGCCAGCGCAAGGAGCACTTTAACGAAGACAAGCTCACCATGTTGGCTGAGACCCTGGCTGAGAATGCCGTATTTGCTCACAGCCTCAAGAGTGAGGCAGTCATCAAGAAGAAGGAAATCTGGGCACTAGTTGTAGGAAGAGTCAGCGCGGTAGGTCACACCCCCCGCACAACTAAGGATGTCTGCAAGAGGTGGGATGACCTGCGCCTGCGAGTCAGGAACATCCTGTCCGTAAACAGGAGCCAGGCCATGGCAACTGGCGGAGGAGCAAGCTCGCCGATAAAGCTGTCTCGGTGGGAGGAGTTATGTGCAAGCACGATTGGCATAAAGGCCATTGAAGGCGTGGGTGACATGAGTGTGGCGCCACCTCTTCGGCGGAAAGAGGTGAGTGTCCTAAGAAAACACTGCAATGCTGAATCTGATAGTCCACCAATATGTCTGTCTAAAGAGGCAAGCCATGCCCCAATACACACACATTCCCAGCCTAGTTGTCGTCCGCAGCACAAACACATGCAGATGCCTGCAGCAAGGCAATGCCATACCTGACACACACCACACTAAGATGTAAATGGCATAAGTCACACTGCATGCAGGCCACAACAGATATGCATGTCACATAGCATACGTCCGCCCCAACATGAGTGACCCCGACGGATGCCTGCATTACCCACCCATATAGCAAGCAACGTAATCATCCAAACTGCACTGCCCATCCCCCTCTATTGTGTAGATGAGCAATTATACAAATGTATGCATGATGCTTCTCAAACCATCACTCATGCAGTCCCTCTCTTCGGCACCCATAGGCTCAGATCCTGACAGCGAGGCCGGGACTCACCCCCACAGCCGACTACACCCCGGAAGAGGGCCAGGGATGAAGGCAACAGGCCTTCCACCTCCAAAGCCCCACAAAAGCCACGGCAGGCACCGAAGAACAAACCACCTCCGGATGCCACGGCAATGGTGCCGCCAAGGCCCAACAACACTGTACCCACAACTCCTGTGACACCGGGATAGGAGACAGTTGAAGTGGCACTCTCTGCAGAGAACAGCTCTGTCGGGGAGGCGGCAGCTACAGCACCCCTGACTGATGTTGTCGTGCAGGGACCGGTGTGTGTCCGTGGAGGACGACTCCTCCGACCTGCCTGCCACACCAAGTCCGGCACCATCCCCCCAGCTCACATCTGTCGACACCGACCACGGCACCACCCCAGAGCAGTCTGGGGGGGGGGGGGGGGGGAGTACATCCACGGGAGCATGAGTCCCATAGAGGACCCAATTGCAATTAAGCATGACACACAAGCACCCTCCACCTCCACTGTGTACCGGCAGGGATGCAGCAGGCAGGGCAAGGTTCGCGGCGGCATTGGCGCTAACTGCCCTAATGAGACAGTTTGTCACAGACAGTGCCCAAGCAAGGAAGGAGTGACGCGAGAACACCGCCTCCCTGGGGAAGATCATCGCGGATAGCACCAGTAGATTGTGCGAGGAGGTGTCTGCCTTGCGGCATGTCGTCAGCCTCATTGCAGACTCAATGGAGGCTGAGCGTCCGGCCCCCAGAATGGAGCAGGCGGCCACCCCATCTTCCTCAAGCTCCACGCAAACCAGCCCACTACGCAGGTCAGCGCGCACCCTGCACCACCCAGACATGCCGCTACCAGGTGCAGGGAGTGGGAGGATGTAGACTGGCCAGCCTGATGAAGGCTATAGACAATTGCTTGGACACCATGTGTGGGGGAGTTGTGGGAGGAGGGAGATGGGGGGGGAAGAGGGTGTGTGTGGGGAAGTTGTGGGTGAGGGTGTGTGGGGGAGTTGTGGGGGGAGGGGTGTGTGTCTGGTGTAGGGTTAGTGCACTTTCATCTTTATTGGACAGTTAAATACACCTGTTGTGTGGAAAAAATATTTTGAGTGGACATTGCGCATGTCATTTATTCATATACAGTGCATAGTGTACATGTACTCCCACACCCAGTGCCCTCTGACTAACTCTCATGTCAGCCTCTGCATCCATGTGTGTTAGAAATATTGTGCAATCACTGACTGACGTACAGCACGTCCCTCCTGTGCATCGGCACCGCGAGGATGTGCAGCCACATCTTCATCATCACCAGGTGGTAGCAGTTCAACGTCAGGGGGCAGGGGCACGTTCCTTCGGATACACATGTTGTGCAGCATGACACATGCCATGATGGCACCTTATCATGCCTGTAGAGGAGTGCCCCACCCGACTGGCTAAGGCAGCAAAACCGTGTCTTCAACAGGCCAAAGGTCTGCTCAATGACCACACTGGTACGGGTATGGGAACGATTGTAGTCCTCCTCGTGCCTGTTCTGTGGGTTTAGGACAGGGATGAGGAGCCACGGCTTCAAGGGATAGCTACTGTCACCTGCATGGGAGGCAATAAAAGGTATGTCAGTCGATTAATGATGGACAGCTGTACTAGTCACACATGCCTGCAGATTATCGTTGGTCACATGCACATGTCCCTGCTCTTTTTAATTTTTTTAATTTATTTTTTAAACAATTTTTATTCTTTTAAACAAGCAACACTCCAAACATTACAACCATTTCGGACGTACATTTTCAATATGAAATCATTACATTATTCGCTGTTCTCTTCCGTCGTCCCGCTCCCCCCACAAACCTTGAGCCGTTCTGTGCCATCTACCTGAGAATCTTCAGGTATCTCAATTATCATTATCTCATCCTGGTCTTCCGTATCATGATTAACCTGGTGGGGGTTCGCCATCAAGGTCACCAGTTGCCTCCAGGCTATCAGGGGGCCTACCTCCTCCTCCCCTCCTCTAGTGACTGCTTCGAACCAGACCACTGTTTCTGCTTTTGCCCATTTTAGGAGGTCTTTCCACCACATCTCCACTCTACGTCTGTGGGCCGCTTTCCAGCACTTTGCTATTCTGCGCTTAGCCAAAATATATGCCAAATCTTTCATTTTGCTAATATGTTTTAGGGTACGTGGCCTAGGGAAGCTCCCCAGCATGCATGCCCAAGCTGACGCCACGTCAAGCACCACCCCCCGGCTGGCCATTTTCGTCTTCAGTTCTACCCAGAATCTCTTCACCTCTGGGCAAGCCCAGAACATATGCAACAGCCCCGCCTCCTCTCCGCACATGGGGCATTTCTGTATAGCTGAGCCACCAAACCTGGTTATGTACATGTCCCTGGTTGTATGCACACCATTTTAATGCCCTCATTGTGTCCTGTGCCATGGACTTATGGTGTGGGTTGCATCTCTAAGATGATGCAGTGTGCACTGCCTTGATGTTGCTCATGCATTGTGGACGCATACAGCTGTGTTTGTGTCAAATTTGTGATGTGTTGTGTTCTGTAAGATTTACTGACTGGCAGAGTTGGCAGTAGGCTCTGCAATATTAGGCATTAAGCGCTCATTTTTCCCATGGTGACATGCTGCACTCCTGTGGTTGTGGCGGCCCTGTGACAGACAGTGGATTCCCTTGGTGGTTTTGTTCAATGCACTCCCATGGATGCTTGTCCAGTGTGGTGATATGCTGGAGACAGCAACATAGTGCATATTCACTGGATGTTGCTGGATGGTGTTACGGAGGGTGAGGTCCGCTGATGAGTGGTGCATGTGTTGTGGGAGGTGGGGTGGTTTACTTTTTGGCATGTTGTGATAGGTGTCCACCTTACTTCATTCCTATGGGATTTGGCTGTCATGTTCTGTTTGGGATGCTTTGGGGCACAGTGTTTAGTGATGTGCACATTGTGCTGCCACATCAACAATGACACCATGGTGGTGTGTGCATCTCTCCCCTCCCCATTTCACTGCCATGTGCCTGTCATGCGACTTACCAAGCAGCCACGCACGTCGTCCTGCATGTCGCTCCATGTAGCGTGGAGTTCCGCAGGACCATTTGAGTCATGAGTTTATCCGGGAAACAGGGCACAACAATGTGTGATTATCTTGCTGGTGTCACATACCATCTGCACATTGATGGAGTGATATTGCTTGCGGTTGCGATACACCACCTCCATGGCATGCGGAACCACCAACTCCACGTGGGTGCAGTCGAGGGCACCTATACAATTTGGCATGCATGGAAGCCAACTTTTGTGTCAGAAATCTCCTGGGGAGTCCATGGTAGGGATATGTAGTCCTTCTGTGCTTGAGGAGGGCATCTAGCACTTGGTTCAGCATGGTAGAAAATAAGGGTTGTGATATGCCATGCATGTGCCCCACTGTGTGGTGCTGGTAGGTGCCAGTGGCAAGGAAGTGGAGCACCAACACTACCTTCAGTAGAGGGGGATGGCGGTGCGTATTTCAATGAGGCTGACAATGTCGTGTATCATGTCCACGATGGTGGTGATGGTGTCCCGGTCCAGACGGTACAGGGTTTGGATATGCTCAGGGGTTGGGTTGAATGGACTGGCTCTGATGCGAGGGATAGGGGGCTGCCTGCTTGGTACCACTGGCTGCACTGGTTGGGCATGCTGGGCCTGTCTCAACCTCCTTCTCCTGCGTCTCCTCTGTGGTTGTTGCTGCTGATGCTGATGCTGCTGCAGCAATGCAAGCATGTCCTCCATCCCCAGTATTGCTACTACTAGTGGAATCCTTTGGATGTGGTGTGTGGGTGTGCTCCTTTTGTGCTGGCCCAGACTCCATTGCCTCCACCTGTGCTGATTGTGTGCACCTGTGGCGGTTGGGAACACTGCACATAGCATTTTACGGTTGGTTCACGATGCCGGTATTATCGGCATGCCTTTATCCCCTATTAGCGCCTTCTGGATGCCGGTATTTGCATGTCTGCCTGACTTGTGATGTCCTCCCATTAGTGGCATGCTGGTATTGGTGGCATGATGGGCCGCATGCCCGCGCCCTTGCCTCTATAACGGTGCCTCTAATACTGGGGTCTTGGGTCGGAATAGCCCGGAGCGGTATGCGATGCCGGTAATCCTTTACCAGCAAAGTTTTTCCATTCCCTCCAAACTCATAATGACCCCCAATGTATTTTTGCTCCTTTAATAGCCAATTGTCCAGCATGAATGTGGTTTGTGACTCTAATGTGGTGGACAGATCGCCCATACTAGGCAAACTGAAGTAGAGATCTTTAGCAAGTTCCTCTGTCAATTTGAAACTTTAGTGTCTGTTAGTTCAGGTTGTGTGATATTTGCACACAAATTGGAGAAACAGTTAAAATCGAATGTTTCTTGGGTGGATTTCTTTTTTTTTTTTTGCGGATGTAGACTCTGTGAAGGGGTCTGCGAGGAATTGCAATTCTTCTTCATTGTATTCAGTTTCATCTTATCGAGTTGTCACATGGTAGCAATGGTCCATGGACACTTTGCATGGTTCGCCGATCACATTCCATTCAGTTTCCGGCCATTAGGCATAAGCATCACGAGTCTGCTTATTGACTGGACTATGCTGCGCCTCAAATATTAGTTGCTCCATTGTGAAATCTCTTTGGCAAGCAACATCTTTGGTTTCATTTTGTTGTCTGTGTCTTTATACTTCTCTTCATTCTGGGCCTCTAAGAGATGTTTAAAAAACATGGTCAATGCATAGCACACAAACAGCACATACCACTTAAAAATAAATAAATAAATATATGAATAAAACACCAGTCTAAATACTTCTACAAAACAAACTTTTGTTCGTTACCCTTGTTTTCTTAATTTTCTTTGAAATAGTGGGACTCTCTTCAGGTGCATGTGCCTCCTTCTAATTCAACAGCTTGTGTACGTTCCTTGAATCGAATATTCATTAAAAAAAAGTCTATCATACTGGAAAATAAAATCTTCCTTCGCACAGAGCACTTACACACACAGCCTCGAATACAGTGTATGTTATTTAGTCATAATATACCTTTCTGATTTCACCTGATAACCTTCCGAGATGTCACATGCGCTTGATCAAAGATCACTGTTACAAACATAATGACTGTAATTTTGCTCAAATTTTTTAAAAATGTATTCTACATTATGGAGGAAGTGTAATATTCAAACCAAAATCAGAAAAGGTTTGAAACCGTGCACAGTCACATGCATTTCACTCTCTAATAAATGATTTGGTAGGATTTACTTTCATTGTTGCACAGGAACTGTAAGTACGCATAGCTCATACTCTGGACTGGTTGCAATGGAGGAAGTGATTGTAGTCGAAGTTCCAGCATCCCCCTGTAATACAGTACTTGTTTCAGTACAGATGAAAACAGCAAAATGGAACGGAGACAAACAGATGCAGACGATGGTACATATAGAGAGAAACCCATACATGCCACTTAGTGTTACTAACCGATAGCACACACACATTTTCATTTTATTTCGAATTGCATGCATAACTCCTTCTCGTAAAGGACAAGTGCAATAAAATTACTTGATGGGCGAGTGAACTTGATGTTGACTCTGGAAAAGAAATTCATGCAGAATTTTGCTGCGTCATTTTCCGTCCATTGTCATAAAGTGGTATAAGGGGAAAAATTAAAGTTCTATTCGATATGAGGGCAGATCCAACGCTCGAGAATATCACTTTGTGCATGTCGGTAGGACTCACCATTGGGACACTGGACGTGTTGTGGGGCAGAATTCCCCTCCATCACCCAGCTGCACTTCAGCAGTTACATGGCTCCTTTTGAGCACCATTGCCTCGATCGAAACTGCATTTTGCAGCTACAAAATGGTGGCTGCACTGTTTTGCCAAGAACCTATTGGGCAAGATGGTAAAGGGAGCACACCGAGAAAGGCTGCCAGTTTGTTTTGTCATGTGCACCAAGAAGTGCACCAAAGAAGAGCATTGAAAAGCAGCGCTGCTTTGCTGCTTGCTCAAAATTTCCCATTGAAAAAGGAAATATTTGGCATTGATGCTCTTTTTCATCAGTTCAACATTACACCGCTTTTATCAGTGAGACACAGCTATGCCCATTGTGCTCTAGCAAAAGAAAGCATTCTCACTGAGTGACAGGGTGTGTCAGGCAAGATCTGGGAAATCACCAGAAACTTTAATCTCAGCCGTACGTAGAAACGCTTGACTTTTAGGCTACAAAATGTCAAAAATAAACTCTTCAAAAGAAACCCTAGCTTTCTGTGCATATGTCAATTTCAGTGGACCTGTGCCTTGGACAGATTGCAGCCCTAGTCAGTTTCTCTTGCACAGCAAACGATGTTTGGAATCCAGATGGAAGTGAGAACCGAATTTGAAAGGGGCATCCCAGCAGAATTCACCACATGTAAAAATGGGCTTTTGCAAAAAAAGTGTAATGTTGAATAAGGCCCTGTCCTTGCCTAGAAATGTAAGGGGGGTTGGGTTAAAAATCTGTCATGTTTTATTTCAACAGCCTTGCCTTTTGGGCTGAGGAAAACTAAATAAATAATTTAAAAAATGTATTGGCTGGACTGGGGAACCAGCCAAACAGGTTTCCTGCTTGGCTTCAAAGGACATTTGTGTGCTGGCAACAGGAGTGGCCTTTCCCACGCCCCCCCCCCCCCAAAAGGAGCCACAATGGACTTCTGGGACACCTATGTTTTACTTTTTGCTCCTTGAAGCCCTGAATGGACCAAGGGGGAAAATTTCAGACTTCTGTCTGGGCACCAGCTTGACTCAATAGATTCTGGGACACCTACGTGTTACTTTTGGAAGTAACACCTCCCCTCAACTTCAACTGGGGGGCTTCAAAGCAATCTCCAGAACAGCCTTGTAAGCTATGCCCTTATTTGGAATGCAATGCTGGCCATCTGGCTCAAGACTATTTTATTAATAAAACTTTATCTCCGTAATTGGACAACACAGTAATGCGATGTTCAGATGCAATTTTGTTGGCTTTAAATTAAGACGTGGTAGCCTTCCCTGGCATATTGAGGACAGAAATGGCAGAGAATTTGATACTCTGAGGAAAGCTTATATGGTACCACTTTTGAAATTCAATACTAACATGCCTTATGATAATATGTACACATGTATAAAGTGATAGAATTTTAGGTAAAATATTTCTCACTGAGAATGACGAAAAATGATTAGACGGACGAGAAGTTCTACAAACTTAGAAGTTGGACTGGCATGCTCTGTGTGAAATATGTAATCTGCCTATGTAATTTGCAAAAGTGCCACAATTGTAAAAAGGAGCAATTTTATGTCAAAATTGTTTTTTTTTGGCAAAAATGACTATTGGATGACTTTGTACCTCCATAAAACACAACCACAGAAACCGAGTCCCCTCCTGGAGGAGGTGACCAACATAGTCTGACCTATCCGGGTCTTAGGGGTAGGTCTAGCTTAGTTCTGCCTAAAAATAAATCCTGTGAGGTCACCCGCTTTATAATAAGGGGAAGCTCACAGAGACAGGGTCTCGTCTAAATTTTACAGCGGCTGCGTATCCAGATATTCCACAGTCACTCTGCAAGCTTCCAGATTCTACTGCCAGGCCAGAGCGTAGCTGACCCTATCCAGGCAGGACTATTGATCCTTAAAAACCCCCAAAAAAATCCCAATATCTAGGGGGAAAAGCTGCGGTACCCTTTTGGGAGTATCCTGTGACCAGACCGGCTTTTTGCACCACTACCTGCATGCCAGCTGTACCCTTGCTATCCAGTGACCAGACAGGCCCAGCTGTTTGGTTTTAGGAGAGTCCGCCATTGCCATGGTGTAAGTCCAGAAACTCGGTTGACTGTCCCAAATACCAAACTCAAGTGCGGATTGTGAGCATTTCTCCCATCCCATAGCAACACATAGCCTACCCCATCTTGATCCTTCCTATCCATATCCTGGTAACTTGTCTAAAACTGTCCGAATTCTCTGTGCCTCTTGTCCTTGATCTCCAGGCGTTGGCGCCATTCTTCCATTCATTTCTGTGTTGTATAAATCCTTAGTCATCTTTTGAATAATTTTATTAATTTCCACATAAAGAGTGAAGGGGTTAAGACGGCCGCTTAACCTGTTTCATGTGCAGCGCTATCTTCTTGATAATCTAGTTTAAGTGAATCTGTCCTTTTCTTTTTCTCTTAACTGCTTTATTCCCAAAACCGAATCTCCATCCGCATTGAAAATCTCATCCAGTTATTCAGCTAGTCACTATTTCACTTCTATATTATTCGTGTGATATGCATCTACCACCCAGCCTAAAAACCGCATTCCAATTCTGTCTATTTCACCAGTTTAAAAAAAAAAGTTTTGACATTTAAAACTGCAAAGTGTAAAATGCAACTTTTCAACGTTTGATTTTCACTGCACTGTGTTCTTACTTTCAAGTTGCTTTTTGAACTGTAAGCACTTTGTTGATACCTTGCCTTGTAGTTGCTAGTGATATTACATCCCTGATACTGTGGTAAATTATTTTCTTCATTTATTCAACCGCACGTTTACATTATTTACCAATTCCGAGTGTCATTTTATGCAATTGCAAAGGGTTTTCAATTCTGCCTCCCATTTTGTGAGGGAAGGTCCGATTTCAATTCTGTTTGCTGCCTAATATCCCTGACTCCTTGCTGCTCCTTTCTATTCAGAATTCGATTAATTGGGGTTTGAGAGAGCATTGCAGGGGGAAATCTTAACTCTGATGCCATCTACCCAAACCGCAAAATTGCTCCTATTCATTTGTGATTTGGATATGTTCTAGTAGAAGGTGAAACTAAGTGTATTTCATCATTTATTCTGTAATTATCACCCCATTGGTGATTTCTGCCCAATATAAAATTGTGTGGGATTTTCTTTGAATTTAAAATAAATATTGTATTACCCCCCCCCACCGGCCTGGTTCATGGGTCATTGTGACCCGGGGTATTTGTAAAAGGGGGTGTGAGACGGGTTGTGTGCCGGCTCAATCTGAATTCGTAGAAAAAGTATTTTAATTGAGCGGTCCATCCTAGGCTAAGGGCAAAGAGTCCTGGTCTGGTGTGACACCCGATTGGAATCCTTTATAGTGTCAGTGGTTTCGTCACTTGTGAGGGTCTGTGCTTCCATCACTGTGCTGTACGGGGAAAAAAAGGGACATGTCAAGCAACCAATACCGAAAACATTACGTGATTTTTAAAAGGAACTATGGCATTGTTTTATAATGGCCATAATTGCTTGATTCATTAAGAGGCTCAAGAATGCGGGGACCGATGTACTATAGTGAAACGTATAGTAAAAATTCTATACAATCTGGTTGCTTTGGCAACTTTAATAAGATAGTTTTGAAGTAACTGTATACAGAAAGCTCAAATCCGTTCATGAAGTTACCATTTCAGTATCGTACCAGATTTAGATCGAGAGATCATATAGATGGTACTTATTTATGCGGTCCATCGTCCTACATAACAAAGACCGCTAATTCATCATGTAGGACTCGCCAGAGGAAGCGTGTGCATACGTTCAGTTGGAATTGCATTTTGGAAGCAATTTACAAAGAATTGTGGGTCAACGCTTTTTTGTGTACTTGGATTGTTCGTATGTTTCGATGGGAAAGTGCTGGCTGCACATGCGGAATCGATTGGCCCTTACGTCCTTCAAGACATCCTGGGCTTTACTTTTAATCTCGTCCACCGGAAAAACACAATATTTAACTCATTTTATTATTAAATCGATATCCTTCGGGAATGTATGCAGGACCATGCACAGACTTTTTACATTGCTCACAGAAGGGCAACAGAGAACCATACAAGCAGGCATTCTTGATAAGTAGGTAAGATCTGTATAAAAATGCATATAAATAATTTTTGTTTGTTTTTATTTATTTATAAAGCGCTCCGGACCCGGCAGTAAAAGGGCGCTAGTACAGGTTACAAGGCACAATACATGGTTATTAACAGTGATACTCTATAGCAGGGGTTATATACAGAATATACAGACCGTGGCAATAAAAACATCCAGTAATGACATAAATGAGGCATGTACAGTATATACAAATTGTAGCAATGTCTGGCTTAATGTTGACTTTTCGTCAGTAGCCATACAATGGCAAGTTTCCTGAAGGACTGGAAGGATTTGGCCGTTCAGAGGCAGGGAGTTCCAGAGTAGGGAGGCGAGGACAGTGAAGCTCGAGCCTCCGGCTCTTTTAAAAGTAAATATGGGCACCGTGAGACATAAGGTGTTGGAGGATCTAGTAGTTCTAATGGACTGCTTCATGGTGAATTTGTTGGTGAGGTGGGGGGGCTAGGTGGTTGAGGGCTTTGTAGGTGAGGCAGAGAGTTTTTAGGTCAATTTTTTGTTGAATGGTAATCCATTTGCATGTGATTCTGGTAGCAGAGATATGCTCTTGCCTAGGAATGTTTAGTGCTACTCGTAGCACATTATTTTGAAGGGCTTGGAGTTTACTAATTATAGCTTGGTTGGCACCTAGGTAGAGGCTGTTGCAGTAGTCTAACTTGGACTGTATGAGAGCTCTAGCTAGCGTAAGGCAGCTATTGGTGGAGAGAAATGGTCTGCAAACTTGAATTAGTTTTCCTGTATAAGCGGTGGCTGAGGCGGTCGAGTTGACTTGCTTGTTGAGGTTGGTATTGGCATCAAGATAGAAGCCAAGTGTTTTCACATTTTTGGCGACAGGGATGGTGTTGCCATCGATGATGATTGTGGAGTAGTTGGGGCTCAATTTTTGTAAGTTCGGTGAACCAACAATGAGCAATTCAGTCTTCTTGTCATTCAGGCAGAGGCCATGTGTGGCCATCCATGCCTGAATGACGGAGAAGATTTCATTGATCCTGGTAACATCAGTATTGTAATTGCCGGAGATAGTGAGGAGTATCTTGGTGTCATCCGCGTAGTTTGTATAGGTGATACCCAGACGATCCAATTTATCAAAGAGAGGCTTTGTAAAGATATTATATAGGGTGGGGGAGACGCATGAGCCCTGTGGGACACCACAGGTAATGGGGATAGGGTCTGCTGCTGCCACAGGGGAAACGACCCTCATGGTTCTGTTGGCCAAGAAGGACTGCATCCACGTGACAGCAGAGGGGGGAGAAATGGGCGGCAGAAGAGATGTGGTTACAAAGTATTTTATGGTCGACCAAGTCGAAGGCTGCTGAAAGGTCTAGGAGGAGTAGGATAGCAGCCTTACCCTTAGCTTTAATGTTGTCAATCTGACTTTTGAGATCAACAAGGGCGGTTTCTGTTCCATGTTGAGGTCGAAAGCCAGACTGACACAATCCAAGTAATTGGTTGGACTCTAAGTGATTCTGGATTTGCAAGTAAGCAACTCTGTCCAGGATTTTTAGCAGGACGGGAACGGTGGTGATGGGCCTGTAATTGGTAGGAATGGCTGGGTCCAGGGTCTGTTTTTTTTTTAGAAGAGGGAGGACCCATGACTGTTTCAAATTATTAGGTACTGAATTGGTAGAGAATGAAACGTTTTATGGGGAGAGGTCACTTGCTGCATCTTTTATAATCTGTGCGGGGCAGCAGTCCCCTCTGCAGTTTGACGGTTTGAGAGAAGTTATCATTTTTTGTACTTCTAGTGCAGTTACCTTTTTGAAGGTGAAGCCAAGGTTGGTATTGGAAGTAGTGGGTAAACTGGGGGTGGGGGGTTACTATTGAAAAGTTGTAGTCTTTTGTTTTCAATTTTAGTTTGCAGGCCGGTGATTTTATTCGCAAGGGCATTTTGGATGCTTGTGCACCATAGTTGGTCCTTCACGAACATGTCCTTCGGTGGATTAGGGTTTTCTAGCTCCTTCAAGATAGTGAATAGTAGTTTAGCACTGGAGCTAGCATTATTTATTCTTACATTGTAAGCTTCCTTTTTGGTACGGATTATTTCTTTTTTATAGAGGGAGGAAGCATTCGTGAGATTGATTGTGTTCCTCAGAAGGATATCAACCAATTTTCCAAAGGGTTTCCATTTTAGTTTTCTTATTTCTTAGTATTTTAAGTTCTGGTGTGTACCAGGAGTTAAGATGGGCTCTAGGTTTACCTTTACATAGTTTTAGGAGGGCAATGATGTCAATAGCTTTAGTCATGGCGTCATTGTAGGTGTCTGCTAGTAGGTTAAGGTCCAAAGTGTCGGGGACCGTGTTTAGGGTAGGTAGAACCAGTGGGATGAGGGCTTCTACAGTAATGTTACGCTTATTTGTAGTCAGACATGCTGGTGCAGGGGGGCACTGAATGTGGTTCGGGTTGTTAGTGCAAATGTCAAATAATAGTAGGAGATGATCGGTCCATGTAAGTGGTTGGGGGGTCCTTGCAGACGATGTTATAGTTATGGGCAGCGAGCCAGTCTAAGGTTCTGCCTTTCTGATGCGTGGGTAGGGTGATAAGTTGAGTGTAGTTGTGTTCGCCGAGGGCATTGGCAAGGGAAGATGCAGGGGTGTCGTGAGGATCATTGTATCCCAGGTTAAAGTCACCTAGGATAATGTTTGTGAGAGAGGTTTAGATTTCTCTGCTATGAGGGAGGTTGTATCTTCCTCAAAGGTACCTGTGGGTCCAGGGGGTCTGTATATTAGTTCCAGGGTGATGGTAGTCTTAGGGGTAGTTTGTATTTTAATGGACAGGTGTTCGCATGAATTTAGTAGGGGGGAGGTAACAGATCTAATATCAAGCAAGGATTTGAATATGAGAGCTACACCTTCTCCGCGAGCATTAGGTCTGTCAGCCATGAGGATGGAGTAGTTATCTGGAATCGCAAGGGTTAGATGAAAACAAAATACTGTGTGCATGTGGTTGATGTAATTATAGTACAGCACTCTATGCAATATTTGTTTTAGTCAAAGAAGGAAAACCTGTGTAACCTTGTCGAATGAACACAGCAATAACTGTCTTACAGAAATGATTGGTATACCGCAAATCGTAACGTGTTACTCGTCCGTTGAACGTACTTTTTACTGCTCCGTGCCACTGGTAGAGCAGGCAATGCGAATTGGGGTACTGAGAGTACTGATGCAGCAGCAGGGCACAAGGACATTTAGTATGCTTTTGGAACGAAGCGTATGAAAGGGGCATTCGATCAGCAGGTTCACATTCCGAGATGGAATTACCTGCACCATTTTATTGATCAAAAAAGCCAGGGATCCTACAGCCTTGCCAGATAGTAATTCCTCTCAGCTTGTCTTACTTGAACAGGTGCATTTTGAAAGGATGCTGTACATGGGGAGAAGCTCATCACTTTGCTTAATCAGAACGCAGATGGAGAGCCTCCTACTCTCTGTCGGACAGACTCTTGTTCACACTGAGTTCCAAAGCTTATCATCAAGCAATTTGCCTGGCTAAAACTAAATACTACACTAGTCAAGTGGAAGGGGCACTAAACAAACCAAAATAACTTTTCTTGTTGGTGCGCTCCCTGTCCACTAGTAGTGATTCTAGGAACGTTCTCATTGCGTCGCAACCAATGTGTGATGCCTTAGCTGACGACTTTATTGGCAAAGTCAGCAATATATGAGCATCCGTTCCCGGGCTGCCATAGATTGACCAACAGTCCACTACTGTCAACAGCACAGAAATGGGTACATCTTTCCGGTATTTACGCCAACAATGATCATTAGGCCCACGAGGGGCCTCAAATCCGCTTCGCCATCTGATGCGATGCCTCTAGCTATTTTGCAGGGGATCATTGATCACGTTGCTCCTTGCATATGTGCAGCTGTCAATCGATCTTGTTCGACTGGTCACATACCAGCTGACCTTAAGCAATCTCGGGTTATACCACTGCTTAAACTCTTTTGACCCAGCAATCCTGGCCAATTTCCGTCTGATCTCACTGCTTCCTTTTCTGATGAAACTTCTGGAATCCCCAATCTCTTCACTTCTCACAGGGTTCATAGAGAAGTCACATTTCTTAGACCCGTTTATTCCACCCAGGCCAGGGCACGGAAAGTGTACTTGTTTACGTTATAGACGACCTGACCAGATTAGTCCAGCAGAGGGGGCACGGGGGGGGGGCTCTGATTCTGTTAGACCCCTCAGCAGCGTTCAATATGGTGGATCATCCCACTCTGCTGCTCTGCCTCGCACAGGCCGGCCTCTCTGGTCAGGTGCTGACCTGGTTTTCATCATTTTTGACAGATGGGTCCGAGTATCTTCTTTGGGATCTTTTCTTTCCTGTGCGCGTAAACCATCTTGTGGCGTCTCGCCAGGCTCTTCCCTGTCGCCCACACTTTTTATATCTACATTCGGCCTCTTTTGTTCCTCATCCATTCGCACGGCTTCCGGTCATACTCCTATGCTGATGACACCCAAATCATCAACATCCGGCTGGATTTGGCCAAGCCGGACACAGCATCTCAGCTACGTGTGTCTCTGGTGGTGGTGAGCAACTGGGGACAAAACAGAGGTTCTGGTGATGGGTCCTTCTACCTCCCTTGCAGGGTCTCCTTTACTCATTCTCTTCCCCTTCATTGCTCTGGTCTTCTGCCTCTGGCCCTCTGAGCTTGGCTCCTGCCCTACACCTGTTCCGGGAGTTAGGAACCTGGGGTTCCTATTAACCGAGTCTGTCTGCCACGGCTCAAGTTAGCTAGATATCAAATCTGGCTACTTCCATCTCAGAGTATTGAAGAAGGTCCTGCCCTTCCTTCTGGTGAACCTCCGCCCTTTGGTGGCGTCCTCTCTAGTATTGGGCCACCTCGACTATTGCAACTCGTTGTTTCTAGCCCAGCCAGCTTATATCATCCATCGGCTCCAGAATTCAGCATCTCGTGCAGCCACTAACACTGCTTATTTATGGGATGCATATACTGGCTACCGATTCAGAAGCAGATTATGATTATATCCCCCTGTATTGTCCAGTGTGCCTTTTATGGTGTGGGATGGAATTTCTCCAGGAGTAGTTTAACACTACCTGCCGGGCTGCTCTCTGAAAAAGCCTGACTGTTGATCATTTGTTCGGTTTCGCTGAGCCCCGAAGGGTGGCCGCTCCTTCTCGGTTGCAGTGGCTAAGCTGCGGAAACGCCTTACCCTTTCTGCTTCGGGCTACTCCTGACCATGTTAGTTTTCTCTGTCTGCTAAAAATGTACTTGTTTAAGTCCTCTTGCCCCTGATGCCCTTCAGTGCCATGATGCTTCTTGCGAAAGAGCGCTTTATAAAATCCATTAAAATAACACTTATTCATGTTTTTTGTTTATAAATGCTCTGCATAGCCTTGCCTTCCAGAAGCCATGGGGCTAGTGCGGCACGCTGGTCTTGCAGGCGGCCGACCGGAGTGGCACCTTACATTCATTGTATTCTTCTCTTTTAACGAGGCAACACATATGGACTTTAACTGACTCTGAGCCTGAGATGCGCATCCTGTGACAACTAACGGAGGAATTTTTCAACCACGAATCACAGTTGCTCCACATTATTTAAGACTTCACCTGTGTTATATATATATATATATATATATATATATATATATATATATATATATATATACATACATACACACACCTAGGCACTCCAAAACTACTATTGTGTTGATTTGGCACAGTATAATAGTGTATTAACATAACACCTTTTAACATTGGTTATAATTGACATGTTTACATGTATATTCGCATGAACAAAAGTAGATGTGGACCATTTTGGTTTTCATTGTTGCATTCCCAACAGTGACCTCAGAGCCTGTAAAGAGAAATAGGAGCAAATTTGACATTTTATTGTGCTACATTTTTTGCAAAAAGGGGTCCTATTCATAAAAATGGGACTGTCCGTGTTGACAACCATGAAAAACCGAAATGGCCATCTCCCCTAGAATTTGTCTGAAACATGGAGTATGCAAGAGGAGAACTAACACTCTTGGCAGGTCAAGCTAAACAATCTTTTTTTGACCAAAGGGAACAGAATGAAGTACCATAGAAGACCCCTTTTTAGTTTTCCCATCCCACCCGCTTGACCGTCTAACCACTCTCTTCTCTAAGAGCTGTGTTGCTCCTTGCTTCCGCCCTCCTGGCTACCCCTAAAAAGGAGACTGTTCCACTACATATGTTGTTACACTTCTACCACTTTTACAATCCCATCCCAAATCACCATTTGAACTTGCATTACCATATTCCATGCCCAATAGCTAGCCTGGGGGATCTTTGCGCTCTAATTGAAGTGTGGGAGCAACTCGGTAACGGATGTGAAGAGCTGGACTTCAGGTAAGTGGTTTATTTAAGTGACCCCCGCACAACGTCCTCTACATCTCTCCCTCTCATCTGATCTTCACTCTGTCATGCCCCTGGGTTCCATTAGTGGCATCCCAGCAAGCTGAGGCATGTCACCCAGCTAATTAAAATGTGCACACCATCCTCCTCTCTGTAGATGCGAAAGGGATCAGGGTCAGGGAGATTAAATTCAGAAAGAAAGAAGATAAGTGAGAAAGTGGTGATGCGAAGGACAGGGAAATGGAAGGCAAGGCAGTAAGCCTCCAACAAAACAGTAAACTGTGGGGGGTAGGGGGAATGTGCATGCTCTGCTCCCTAAGGGAGACTTTTGGGTTTATCCTATTTTTTTCCATCATGTGTTGAATCAAGTCAGACTAGTCTGTTGAGACACTCGACCTTTCCATTTGTTAGGGGGTGATAAACTGAGGAATGGTGCCTTATGTCCCCTTTTCACTCTGCTTGCCTGTTTCTCTTCATATGAAATGTGGTCCATTGTCCCTAAATAACCCTCTTGTCTGAACACTGTTTCAAGAAATTCTACGACAGATCCCACAGTGACCGTGTCCTCAATGACCGCTTCTGTCCATTTAGAAATACGGTTGATCATTGTTATGAGGAATTCTTTTCCCTTGCCTATCCCTTCATAGAGGCCCATTCTGTTATAGGGATGATTTTGATAGGGGGTGTGTGTACTCTTGTTATAGTTGGGACACGGCCAGCAATTCCTGACCATTCGCTCTATTTACATGTCCATGATCAGCCACCAATAACTCCACCTCACCTTATGTTTGGTTCCTGTGATATCAGGGTGCCATGGTGTCCCATTGCAAATATTCTATCTCTAAAACGTGTGGGCGAAAATGACAGTTACTCCACTAAACAACCTCCCTTCAAGTAGAGGCCTTTTCCCTGTCCACCGTCGTCTGGTCTTCTCTTACCCATTCCAGTATCTTTTATCCACTCCTTGGAAATGGCATCCACTTCTGGTGTCTTTACTGCTGATCTTATGACTTCTGCTGGATCAGCTGCTTTTCTTCCCAGTGGGGGGGGGGCAAACCAGACAAGTCTCCTATGCAATTGTCTCCTTGGGACTTGTTCAATAGTGTACTCCAACTCCTATATCTCATTTTGAGTGTTGCTGATCTCTGTAACCTTGGACCTACCCTGCCTTTACTGTTGATTCTTCCACCAAAGGTTTGTGTGATTGCCTTCTGACCCCCATATATACCTGCAGTGTTCAGCCCCCTAACAGCAGGCTAATAACTTCCTCTCAATGACTGAACTCCTTGATTCTGTGTAAGTCACAGCTCTTGGAGGTGTCGTAAATGTTTTCTTGTGCCCTCCCTCCCCACCTTTTGGTACAGCACTAGCCTCCGACCTTTTGATGCTAGCCGACTCCAAAATTAAGGCAAAGTGATTAACTACATTTCTCCCCAGAATCGGTGCTTAGAAAATGGCCTCCCACATCCTGGCATTCCCCACACTACTTGAATTATATCCCTCTCCTCCTTTGTTTTAGGAGATGGGGGAAGGGGGGGAGGGATTGTATAACATTTGGGAATAAACCTACTGCAAAATTCAACTAGCCCTTAGATGTTTTTTAACTCTTCTTTGTTTTCGGCAATAGGTGGTTTTTGTACCGCTTTCAGTATCCCTCTTTTTGGTCTGTGTCCATGCCTTCCCATCATATGTACCAAATAGCCTACCTCCTCATCCCTGAATCTGCATTTGCACAAATTCTGTGGACAGTCCTTTTATCCCTTAACTACTTCAGCACATTCCTGAATCTGTGGTGTTTGTTCCACTTATCGGGATGTTGTTTTGGTATACTAGAACCCCAGAGTATTGATGTGCATTGCCCGTTGCAACACAGCAATAGCTGTGATGAGACCAAACGGCATCCTGCAGCATCGAAAGGTCCCAAACAGTGTTTTGAAAGACATCAAGGTTTTGCTTCCTATGGTATCTTATTGTATGCTGTTGAGACATCCAAGTGGTAGACTTGTCCGAAAGTTGAGGATTCCTGATATGCTAGGTATTGGAAATCGATCTTCTATAATGTCTTGGTTCGTGTCTCTCAAACGGCTGCACATCCAGATCTTTCTGTTAGCATGGATTGAGGTGGCTTGTAAACCTAACATTTCCATTGTTTCTATTGGGTCAATGATGCTCTGCTCCACCAATTGTTTGAGTTCATTCTTTGCTTTTGCATCTGTGTGCTTCTGTTTGAGCTGATTAGCGACCAGCACGAGTGCTGCGATGCAGTGCCAAACTGGTTTGAGAATGCAAGTACCAGTTTGAGGTACGATGACAGTGCCAAACGCAGCACTGGGGTTCCTGTTTGGTTCAAATGCGTCACACTTGGTTGACTCTGGCTGAAGAAGTTAAGAAGAGTTTAACGTTTGTGATGAATCTGGCCAATTCATCCCTTCTTCCCATATGGGAGCCACCCCGTTTGAGGCTAGGGAGGTGAGCCTGCTCCGCAAGACCCTCCTTAGGGGTTTGGGCAAGAGGGACCTCCAATGGGAGTGTCTCCCCTCTTGGGGGGAGGGGGAGGACTTCTAGTCGGAGAAGGGTCTCCCAGATCAGTCTATAGTGTCTGCCTGTATTGGAATTGAAAAGCCTGTTATTACTTCTGTTTTAAAACCATCAAACCGGATCTCCCTTCAGCTCCACAGTCGAAGAGCCTCAACAAAACATTTTATTATTTTTTTTTTTTTTTGGTGACCGCTTTTGGTTTCACCGAATAGTGACATTGCCTCTCACTCCTTGACTGCAACACGCATAAATCCTCCTTCCACCCTGTTGGCTTCAGGCAATGTTGGAGGTCATCTCTGCGCCACAGCCAATGAAGGACACGCCCCATTTGTCTGTGATAACGTACTTAAGCACAGGAGGAACTGTGATCGAAGAGGACTCTCCTTGGCAGGGAGGAGAGTGAACCTACGCAGACATGAACCGCTACAGAAGAGACGTCCCGGAGAGGCGGGCCATGCTAGATTGCAGACCCAGCGTTAGTGTGGAAAGCGAGCCTTAATGCTAGACGCAAGGCTGGCTTAGCACTCGACCGAGAAGTCGGGTTCGAAGGCAAAGGCGGAAACCGGGAAGCACCAGTCTACTCTTGTTGGGTAAGACCCAAAAAATCAATATCAAAATGAGTCCATAAAGTGCACGGGAGCAAGAATAAGTATTACATGCAACCGTGGCTGGGAACAATCAAAACATTCACTGAACAATACAAAATGGTGTTGTTTTATAGTATAGAGTGACATCCCAAAACATAGTTTTTACAATATTTTGAAAATACAGTTCACTGATTGCTCAATCGGGATTGGTCTATAGGGGAATCTATACAATACCTAGCCCTATTATCCTATCCCTCGTGACCGTTCTGCTAGCTACCTCTTAACAATGACTTAATGGTGTTGCCATTTTAGTTTTCTCAGACTTATGATTGGCTAATTAACATTTTATTATTCTTTGTATAATCCTTTGCGTTCAATTGTTGGAGCTCCTTTGGCCTTTTTGGGTTGAGCCGGTCCTGTCAATGTTGACCAATAAAGTTGTCAGGTGTGAACAGAAAAAATTATATTCTTTGCAACTTGTTCTTATGATAATTAAACATTGGCACCATCTTACTGTTCTCGTCCTTCAAGCTGCGTCAACCGGCAGCATACTATTACAACTTCTGGGTTGGTAACATGTAACTTCTCTTCTTCCTGTCCAATGGTTTATGTGCATATGACCTCATGTGACGTGATCCTAGCCACTTTGCTCTTGGACCGTGCACCTGACTGGATTGAGTTTTACCTCTGTACGGAAATGTGGTCTGGGGGCTAAAACCAGTCCTGTAATTCATTGTCCTAATCGATGTACAACCTTTATTGTGTACTGCGGGTTGCCTTAAAAACTCACCAATACAATTACAAAAGTAATCCAAAAAGGAGTGTACACAGGGCAAGAAGTAAGGCAATTTTATTCAGGGCCCCAGGCACAGCTGCGAAAGCAAAATTCACACAGAACGTGGAACAGAACATGAAAAGATCTGTCAAAAAAACACCTATAAGTCAAAGGCTTTTACAATCGTCTAAACTAACATCAAAACACACTGCCGCATTTGATCCATCCTTTGAGCGAAGATCATTGGAGTAAACACGTCATTCCCCTGTATCAGGACATACATTTGCCTGCAATGATGGAGTCCTGTATATCTTACCACACCACCCTAGAGCCCCACTGTGATGTCACAGTCCATCCCACAATTCCCACATCATGAACCCAAGGTATTGAAACATTTGGGATGATCAGCAGATATATATTCATCTGCCGCCGAACATCTACCATCTGGTGCCCATGAGAACACTACCGATCATGACCCTGTCTGAGCCTTGTATTGTTTTAATGTTGCATTTTAAGAACACTTCAAACTGCTTCCCAGGCTGAGTTGTACTAGGGGACAATTTGAAACCGCCATGGCACACTCTGAAACTGCCTGCAGACCAGTTTCATAACTAATATGCCGAATTGTTAAATGTTATGTTCGCTGCCTTTCCCCTGCACCCGTGAGGTCGGCTCCATGACGCCGAAAGTTGTTGATTCATTCCCACTCGTATGCTCCTGGGACTGTGTACTTTTGCAATGTGTTTTCAGCCTCTGTGGCTGCTAAGGAAATAAAAACTTGCAAGTTCATTTATACTAAAGCGGTATCCTTTGAGGCCTGTTTACAGCACCTGGATCTAATGTTAATCCCTGCATGCTTACTTGTAACCTATCTTTATTGTTGATATGCATCTACTTAATAATTCAATTGTTTAGGGAATTCTCAAGTTTAACAACTAAAATTATTTAACCGCCAGCGAGTCCCCCTCCCCTTTTAGTGCGTTATTCCCACAACTGTTATGTGCGCGCCTCTTTTTCGTGCAGAGTTTACATTTCCACCACAATTGCATCTTCTGTGTTAAGCTGTGGCCTTTTGAATCTTCCTTTGTCCAATATACTGAGATCTCCCTGGGCTGAGAGCTTACGTTAGTGTGTGTGTCTGTCTGTCTGTCTGTCTGTCTGTCTGTCTGTCTGTCTGTCTGTCTGTCTGTCTGTCTGTCCCCCCCCACTCCTGGTCAGATATTTTCTACAGGGCCGATGTACTTCTTCTGTTTGATGAGACTGCCCTGTGCATGTAGACTTGTTCTCACCAAGGATGTGCCCTTGTGTCTGTTAGTTTTAAGAACTTGGGCAGAACCTTTATTAGTTATATGCTTCACTTGCTGAATGTGTGGGACCGAATTGTGCATTCATATTCGTAGCCAATCTCTGTGACATTGTACCGCTTCCCCTCATGGAACCTGCTTCTGGTAGCAACATCTAATTAAGCCGTTCCCTTGTCTTGTTCCTGGGAAAGAGTTTTACCTCGTACTTCTAACCAATCGCTGATCGACTTTACACCGTGCTCCAGGCTGCTGGCTTTGTCAGCGCATTCCCTACAAGTTGATTTGAAACTCACTGCCTTTTTGCTATGTAAAACAATCTATGATATTTTGAGGCCAGCTATTCAAATGGCCCATGCATTGCCTTCAATGTTGAGGCCTACTAGGTTTTTGGTACCTAATGAAGCGTTAATGTATACATTTTATATTGTGTGTTACATTCCATCTATCGGGGTTCTTGTATTGCACCACTAACCCAAAGGCCTCAGGGCGCACATTCTATACTCCCTAGTGTTTCTACTCCACACTCATAACGACCTGAAGTGTTTCTCGTTTCTTCTAGTCTGCTGACTTGTGTGTATGTATTCGGTGAGGGCTAACCTCTTATTCTGTTGTTGCCATTCCTTCCATTCCTTTGTGTGTGTGTGTGTGTGTATATGTGTATATGTATATATATATATATATATATATATATATATATATTATTAGTGAAAAAACTTTTTTTAAAAGGGACGTTATGGTTAAGTTGCGCTACTAAAAACCTATCAAATTCAGTAAAAAAAACTTTGTTAAACGGACGTTATGGTTCAAAGTAACACCGAAAAACCCCTGAAATTCAGCAGTTATGGTAAGATAAGCAACCATAACACGCGCCACTGTGCACTGCTAACACTTACACCCAGGACATCAAAGATGACATCACAAAACACGTCGCATGTCCGCAGACATCACCCAAGCCGCTTGGCCAATCTGGGCACTGTCTGCGGAGCGAACCGGGAAGTCCGTCCGCGGAGCGAACTAAGATATCACTAACTTTTTTGCCTTACATTTTGGTCATTTTAAAAACAACTACTGGACGGATTTACACCAAATGTGCAAAGGCACACTTTCGGGACCAAGCCCCCGCTCCTGCCGCAAATTTGTTGTAAATCCGTCCAGCGGTTTGGGCTGTAGGCGGGCGCAAAGTTTTTTTTTTTTCCCATTATGTCTATGGGGAAAAAACAAAAGTTTTGGGACCCCCCTATAAGTTTCCCCCCCCCTGGACCGAACCTCTCCAAACTTTGGTGAGGATTCGTCCAGAGGGAGCAAAGTTATAAGCCACCCAAAAAATGCTCTTCCTATGGAAACGCCAACTGAACCATAAGTACATGGACGCTACTGCATCCATGTAATATATATATATTTCTGTGTATATGTTTTGCTGACTGCTATCTTTGTCACAAAGGGAACTATCCCTACTGTTATGTCGTGTACGTTGCCAGGATCCGTTTATCGTTGCTTTATGTAACAATTGCTTACTGTATTGCCCATCATGCTCCCTGTCTCTTTGGCCTTCTCACTTGCACCTATGTATGTGTGCCAAGTTGACTTGACGTATAATTGGCGGTTAATAGTGTCTCCGTCTTTCTGTGCATGTAAACTCAAAATGTGTGTGTCTCTGTTCTTTATTTATCTCTTAGTGAAGGGATATGGTGCGAATGTTAGGTTGGTCTGCTTGCGACCTGGCCTTTGGCCTTTGATGTGTTTTCTGACTCATGCTTTATGGGGTTTTCTTAGTTTATATTCGTCTCACATGTGGGATGTAAGATGTTGATCCCAACATTTCCCCCACACCTGTCTTTTGTTCCTTCCGGAACTAATCCCCCATGAACTTTTCGTCTCTTAACTCTTCTTCTTGTGCCCAACCTTACTAAATCTTTTGGCACCCATATCTTGCTGACCTTTCTCAAATTCTCTCCACCCTTTGCATAATCCCAGGGGCTGCACCCTAAAAAACTGCAATGACCATCTCCTGTGGGATCTATGTAACACTCTAGGTAATTTTCAGGGTCTGGGGGTGGCGCCCAAAGCGATTCTGGTGGGCCTATGAATGGTTTATGGGTACCATCTTGCGTATGGGTTTTATCACTATTTTGTCTGTTTGTGTGTTCTCATGTTTTCAAGGAGAAGTGGCCTCTTCTATCTTTACTGAAAGTCATTTTATATCGTCTCCACGGGACGCACACCAGGCTCTTATGATTTAATAGATGCTCCAAATCAGGATTAAGAAGATCAAATTTGGCAATATGATCCGGCAAGTGTTTGTCAACAAGTTTGACATCCATGAAAATATTTAATCCCCCTTCATCTTCCATTTCAACCTTTTAAATGATGCAAGGTGAGGGATCCATTGTCTTGGTCGTTTGGGGGCATAGAAGTGCAACAGGAACTGCCATTGTTCTTACACGCCCATTGTTCCATGGCTCTGAACAGTTAGAGGACCATTCGATTCTGAAGTGCCATTATGCGGAGCACCCTCAGTTCTTCCCTTACAGCATTGAATCTGTGCTCAGTTGGTTTTTGCCAGCTGGAGTAGGTTCCAGCGCACGATTTGCAACTACTTCACATTTGTGGCTGCTTGTATTCCAGTGGCTAGAAACGAGGCGAAGAAAGTCTGTCTTCGTAAATATACAATATTGAGCCTGAACGTCTTCTAGGGCTTTGTCTACTTCTTTGCTGTAATTTGATCTCTTCCTGTGATTTAATGTCTGTGAGTCATTCTCTCTTTGCACTGCTGAGGGCACAGTAGGGGACTGGGGTTTCTTCTTGGTGAATCAACAAATGTTCTTCAGGAATTACAAGTACTGAGGCGTGCAGGTTCAGGCGGGAAAACAATCCATTCCAGGATGATGGAAGAAGGTGTTGGGTTCACATTGCCAGAAAAGGTCCATTATTGCAGCTGTGCAGTCTTGTAGTGCTGACATGGTTATGGTTCGGTTGCATGCTTTCTTCTGCCCCACAAGCACATTTACTTTGCCTCCTGAAACCGAATCAAGATCGAGGGAGTATCTGGGCTTTTAATGGTTGCTCATATTGTTGCAAATTGTTTATTCTCACATGATGCCCACACTTCTCGACACTTTCCATCTAAACTTTTTATGACTTCTTCCTCGTACTCGGTCACTCCCTCCGCTGTGGATACTGCTTGCCCCTTTACCCATTGCTTATTTCAGTATGTTGCTCCTTCGATGCACATCTGGGTTTGATTGCACATTTGTTGTAGTCTTGTCCCTTTTATCCTTCACACTTACTTCTATCTGTTGAAGTCTTATTCGAACTGTGTCGCTGGAACTGCTCTTGTAACTTGCAGAGTACTAAAAATGCCAAATGCTGTGATTCTAACACTGGTATCCCTCAGGGAATTAACAGTCTGGGGGTTCCACCTGCACATGGGATAAGTCTGCACACAAAACATTAATTATTTTACTGAACTCTGCTGATTGCTTTCATGGTATGATGCCATACATTACTTCCTTCTGAATGATGCTGCTCTATTATTTTAGCATTTATATTTTCTTCCCTTTGTATACTCTTGTGTGGTCACAAGGTTACCCCTTATTTCCCTCACATTGGTTATTTCGGTTCCATTCCTATTCCTACCTTCTACAGTCATTAGTTTCATCGTAGGATAGGAGAGAAGAAGAGGGGAAAAGCAAACAACAAATCTCTTTTGAACAGATGTTTCATTTTACTTGTTCCTATTTTTCGAGTCTCTGAGTTGACCTCTCAACCTTTATTTGCCCAAATGGACATACTCTCCTGAAATATGATCTCATAGTTTTTTTTTACTCACCTTTGGCTGATGCTGGTGATCCCAGCGTCGTCTTCTCGTTGGAGTTCTGTTGTCGTGCTGATGTCTTTTCTGTCGCCGAAATGTGGATCCACGCCTTTCAATACTTTGGATACTTCAATTTTACTGCAGTGGGAGTAGCCTGGACTATTTCATAGGGTCCCACAAACTTGGGCTGGTGCCATTTGCGTTTATCCTATTGGGTGTAAACCTTGTCGCCTGGGCGTAGCTTGGTTTGCGGTGTTGTTTCAGTGTGACTTGAGTTTGTTGAGGCTTGTTGCTGTCTTTAAAATGACCTGATGAGACAACTTTTTTACACATGTCATGTAAACATTGAATTCTGGACCAATAATATCTGCGCTCCTGTGAGCGTCTGTCAATGTTCGTATTGGAGTGACTGGTGTGTGTCTGCCTCCCTGTCACCACCTCCTGCAGTGTTAAAAAAAACAAATGAACAGCGTCAAGGAACGCGAAACACACACTTCTGTTATAAATTCACAAATTTATACAATAGTTACTGCTTGTGTGATCATTTTTATTTATATATCGCACCGTAATATGTATCTTCAGAAGGAGTATTGTAGGAAAACCCAATTTGTACAAGAAACAATCAATAAATGGTGCAAATAGTGCTCACCAAAGGTGAATACCTTGGATAGACATTCAAACGAAACGTACATACCCTGACACCATGTAAGGAACACATGAGTAATACACAACCAGAATAGTACACAGTGCTTCAATGCACAATAGTAAAACAGTGTGTGGATTTGGACACTGGGACGTAAAGGTCATATGGTCAACACAACTGTGTTTCGGCCTTAAAAGGCTGGATTTGTAGCCATTCTTGTGTAGGCCTTCTTCAGGACGAAGTAGTGAGTGGTGGGAGTATCCTGTGAGTTTGTGTCCGGAAAGAACCACGAGTAGGAGTTGCAGACCGTGTAGACTCAGTCGACGGTTCAAATTGGGACATCAATCAGTCCTTGTTATCGTTCCAATCTCGTTGTAGCACTCCAAACCAGGTAAGTCAGTCTGGAGTAGCGTATTGTCGCTGGTGCATTCTCCAAACCAGGTAAGTCAGTCTGGAGTAGCGTATTGTCGCTGGTGCATTCACAGAATCACACCTGGTCTCGGAAAGGAAAGGAATCCAAAAAACTAGCGATTTTTAAATGTCAGGATGGCGTAATTGTAGATCGAAATATATAGGGACTATTTTTGGTTTTCCAGGTTTCCTGCCATTTCCCGAATTTGCTTTGTTGCTTTTTAATTATAGCCTTATCAGGTTACACTAGTACCCAAAATCCCCTGCTTACCTTAGTTGCTGAATAAACGTTCTTTTGGAAAAGAATTGCGGCATGGTAACCAGCGATGTTTTCCAAAATGGCCACATTTGTAGCTACGTGATGACGCGGGCACGTGTTACATCATACGCTGCAATCAATAGTTACTAGATCTATTCTAGTCAGTTGGGATTCACACTTTTATTTGCCTTGTTCCTTATATGGATATACAATTGGTTACGCCCAACTTTAGTTTGCAAAGCGCCCCTTATATTTTAATTGGTCCAGAGTCCAATTAATTTGTATTACAGAAAATAGCTTAGTGTTGCTAATACACATCTTGTATAAATACATGTATATTACTTACATTTTGATTCATTACGGACAATAGTTAACAGTAATCCTTGTACACAGCTTGTATGGATAAGGATAGAGGCTGAACTGGCTGTCAATTAAAGTGTCTAGTAATTTAAAAGTTCTTTAGAGTAATTTGATCATCTCTGCATCTTCATTGAGACCGCTTTGGCACGTATCCAGCTGGCATATCCAAAATACCTCTCTGGATCTCAACATTTTCTCCATATTGCTACCCCTTGGTGGCATACTTATTTTTTCTATGCCAAAGAATTTGATATCGTTGTTTGGTTCTCCTTTGTGTTCTGGTTGGTAGTGGTATCCCAGTGGGAATCTTATGTCTTCTTTTAATGATTGTTCTGAAATGTTCTTCGATTCTCATTTTTAATGGTCTTATTTTGCTTCCTACATATAGTTTGCGGCATATACATTCAATGCCATAAACCACGTATTTTTAGTTACAATTAATAAATTGCCTTATTCTTCTAGTGGTTCCATTAGGTAATACAATGTCTTGTTTTCCATTAACAGATATTAGGGCAGATTTAGCATTTTTCACCCTTGAAACTTCCTTTGAGGGGTATTGTGTTCCACGATTGTTGCAGTCCTGATTTCTTCTTTTTGATAGAAAAATATGAATGACTTAAAGTGTGCTTCAAACTTTTGGCTTTGCAAAAGGTAATTTTTACTGTGTCATCTAGATAGCCTGAGATGTCATTGTCCAGTTTAAGGATATGCCCGTTTTTAGTTGAAGCTAGTCTGATGTCCTTGGTATTGGAACTATGCGTAGTTAGAAATCTGACTTTGGGTTGTTTGAAGGTGATGTTTTTTGTCCATTGGTGAGCAGTTCCACTCTCATCCTTTATTTTGTTTTTTCAGGTTTTCAGAAGGTGACGATGATTGTAGCCTCTCCCTTTGAATTTACTTATTGAATCTTTAGCATGTGTTTCATATTCATCGTTCTCTGTACAGTTCCTCTTTATGCGGAGTAGTTAACCATATGGGGCGTTTTGGATGACCTGATTCGGATGGTTACTACTTGCATGTTAAATTGTGTTGCCTGCTGTGGGCCTCACAAATAGGGTTGTATGTATTGTGTAATTTTTTATGTACAGTTCCAAGTTCAGAAAATGAATAGTTGATGTACTTTAAGAGTACATTTAGATTGTATTTATTGCGGTTCAAATATTCGTAATAGTCTTGTAAAGCTTTTAGGTCTCCATTCCATATTATAAAAACATTATCGATGTAGCGCCCCCAATAGATGATATTGTTGTTTTGGTGAATGCTATGTGTTGCCAGGCATGTTCAATTTCAAAATGACCCATGTAGAGGTTAGTGTCTGAGGGTGCAAACTTGGCGCCCATGGCTGTTCCTTATTTCTGTCTATATTGTTGTTCAATGTAAAGTCCAACATTTCTAGTATCATTTCATTTTGTTGGTGGTACAAGACCGATCTTGTTTTTAAGAAGTAGTTTCTAATCCCTTTTGAATGCAGTATACTGGTTTACAATGAAGAAACATCTAGCGTAATGAGTCTATAATTTTCCTCCCAGATTATTGCTTCTAACTGTTGGATCACATGTTTCGTATCTTTTATGTAAGAGGCCAAGCCTGATACTAAAGGCTGCAGATGTTTCAGTGTACTGTGAGATTGATTCTGTGACGGAACCAATACTGTTTATCATTGGCCTGCATGATGGAAAGTTATTAAAAGGTTTGTGTATTTTAGGGATAAAGTATACTGTACCTAATATTGAGAAAGGATTACATAAGAAATCATATTAATCTTCAGTCAGTAATCCTGTGTCCAGCCAGTGTGAGGTCATCAGATTCCAATCTTTTACTAATTTTGTAAGGGGGTTGGAGATGAGTTTTTCATAGCAGTTCTGTTGGTTAAGATGTTCCTCTGCTGCTTTTAAATAGTCTTCAGTTTTCATGAGAACTGTTTCCTCGTTTGTCTGCCTTACTTAGTTTGTCCATTTCCATTCTCTTTTAATGACATGTTCTGATAAATATTGGGGTTTTTGCCTAAGAGGTAGATTTTCCTTAGTTCTTGTTGGGTTGCTTTGTAAGTCTATCACATTGTCCGGTGCTAGATGAGGGGTGAATTTCGACTTCGGTTTTAGTATTGTTAACTTCAGACATGCCCATTGCAATGTCAAGGTCTTATGAGAATGATTGTATTGTATGTGGATCAGTTTGACCTTGTATATGTAGATTGAGTAGAGTGACTGTATCTTCAATGTGTGTGACTGTTCTCTTTGATGCATTAGCTTGACAGAAATATTTTTTGAGCTTGAAACGTCTACAAAACTTGTATAAATCAGCATTCATAGTAAAGTAGTCTGAGGGTCCGATTGGAAAGAACGGAAGTCCTTTTATTCAGGCTGTTAGGTGGGGTGAAAGGTCTAGATCTGTTAAATTATTATGTTTTCTTGTATCTTTGATTTTTTTTTTATCTGGTTTGCACGCCTTCGCTGCTTGACGCAAGAATTGGTACAGCTGCTCCTGCCCCTCATTGTCCTCTTCCTCTCAGAGTAAGTGTGTTTGGTGTTCCATGACTTTAATGATTCCAATTGACATTCTCATATTTCTGTATTTGATGTATTAGTCTAAAAAAGAGCTGCTTGTTGGGGTGACTGTTGTAGTAGAAGCTAAGGATAATGCTTGTTCTATTTCTGTATCACTTTGAGACTCAACCTCCAATGATTGTGGTGATGTTGGACTTGGTAATGGTTTTTGTGGTCTACTCTTTTGTGGAGGTTTGTACATTCTTGTTGTTGGTGGTCTTTGGGAAGTTAAATATTCTTTTGAACTTCTAGTCCATCTTGCCTCCATTACATTTTTTCTGTTTCTTAATCTTTCGGTCTTTTGTGTACCAGAGTAAATAGTCATCAAGAATTTGATAATTTTTGAAAGTTGTCTCTCGTGCATTGAGTGCTTCTATGTCTTGTTTAATAGTTAATAGTTCCTTGGTAAGTTTGTCATGGGCTTTTTTAGCATTTTGTATGAATCTTGACATTTCCTTTGATGTTAGTCAAAAGTTCTTCACACTCTTTGAAGCCAGTTAAATCATCCTTGTCAAAGGAGGGGAAATATACATATTTGTGTCCTCTAAGGATCCTTTCAACTTGTAAATATTGTTCCATCATTTTAACTTCCCAACATCGGGAGAGTTCTTTCTTGTTGAATACTACTGGAGTCTGCTCTAGTGAGTTTCATTGAAGCAGGAACTTTTTTCTGCTGAGGTCTAACAGCAGGAAGCAATGTCAAGCTGGGCCGTTCCCAGGGAACCGTAATTAACTGCTTGTTCCCTCTGGGTGTTTGGAGAAACCTGGTGTGTCTGTGGGGCAGTACGAAGCCTTTCCATGACAGTAGAAGTAGCGAGGCCCTGACTGAAACCTTCAGCTGAAGAGGTTGCGTGTACTGTGGAGCTGAACTGAAGCACCAGCGAGTTTCAGAAATGTTCGAAGCCCTGCGCCTCTCCACAAGAAAACATTTAAAATGAAATTTGTACCTTCAGCTAAACAATTTTTTAAACCGGAGAATACCATATGCTAGTTGAAACAAAGTCGCAAGTCGTTGTTGAACCAATTAATGTGTCTGGTAAAGCTGAATCCCTTGCAAGTGAACCTTTCCCAATCACACATTTAAAGAATCATTGTATCTACAACAGTATGAAGAGCAGAGACCCGTGAAAGGAAGGGAAACATAACATTGTGCAGGTTTTGTTAAAGCAAAGAGGGTACTGTTGTTTATTTAATAGTGTTAGTGGTATTTGTACAATTAGTGGGTTATGCCGAAATGTATACGGAAACCTTTTGGCAAAGCCAAAAAAGATAATCTTACAGAAGCCAAGACATGGGGAAGTGGTTTGTCCCTCTTGGCACTGAATATGGGACAGTAAGATCCAGGGAAAGGGCTAGTTCCCCTGGCACTAAGCAAGACCAGGGAAGGGCTTGCCCCCCCCCGATATTATGCAAGACCTGGGAAGTGTTTGTTCTCCTGGCATTTGCTGAATAAAGAAGCCCCCCACAAGGTTCACTAAGTCTGACATTGGTAGATGAGAGGCTTGTATTCTTTTGGCCATCCTGACGACTGGTTCACTAGTTTTGTTGATAGATTTAGGGCAATTGGAGTCATTTTTCCTCAACCCATTTATAATTTCAATAAAAGCATTTCTGAACAATGCAACACTGTGTCCGACTCCTTTACTCCAGCGCCTCACAGTAAATATTGGACGGTCACTGAATGCCTGCACTCGGACCATGAGTTTTACTTTTTTTGTAACCATTGTGAGAAACCTGAGGGTATCCCAACACCTGCTCTCTGTGGATCCTGTTCTCATGTGGCCAGGGAAAGGCCATCGCTTTTGCATCCTGACTGAGGGGGTGGAGAAGCAAGGGACGATCACCTGGGTGGACGGTACTTGGGGATTTGGAAGAGGGTATCCACAGGTGAGTCATGGTATCCCCAGAGGTAGCTCCTGCTTAACTGGTTATGCTGAATACCCAGGAGCTGCTTTCTGCTCCTGGTCACCAAATCCCAGTTTTGATCCCTGAATAATCTTCCACCTTTTTAAAATCCATTAATTTGAAGATTGAAAACAGCTTTTGCACACACTGCAGGGATTGGTTGTAAAATTAACTTATTTGACCCTACTTGGTCATTCATATTTCTTTTTGTGATTTGTACATGATTTGTTATTTATGTGTAACATAATCCCTTTTTTGTTCTACACACCCCTTCGGAGAAGGATTTTATTGGCCACTTTTACTCTCCACGAATAGCCAAATACTCCCAAAAAAGAATACTTCCAACAAAAAGTCGAAAACTAACATGTAGGACCTTGGACCCCAGTTTTCACCCACATAGCTGCATGGATATGTTTTGGACCCGTAGTGCACCCATTACCAGAAGAAGAAACTAATTTTATTACTGCCCAAGGTAAACGTGAAACCTTTTAATGTGCATGAATAGCTAAGTGCAAAGAAATACTACAAAACATTTCTATTTTCCAGTTAAATCTTTTTTACTAGCTTCTAAAATATTTCGATTGTGAATGGGATTTACTTTTTTAATCCCCAAAACATCATTTTACTCCCAAATGAAAAATAAATTGTGAGTAAAATACTCCCACTTCCAAATTGGTTTTACGGGAATTCTCGAACCATAATCCGCCTGATGAAAATACTGGGGAGGTGCATATAAGGTGTTGAAACGTATGTTAACTATTCTGTCAAACTCTGAATAGGGAAGCAATTTTTTAAATTTTTTTGCAGTATGCTGACTGCTTTGTGAAGTGCAAAATATAAAATAAGGATATTTCTCTTTCATAATAGTCTATTGTAACAATTGTAAATTCGCAGTGAATCTTGAGTGCTGCCCTATTTTGTGTTTTTAAAATGTTTTATTGATTAAGGTTTGTTTTTCGATTATTGTTATGGATGTTTGCTGAGCTCTGACCATTGGAGGCTTTTGTGCCATCAAGTGCACAGAGTACGCTGACTCAGTGACACTTTCCACATGATGCTGGTGAGCAAAGGGGTGCCTCCTCCCACTTGGAACTTGAATTTGTTATGGAATTTCAGGAGGATAATGTTGGAGCAGGGCTGTAGCAAACCTGACACAGTGCTTGACATTGACTCCCTGTCATTTCACCCATCCATTTTCTGGTACCCCCAACTTCTCACCTACACCCAATCAGGGTTAACCGGCTCCTTGCCTTGTTGCCAGCTCTTTGGCACCACAGGCTTCCACCCCCCAACCCCTTCGATGCATCACAATTCACGCCTTAGAGGTGTAAGAGTCTGTCTGGGAGAAAGGATGTTAATGGGAAAACGTAGCGAGTAATTTTAATGTAACAGAGTATGTTGATTTGAAAAAGACTGCGCCACAATATTGGTATTAAGCCCAATGCAGCTGAAAAGAGAAACGGCTTTGAAAATGTGTACTTGCCCGCAGAATGTGGGGAAAAAGTAGCTTGGCATGGCTTATTTGTGATCTTGGTGCACATCTGACCTGGAGTGGCTAACTTTGCATGGCTCTCAAGAGTCAGCTATTGTGTGTTAACAATGTGTTATTTTATATAGCGCCTTAATCCAAAGCGCTTTACAGAACTGTTAATTGGGGAAGACTGAAATCCTCCCTTGTGAGATCATTACATCTTTTATTCGTTACATTGAGTCCAATCTATCGAAAAAAGGTTAGTGATGTTTAGGGCAGGTAACGCAGTCTGGGGGACCTGCATGTGTTTGTCCTATAGTGCTGCTATTATTGTGAACCAAGCACACCTTGCATGCAGTCTCTCGCCTATTACAGGTGACCAATCTAGGACCAATGTTGCCTGAGAACAGTGTCGGCAGAGGATAAGCAGGCATTTTCAATATCTGTCAAGTCAAACCTATCCTGCTCCCAACCCAAGCCCCACAATACCTGGTCACCTCTAAGTGCCTGGAGGTGACCGAAGAGGATACTGCAAAATGAAGGAACCGCTCTAAATCTTGGCTTGGAAAATCTGGTGCACCTTACCCGGTACTTGTCTAAATCCGATGCACTAACTAAACTATTCCTGAAACTCTAACCTTTTCTTAGACCTATTAATGTCTTTTGATAGAGACTTGTTGTAACATGCAGCTTACCATGCACTAATCTTGTGCTTTGGCTAGAGCTGTGTCTGTACTTTTATTTCTTAAAACATTTACATTTACATTGTCCAACCTGGGCCTGTGAGCCCTGGCTAAAACTGTCTTTTCACTCCTGAGTTGTAGTAGCGAACCGTCACTGCTCTTAGTCCTGTAGAAAACTGAGCTGTAGCAGTTTTGAAGACCATGCGCAGACCCGGCCCAAAGGTTCCATACTCTAAAATGTACAAGGCTACTGCCAGGCACAGTGTCTTGGCCGATGTGTGGCTGAAGCCTGCAAGGTGCCTTTCTCTAAGCATTCTTTGCCATTTCCAAACGCTTAATGGTTAGCGTTTTCACTTGAAAACATATCGAACTGGACGAGCATCCACTGCCGAACACTGCAAACCACTCTCGTTTCTGATGGTAGTGTCTGCTAGGACCCTTGCTAAATGAGTTAATTAACTCACAGCTCGGATCGAATACGTCTTGTAAGGAATTTTGGAAGTCACAAAGTCGCACACTTTCAATGCCAATTCAATCTCAAATTCTTGAAAACATTTACTCTACCACTAGATTGTGTATATTTTTGTCTTACGAAGAGTAGAGCTCTTCACAAAAGAACCCACTGACGCAAGTGATGATGATGAAATTCAGTTAAAGAACTTTCATCCAAGATTTTATACTGCCTCTGACAGCGAGTGGAGGGCTAAATTGCTAGCTCAAATACAACCGTATTCTAATAAACTGTTTGAGAGTATTGTATATGTTTATCGAACTATTGGAAAAGGATGTCCAACAAACCTTATTTCACATAATAATAATCACATGTCCGATCTTCAAAATTTCGGATAATAATTGGACACCGTTTACCGCAACAAATATAATTTGTAAATGTTGAGGTCTACATAACGCACTGGGAATTGAAGTCCTCCGCATGATGACAAGAGGAAAAAGTCACACATTTGATGCTGACCTTCCGGTGTAGACACTACATGTTTCTGCCCTAATACACTAAACCGTGATGTTTCCGCCAATGATTTAAAGGGCCTTCATCAGAACGTGCACCAACTTTAGTATTGCAACCAATTCATGCACATTTTGTGAAAGACTTTTGTTCCAAAGTAATATCTATCCATAAAAACAGAGAGGGAGATTTGTGTAAGAACTGAAGACCTGCCTATAAGACTTCTTGTACAGAGTAGCCACATACAGTTGCAGACTAACCTTATTTGGTGTTCCACTTGGGCACAGGGCTTTTATGCTTATTATTTAATCCGAAATTTCTGAACTACGATCACCATTCAGAACTACTGTGGGGCTTGTGGCAAACGAGAGCTTTATTCTCAAATTGCTGTATATAAAATAAACAATGAAACTAAATTTATACGGAAAAATACTGTGTATGAATCCCACAATGCACCCTAATTTATATTTGGTGCAATACCAATTTTAAACGTATCCGCATACTGCTCAAGTACACAATGACATTTCTATTTACATATTCAAAAGAATTGCTAAACCTGCTCACGGGTGGAATCGCCCTTGGACTAGATGCAGCCTTAGCCGTTCCCAGAAAAAAAAAACTATTTTTAGGCATCCGGATTAGTATCGGTGGTGGTTTGTTTTTTTGTTTGTTTTTTTTTTCACCCGCATACCTCTGCTTTTACTTTTCGCTACTTAAATTCAATTCCAACATGTGGCAAGGCCATTTTCAAAACCAGTTGAGTAGGAGGTGCTTTCATGTTTGAGTTTAGATGCTTTTTTGGAGGAAGTGAAGTAGGCAAGGCTTCTTGCAGTCGGATTGTAGGGACCACTACAGTTCTCCAGAAGGCCCCTATATGACACACTAACTTATGACATTTGCTGTATTTGTGACACTGTTTGACGGACGTTATTTTTCCAGATTGATTATATGTAAGTAGTCACAGAGCCAGCCACTGGCTTGGGAGGGCTTAAGCCCTTCCAAATTGAGAAAGTCGCAGGCAGAAGGCAGTACTCTACCATAAAAGTGCAGCCCTGTGCCTGCCTACCCATACCAATCCGCCCGACCACGGCCAAGCCAAAGACTTACTGCACTGCTCAACCTTTAGGTGGCTCACCTGAAGAGTAAGACTTCTGGGAAACAAAAAATCCTCTGAATCAGGGTGAAGATGGATCTAACGGCATATTAACTATTTATTCTCCTAGTCTCAGAGGAAGGGGGGAAAGGGAATGACAGTGGGTTAACACACCTACTGCAGCCATCTACAGTTCCTAGTGAGATACTGATACAGGAGTACTTGCTTTTCTTGGACATGTGGCGTGTTTGATTCCCAGCACAAGCAATTGATTCACACTGAGCCCTTTGCTTCACTTTTTTTTCTTTTTTTTTGTCCCCTTGATTTTTTCAGTATAGTTGGGACCAGAGACCCCTCACCCCCTCCCTTGTATGAGGGTTTCCAAGGCAAGAGTGCACAAAGCAAAGGCACAACGCACAATAAGCAAGCAGGTACTTAGGGCGCATTGGCTGTTGGGGAACCATCATGTCCCACTTGCAAAATCTGCCCTCCTGGCCCTCCGTGATTTTGATTTGACTCTGCCACTATGCGTAAGTAGTACCTGCAAGATGTGGAGCTATCCACCTCTATATTTGATCCCACACTAAGATTACTCCCTGGAGTACATATACCATTTCTCTCGCAAACCCGATCAACAGCTCAGTGCAGTGAGTGAAACGCTCTCTGCCGTGAGGTGTAATCGGCATACGTGCCACTGGTTGGAATCCTGGCAGGGGCTACTTACCCTTTCATCCTTCTACAGTGGGGCAACACTCGGAAAAAAAATGCCCCTAGAAATGATTTTAGAAGTGGGCTCATATTACTGCATCCACGAAGAGTTTAGCAAGCAAGCAAGCCAAACCTCTGCAAATAGATTTTTGGGCGTGCTCCACCCAAGAATGTGCACAAAGGCACTCAAATCGTTAATGTAGTGTTCCTATATACAGGTATTAATAGGTTGTTAAACATAACATAAAACTGACAAAAGGCACTAAACCGTGCTTCATAGGGGATATGGTGAGGTGGAAGGAAGGCAGTGTCATGACTGGGGAAGAACGGAAGAGGAACAGAAAATCGGGGTCCCACACAAGTCGCATGGTGTGGAGGCCCACACGGAAGGAGATACCCGTAGGACAGTCCAGCACTGTCTACAGTCGACAAACTGAGAAACTTTCAATTGCCTAATTAGTAATGCCTCTTATTTACAGTGCTACGAAATGGAAAACAGTGCTTATCAAATACTGTTCAAAAAGCATGTGCTTTATTTCTATAATTGAAGCTAAGTAAGCTTCAGGTTGATATCTCACCTTGGATCTAAATCGGAACGCTTTTTCCAAAGCTGCAAAGTGTACAAATCAGTTGCTTTTATTTTGTCCCATTCTCATGACCAGTGCTCCCACATGATCGCCTGTTTAAATGCAAGTGCTTAATTTGTGCCACACGGTGCAGCCACTGGAAAAATGTGCATGATAAGACTGCAAAAACTATAATTAGTTCAGGCTCAGTTTCATTGAACTAGCATATTGGTTGGTTTGCTGCTTGATATTCATTCCACTTTAACGTGTAGAGTAGATTGTAGAACTTCCCATGTCCATGTTTCCATTAAATTATGTGTGACGGTGTTGGCCGCGAAGTGGGAACTTTAGCCGTTATCGTTTGTTTGCATAAACCCACCAACTCTTTTTTGTTATGTTATTTGTACAAGGCCTCTCCATCTGCACTTTTTTGTTGTCAGTAAAAGTATTGTATGCAGTTCTCTCCTCCAGTGTTTATAGTTCTCTATATGCTATACCGAAAGGACAGAATGAGGATAAACCTGATAATTTCACATAACAATTCTTTATTTAATTATATCTTTAAAAGCCGCCATAGCTGGCTAATAGAAATGGTTGGACATGCATATAACAAAAACCACAAAAATTAGGACAATTTCAACAGTTTAAAATTCATCATAATGTTCATACATTACATACATGTAAATAATCATAAAGTGAAATGTGCAAAAGGTCTAATCATGTATTACACCACAATCCGACCCTGCGTATGTGTGGTTCTCAATATAGCAGCTTATTTTTCCCGCTGCTGCGTAATATCTTTGTCCTTGATTGTATTTTTGTTGCATTTGACAGTTACTCACCATAGCCTTTGGGACGGCACCAGAGCACCTTTTAAAGCATCAACATTTTTTGTCCCTTTATATTTTTATGCGGGCCACTGCCTTCCAGAGTTCCGCCCCGCGCATCGCCTGTCAGTCCTTTTCTATTGCCAGGTCCAGGACCATTAGCAACAATAGAGGATACTTGTTAGAGGGGAGGAAATGGGACTATGGACTAGGAGTAAGGTAGTCACTACGGTGAGTAACTTTGTCATACTCCTAATGCTCCTACGTCCCATCCCCTTTCCTCCATACTTGTGGGAGATTCCCAAGCACTGACCATAAGAAACACGGGTGGATGGAAATTCCCTTATTGGAACACATTCTTAAGAACTGCCTGGCCAAATTGGGAATTAGCCTGGGAGCTCAGGTCAAGACCATGTCTGCAAAAAGCCGATGGGGAAGCCCACGTAGCAGCCTTGGCTATGGACTCCCAAGGGACGTATTTTTGGAAGGCAACAGCAGCCGCTTTGCCACGGACTAGATGTGCATGAATGCCCCTTGGGGGCTGAAGGCCTTGAATTATGTACACCTCGGAAAAACATGAAGCTATCCCAATGAGAGATGAACGCTTTCAAGGCTGGTTTCCCTTTTGGGTCACCAAACGTAACGAGTTGTGAAGAGCTTCTAAGTTCGCTTGTTCTGTCGAGGTAAAGCTTCAGAGCATGTCTGACGTCTGGATTGTGTAAAACCTTCTCGGCATCGGAGACCGGGTTCGGGAAGAAGACCGGTAAAGATATTGACTGGTTTAAGTGCAATTCTGAAACTTCTTTGGGAAGGAAAGAAGGATGAGTGCCAAGCACAACCTTATCCTTGTGGAAAGTTAGGAACAGATGTTCGACAGAGAGAGCTTGAAGCTCACTTATTCTGAGCCCGTCCCTGGAAGCATAAAGAGGAAATTTCTGATTCGATTAGGTCGCAAAGAGGTCCACCGCTGGAGAACCCCATTGTTGATCTTGGTGAGAACATCAGTGTTCTTTTCCCACTCGTAACTCGCAGCAGATTGGCGGCTGAGGGAGTCTTCTGCAGTCACATTGATGTGACCTGGAATGTGTACAGCTTGAAGCCAGACATTGTGTTGGATATCCCAATTCCAAATTTGGATAGCATGGTCCACCAGAGGAGGAAACTTGGTAAGCCCTCCGACCCCCCAAGCCCCCCTTGCCCCCTGCTTGTTGATGTAGAACATGGCTACGGAATTGTCTGTGCAAATTAGAACCACACGGTTGATGATGGAGGGTTGAAAAGCCTTGAGCGCCAGAAAAACTGCCCGGAGTTCTAGGTAATTGATAAGGAACCGCCTGTCCTGAGGCGTCCACAAATCGTACACCTGGAGGTGGCGCAGTGGTGCTCCCCAACCCAGAAGAGAGGAGTCTGTAGTAACCCTTGCTTGTGGGCAGGGCTCTTGGAAGGAGGTCCCCACTGAAAGGTTGCTGGCGGATGACCACCATTGTTAAGGATTCTAATGGGGCGTCACACACCAGACCAGGACTCTTGATACTAGCCGAGGCTGCAGCACACAATTAAAACACTTTTACTTTATTTTACTAAGAATTCAAATTGAGATGGCACGCATCCCATCTTGCACCCCCTAAGAATTCAAATTGAGATGGCACGCAACCCATCTTGCACCCCCTTTTACAAACACCCAGTGCCACAATGGACCATGAACCAGGCCGGTGGGTGGTAATACAATATTTATTTATTTTTAATACCAAAGATAATCACATATTTAATATTGGGCAGCAATCACCAATCGGTGGATCGAAAGGAGTAGCATGAAGTCAGGTATACTAGGCAGCGAACCAAATTAAATCCGACTCCCTCACGAAAGGGGAGGCAATTTCACCAAATGGCATTTAGAAATTAGTAAATTTGTTTTACAGGTGCGGTTGAAGGAATAAGGTAGAAATGAGTATGGCTGTACCAAAGAAGTCAGAACACTTGTAGACTACAAAACAATGTACTAGCAACAGGCATACAATCCAGAAAAATCAACTTTGGAAGGAACACACAGTGCAGCAAATCGCACGTGGAGAAATTACATTTGCTACTTTTCACGGGTTTAATTGGCATAACAGCTTTAAAAACGGGTGAAACAGACAAAATCGGAATACGGTTTTTATGCTGAGGGACAAATGCACATCACAGGGATAATATGAAAGTGTGACTCTAAATGAATGACTGGATGAGATTCCTAACAGGAAAGGAAATTCGGTTTTAAAAGGGAAAGCAGTGGACAAGGAAAATCGGTTTGGAAAGGAAAGAATGGCGCTAACCCATGGGGATCAAAAACAGGTTGCACAAAGGATTCTGAATATTTTAACAGGTTATCAGACTATTGATGGGATTACTTATAGGGTGGAACAAAGGCAAGGTATCAAAATGGGGTATGTGACGTTTTGCTGTGGGATGGGGTGATATTTACAATTGGCACTTGAATTTGGAATTTGGGACCGCCAATCGGGTGTCTGGACAGCGGGACAAGGATCTTGTCACGGCACAGCGACGGGCTCTCCTAGAAGGGGACAGCTGGTAACCGGGGTTTAGTCTCAGTAGATAGCGAGGTGCATCAGCTGGATAAAACAGATAGCAGGGCGAGCAGGTAGCGCTGGATAATCTCAATGAGGATTCGGCCACCTTTCTCATGAATTAGTGGGATGGTTGTGGGTTTTAATTCTGACTGGTGGTTCTGCCTGGATAGGAGGGTCTGCATCAGCTATCCCTTTCTTGGCAGTTGAATCTGGAATCTGCAGGGTGAGTAGTAATATCTGGATCTTTGGAGATGTTGAAGCGGGAAGTCAGGAGAGTCCGTCAGCCAGCCATTCGGTCAGTTCAGCCAGTCCTTTGTCTCTCAGACTCTACCTTATATAAGGCGGATGACATCACAGGATTTAATATGGGGACAGACCTTTGACTTGGCATGCTTCTAACAACTGGATTGGTCAGGGGTGGCAGTCACCGCCTTCCTGTCAGCCGGTTGGACTTCAGGGACATGACATCAGTTTTATGGTGTATGCTTAAAATGCCCATGGCCCTCCCACAGTTATTTTTGCCAACATCAGTTTGACATAAATTGCACATTTTTACAGTTGTGGCACTTTTGAAAATCACATAGGCAGATTCCATGTTTTACACTGAACCTGTCATTCCAATTCCCAAGTTTATACTATGTTCTTTAGACGTTCTAATAATCTTTCACAATTTTTGGTGGAAAATATATCCCCTAACATTCTACAATTTTCTATATGTGTACATATTATCATAGAGCATGTTTGCATTAAATTTCAAAGTTGCACCAAGTATACTTTTCACATGAATTACATTTTCCTGCCGTTTGAGTCCCCTACATGCTAGAGAAAGCTACATGTCTTGTTTTGATGGCACAAAAATTACATTTAAACTGTTAAACCTTCGCATTACTGAATTGTCCGGTTGCAGAAATAAGTCTTAGTTTATTCAACAAGAACAGTATTTTGCCCCAAATGGGCCGGCTTTGTCTTCCAAATCAGGGCATTTTTCCCAACTTGCAACCAAATGTCAGGCTCTAGCCAGCCTGAGTCCAGTGTTGCCATGGAGTTGCCTTTGAAGTTCTCCAGTTGAAGTGAAGTGGAGGGGAGGTGCTACCTGAAAGTCACACTTATGTGTCCTGGAAATCCTTTATCCCAGGCTGGAGCACTGCAGCAATGTCTGATGAGGGTGTGAGATGCTTCACCCTTGCCTATTCCTATGCCCCAGATGCTGGTCCACTTGGGGGGAGGTAAATCCTGTAGTCGGGGAAAGGCAGGGCCCTCTGAAGCCAGGACCTGTCAAATCTGTTTCTTGCTGGCTTGACAGCCAATTTTATTTTTCTGAACCAGAAAGCAAGACTGTTGGAATTATCCTATATATGTTTTAAAACAAACCGCCATCACATTTCTATGCAAGGACAGGGCCATAATTCCACATTCCACTTTAAACAGATATTTTCATGTTTGTAAAAAGCACAGTTTTATACGTGATTAATTTTCCTTGGCTCTCCCTTTTACAATGCGGCCTTCCTTTCATCCATTTGCTGACCCTTTCCAAAGCCCCAGTCATGTTTCTAATGCACAGGCATTTGTCGAAATAAAAGGTCCTTTGAAACTGACATGCGCTAGGAGAGAGAGAGGGGACTTTTTGTGAAGAGTTTAGCTGTGTGATTTTGATGCAAAAGTAAAGCGTTTTTGCGTAAGGCTGAAGTGGTTCTTTATTTCACTGATCTTGCCTGGCACAGCCTGTCATTCAATGAGAAATGCCCCCTATTTGCTGGAGCACAACCTGAATATGGATGGACCTAGCTGGGTCTCACTGGATCAGAACTGTGTACTGTTGAAAGGATGAAAAAGAGCATCAGGGCGCAGTAATTTTAAAAAGCAGAATATTTTCTTTTTCAGTGAACTGGCAGCATAGCAGCGCTGCCTTTTGACTTTTCTCTAGTGCAAATGAAGAAATTACTGCCAACAATTCTCTGGGTGTTCTGTGTTTATTCTTGCCCCATGTGTGGCTGGTGAGACATTGCAGCCATCATTTTTGTAGCTGCAAAACGCAGTTTTGATGCAAGGGAAGAGTGCTCAACAGAGCCAGTGCAGCCGTTCTGCTGGTGACTGGTGAGATGAAGTTTGGGGGAAGTAGGGGATTCTGCTGGGCTGGTAGATGTATCTCACACCATTGAAGATCTGCCATCATGCAGGAGTGACTGAAGATTGGCCGCAGCATCCTGTGGGCCAGGATTGCGCATGAGGCAATTGTCCAAGTATGGATACACATGAACTCCCTGCAGTCTAAGGAATGCTGCGATGACCGCCATCATCTTCGTAAAGACATGCAGTGCCGAGCTGAGATGAAACGGAAGCACACGATACTGGAAGTGTTCCATCCCCACAGAGAAATTTTCGATGCAAGCTCCAGATCAGAATAAGTATGTAGGCATCCTGAAGGTCTACCGTGCTGAACCTATCGCCCTTTTGGAGATATTACTTTATCTGGCAGGGTGTAATCATCGTGAATTTCTCTAGGGGTAGAAAGAGATTGAACTTGGAGAGGTTGATGATAGTGTGCAGGCCAGCCTGGTTGGGTTTGGGCACTGTAAACAGGTGGGAGTAATAGCCTCCCCCTTGCTCCCGCAATGGAACAGGTGTCACTGCTCTGAGGTCTAGAAGTTTCTGTACCTCGGTTCTGAGGGAGGGCGACAGTCTGCTGGAGAGGAGGGTGGGGTAAGAGGGAGGGGCACGCGGAAGCCTGCCCAGGCGACCGACAAAACCCATCGGTATTCTGTGATGGTCTGTCACGCCTCCAGTCTTGTGCGATGGAAAACATAATGTAGATGGTTTATCGCCAGGGAAACAACCCGTTGCTGAAGAGGAGGCTGTTGACTGAGAGAAAAACCAGCCCCCTTGCCTTTGCTGTTTACGGCAGGGCCACCAGTGAGAGCATCTGCCCAGCGTGCACGGCTGTCCTGAAAGCCTCTGAAACCAGAGGACTACCTCTTTTGAGACCCTGACCTTGTTGGGGTTTTGGCAAGGAACGACAATGACTTGGCAGTTTGCATGCTTGCCTTGGTTTTTGTAAGTTCCTCCTCAGTGGAGGAGTGGAACAGTTCCTTACCATTAAAGGGGAGATCAAGCACCTTGTCCTGAACTTCCTTCGAAAACTTTGTAGCATGCAGCCACTCTTGGCAGGAGATGTCTACTCCGACCATAAGGCCTCGGGCGGAAGTGTATACATGATGGGCTGCGGCCTCCAAGTAGATCCTGCGCCAGAACTCTGGCATCGGATAAGCCGCTCTTAGTCTTCGAGCCTATTGGGAAGAATACATTCCTGAAATTCGGCAAGCTCCTTCCACAGCTTGAAATTGGCACCCGCCAGGATAAGCTTGGTATTAGCCTGACGGAGCTGTAGAGCTGAATTGGAAAATACCTTTTTCCCAATGGCATCCAGAAGCTTGTCCTCCTTGGAGAGGATCTGGCAGGCTGCAGTGGGGGATGTAGGGGCCGGCTTCGACTGGAGCTTAGCTGCTGCTACCACCGTCAATGAAGGGAGTGGGCATGCAGACAAGAATAGGTCTTCAGACGCTTGTAGCGAGCGTCCATTTTCTTGTTTAGGTGTTCTCCAGGTATGATGGTTTTCCCCAGACCTTGCATGCATCAGCCAGGATATCCTTTTGAAGGAACAGGCCAGTGCACTCCTGTGTCGACAGAGTAAAGTCTCCAGAAAGTACCCCTTCTTGTGGTGCCGGGGGCTTGGGTATTGGGATGTCTAGCAATGCCATCATATCAAGAACCCGGTTGTGAAAGGCTCTAATAGAGCCGGGCGGGTCGTCGCTGTCCTGGTCCGCTTGATCCTCATCCAATGAGACAGGAGCAGAAACCTGATCCGCTGCATGTGGCGCCTCGGGCCCAGAGGGGAGGGTTCACTGTGCAAAGGGAGTCTCTTCCACAGGAGAAAGTCTAGGCGGAGGAAGAGGCCCCACAGGAAGTGGTGGAGGTGGTGGCACTAATGGGACCTGCAGAGGGATTGCCGGAGCAGGGGCCAGTTCAGGCAGCTTAGCATTTCCTTTAAAGCCTTAAAATACGCCTTCATGGGATCCGAATGCAAGTGTCTCAAAAAACGCATCCTCAAAAGGTCTAGGCGCTGGAGTGGATAGAGGCCGCTCGGAAAGCGGTATAGCCTCAGGATTGCAAAGAGGATGGTTGCCAGGATGGTCCTCCACCAACTTGATCCATTTAAACCAACGGAGTGGAAGTAGGAGGGAGCAAGACAGTGTGCGGAGGCTGAGCATCCCAATCCATTGGAGGGCAGAACGCGTTCTTGTTATCCACTAAACGTGTACAAGACTGCTCTGCCCCAAAAACGGGCCCCTCAGTACAAGCCGTTGTGGACATTGGTGTGAGAGATAGACAAAATGGCCGCCGTGGACGTGGTGGTTGGACTGCCATTTTATTAATGCCTGAGGTGAACTGCGTCACAGGTGTCAGTGAGGTCATGGTCACCACAGGGGAATCGGGGGACTTATGTTGCATTTTAGCCTTGTGACATGGAACCTTGGCTGAGTCGGTGCTAGCAGATTTAGAATGTTTCTGCAACAACTTAAGAGACTGCTGATGAATTGGCCCCAAGTGAGGGAACCTGGGCAGAGCCAGTACTCTAAGACAAGGTGTTTACACGGCTTATTTGCCCCCTCAGCAGGATCGGTTTGACCACAAGCCTGAGTGTTGGAAGGCTTAGAGTCACCCCCTGAAGCCAGAGCCCTCAAAGGGGGCCCCTCAATCCTGCTGGTTTTGGATATAGCCCCAAGATGGGGAGCCTCAGGGGTAACCCTGGTACGTTTAGTCACCTTAACAGGAACCTCGAGCAGAGACTCTGTGCACTTGATTCCAAATCTGGAAACCTCAGGGCTGACCCCAGTGTCCACAGCCTCAGAAGTACTGGGCCTAATCTTAGCCCCCAAATAAGGAACCTCGGTTGAAGATCCGGTCTTGGCAGCCCCTTTACAGGGGACCTCGGAGGAAACTCCAGAGCGCCGGTTAATCCCTTTCGGGACTCCTCGGGGAGATCCCTGGTAACAGACCTACTTGAGCCACTCCCGGACTCAGAAGACCACGGCAAGGAGTCCCCTGGCCGGGGTGCTCTAAAAAGGAACAAACTTACTGGCCGTTTCCTTTTTTCTTTAATTAACTGCTGTAAATGTGGTGGAGGAATCTGCTGGAACACCTCCTCCCACCTGACAAGCCGCCGCTGGAGTGCCCAGATGGAGAGGGAGTCACAGTAGAAGCACAAGTGCCACCAGTGTTCCGGGCATAAGCACTCCAGGCAAAGAGTGGGGATCCGCCCTCGTGAAACGACGTTCACACTATGAACAGGATACGAATCCCAGACGCTCCGGCATAGACGGAAGAAAGATGACCGTGGAACCGGAGAACAAAAAGAAAAATATTCCCTGAGATGCGAGTGCGTCCGACACCCGACCTCACAGAGAAAGGACTGAAGGGCGATGCGCCGTGTGAAGCTCAGGGAGGCGGGGCTACGGTCACGTGCAGTGGCCCCACGTAAAAATAAAAGGACACAAGCTAATTTTTTGATGCTTTAAAAGTGCTCTGGTCCCGTCCAGAAGGACTTAATGTCCAACAAGTATGGAGGCAAGGGGACTGGACGTAGGAGTATTTCTTTTTTTTTTTTCTTTTGCTTAAACATTTCTAGGCCATGCCTAAAATAATAGAGATTGATTGATTGTCTGGGCATTTAGTGGCAAATTGTGCCTTTTTTTTAAGAGCACATCTGGCCACTAACACCGTTGAAAATGTAAAAGGAAATGTATGGCTACTTGCAAAACTTCGCCTGCCACTGACTTCCCTTATTTCACTTTGCTTACTTTGGCTTAAGCTTTGAGTACTTTACATTGTTTTAGTATTAAAGTTTGTCTGTTTTGTTTGTCTCCAGCTCTCCCCTCTTCAACACACGATTCATCATCACTGTCTGCACCTCATTTTTCTCACATGAAAGTACCTGATTGATGCAGGCGGAGCCTTTCTGTAATTGCTAAACAAAGGAGACTTGTAGTCTTTTAAATTGTATGCTGTTTTAGAAAATGTAGCGACTTCAAGTGTTTTTTGTATATAGTCTAGTTTAAGATTTCCAACTCAAAAATCTAACCAAAATTCACCCCCACTCCTACAAAGATTTCTTGGCTGCTCTGTCCCAGAAAGTGAAGGTGTTCCAATGGATGGTTGTCATTGATTACAGCAGCAGTATCACAGAGTTCACATGTACAGTTTTTTCTGCAGCTAGAAGACTCTTGTGTGCCACCTCCATGCTCCCTACCAGCATAAACCAATGGGGCCATCCGAATGGTCCACAGGTTATTTACTTTCCCCTCAGAGCCACAGGAAATGCCTTGTTGCGTCTTCACATTGGGATCCCAGACTCTTGTTGGGATGTGCATTATAGCATTGTCTAACAACCTTATGATGCCATTTAGTTTACTGGAATTCATTTCTGTGTCATCACATAGAAGTGCTGATTATGCTTCAAGTTCCTTTATTACTCTAGTGGTGTTGCTAGTATGAAGGTGTAGCGGGGGTTCCTTGTAGCACTCACCAAAAAATTACAAAAGTAGTCAAAAAGGACTGTACGCCGGTGCAAGAAGTAACGCAATTTTATTCGGGGCCCCAGGTGCAGCTGGGACAGCAAATACAAACAGAACGCTGAACAGTACTGCATGGAAAGGTGCTGTCAAAGAACCACCCTCAAAGTTAAATATTTTGTACACAGTAAAAGAATTGGCATTCATGATCGTGTGACATTGAAAAAAAATCTCCCCACACAGAAATGATTGGTTCTTGCACTTTGGACTCCTATAGAACTGTGTATATTACGCTGGTTTATTGGGGTCCATGAACCTTCCCACACCACCCTCAAAAGACAATTTTGTGACTTCAAATCCACTGCCAATTCCCACAACACAAAATTATATAATTTAAACATTTGAGACGACCAGCGCAACTTTATTACTCTGCCCTGGTCGCCTCTTGTTGTCTCCCATGGGTACGACTATCCATCAGAGCCTTGACCCACGGACATACTTTCAAATGAATGTTGCATACTGGGAACATTCGAACCCTCTTCCCAGGGAAAATGGCCTGCGTGCAATTTGAAACTGCTGTGGGACTTGTCAGCCTCACTGGAAAATCACATTTCATAAATTATTTTGAATTATAAAATGGTTGTATATTCCTTTTTCACTGGCAAACCATGTGCGCTCTAATCAATTCACCTTGAACAATAACAACCTCTGTGTACTAAGTACATTGGGCGAGGGATCTCATTCTCTGTGCTAATGAACTGTCGCAGTGGCCTTTGTCGCGGACAAAATGCTCTCACACATTGTCGCAGGCTTTTGGGGCCCATTTACTGCTCTTTATTCCAACACTAAGTTGAATTATACTTACCTGTGCCTCAGGATTTATGGATTCGTTTTATTAAGCGTTTAATTTTGCATATATGAGAAAGGGCCTCCTGCCCATTTAGGGTGCTACTCTCTCAGCTGATAAGTTCATACCACTCTGGACTTGCATTTTTATTACATTATTCCCCCCTTTTTATTTTATTAATAACTACATCTTTTTTGGCCTCTCGCTCTTTTTTTAGCCACTTCATCATTATAGATCCATATCTTTTCTAACAGGGCCACAACCCCCCATCCCCCCCTCCCCCAATTTCTTCCCAGCCTGTCAGGTCTTCTCCAACCTAGACACACCCTGTCCCATCTTTTAGGCATTGGATCCAATACTGGTTACAGTTTTCACTATCAGCTGGCTGTGTAAACACCGATCTGTCAGGTCCTCCCCTTCATTTTCCCCCATTACTTTCTTCCCGCTTTTTATTTCAATGTAATTTTTATCAGTAGTCAAGGGTAATATCAAATGTCCTTTTTGTTTATAAAAAATATTTTTAGAGTGTTCTTAACGCAGAAGGTGATGAGAAGCAGCACCAGCATGGGGACAGTTACTCTTAAAAGTCCAGAAAGCCAGGAGGGCCCCCAATGGGAATACTCAGTCCAACCACTCTTTTGCTTGCACTCCATTAACCTCGATTGCCCTTCGATGGGATAAATCTTTTACATCATCTAACCACTGATGATTTGGTGAAGGAAAAAGCTCATATCCTCATGGGGGCGGGGGTGGGGGGGTTAGGAGTCTGTCTGCGACTTCTAGGCCTGCACGTAAGAGCAGTACATACGTGTATCAGCCAAATCTGCAGTGGTTTTAGAGGGTTCCTCTCCTGCAACTAGTTTAGGGACCGAAGGATCCAAGCCTCAGGGCAACCCCCCAGCCTCCTAACAAATAGTGAGGTCTGGAAAACCCTTTTTTTTTTACAAACAACGCCGTCACAGGCGGACAAGCCTAAAGTTTGACAGTTCAGTTGCCCAGCAGCATACAACGCCTGTAGGTAGAAGGATTGCACTCCTTTTACCAGCTTGGAAGGCCATAACCTCAGACCTTTTAGCTTTGGATTAAGGCGCTATATAAATAACACATCATTATCATTACCTAGGGACCTTGTCAGTAGTGCATTTGGGTTATCGCCTTCCAATTACATCATCCCCTCCTGCTGGAACCCCACCCTGCCACCTCTCGCCCAACAGTTTTTTTCAAAGCCGTTAGGTTTGTTGGAATTATAGAAATTGGATGCCATGGAGAGAGTTCACTTGGAGGGCCAGTGCAGTCAAACTTTTCATGCTTTGTTGCGCTTTTCAATAAGGACTAAGCGAGATGGAGAGCCACTCTGGACTTCTCAAAGTTCAATGTCGATTCAAAATGGTCACTCCTGGGCAGTGTTTCTGGAATCGGTACTGGTTACACGCCTTGGACACACCAATTTGGGGACTGCACTGGAAATTCCTTCGTTCTCTGTACAAGGGACCAGTACAAGGTGCTTCCATTTAGTCTGAACTCTGCACCGCGGGTCTTCACAGAAGTGATGGATGTATTTGTCGCACCATCGCTTTCAAGAGGTAAACATTTACCCTTATTTGGACGACTGGCTGATTCGGGGCTTGATACCTTTGCAGGTGAAGACTGTCACGCTGGTCATGCAACAAGCATATGCACTGGGCCTGACACTGAATCTGGAGAAATAGATTATGACTCCAACACAGAGGTTGCAGTTTAATGGAATAATATGGGACTGAAAAAGGGGTGGTGTTTACCCGCCCTCAGACAGGCTGGAAAGCCTCTAACTTTCTCAGGAAGACCTCATTACCAGCTATAAAATGTGATCAACTTCTAGACCTTATGGCGTTAACCATTCTTGCGATCCCCCGGCCAGGTTGCGCATTAGACTTTTGCAACTTCACCAAAGAATGTTCTGGTGTCGACACCCATCCACAATCTAATTGGATTGGCGTGCCAGTTTCCCTACATGCGGACATGCAGTGGTGGATGACTGAAGAGAAGCTAATTGCTGGCATACCGTTCATGCTTTCAACGCCTATACGAGAGCTAGCAACATAAGGTTCCCTTACAGAATGGGGATCAGTTCTGAGGAACTGGGAAATCTACGATCTTTGGGGAGTGGAAGATCGGGATCAACACATGAATTACCTAGAATTGAGGGCCATTTTCTGGGAATGAAGGCTTTCCTACCAGAGGTGACGGAGAGCAGAGTCCTTGTATACACGGACAATACTACAGCAATGTTTTACTTGAAAAATCAGGGACGTGCACGATTGCAGAAACTGTGCCTTTTGGCAAGGGACATCTGGAATTAATGCACAAAATGCTGCCAGTGGCCTCACACCTTCCAGGAGAGGATAACATCAGGGCAGATGCTCTCGACCGTCTAACCCACACCCTGCACGAGAGGGGGATCGATGACTAGGAAGTGCAGGCAATTTGTAGATCATTGGGAACAACTTTGGTGAACATCTTTGCAACACATGCAAACAAGAAATGCACACTGCATGCTTCTTGCAAGGGAAAGTTCACAAATTCACTGGAGGTGGGGAGGGGAGGGAGAGGAGGGGGGTTTACTGCCCTGGGATGGGGAGGCCCTCTGTGCCTTCCCGGCGCTCACACTGATCGCCAAGGTTCTGCACAAGTTGAAGCGATCGAAAGCTTGCAACTTGATTTTGATGACACTCCATTGGCCCAATATGTTCTGGTTCTCAGACCGACAGTCTGAAACATCGGTCTCCATTAGCTGAGCATCTAGTATATGGTCGCAAACTTGGCAATCATCAAATGCATCCAGGACGGGAAGGTCCAGGAAACGGCAAGTAAATGGCCCTGGAGTTCTACGGCTCAAATAAATCTACCTAAGGCAAAGCAGTATTGGTCGACGAGTTTTGTCAAAGACCTAGCGGAAACAGTCCTGTAGGAACTACCTCACTGCAATAGGGGCTTACTTTAATAAGGATATTAAGGCCTTCTCTCATCAATCCCAACGTCAGCAGCTGTTGAAGCTATAACCGCCTGTGAGGAAACCCCTAGCCCATGTGATCTTAATCTGGTCCTCACAATGCTGATGCATATACCTGTTGAACCCATGGCCTCTGCAGAACTGTGGCTGACACTAAAATATGTTCCTGGTATCCCTCACATCAGCAAGGAGGATATAGAAGACCCTTTCATCAGTTTTAACAAAGGCAAAGTGGTGCTTTAAACTCAAATCGGTTTTCCTACCAAAGGTATTCAGCACGTTTTACCTTAGTGAGGTGCTTTCACTACCGGTGTTCCATCACCAAGCATGGAAGCCGAGAATACCCTTGATGTAGCAAGAGCACTCACGTTTTACTTGGACAGGACAAGTGGCATGCGCAAGATGGCTATTTGGCTGAATTATTTGCAGCCGTTTTGACCGCAAATATATGTGGGGGGTGGGTTTGGGGTAATAAATGATATAGGTAGATTTTTAGGGGGCGGCAGGGGGGTTTCCCCCCGCATATATTTGCATTCAAAACGGTGAAAAAACAGCCAAATCGGCCACAGGCAAATTGATACGAACAAATCGTATACATCCCGCAAGGCGTGCTAACATTGTCACTTTTGGAAGTGGTGTACCGGGATGGGCAGGCGCCAAGACTTCTGTAGCATGTTGAATGGTCAGTACCATAGTGGAGGAAAACTGCAGGGGAAAAACCCATTGTAAGGATTTTCATGCACACCAGATATGTAGCAGGGCCACAGTGGTCCAGTTCCAGAGACAGGCTGCCCATACAGGACATTTGTATGGCAGAAACTTAGTGAAGCACACATTCTTTCTGTAAGCATTACTCACTAGATATCAGTTCCAGGAATGATGCTGCTTTTGGGCAAGAGGTATTGCAGACTCTTTGAAAAGTAATTCTAACCTCCCCATTTCTTTACTCAGGGTGCTTTGTACTCTAGGGATGGGATGTAAGATTACGGAAAGGTTACTCGCTGCAGTGACACCAGTACTGTCAGTCCATGGTTCCCTTTCCTCCCTACACCCTCGATCCAATCCCAGCTATTGGACTTCCAAATCCAATTTAAAAGAAAGGGACCGTCAGTTGGGCGGGGAATGTGGGGGAGGTACCATATGGCACCCTAAGCATGCACATGCAAAAGGAACATTCTATTATGCTGCCCAGCAACATCCTTCAACCCGTCCCCTATTCTGTGGGGCGTCCCAAGGGAATGGAGGAAAGTGGCGACTGTGGACTAAGAGTATTGGTGTCGGTGCGGTGAGTAACTTTTCTGCACTGTTATTGTGATGCTGGAAATGCCTTACGGAGGAACAGGGCCTCCTGTCCTTATCCTGCCACTTCTCTGTGTGTTTTCTATGTTTTCTGCCACTAAGGTCCAGCCTGAACCTCTGGCCGTGCAGCTCCTCATTCTTATCGTTTGGTGAACATCACCCATTGGATACCCTTGTGGCATCCATCGGTGGGGGGGTACCCCCTTGTACACCTTGTGTGTTTTTGGGCACTTGTGTTGCCCGCAGGGCATGGGCTAGTAGCAGCTACATGATGACTTGACACTGGCTCTGAATATCTTCGATTCTGGGATACCCAGGCCCTGCCATAGCAATCAGTGGATTCCTGGCAGAAGGCAAGATGGCCCCCGTGGCCTCTTGGTTTCTATTGCCTTCTACCTTGTTTCCCAAAGTCCATGGAAGCCCTGACTCTGTTCCTTCCTCCTGAATGGCTGTTGGGTGGAAATGCCATATATGGCTCTGGGGCTGCCTCCTTTCTGACTGACTGGAGCCTTCCCAGGTGTTAATGTGTTATGGGTACGCTCTAGGGGTGGGACCTGTGTGAATAGAGTCCGACGTGAACTTGCATTCTCTGTTGTGGGCGTAAGGTTTCTTTGTGTGTGTCACAATGAATGAGACAGCCCTGCCTGAAACTGACAGGCATGCATGCAGTGTAGTGTGCTGAAAGGCTGGGTAATGCCCCCAAACCACGTCTTTTGTTATGGGTGTCTGGGTGGAGTGAATCGCCTGAATGCCTGTGAGCTTGATTGGCTGCCTGCCTGCATGAATGCCCTACTGTGTGATTGACTGAGCCTGGCTCAGGCAGAATGAATGAGGGACAGATGTGTATATCTGGGGACCTCTCCCTTGCCAATTTGTTCAGTAGCTGAAGCTGAAGTTTGGCAAGAAGAAGCTGCTCCTTGAAGCCCATCTGCAAGAGAGGTCTGCTGCTGCATTTCTTCAACAATCCGGAAGCTGGTGTGTCTCCCAAGGACTGATCCCGAGAGGACCTGCAAATGAGACCTCTCCCTGAGCTACGAGGGACCATCGTGCAAAACTGCTACTCTTCATCGAAGTATCCTGGAAGCCAGTCCTGTTTGCCTGCTGTCCGGAGAAGGGGTTCTTCGAAGTCCCTAGGAGGTGTGCCATACATCTCGAACCAGAGAAGTCCATTGGTGTTGCCCAGGGTCCGGAAGTGTTTTGTGACCGCTGGAAGCCGTTGCTGTCTACCACCCAGAAGAGGGGGTACCCAGGCATAGTGCTGCATGACAACCGGAGCTGCGAAAGTTCCAAACTGCCTAAGAACATTTGAAAGGACATCCTTACAGTCACCACTGACCACTTTTTCCTGCTGGAGAGAGCCCAGAGTCGTTGGGTGCAGTGGAAGGTCAGCTGGTGGGTTTCCTGCCAACATAAGCTATCGAAGTCGTCCCGAGAGTCCACGGTCCACTCTAGTGGTCGAGTCCAGGTCGTCAGAAGCTGACCAGAGGTCTGTGCTGCGGCTGCAGCACCGAAGAACCGAAAGTTGGCAATCCGCAATATTCTGAAACCTGGGACCTATGCACCTGCGCCACCAGAATTTATCGAAGGGTGCTAGTGGTCTTATCTTTATCCACCAAGCCTTTAAGGATGCCACACCAAGTTTCTTCTTCACAGGACTTCTACAGTCTGAAAAATCGTCGACCAAAGGAGAGCACCGCGAAGAGCCAAACTGCTGCCATTCCGAAAGACTCTGGTTCCTTTTTATTCTTGGACTGGTTCCTTTTTATTCTTGGACTCGGCTCCCTCTTCCAAAGGGGGTCTAATCTCAGAGGGAATCGTCGAGTAAAGCTGAGAAACTCTGCCACTTTGCTTGCCAAGGCACCAAAGGTACTGCGACGAGGAAGAGCATCTTCTAGCCTCTGGAATCATCCAAGGATCTCCGATTTTTATCATGCATCCAGTTCTCCTGTGGCCTCTTAGGTACTTTGGGTGGTAGAACCTTTTAAAACAAAGCATAACCTTATTGAACAATATTGGACTGTGATGTAAAAGACAACGTAAGTTACTCCTAACTGTTCTATTGCAGGTTGCCCAGGTGGGGGGAGGGGGATACCCACTCAGAATTACTTGTCTAGTCTAAAGAAGGCATTCTGCCACTGTTCATAACTAACCTGCCTTTCTTTCCTGTTCTATGATGGTTACACCTGATTTAAGAATTCACCTGCCATTTGAAACTGTCTGCAGTTGGTGCAGTTCTTAATGAATGTAAGTATTGTGTGGTACCACATAGTGTATATTTACAATTTTTTGAATAGTTATTCCATGTACAAAGTGTTATTATTTATATCCATATATTTGGTAGCAAACCTTATTTTATATCTCCTAACATAGTGTGTGGACATTCCTTTGTGGGGGCTTTGGGGAAACGCTGTACTTAAGAACCTACCAGCATCACCTCCTGAAAGTTTAAGCCTGACTGCTCGCCACGTTTACTAAATGGAGAGCCTTGTTGGGGTTGTTCTGTGCCTTTACCCTACCATATAGGGGGCAGAAGTACAGATACCCATCTCCAGTCTTTACAGTTATCATCTGATGGAAGCTGCTTTTGTTGGTGAAACATGAGCATATTTTTGTAGCAGAGTATATTTTTGTAGCGGAAGCTTATTCCTAATTAACTTTGCCTTTTTCTTGCAACCTATCAAACTTCCGCCCTCCGGTCAATAAGAACATGTGCCGCAAAAATGCTGTAATACTGCAGTTTTATGCTGCAATATTTGCATTTTTGTACCCAATAATATTCAATTTAATGCTGCAATATTGTGCAGGGTCTTAATTGCCAAGCTTCATCTCTCCATTGCTAATTCGAACAAATATTTCAAAATGGAGTCTGTCTCTAAGCTACAGTTCTAGCTCTGAACATAGAGAGCTAGTCTTTCTCAAATCAGTATACTTCAACTAAGATACGCTTACAATTACATTTCCTATCCGCATTCTTCAAGACATTCATTTGTTAAATCTGCATTGTTTTCACATGCACAACCCTTCTAAGATCTCCCTTCTATGCATCCCCCTGGTCGAATGCCTTAAAGCTTAATTGTGATAAGTACACGCTACTAATTAACAAGCTAAAGTAAGACATATATTGTGCTCTCCTTTTGCGCATATCAATGCCATGGGCCGCATGGGCTTCATTACTGGTTGTCCACGGTTGCCGGAACTGTTAATAATGCTCTTGAAATGTTCACATCTTTCAATAATCCTACCGACTGAATGATTCGGATCACCCTCCTCTCACAATAATCCAACGAAGCGTGGGGCAGTAAGAATCTGCATCATAATTCTCTTCAGCGTGTACATGGCTACTTCAGCCAACATGGGGTTCTTTAAACCAGTGATCGTGTTGTGACCTGCCTAACCTATGTGCAAAAGTGGATGAACCGCAGCAGTCTCTTTATCTTTCCAAGACGGACATTCTTCTCCTAGGATAACCAGCACTTCAAACATTTCATCCCTCCTTTATGCCAACATCCATCGTCTGCCCGCTAACTTTCACGTAATTTGTACATTGTAGGTGTTCTAGTGGACCCTGACCTGTCTTTCTCTCCACACAAGATGGTCTTGGTCTTTGCAGTTAGTACCTTTTATAACTGGCCTACTTTAATGTGAGGTGATTATTTTATGGAGAGATGCAATACCACTGAAAACATACAGATGCACCACTCCAATAAAATAAGTTGTGCGGTTGTAGTTCATTTGGCTGTTGATATACAGCTGTCCTTGTAACAAATTGCATTGAGATCAAAGCTACATTATAGGACAACTAAGACCAAAGGCTACAATTATACATTCAATGAACAGATGTCACTCCCCCTTGCGCTGTCCCCCTTGCGCTGTCCCCCCTTGTGCCGTTCCCCCCCCCTTTTGCGTCCCCCCTCAAAACCCTCCCTTGAGCTGTTCCCCTCACCTCCACCCCAGCCCTGCCTACCAGGCCCCTCCCCCACCACCGGTGCTGATAGCCATACTCCCTGCTCCCGTACCACCCAGTGCCGTCTCCTCTCCACCCATGTCGCTGCCCCTCCTTCCTCCCACCTGCGATGCCCCTCCTCCCCACCTGGTGTTGCCCGTTAAGGGTTTGAGGCAAACACAACTGGGTGAAGGATTATTTATTTTATGTTTCCATTCTTTGATTTACAGAGAACATAAGCTATTATATCACACCATGCTCCATTACCTTTGCCAAAACGTGCGTGTAAAGTGCTAATCTGATTCCGTCAAGGTGACCTCGGGTAATTTATGAATACAGTTATGGTATTAACAGTGATTACATCCCTGCAGTTATTAATTTACAAAAGCCATGTACATTATCGCCCAATGAATAGAAAGTAACCAGATTGCCCCTCAATTTAATTTAAGAAACTGTGCTTGACAAAAATTGTTAGCACTATAATGTGTGCTGAAGGTAACCTTTTGAAAAGTAGTTTTAATTCACAAATTGAAAATTAATTTTAATTCACAAAGGACTCTTTGAAAAATATATTTTTGAAAAATATATTCCTCCAAAAGTCTCATGAGTGGACATTCGTAATACGTGGGGACACAGAGGTAACTGGGAGCCAAAAGAGGGCCTGGGTTTCCACACAAGACGCCCAGGGTGTAGAGGTCTACCGGGAAATCCTCACAGTTCCCCATGGGCCAGTCCACCCGTTTAGGGACAGCTCCCTGAAAACCCGAGGAAAAAGCAGCGTTGAGTGCGGGTGATTCCATTTGACAGAAAATAACACAAAGGAAACTCGCACTCAAATGTACAAAAACAGGAGAGGGACGCTAAATTGAAAAGCAGGGGAAAGTAAACTTATGCAAAAGTAATTTTCAAAAAGGGAATGCTCACAATCCAAAAAAAAACGAATGTATTCAGAAAGAAGACATTGAAACTAATATTTGCGAAAAAATATTTGCACACATGAAATGATCCCATGGAACCATGCTGAAGAGCAAAGCTTGGAGCGATCTAACAGGGGTAGAGTAGGATTGGTCGAAGTAGGTGCATATTTAAAATTAAGCAGAGTCCAGATTTGTAAAATAACACCCCGAACCACTAACCGAGGAGAATGCAAACAGCCCAACCTCAAAGTCTGTGAGATCGCGGGTCACTCGATGCTTCCTTGCCGTGAATAGATCTGGAGTCTGAGAGATGAATTACAGGCTCACAGTAAACCTTGCTGCATTGATGGTGAAATGCAACTTGCAGCAGCCAAAAAGCTGTCCTCCATCCCGGCGCAGGAGCCAGAAGAAAGGTGCTTACATTAAGACCCCCTTGACTACGAGTGCCGCGTGCCTGAGCTTTTAAACACTTGATGTATATGTTCTATTCTTCTCTTAAATGGATGGGCCTTTTTGCTTGTTGGTAGTTTATATTGATTGCACATGTAAACCGATGCAGAGTTTTTAATAAAACCTAAGACAATTTTTTTTTGGTCGAATCTTGTTGTGTGTTTAGATATCACTTTAACAATTATAGTAAAGAAAATAGAAAGATGTATAATGGTCTACATTTTCATAGTTGTGTATTATTTCAGTGTGATCAGTTTTCTCTATCGTCATTCGAAAGGAGCAAGTGCAAGGGCTTATGTGGGCCCTGCGCCTGCACACCCACCTCACCAAATTTGGCCAGTTACATAGACAACCAGTGCTGGAAATGGGAAACATTTACTGCAGGGACACTCCCCCATTAGTGCGTGCGGTATGGGCGAGGGTATATGGGCGAGGCTACTTAGCATTTGCACAGAGATGGTCGTGATGCAAAAATGCATAGAAAGAATGTTTTAGCACTATGGTACTTTTTGCCGTAGTGCTAGTTCAGTGCAAAATTGCACTTTTGCTGGTGCAAGGTTTCTGTAATATGGCTCCAGACACGTTCCATGCGCAAAGTCACGTAGCGTGAACCATACACGACGCATCAATGCATGTATCACTTAATTCCCCAGGGAATCCATTCATAGCCATTTTTGCGTGAAAGCAAACAGAATTTTACGAATCTAAGAATGACAACATTTTGCATTTGAAATATGTCTAATAGTTATTCAGCATGAAAATGTGCTGATCAAGTAATGCAAATTGGTCCTGCTGCATTTTCATGTATCTTAATACTCCCCCTCCCAAAAACGTTTTTTAAATTCCAAGATGCATATAATGCAGAGCCTATGGTAGTGACTCTGTAGTTATGGTTAAGTTGCTCAACCCATAGGAAGAGCAGTTTGAGTGGCTTCTAACTTAGGCGTCCTTTGATTAAAAAGTATAGAGCCATAGTTTGGTGCGGGTATGTGAAGGGGTTGGGGGGGACAAAGTTATGAAGGGATGGTCCCAAAACTTGAAATCCGGATAGACATGTATAGATATGTTATTTTGAGGATGACAGAGTGTGTGAGTAGGTTAGTTAAATTGTCAAATTGGAAGAGTTTTTATTCTGTGGGAGTGTCGCCAAGTCCGGGGTCTATATAGCAGTCCGCAACTGATATGTACACAGACATGCCTCAGCTGACGAACTGTGGAGTGCGGACAAAGAAATGTGGTTTTCAGTTTTTTCCTAAATTCTAAAAAGGAATCAATTTTACGAAGATCATAAGGTAGGGCATTCCGTGCTTTTGGCCCTGAACAGGAGAAACGTCTGTCACCCCAGGTCACAGATCTTGATGGAGGAACCACCAATAGGTGTTGTCCTGATGATCGAAGACAACTATTCGGGTGATGAGCAGAGATTTTTAGCACAAGATATCGCCGAGCAGTCCCATGGAGTCATTTAAAAGTTAGACCAAAGTGTCTTAAACAACACCCTCTGTTGTATTGATAACCGATGAAGGTTTCTCTGAAACTGGGAGATGTCTGAACGTCGGATTAATGAGAAAACCAACCTAACTGAATTTTGCGCAACCTGCAGATGCTGAATTTGCGTTTTTGGAATTCCCATTAAGAGGGCATTACAATAGTCTAACCTGGAATTAACCAGTGCAACGACAACCAGGGAAGGATCTTTATGTGAAATCAGCAGTAACAAAGATTTTAACAATATAAGATGGTAGTTAACAGATTTCACCATATTGTTTACCTGCAGGTTGCAACATAGGTTTGCCTGCTAAGTACATCCAAGGTTCTTTACCTTTGTGGCAAATGATGTAAAGACCTCAAATAGTTCTAGGTGGGCAAATATTGTAAATCTTTAGCCAATTTTGTCTTATGTCCGAACAGAATAATCTTTGTTTTACCCTGGAGCTTGTTGGTCACCATCCAGCTCTTTATTTTACTAGTACATGCTAACACGTTTGTTAACATGTACCTGCCATGTGTTTGTCACGGGTTCATTTAACCAAACATAGATCTGTGTATCAGCAGCATAGGAATGATAATTCAAATTCTGAGAAAATGTCCAGCAAAGGACAAATGTAAATGTTAAACAACAATGGCGACTAGGATGATCCTTGGGGCACTCCACATTTAACTGATAGTAAATCGGACAATAAAAGTCCCCAATTTGACTTGGTGAGTTCCGTTGTTTAAAAAAGAAGTAAACCATTGCAGTGACTCTAGAAACCTGGCCAACTGCAAAGAGTCTTGAGATAACGATCTCAAAATCCAACTGCAGCAAAGGCTGCCAAGAGGTCCAGCATGACTAGCATGCTGATTTCACCCTCATCGGCAGCCTTCAGAATGTAATCCCAAACTGACAGAAGTGCTGTCTCGGTCCTGTGACCTGGTCTAAAACCGGATTGCAAATGTGATGTGCTGTGATTCCTTTCTGATTTTATAGATTTGTAATTAAACTAATGAGTGCGAGTAACATATATCTGCTTGCGATAAATATATATATTTCTGAGGCTTGTGGAATCTGCTCAGATCACATGCTATGCATAGGCTGACATCTAGTGGAAGCTGCGGAGTATTAGTTTGTTTTTCGAAACTCGAAAATGGGTGCCGACACAGGGCGTGCCAGTAATACTATCCCTAGTGTGATGTCCACTGTACCCATGATCCCTCAAGCGTGTAGGACCCTCAGATTGTTTTTTTCCGCCATACTTGATGGAAGCATTCCGTGGAGTTCCCTGGCTTTCAGTCATATTTTGCTAAATATCATATTTCCCCGTTTCTTCCACTCCCACGTTGAGTCATCGAAGCTCGACGCCGGCCCGGAGAAGAAACCACCGTCGAGAGCTATACGATGGACTTTGGGCCTCGGAAGTCCTCTGGCCTCGGCCCTGCAAGTAGGGAGAATGGGGGGTGGAAACATACTCTACACATATATATATAATTTCCTACACACACTAGCCCGCTGCCACAGGGTGCGTACGGAGGGTACCCCTTTCAAATTCTGCCCCAAGTGCAACCGCTAGTATCTTTGGGTTGACAAACACGCCACCTGTAACCTCTGCTTGCCGAGGGACCACCCCGAGGCGAACTGTAGAGCGTGTAGCCGGTTGAAGGCTAAGACACTAAAGGACCGCTCGACCAAACGTTGGGTCCACCACGCCAGGCAACGCGAGGCCATGGAAGCGGAGGGCACCTTCAGTGATGGCAGCGACGCCATACTTTTGGACGGCGAGGGCAATGAGGCGTCAAAAGACAGCCAAGCGTAAGTCCCCGACCTCGGAAGGGTGTCCGGCAAGGCACACCCAGCGACACGAGCGCTACCCACACCACTTCCACACCTAAACACTCGAAGTCCAACCGAGACTCGACGCGCGTGTCGAGTTCTCAGAAAGAGGCACACAAAGAGCGGTCCACCTAATCGGTGTCCTCTGGGCGTTCTCGGTAAAGATCACTTCACGACACGAGGCAACCATCCATAGTTGCCTCACTCACCAAAGTCATGGAGGTACGCTTGTCAGAAAACGAAGCCGACCGCCAACCCCAGTCAGAAGACGAAGCTGACCGCCAGCCCCAGGCCGCTCACCAGGAGTCGGCGCCAGCAGACTGTTCAGCGGCTGCTTCCGAATCCCGACACCCTCACTCTAAGGAAAGGGACACTACCCCCGAATCTCGACGGCAGGCGTTGAAAAGCTCTGAGAGGGTGAAAACACCAGGGAAACACTCTTCCACTCATGGGGAAGGGGGGGAAACAGCAGAAGAAACCATCACACCCTTCTTCTGCACCACAGTTGCATAAAGACTGTAGTCTTCTGATAGACAGCTAGCCAAGGCCCCTGCACAAGCCCATAGGTCCAGTCAAGTCATAGAAGGGGAACCCTCTCAAGAAGGGGTCATTTCACAGCTCCAAGAAATGGACCAGTGAGTATATAGACAGGGTTAGGTCTAGGATGTCCTCCTTAGCAGACTTCTACTCCAGTCGACAACCAGCCCCTCCTAAATGAGGTCTTGACTAGAGCGGCAGAACACTTCCGCATAGACACTCTGGGCACAGGAGGAGAGGGACTTTGTTGAGGAACTAGTAGGAGAAAAGAAACCCATTGCTCAGGCCATCCAACGGAGAATTGATCCTTCCCTTCTCAGTCCTAACCTCACCAGGGCAGTAAACCCCAGAATTGAGAAATTGTTCAGGGCAGCTCTACTAGACCTGCTTTACATAAGGGGGCAACTGAAACCTGACTCCCTGATAGTTACTAATACCCGGAAGAGGGCGGGGACGCCTCTATCACCATCTAAGGCTCCCCCCGACAAGGAGAGCAAGAAAATCTACGGGTTGGGAAGGAAGGTAGCCTCCATTTCCGCTTACCATGCAAGGATTGCCAACTTCACCACTTTGCTGGCTAGTTACAACTGCCACCAGTGGGAGCAAGTAGCTGCCCTCATCGACTCCGCACCGGAACCTTTAAAGGGCCAGCTGGCCCAAGTTGCGTCGGAGGGGAGAGCTGTGTCCGGTTGCATTCTTAAGGCAACCTTTGATGCCGCAGATAACGCCGACAGGCTAATAGCAGATAGCACTGTCATTAAGAGGCATGCTTGGTTAAGAAGATCAGGGTTTAAACCCGAGACACGAGCATCCTTAATCTACATGCCAGTGGAGCCTAATCTACTGTTTGGCAAAGCGGTAGAGGACGCATTAAAGAATGCCAAAGATGAGTATGACACTCTGACCCCGCGCGCCTGCGCATGAGAGGCTCCAACTATTCACAGGGGCAGGGTACATCATGGGGTAACAACCAGCAGTCTACCCAGAGTTACAGCAGAGGAAACGAGAGGGGCCATGGTAATGGTAGAGGCAGCCCCAACAGAGGCGGCACGCCGCCCGCTAAACGGTGACGCCACGCTCAGGGTCCCTTCTCGCGCATCCCCAGAAGGGGGACACATTTCCAACTTCACCCAAGCTTGGGAAGGGATCACATCAGACAGATGGGTGCTGTCCACAGTGTCCACAGGTTATTGCATAGAACTGCTTGAGCGTCTCCGAAACCACCCCCCACGTCGAAAAGTACATTCCTTGGCCCGCCAGAAGATTCTCCTTGAGGAGATCGTCAATCTTCTAGCAAAGGACGCGATAGAGCTCATCCCGGGCAACCTGGTAAACAAGGGTATTTATTCAACTTACTACCTTGTGCCAAAAAAAGTGACAATGTGCCCAGTATTAGACTTACGCCCTGCAAACAAGTATGTCAAGCCCCAAAAGTTTTGCATGACTACTCTCCAAGAGGTAATCCTCCTCCTAAAAAAAAAAAAATAAAAAAAAAAAAAAAAAAAAAGGGGGGGGTTACATGGCAACATTGGATATGAAAAATGCCTATTTATATTTCCAGGTTCTCAGCACACAGAAGATTCTTGCGTTTCAAGGTGGACAGTGAGTACTACCAGTTCAAGGTGCTGCCCTCCGGTATAGCCTCGGCTCCAAGGGTATTCACCAAGGTACTGGCTGTGACGGCGGCACACCTGCGCAGGGAGGCAATCCCAGTGTACCCTTACCTGGACGACTGGATCATCACGGGGGAGACCCCAGTAATTTGCAGGTCAAACATTAAAAGAACAATCGACCTCCTCTTCGAATTGGGTTTCTCCATAAATGAGAAAAAATCAAGTCTGGTGCCAAGCACCTCCAAACTGTTCTTAGGAGCTGTCCTAAAAACTCAAGAGGGGTTGGCCTTTCCATCAGAGGAAAGAATTCGGAATCTACTACTGCAAATTCCTTTTTACAAGCCCGGTTCGCCAGGTACGGGTGCGCAAAGCAATGCGTTTGCTAGGCATGATGGCGTCATGTATTTACCTGGTCCCCCAAGCGCGCTGCGCATGCGGCCCATGCAAGAATGGTTGGCGAAACAGTGGTCTCAGGCAAATGGTCAGTGGGACGATCTAGTGGTCGTTTTGCCAACACTTGTTCAAAGTCTTCACTGGTGGACAAGAGAGAACCTGTGAAAGGGGAAACCCTTCTACGATCCAGAAGTACAGGCTGTAGTCACTACAGAAGCATCCCTGTCAGGGTGGGGAGCACACCTCCTCCACCACACATCTCAGGGTCTCTGGTCTCGCACAGTAGCCAAGAATCATATCAATCTGCTAGAGCTTCTGGCAGTATTCAGAGCGCTTCAGGCGTTCAAACTCCACCTGTTGAACCGGTCAGTACAGATCCTGATAGACAGCACAACAGCAATGTTTTACCTAAACAAACAGGGAGGGACTCATTCGCCAAATCTGTCCAAGCTTGCCCAGAAAATTTGGAGATGGGCACTCAGACGGAACATTTACCTGTCATCTCAACATGTTCCAGGGGATCTCAATTCGCTAGCGGACGCTTTAAGCAGCGATCCCCTCCCAAGAGAACACGAATGGTGTCTACTCAGAGAAGTCGTAGAAGACATCTTCACACAGTGGGGTTTCCCCACTACAGACCTATTCGCCACAAGCAAAAACAGGCAATGCCCAGAATTCGCATCCAGGTTCCCCCAGCCAGACCCCAGGGGGAATGCCCTGTGGATGAACAGGTCAGGAATGTTTGCCTACGCTTTTCCACCAACCCCTCTCATGAGGAAAGTGGTCAACAAGATGCTCAGGGAATCGATGACGCTCCTCCTAGTTGCTCCCATGTGGGCGAGGCAACCGTGGTTCTTTTTTTTTTTTTTTTTTTATTGTATATGGTTTACAAAAAACCTTTACAAATAGAACAAACTTTATAATTAAAAACAAAATAGTAAAAAAAGAAGATAAACATTCATTGCTTTGCATTTGCATTTGAAAAAAGAAGAAAAAGAAAATGCCCGCTAAAGAAATACGAAATTACAGATTTACATAAGTTGCAAAAGTTTGCAAATTTTACAGAAAAGGGACAGACAATAGATAATCAACCGGTTTCAGATTTGAAATTTGATTGTCTAAGATTAGTCAAATCAATATAAAGTACTAGTTACAGAGAATAACAGATAGAATAAATACAAGGTATAAAATATGAAATACATTGCTCGTATTAAAAACACTGTGCTCATATGGTAAAAAATTCATAGTTCCAAGAATAGGAGCAGAAATCAGACCAAAGGGGCATATAGGTCAAGGGCTCTGATAAAGCCCGCCACAGCCAGACCAACCTTGATGTTCGAGATTGAGAGACATTGTGACCAAATCCAATTGTCTACCCCCAGTCGCCCCATAACATTAAAAATGCCTAGATATTTGTCCCTTAAAGAGGTCAAAGCCTTGCAGTCAAGAATGAGATGCCGAGAAGTTTCAGTGACCCCCAAAAGTTTGCAGAAACGACAGGTGGGATCCAAATCAGAAAACTTCTTCCTTTTGCGTAGGACTTCCCGAGTGGGAAGAAGGTTCCATCTGAGTTTTATAAGAAGAGAGCGGTAGTGTCTATTAGGAAATTGGATCAAAATAAAGGACATCTCACCTCTCTTCTTATGATCAAATTGAAGATCACTCAGTGAGGAATAACCATGAAGTTTTTCGATAGTGTTGCTCCAATCATGGCTGAACAGAGACTCCTTTACCTTGTTAGGGTTTGTAAGTAATGTATCCCTGTCGGAGGATATGTCCATCAGGGTCTTATCGCAGAGAGTGGAGAAAAGATGGAGATATATGTTGTGGCCCGAGTGTGTCTGGGAAAAAATCATGTGGCCCACATCAACATATAAAGTATCAGGTCTAGGGGAAAGCAAGGCTGAGAACAATGAGAGAACCCTCCAAAGAATCCTAGCTCGTAGAGAAACCAGACCCAACTCATATCTAATGGCAACAGTAGGAATTGAATTGGGCAGTTTTAAAACTTTCCTCCAGTAAATACCTTCAAGAGAGTCCCAGAAGGGCAGAAGTGTAAAATAATGGAGTTCCATACCATACAATAACTTTGGAGTCACCTTACCCTTGAAAAAGTCTACCACGGGTTTGAGGGAAAACCTACAATATTTATTCTCCAAAGTACGTGATTGGGAGATGAGAGGGAGCAGTTTCTGTCTAAGAAATCGTCTCAGTTCTATCACCGATGGTTGGGCCAAGATCAAAAAGCCCAAATAGACGATTTTGTTAACTCGAGAAATGTTTGTTCCCCCCATTTTCCATACTTTGTTGTTTCGGGTTCTCCCCTTTGAGAATTCCATGATACGTGTTTTACCAGGATTGATCTTCAGCCCATTTAGCAGTGCGTACTGTTCAAATTTACACAGGAGCCTCTGCAGGCCCACTTTGGTCTGGTCGAACAAGAGAAAGTCATCGGCATATGCCAACCATGAGAATCTCAGGTCCCCAAGTTTAGCACTCACCATGCCTGCATTTTTCAGGAAGTTATCCACATCAGCCAAATAGAGGATAAATAGACAGGGAGCTAACGAGCAACCCTGTCTCACCCCGATACGCGTCCTAATCCTCCTAGAGAGAGTACCAGCCAAATCGAGCCTGATGTGTACCCCCGAGTTTTCATAAAGGGCCATAATGAGAGAAAGGAGGCCCGCCGGGATGCCCCATTTAGTTAATTTTTCCCATAATCTGGATCTAATGACCAGATCAAATGCATTGGATAAATCAATAGAGGCGACATACAAAGGACCATCAGATTTTCCCCAAGAAGAGGTCTGAAGGGCAGTTATAATAAGACCATTGAGATTGGTAGAGTGGCCGGCCCTGAAGCCAGTTTGGTATTTGGGGAGAATATGATTGTCCCTAATCCATATGTTAAGATGGGAGAGGAGCAGAGAAGCAAAGAGCTTACAGTCCGCGTCTATAAGAGAGATCGGTCTATAATTCTTTACCTCAGAGCGTAAGCCTCTCTTAAAGATTGGGACAATATGGGCCGTATGCCAACTCATAGGGACCTTCCCGGAATTTACTACGTCCTGAAAAAGCAGGAAGAGTAGATTGGCCCAAATCTCGGGCTCGGCTTTGAATGTATTGTTCGTAAGGCCATTTGGGCCTGGCGCCCTAGATTTCTTAGCCTTAGAAATAAGACAGAACACTGTCTCCAGATCAAAAACTGGTTTCCATGCGTCTTTCGATGGGTAAATCATCAATGCATCCGAAGCCAAGTCTTCCTCCCCAATATCAAAAAGTTTAGAGTAATAGTCAAACCATTTGGCCTCTGGGATTGCATTAAGCTGATCAGCCATCAATGTGTTATCAAGGCTGGAAACCGAAGCCCAGAAAGCCCTCACATCTCGTTTTATTAGTACTGCAAGCATATACTGTGCGTCATTTTGAATCATAGTAATTTTTCTATGCTTACAGTAGTTTTTGTATTTTTGACGAATGGTTTTAATTTTTGTTGTTTTATCTGCCCAATCCAAATCTAGGGCTTGAACATCCCTAATAAGTTTCTTAGTAAGGGCCTTAACATTGGCCAATTGTTGGTCGAACCTATGGTTGTGAAATTTTTTGAAGACTCCTTTCCTTAGCTGGCCATAAATACTACTCTGTAAGACATTGAGAAAACTATCAAAAGAAGAGGTGTTAAAGACTGCTATTTTCCAGCAGAGCGAGGTGTGGTTAAGGGAAGAGATCAGTTTGTTATTAAGAACACTGATGTTAAAAGGAGACCACCTTATCCCTGTCCCTTGACTAACAGTATAAAGCTGAGTGGGTCCACCCTCCGGCAGAAGCTTGGTGAAAAAGGGGCATAGAAATTGAACCCGGAGAATACCATGGTCGCTCCATGAGTTGAAGGACACCTCGACATTAGAAGAAAATGGAATCAGGGAATGGTCGACAAAGACGTAGTCTAAGGTGGAAGATGAGGACGATCTACGCCAAGTTGGGCAGGAAGGATTAGTAGCATCATAATGGCTGTTAAGACAAGTTAGGCCAATTGAATCCAAAGCCAGATTCCAAGATCGCCCCCATGTAAGTTTTAGTCCTGTACGTGGATCGTCTTCCATAACCAAGCCCAGGTCATCATAATTGGATTCCAGACAGAGAGTACAGTCTGAATTTAGATCGCCCGCCAGAATGAGTTTGCCCATGGGGTGCAGATATCTCCAGGCAAGGATAGTATCAGTTAACTTCTCCAGAAACAATTCGAGAGGAGAGATTCCCATATGCCAGTAAACATTGACCAAGAGAAAGTAACAATTAGAATCCGGAAAAAGCACCTCTAAGGCCATAAAGCCAAAAGGTGTATCCGAAAGCTCCTTAGCAACAGAGCCGAAGGAGGTTCTTACCCCTATAATGAGTCCCCCCCGATGCGCGGCCTCCCAGGCTAGGTTTGGCACATTGAGAGAAAATATCGAATCCATCAAGAACTGGAGTTGAAAGTAGCCAAGTTTCTTGGAGAAAAAAACAATGCGAAGCCTTAATCACGGCAACCGTTTCTAGGTTCGTGAGCAAATGGGAATTACCTCTAGAGTTCCAAGAAAAGAAACTGAAGCTATTTAGAGGGCGGGCCTTCGAAGAGGATTCTGATTTAGCGGGAATTAAATCATTTCCATAAGCCTGCGGTGACATGTGCCCAGCTCGCGGAGTCTCCATTAGATTTGGGCAAAAAATGCCTCCGTTGGGGTGGGGGAGTTCTTTCTGGATGGTAGACCATTGTAAGATTACCTCTATATTCAGCCCCCTCTCCTTTATTTTTGGCAAATTGAGAAGAGTCCACTATTTTTGCTTCAAATCCTAGTTGCTTCAACCCTTCCATATGCCCCATGATCAAGTTTAAAACTACCTTCGATCTAAGAATAATATTACTAACATCTACCCGATCATGGAAAGGGAATAAAATGCAATCTATGTCATAGCTAGAGATAAGCGAAAGCGAAGGAAGTTGGTGAAAGATTTTAAGTATGTTACCACGATTTAAACAGATTGGCATATCTTCGCCCCAAAGACTGGAAAGCTGTATAACATCACCAGAAACTTTTGTTGTTGCAGAGACAGGTAAGGACTCAGTAATTTTTTTGGTAAAGTGACCAAGGGGGTCAGCCGCCAGATCACAACCCCTTGCCCCTCTTAGTATAGTCCTATTATGGTTGACATTTGGCCCCAGTGGAAATCTTTCCCAAGATTTGGAAACGTTCTTATTATGGGCAAAGTCAAACCCAGAGGGGACCGCTTCTCGAGCCGCAGACATGCGCATATTTGAGATGCTAAGAGAAGCATGGTTAAAAGGGGGGAGAGTCGATAAGACATTGTCTGATCGATCTGTCATATCTCCATCCCTCTTAATGCAGTCCATATTAACAGGGGGCTCCTCAGGAGCAGACAAGAATGCCGGGTCAGAAGGAGAGAGCCGAGTAGTAGGAACCTCGTCCTGTGACAAGCTTACGTTGGAATTAGACACTGTCACCTTGCTGATCTTGGGAACAAGTAGTGACTGAAATAAATGTTTAACCATATCAATGTTAACCATATTAACAGTCGGCGTAGTTAGAGAAGTGTCCGGATGATTCAGGCTTTTTCCAGAAATAGACTCCAGAGAAGTGGAAGGGAGAATTGCTTCTGGGGCAGAGTCCATAGCCTCCGCTGCAACAATATCAGTTGGCAGTGCTACAGGGTTGGTACTAGTGGATGCTGGTACGGTAAGAGGTGTTATCCGAATGCTAGAAACTGCAATTTCACCAGTACCAACAGTCCTTGGCCCCGCATCTATAGAAGCAGAGGTATTAGTCAGCATACCCACCGCATCCGTTAAAACAGATGCAGGTGGTAAAATAGGTGGAGCATTGGTGGTATCTGGAGTGGTCACATGGATGGAAGAGGGGATTGGTTCAACAGAGTTATCAGTCCCCTGTGGAACTGCAACAGTGGTTGAAGGGACTAAAGAGTTTGCCATAAAGAGGTTTTTGAAAAATTGATTAGTATACGAAGTAATCTTTTTGACATTCTTCTGATTTTTTGTTTTCTTCATTTGTTGGCTCATTTTCCTTTTCTTTCCTAGACAGGGGAGGACTTTTGGACAGGAATTTTCCTCTGGGGGCTCAGAGGAAATTGCTGCGATTTCTGGAGTTAGGATAATCATGTTTTCTCCTAAGGATGCGATATGGTCACCTTTAGAACGGACGGCCGACTCTGCAGTCCCACCTGCACATGAACGATCTTGTATAGAGGGTTTGAGGGATACCCTTGGCAGATCCTCCTGTACTTTGTCCTCTCCTCTTTCCGTAGAGAATACAGTCGGGACACTGGGAAGTATATCTGTAGGGTCGTCAGCCTCTCGCAAACCATCAAAGGCAGCTCGGGGAGTCATAGAGGAAGAGCCCCGGGAATCAAGATCTAGTGGTTGGAGAACCAGAAGACCCGGGGCCGCATTGGGGACCACCCCTAAAGTAGTTGCCGTGGTCCCCGTAGGCCCCTGATGAAAATCGTGTATAGGGGCCAAAGGTGGATTGAAGGAGGTAGGGTCAAGGCCTTGAGTGTTCAAAAATTGATTTTCTTCTTTTATAATTTTTACTAAATCTTCAAATCTATCTAGGCCCTCCAGCCTAGAATATATTTCAGAAAGTATACGTGAATGGGATGTAACCTCTGACCAGATGTTATCATAGAGACTCACAAAGGAACTCAGAACCATATTCAACGCAGAGATAGTTGGGTGGGAGAGTTTAATTCTATCATCAACATCTTTAAGGGTATGATGTAGAATAGACTCACTGGGCGGATCAGTTTTGAAGTCCGGAAGAAGACCTCTTTCTTTTAACCAGTTTTGTTTTTCAGTATACTCGTCAATAAAGTTAGTGAGATCTGAAGGGGAACCTGCCCATGATTCATCACAAATTTGTTGTGTTACATTATTTGTTTTGTTAAGATGGGAGTCCAAGTGGCTATCAGCAATTGCCTTATCTGCACATTCTATGATACTGATATCGTCAATATCCTGGACTGAGAGATCTTCAATATCCAGTTTCTTAGCTACGTTAATTAAGTTAGTGTGGGCCGGGGTATGTACTGGAGGAAGAGGGTGAGGAGATTTAGCCAGAGTGCTAGAAACAGATTTCTTACCAAAAAAATGTGTGATGTTTTTCCCCTGGATTGGATTACCCTGGGTACCTAGATTAATTTTTATTTTTGATATTGAGTTACGGGGCTTGTTGAGAGGGGTTTTGAACGGCAAAGAGATCCCATTAGGGGAGAAGGGAGTTCCCACCACACTAGTAGGAAGGTTAACGTGAGAAGAAGATGTGTGCTTAATATCACTGAGTAATGCTTTGGATCCTAAAGAGGGTTGAGTGTGAGAGATAACAACGCTCCCACTGTCCTTCTTCTCTAATAGTTGTGATACAGTAACTTCTGATTCATCCACCATGACTGGGGGTATGGGCATACTAGGATTCAGTGAGGCAATCATTGGAAGAGGGATATTAGGCAAAGGGTTGTTGTCATATGCCATGTTACTTTTTGTCTTTGAGAAACTGACCCCGACCAAAAGATTGGAGGCAAGAGTAGCAGCTAGACGTTCTTCCTGAGTATCTATAGAAATGTCATGTATTCCATTGAAAATACAGTTATTATGAGCTGTATTACGTAAAGTGATACCCATAGCATTGCAAACCTCAGACCTCTCTCTCAAATGAATTTGGGCCTGGGCTATGTCCCTTAAAAGGAGAGGGTTATAATGGGCCTGAAGTGGAGCATCATCAGAACTCCCCATAGCAATAAAAATGGGGGTTTCTGGCACAATAACTGTAGATGGCATGGAGGGCATACTGACAATGGGCGAAGGGGACAAAGGAGGTGAGACCTCCATAGCAGTCTGACTTCTAAGTCCCTTACGTGTCATTCAGATAAAACCTCAGCCTGACAGTAGGCAGAATGAGAAAGAAAATAAGAGTTATGCCAGAGAAGGTACCCAGAAATACACTGGAAATAAGCCTAGATGTCAGGGGAAGTTAGACATAGAGACACACAGCAAAAAATACTAGGCAATTTTTAAATTTTAAAAATGCAAGTGTTAGAGTATGGCACAAATAGCGAAAATCAAACTCTGAAAAACCAGTACATTGTCTAAAAACCCTATGAAGTATATATGTAACCTAGCATTAAAAGCGAATTAAAATAAAAAGCAATGTTACACACTCAATTAAATAAAAGTTTTAGTAAATGAGTTGTGTCAGCGTAATAGTCATTTTCTGGGAAGGGAACGCCCGACGGCTTGTGGAGCTGCCAGAGTCCGACTCTCCACCCCAAACCCTCGTAGTAAGAATACAACTTCAATTGGGTTGGCTTGGGAAGGCCCAGAACAGTGTACTCACAGATCACAGCCAAACAGCAAAACAGTATCTCCAGCCCTTACAGTCTCCAGGGCTTAACGCCGCAAGGGCGGCTGTGCCGGCAACTTGTGCAGGCTGGCAGTCACGTGCTGTGTCACGTGTTCAGGAAGGGGTCCGCCCCCTCCAGGAAGCAGAATGGGCTGCAAGAGCTCTGCTCGCAGTGCAGCTGTGAGGGATGGACCTTGCAAGCACGAGCGTTCGTAGGAGAAATGAAACGCTCCTTCCAATCAGCAGAAAATACGCCGCAAGGGCGGCTGTGCCGGCAACTTGTGCAGGCTGGCAGTCACGTGCTGTGTCACGTGTTCAGGAAGGGGTCCGCCCCCTCCAGGAAGCAGAATGGGCTGCAAGAGCTCTGCTCGCAGTGCAGCTGTGAGGGAACTTGTGCAGGCTGGCAGTCACGTGCTGTGTCACGTGTTCAGGAAGGGGTCCGCCCCCTCCAGGAAGCAGAATGGGCTGCAAGAGCTCTGCTCGCAGTGCAGCTGTGAGGGATGGACCTTGCAAGCACGAGCGTTCGTAGGAGAAATGAAACGCTCCTTCCAATCAGCAGACTAGCGGTGTGCGAACCCATCAGCCTCCCGTGCTGGTACAACCTACTGTCCCAGCACCAAGGACAAACGGTGCACCCTCAACCCAACTCAATGAACCTGGCAGCATGGCTCCTGAAGTCAGAGTTTGGACATCTCAACTTACCACAGAGATGTATGGACATCATAAAGGAATCTAGGAAACCTAACACGAGGCACTGTTACTTTGATTAATGGAAAAGATTTTTTATCTGGTGCCAGAATAAGCAAATCAACCCAGTTGATTGCACTCCTTCCAATATTGTCACTTACATGCTCCACCTGCTGGATGCAGGCCTGGTATTTAACTCACTAAAGGTACATCTGACACTACTTCAGCCTACACCACTTCCCACAACAAGGTTTAGTGGTGGAAAGTACCAGTGGTTAAATCCTTTATGGAAGCGGTAAAGAGACTCCACCCTCCAATTTCAAACCCACCATCTGGTTGGGACCTTAATGTGGTGCTTGCTAAGCTCATGGGCCCACCATTTCAACCCATGCATAAAGCCAGTCTCAAACACCTGACCTATAAAACTGCCTTCTTAGTAGCCATTACATCCATAGGAAGGGTCAGTGAAATTCAGGCTCTGTCAGTGCAGAATCCTTTCTTTACTGTTCATAAGGATAAACTGGTTCTACGAACACACCCTAGGTTCTCACCTAGGTTTATTTCTAAATTCACGTTAACCAGTCCATCGAGCTTCTGGCCTTCTTCCAAGAACCCAAGAGCTCTGCTGAGGTGAAACTACACACTCTAGATGTGCGAAGAGCGGCCTTCTACTATGTAGACAAGACCAGACCGCTGAGGAAAACAGACAACTGTTTGTCTCCATAGCTACAGGCAGAGAAGGAGATTGCGTCTCTAAAGGTGCCATCTCCAAATGGATAGTCAATTGTATCCAACTATGTTACTCCCTTTCTGAAAAGACTCTGCCTTTTACGCCAAGGGCCCACTCTACAAGAGGCATTGGGGCCACACTGGCTTTCATTGCAAATGTACCTCTTGACACCATTTGCAAAGCAGCTACTTGGAGCTCTATTCACACTTTTACTCAGCACTACTGCATTGACACTCATTCCAAGACAGATACTCAAGTGGGACAAGCGGTTCTAAAACATCTGTTTGCTCATGACCCTTCTCACATCCCACCTCTTTCTAACACTGCTTGCTAATCTATGCACTGCATGTGATCTAAGCAGATTCCACAAGCCTCAGAAGGGATGCATTACTCACCGTAATCGTATTTCTGATGCTTGTATCTGCTTAGATTCACATGCGACCCGCCCTTCCTCCCCTCTGAGAGAAGGCGCATGGATGCTTGTAGTCTTATCTTCCTCCTATCTATCTGCTTTGATAATCTGTACTCGCGCTACTCCTCATGCTACCTCATGTCAGAAAAAATGCAATCTGAGGGTCCTACACGCGTGAGGAATCATGGGTACAGTGGACGTCACACTAGGGATAGTATTACTGGCACGTTCTGTGTCGACGCCCATTTCAGAGTTTCGAAAAACAAACTGTAATACTCTGCAGCTTCCACTAGATGTCGGCCTATGCACAGCATGTGAATCTAAGCGGATACAAGCATCAGAAATATGATTACGGTGAGTAATGTATCCCATATTGGTTGCTATTGAAGTGTCTGCAGTGTTTGTGATATGGTTGAAGTGTAATGTTGTGGCCATGGCCAGTGTCCATTCCCCCAAGAATCTGGACACTGGCCGTGGCCACAGTAATATGTGCGCTGTAATCGGTGCTCCAGATAAGATTTTGAGGTGGGATTATTTCACACATTTATTTTCAAATTGGAGAGTAAATGCAATTTGAAGTGAGTAAAAATTAGTTTTCTCCTCTGCTAGAGAGTAAAACGTATCCAACACATATACCCAATGCATACGTAAAATCAGACCTGTAGACCAAAAGAGTTGTAGATCAAAGTCTTGCGCAGAGCCCTTCACTCCACAAGCAAACGGCACATCCCATCTGAGCACATAGTAACAGCACATCACTGCACTTGATAATGGCATATATCCTACCTGAAAATGCTAAATGCTAGCTACACATCTCTTGACACATACTAACGAGTACGACACGTACTCTGTGCACATGGTAAAGGCATATCTCCTTGCAGCACTTTCAGACATGTGCTGTTAGCACTTGAAGAGCAAGTTTGTGTCATTTGCATGTGTAAATTGGACTTTGACACCGTGTGCATGCTCAGAGCACATCTCTATGCATATGCTAATGGCAGACATTGTTTTCACGTATTGATAGAACACGTTCTGTTTAGCCAGCCTGATATTTGCACACGTTGACAGGACATATCTCTACCCATAGTGACCTCAAATCCCTTCTCTGCGCATGCTATTGGCACACATCTTCTCATCTGCTAATGATGCATCTTCTCTGTGCACATACTAGTGGGACAGCTCTCTAACTGCGCGCATGTGGACAGAGATGTGCATGCTAACGACATGCCTTCTCAACGCACATGCTAATGGGACATACCCTATCTGCACATGCTAACTGCACATCCCATCCCTTGACGTACTAACTGCACATCCTGTGCAGCGACGGGATGTGCAGTTAGCATGTGCAAACTCCACATCCTGTATCTGCACATGCTAACGGCACATCTCTGCTCTGCATGCTAATTGCACTTCTGTTCCATAATAATGGCACATCTCTTCTTGGCACGTGCAAATGACACATCTTTACTAAGTACGTACTAGGGGACATTTCTTCTCTGCAAGTGCTAACGTAGCATCTCCTCTGCCCATGCTATAATGGCACATCTCTCTGCCAGTCTTAACAGCAGGGCTCCCTTCTGCACAGGCTAATGTTAGCAAAGCACATGCTAACGTTGCATCCAAAGAAAGGGTGGAAAGCTACCGGGCAGGAGGGCTGCCTGCACTTCCCAAGTTCCAATTACGTAAAGGGCTGACGCAGCTTTGATGGGTGCGGCACAGAGGCAAGACTTCTTTCTTACAAGAAATGCAATAATGAAGAATGACCGTTCACACAAGTTACTATCAGTGCTGGAAATTAATAAAATGTACTGGGGCCAAATGTGTACCCGATTTTCCCCCTCCCCTTTCCTTATTCAGCCTGACTCGAACACGTCCTCGCCACCCCCACCACAATGCCCAACAGTGCTCACCTGGCATTCTGCTTGGTTTTGCTGTAATAAATTAAGTACCATTCGAAATGGGATGACTGTTTCCACAGTGCTTAAAGGTTGAAGGAATTTGGCTAAAGGTGCTATGTAAGAACACATACTCCCTTTCCACATGTTATTGGCATAGCCTCCGTACACAACCAGCAGCGCATCTCCTCTCTGCACATGCTAACTGAGCATTTCATTTCTGCATGTGCCAGTGGCACATGGCCCACCTGCATGTGCTAATGCAAATATATTCAGTTCCCGGACTACCCCGCATCTCTCGTGCAGGGTAATGGAACCGTTCATCCCTGCATGGACAGCCCATCCCTCGTGGTATAGCCCAACAGCAAGCGCACGTCTTGCTACAGCCAGCATAACTTTATAAATTATACATTACAGAGCAGGTTTGCAACGGTCCATGGTGCAGCAAGTAAAGGAATTATTACAGATGTGCTGGCTCCCGCCCCTTTATTTCAGCACTTTGAGGGGAGCAGTGGGGGTGGCTGGTGGCTTGTGAGAGTGAGCCGACCCACCTGACCTCCCTCCCATGCAGGGGCGCAACAAAACCTACATTTCGTGGGTTAGGGGGGGAAATTAAGTTGTGATGGGAGGGGCCACTTCCGAAAATAGGCAGGGCAAACTCTGCCCACACTGTACTACCCACCTCCCCCCATGGTCTGGTGTGGGGACCAACTATCGATTAGTAGATTTTAAAGCGCAATATGCAGAGAGGTGATGGAAGACTTTCTTGAAAGTAACAGCTTTAAAGCTTTACTGTGTTTGTGCAAGTACATTTTTCTGAACAAACACAGTAAAACTTTAACACCGCCAGTTTTGGGAAAAGGCTTCCCTCACCTCTCTGCCTAACAAAATGCAAGTGCGCACATGCAGAGGTGCACCTAGGCTAAAATGTAGGCGTGGGCTAACCCTTCAAATGTTGGGAGGGGCACTAACTTCAGAGACTGGAGGAGTGCCAAACTTACTTGTGTAGGTGCATCCCACTTCATTAAACATTGTAATAAGAATATTCTAGTGCAGCTTCAATGTTACAATCAGTTAACTGCTCTCTCCTTTGAGTCTGAAACACCCACTTCTTGCAGATCCTGAAGGTGCTAGATGGTGTGAAAATGGCAGATGGTGTGCAATGAAAGACTCCATATCATAGCAAAACAGGACATTGCAGAGTGTGGGGCAGTACTCTGGACGACCCAAGCAACTTCAGTGGCTGGGAGCAACAGGGGAGAAAATGTAATGTTAGTTCTACCAAAGTCCGCTATAGTAGAATCTCTGGTGCACTGACTGGCTGGTGAGGCTGTCTGCCTGTCAAATCCAGTGTTACAAGACTGGGGAAGGGCCAGTGCAGCAATAATGCAATTCTATGCAGCAGTATTCGAGCCACTAACAGAGGAGCACCAGGATACACCAATGTGTCCCTACACTTTTATTAAAACTGTCTTATTGTAAGGGTGTAAACTTAATCATTTATAAGCACTCCAATGTTTGCAATTGAAGTCGGGGTGAGAATACATTTGCCCAGGATCACACACTTACGCTAAACAGCGAATCTTTGATTTTAACCCACTCTTCAATTTGGGTACAACCACCTTCTACTGCGTTTTACTTGGAACAGAAATGTAACTTTTGGGTATCAAGCCCTACAATAATACTGTCCTATAGAGTTTACTTGCAAAATAAACAAATTACATAGAAAAGCATCATGACAACATGTAAATACTTATAGCAGCATGTTGGGCTGAAATAATATTACTGTATCTTTATTTTCCACTCACTGAATGGAAAACTATAAGATGCAAAAGGCAAAACATCCTGATTGACCCACTTTATTTTCAGCGCTTTAAAAACCCAAAAAAATAAGTTCTGCCATAAACTCACTTAGGTTTGCAGATTCTTCACAAACCTCCACCGTGCTTGTATGGTTAAAGAACATTCAACTAAAGACATCGACGTAAACTTTACTTTTTAGCATATGAAGCTATTAGACGTTAGGAGTATGAACACATCACATGCTGCTGATGACAAAAGAAATGCTACAATGCCATCTAGTGGTGGAAACTATGTTTTTTAAATGAATAAACGTTATGCAATAGAAAATAAAATGATCCTTATTAACTACAATTACATGCGTAAAAAGACACAATACGCACCTTATCTGGAGGGCTGACTAATTATGGTCATTATGGAGGGCGGTCATATAATGTTTGAAATCCAATCTTTGTGTGTTTGTGAAAAAATACAGATTTTATTGAGTATGGAAGTGTACGCAGTATTTCTAACCTGGTTGAAGGGTATTATTGAAGTGTATAAGTATTCATAACATGGTTGAGGGGTGTAGTTGTGGTCCTGGTCACTGTCCATATTTCTGGGGGTATAGCTGCAGGAAATGCCCCCAAGAAAAGGAGACAGTCTACGGCCACTTTAGTTGTGTGAAGACAAATATCTTTTGCAGACTTTTTGTTGTACAATCTTGTTGTGTTTGTAATAATAGATATTTTACTGGCTATTGAAGTATATACAGTATTTATAATATGGTTCAAATGGTATTGTGGACATTGGCCATGTCCACAATATTGGGGGTTTGTTAAAGGTGCTAATTCAACGCCATATAGGGGGATGCACCTACCAATTGCGGAAGTAAAGAAGATGCACGGTCAGGGTGGCTACATGGGGAATAACACTGATCCTCTGAGCCACAGGCACACTGTATTAAGCACTTCACCGGGAATGGTAGGGGGTAACAATACATTGGATGTTAACTTGGTCAAACACATTGCTTTGCTCTATCATTAGCGAAAGGAGAGGCAGGACCAAAATGACACAATCACATAGTCGCGTAGTGGGAAATCCCTCTGAGAGTGCTGGATCTGGGAACTTTGCAATTCAAAATACGTGACCACGACAGAGATGCGCAAAGGGGGGAGGAGGCTCAATTTACTTGTCATATGGGAATTAAGACAACCGGAACTGGGTGATGTAACAGCAGGGCGGTTAGCCAAATAAGCCGCCCTACATGGTAGTGGGAAGGGTGGCTCTGTACCAGTCACATGACTGCTGATGCCCATCGACAGGCGACAGGAAAGGAACACTGGACGGAGTGGCATTCCTGGGATGACCTATCAGACAGTAAGTTCCTAAGCTCTGATGAGGGAGCAGCCCTCCAGTATCTTCCACTGAGTCAGCGAAGGTCATTATCGAACATGTATCATGTGAATGTTCCCTTCCTCACCAGCTGTAGGGTGTCTTGTGTCCCGTTCTCAATGATGCTGACCAGTGGCAGTGTATTAATGTTCTGGTGGTCAGCACAAACGTTGCTTCATTAATAACAAGAAGCCCACCGGGGGACCAGGGCGGCGGGTGTTGGAGTCCTGCATCGGAAACCCTGCTCCAGCATTGGCCAAGCCCCCTCCAGCATAACCTCTGTTGCCCAGCCCGCCGGGGGACAAGGACGGTTGGCGTCCTGCAGGGTGTTTGTGACCCGCGGGTGGAAGTGTTGCCCCTACGCATTCCGCCAGACCATTGCAATAGAAACCGAGGCTACAATCGGATCTACGTTGCTGTCAACAAAGGAGGTAATCAAGGAGGAAACTGCCTGCTTTCATGTTTCTATCCTTCTGTGCATTTGAAAAGAGAGCGCTGAAACACTGCAGACCTATTGTCTTTCCGAATATATGGACCATCGGATCCATCAACCCTGACTAAGCCTGTGACTGAGCATTGTATCCAAGCATCAGGGTGCTATTCTCAAATTGACATTGGGGGTGCCTGCACAGTTTGCCCGATTTGCTCGACCTTCCTGGGGATCCCATTATGCCTGAGCCTTTTGGCAAAGACACTGGGGAGAACTGTGCACTGTCATCATCTGGGTTCTATGTCCCGAGCTCGGCCCAGGTCCTGGAATAGGCGCCAAGCGGGTAATCTGGCAACTGAAGAGGAAACTGGGTTCCAGTAATCCCCCCTCAAGGCCATACCACCCGCAGCCTTCGGGGATGCCCATATGTTAATTAATGAGATCTGCCAATTCTTGGGCAGTCTGGGGGCAGTTCTAGAGTCCCAGCCGAACATACACCATGCTGAGGAGAATGCTGTTTGCTTAACCCCCATAGGAGAGGGAGAGGGGGACCCTGCTACCGTCTGCTCTCACATATACACTGTACACCCGCAGCAGAGGGCTCCGGAAGAGCCACCCTCTGCCTCAAACGCTTACTGGGTTATGGGGATTAAGGGTAAGTCCGAAGCTGTAGCTGTACCCGTTAACCAGGCCTGTTACCCCCCTTTAACTCTCCCCTTTCGAACAGTGTACTCGGGCCAGCTGTCTATTCACCACCCAACCCAACGGATACTCCTGCCCTCGGGAGGAAAAAGGAAAGCGTTATGGGTTCTGCTGCCTGCAAGTGCAACTTGGTTTTGGTTGAACTTTCTGAGATTAAGATCCTGTTGCTGACCCTCAGTGTAGCAGTGGCCACCCGAACAGTTGTAGGGGAATCTGTGTGTAAGTGGGGAGATGAAGGGGGTGACGCAAGAAATTGAGTCGTTCATGACCCCCTCCTTCTCGTCCTCATCTTGTTTAGGGTCCCTCCGTGTTTATGGCTAATGCTACAAAGACAAATATAGTGCCAAACCCTGTGAACACAAAAAGAAAGGTGGGGCCACATATTAGGCTTTCACAATCCACGCAAATGCAAAAAGGCCCCTCGTATTTCGATGCCCCGGATAGGCTGGCACCCTCAAATGTACATCCACCCCCAGCCAAGCACTGTAGGCCCGCGTGCACAGGACAATTTCTGTAGAAAGAGTTCCCAAACTCTCCTCGTTGCCCAGAACCAAGGGAGGCACTCTTGAACAAAAGCTTACACTGGTTGAGAACCACTGGGGGTTGCCCTTTTGTGACTAAGGATCATATTGTTAACTGTGTTAGAATATCCAAATCTGGGGAAGACTACCTTGTTGAACTGAAACTCTGCCAATGTAATGGCTGGGGACATACTGCACGCCTAGAAGTCTTGCATTTCCCATATTAACAGTGTAATTGAACTGTCTGCACCCCGGGGCCTTGTGCTGACAGGTAGAAACGTCACCCCTCTCAGGGGAATTGGGATCAACAGGCAACTATTAATGTCTACATCGTAGCATTGTCTAACTCTGTATGATGAACTGAGGGCCACCGTAGGACACTTGATCCTTTAGGTTATTCTGTTAAATCTGTTTTCTACTCTGGTCGTCTCCAATGCTGGATAGGTTTGGTTTTGTAATTTTGTGATTGATATGTATACTTTTATGGCGATTTCGCTGAATAAAGTTATGTTCATGATTAACGAGATGTTCTGTGGTGGGTTGTGAATAAAATGTGTTACATGTGGAGGTGAGGTGATGGTAAACTATTGAACTGTGTATCTATTGAGGAGGTGGAGGAGATTGCAATCGAATATCTGGGAAGCACAGAAAAAACAAAGTCTCCAACTTGTAAGCGTTTCGCCTGACTTCTAACTATTGTATTTCTTGTTATAAAACTGCTGTTCATAGTGCAGTCTGATGTCAGCCTCTCGATCAGAGGTAATCCACTGTTCTGTTTGATTTGGTGTGTGCTTTATTTTTTGAGTATGTGGTTTTATTATGCACTAATTAGCGGACCCTTGACTACATTTTAAAGGTCTCAGCAAGATATTTGTCTGCCAGGTCCCGAGAGCCATCCCGCAGGCTTGTGGTGGAGGCTCAGTGCCAAGGGGACTAAGAGTATCCCAGACGCGAGTATAACAGTGCATGAAGATGCTGCATAATAAGTGTATGCTAGCAGAATGGGGAGGGATAGATTGTTTTAATGGTGTATAGGACCTCGAGTTAAGGGAGGACGATCGGCCGTAGTAGTGTAGATTTTAAAGCGTACCACCCAATAGGGAGTGGACGCTTGTGTGGGCACGCCTGCGGTAGAGGAGGAGGAGGAGGGGGTGTGTGGTGAACTATGCTAGACAGGAGTGATGTGTAGTACATGCGCTTGTATAGTTGCATCATTGGGGTACGACTTGTGTGTTTGTTTTTTTTTTTCTTGTAGAGAGAGACATGCATGTGGTAGTTAGCATCATTGAATGGTGAGGGTTCGTGGTGGGCGAATCTGCACCCATAGGTATCTTGTGTAAAATAGCAGGCTTTTCGCATTATTAACAGCAGGAGTGTGCCGCTGGAGACTTTTGTACTAATATAGGGAACAGTGATCCCGTGGAGAGGGCTGTCTAATACGAACATCGACTTTGGGAAATCTCCCATGGGCCATGACACAGCTCTCTGTTACCGGAGCGGAGGTGAAATTTCAGAAGCAACTGTTTCACAGTACGGCTTGACGCTCACCATCAAGCGATGGGTCCGCTCCTCTAATCCTGTCGGCCACTTCTCACACCTACACGGCGCCTCAGGGTGGTGTCGGCACATCTCTAGCCCCAACTTCGAGCTCTTACGAGCGGCGCCGACATGTGTTTCTGAGGCCCATGCATTCACCATTGTCCTGCTAGCTGTGGCTGCAGCGTTTGCCTTCTTGCTGCATTTTGTGCCACCTCGGAGCCTTGCCCCTCAAACTGCCTTGGAGACTAGTGCCATTGACGCATGTTCCCGGCCATCACACATGCCCCCTGTATTATGGTACTGGTGCGTTTGGCGCTCCATGTGTTCTGGCTCTTTTTTCAAATTGCAGTTTTCTCCTTTTTGGAGAGTCTCCTTGAACAGGACTGGCAGGCTTTGTGCTTTTGTGCTTGTCTTTCCATCTTTTGGAGTTAGGCACTCTGTGCTGGGCTATATCTGTGCACTCTCCTTTTCCTCCCTCTTCCCTTTTGGGACCCTAAGCTTTTGTTTGCTTAGGTATTGGCTGAGGCCTTTCCAGCAAGGAGGGGCACCAGGGGTGACTGAGTAATTACTTTTGAGCCCCTTGTCCACCCAGGCTTCCTGGCTCACACCACCCTCCCTTCCTTTTTTGAGTTAACTGAGGGGGGGATATGCTGAGCTCTTTCACCTGCCTCTTTTGAGCTGGTTTATACCAGGCACTGGCCTGCAGTTTCTACGAACTTTGTGAAAGTGTGCCTACTACCCTTGCTGTCCGCACTTGGACTCTGGCGTAGGACATTGGAATCACCATCTGAAAATGTCTTCTTCTTACCATCTTTTTGACTTTCTAATTTGTTACCTTTTCGTTGGATTGACATCTGTGCTGTCCTCTCATTACCACTTGCCGCTGACTTTGTGTAATCATTCCTGGACCTCCAATTTGACTTCATTGTGGCCATTCCATTGCCATCTTATCGCCATTGCAGCGGGTTCTAAGTCTCATCCCACTTCCTCCGTTTGGTGACTGGTGCAGCCATGTTTCCATCGTCGCTGCTAACACATAAGGAGTTCCCCCTTGGACATCTGTTGCCTTGGCCACTCCCCTTATTTTTACGGGGGACTTTTTCTTTTTTTTTTTTTTTTTTTTTAGGCTTTGGTTTTCATTATCTATTTCTGTTTGTGGCAAATCATATGCCGACCAGTCATTTATCTGTCTACTTTTATTTATTTATTTCTTTGCTTTTATGTTTAGCCCTATCCCATTTAGGATAACCAACCTCATGTCTTCGGTGCTAACCCCTTCTGGTCTATGTAATCTATCCAATTTGTCTTGCCCTCCCATTTCCCCTGATGCTCACCCGCAATTCCAAAAATGTTTGTCACATTTGTAATAAATCACGGAGTCGGTGCAGAGTCTCGTGAGTCTGCTTTGCCTGCTGGACTGTTGGACTGCTGTTGGAACTTTACAGTCCTCTTTCTATCTCTAACAACTGAGAGGGGTGTGCTTATAACCCCGAGTACTCCGCGGAGCGGCGCAGAGTCGGTGCAGAGTCTCGTGAGTCTGCTTTGCCTGCTGGACTGTTGGACTGCTGTTGGAACTTTACAGTCCTCTTTCTATCTCTAACAACTGAGAGGGGTGTGCTTATAACCCCGAGTACTCCGCGGAGCGGCGCAGAGTCGGTGCAGAGTCTCGTGAGTCTCTGGAGGCTCCCGAGGCTCAAGGGGCTTACGGGGCACAACCCTCATGGATCGAGGAAAAATATCTAAAGTGCCGACAAGAATCGTACATCACCCCCTTACTCGTATGCAGCTGAAGCGTGCTGAAGAAGGATCTGAAGGAACTTTACCTGTGTCTTGGAACCGCTTTGACGTGTCTACTACAACAGCGGGGAGCAATCAAGTAAGGAAATCCAAATCCAAATCTCATTCTTCTCCAGCCGCAGGCATAATATCATTGCCGCGCGTGTCAATGGAAGACACGAGCGTTTGTGCTAGCGACATGCGAATCACACATGCTGTTGTCTCTTGTGTAAATCGATCGTACAGTGAGCCAGACTGTTGCCTTTCTACCGATAGCCTATTGAGCTTAAAAAAAAACAGGAAATGTTTCAACTAATTCTGCTTGCAGAATGAATGAAGGGGGGCCCTGTGACAATGAAGTATGGAGAGAGGGTAATGGTGTCCCACTAAGCAACATGAATACGAGTGCAAGTTATCTTCCTGAGAGTGGTGCACAAGTGCTGGGAGAGTCCTCATGTGTAGACGATGTTGCCAGCTCTGATGGAGTCCAACTCCCATGCGTACAATCCGTTGACTCGGCAGGACCTGTATGCTTACCGGGAGATGTAGAACTGGCTGTTGATATGCGGGGTTCAATAAACCGCAAATCGCAACGGCTAACCTCGGAAGCTACTGGATCATGGCTTGAATGTACTTCTGATACCACTTCCCTGATAACCATGACCTCCCATATCGGGAGTCCTTCACTGTCCCCCCAAGTCTTGTGTCACTTATCCACTGCCAGTCGCTACCAGCCCCTCGTCTTCCAATAAAACTTCCTCCAATGTGGAGAAAAGAGTCCACGTCAATGAAGCACCGTTAAGTAACTTGGCTGAAATTATGACAGAAGTAGAGGAACGAGGTGTTAGAGAAGCTAAATGCAATTATCCCTCTTCTAACTGTATCAACCCTAATGTCTCGAACTCATTACGATGAAAAAACCAATTCCTTGGCCATAGCGAACAAACTCCTCTTAGATCTGACAAAAATGAACAGCTCATTGAATGCCAAATCAACATCAAATGACAGTGACCCGAATAGTGGACTGACCACCATTGAAACCCGTCCCATGGCAAATGAGCTGGAGGTTAACGTACGATCAAGTAGCGAATGGCCAAGGGGTCCTAGAAAAAGAAGACGAATGGCTTCCAGTGCATCTCCCCCCATACCATGCTCCCAAAATAGAAACCAACGGAACAGAATTTCTCTGTCTCAAACCTCTCCAGCGACACCTAGAGGTTACACAAAAACCATTACAAGGCTACCTATATCTTCATGTAATGAGGAGCTGTCCGACTTTTCATCTTTGGACGAATCGCTGAATGCCTCTCCTATTAGACATCAGCTTCCCAAAGGGAAATCATCCAACTACAGAAAATCCGCCTCCCAAACATTGAAAGATCTCAAGCTGCAAAATATGGTGAAAGAAGCCTTAAAGACCGTTTGTTTTGTCCTCACTGACCATAGCTATGGCTCCAATGCTCAAACTGTATGAACAATTGAATGACAATGTCAAAGATCTAACTACACTTGCAGCATTGACAAACTCTAAACTGGTAACAGCAGAATTATCGCATAATGGAGGAAATTCCAAAATACAGGATTATATCCAAAGATTTGAAACCTTAACCAAGGATCTTGCGGATCAGAAACGCTCAAACGTTGATGAGAAACGCCTAATGTCTGAAATAACATTGGAAGCGTTAAGCCTGCTGAAACAGGCCCAACCACCAAGGAGAATGTACGACGAGTCCCAACCAGCTTCTTGGGAGTCTGAGACGGCTCCACTAATGGCAGATACCTTATCAACTGTGCGGGAAGGCTGTGTCCTTCGCAAAACAATTGTTCCATTCTCAACAATGAATGGACGAAAGGAGCCAGATACCTCTAGGCCTCAAATAATGCAGCTGAATGGGAGTATTCCCCAGAGGGTTCCCCCGGGTGATGAAAGATCTACGAGCGAGGGAGACAATCCCTCGGATGTTTCTCACTCAGATTCGTCCCAGAAGCTACCACCGACTATTCGGGTTGCAGATGTTGCCATTCGTCTGCCAGACGTAAACATCATATCATATCATCTCATATCGAGCAATCAGAAACCCCAATGAAATCCCCCTCAGGTATTCCATCTACTCAACCTGAAAACAACCTGTTGGATGTAAGTATCCCTGTGCCATCTACGTCTGCTAATACTGAAGGAATTACTGGACTTTCAGAACATGAAGCAAACCGCTGTTCTGAAACAAAAGATAAAACCTATGAAATATTCCAGAAAGCACATATTGCCGATGTAAGCAAACTGCAGGAAAAAAAACAAAGAATCAAAAATGCAAACGAAAAGGCAATAACATGGGATCAAGGAAATTTCTAAGAAATCTAAAATCAGTCAATGTATTTGTTAATACAGAAAAAGCAAATGAATCATCTAAAAAGACCATTATAGAGGTCCAGCAAAAGTGCCCGGACGATTCTGAACCGACAATTGTGATAGATGAAAGTGTCGAAACTGTTGAGCAAGAGCTCTTAAACTTATCAGTCTATGATGATGTAACAAATGCCGAAATAGACCATGAGGAGTCGGGACACAAAATCACAAGTCCTGAGGCCTTGGCAAAAATTGACCGGTCAAACTCTTTGAATGGGGCTCCCCGAGCCAGCAACGGGCGAGTTTGTGAACTAATACTCCCGCCAACAGAAGTGATTGTGTTGTCCCCCACTGAAAACTCTAACAAATTCGAAACTATGGCAGAAAAAAGAAGACGCCTGGGAGCTCGGAAAGAAGCCCTAAAATCTGGAACTGAAAATAGCTTAGCTTGCTGGAATGATCATAGCAAAACGCAGACTGAAGAACTTGACAAACCAAAACTTAACATGACAGATATGGTTAGTACAATTCAGCCCATCCTGCAGGATTCCAAAATAACCACAACATCAAATGTGGCTAATAAAAACCAACGAAGTTCGCAACAAAACCTTTTCGAAAACAAAGACAAACTGGCAAAAACTGCAAAGTATATGCTAATACTGGAAAGAATATTGGACACTAAAGATGGCCTAACTTTGAACCGAAACAATGTCCTTAGACTTTTACATCATGTTCCTGGACTCCGGTCAATTGAGTCCAATGACATTCAAACAGTGGCCTTTATCAACGATCATCAGAATGACAAAGTTGTACTGCATATAAATTCCAGACTTGTCTGTGATTCACTCCTAAATGCAGTCTCGTTCCTGCTATCTTTAGGCTTTGACATCCATGAGGTCTTTCAAAATAATACTGCAGACTCTAGCTCCACAAAGGCAACGGTAGCATTAGATAACAATTCGTCCTCAACCCACAAGGTTACCTTTGGAAACAATGCTAATCTAAATCCTCCCACTAAAGCTGCCATTAAGACATCGAACAATAAGCCACAAATCAACAAGGAATTAAACAGCCTCCCACAAGAAGAAAAATTTTGTAACTTGGGAGAAAACATCAAAATTACAATTTTTGGAACAAATTATGCAGTTGTAAGCGAGCAAAACATCGAATCACACATTTTGGATGATGACACAACAAAAAATTGGAATTGGTTAGCTGGCGTTCTGGGAGGGCAATCTAGCTAACGCCACCAGGGACACTGTAGTCCCCACATGAATGTCCTCTCATGGAACACCCGAGGATTCATGCATCTATTTAATGAATCAAAAATAAATCCATTGAATCAAACAGTGATTTGTCTGCAGGAAACGTGGCTGACTCTGTGCCCATTATCAGATGAGTATGAAATAGTTATGAACCCAGCCATAGCGAGAAAAAAAGGTCGCCCATCTGCTGGTTTAATAACAATGGTGAAAAAAAACTCGGGTTGGACAGTGAAAAGTGTCTGTAATTACACTCCTTACATCCAACATACAATTGCAGAGGCTACTTCAATGAATCCCGGGAAAACAATCCAGCTCAACATAATCAATTTATACTGGCATCAAAAAGAAGCCGGTACATACAAATTTATGAATACAGTATTGGATCTAATTGATGCGATTAATAGCGAGCAACAAGTACCCAACGTAATTTGCTGTGGTGATTTCAACCTATCATGCTTGAGGAACGTGCAAGATTCTGCAGCATCAACCACAACGCAAAAGTTGGCAGAAATGTGGTGCTCGGCCCTACAAGAAAGAAACATAACAATGGCAAATGGGAACACTAGTGGAGACATTCCAGCACAAACAACATGGAAAAGCATCCTCCACTATAGACTATTTCTTTATTTCTGACAATCTGAGCCAACGAGCTGTGGAACTAACGATACTAGAAGATCCAAACAGTGACCACAGTAAGTTAACACTCACTCTGCTTTCTCCGATTGTAGTGAAACCAAACATCTGGAGGAATCAGGTTGAAGTAGAATCTAACAGAATTCGCCTGAAAATAAAGCCATCTGAGGTGAAGCGGATTACAGATTTATACTTTAACCTCATAACAAACTCAACAGACGTTAACCCTGAATACACTGTTGTATTAGAACAGTTTATGACCATTCATAATGGTTCAAAAAGACCGGACTTTCCTCCTAAACACTGTTATAATCACGAAATTGCAGTAAGAAAGAGGCAACTAAGAAAAGAGCTAAGACATCACGCACAACTTGATACTGATCAGCGACAGCTTGCAAAAAAAGCCTCAATGCAGAAATACAAAAACTGGCTAATTTCGCACAAAACCATCCAATACCAACAGGATAGCGAAGCCATCTTAGCGGTGCTTAGCAACAAGAAGTCAGCCGACTTTTGGAACCTGATCAACAACATGAACTGTCAACAAAGCGCAATTCAGACAAACATGGTCCCACAAGCGGAATGGGTTACTCATTTCGATTCGGTCTATAGAAAAAACAGCTCAACAACTGAACCTAAATTTCCGAAGCTCACCAAGTGGGATTTAAGGTTCGACAAGGAGAGCATAGCACAGAGCATCCTACGAGCTTCCTCCTCAAGAGCACCGGGTCCCGATGGACTTACCAACCATCGAATAAAACAAAACCCAGAGGATTGGTCTGAGTTCCTCATGCTATTGTTCACACGGATCACGGAAGAAGCCACTATACCATCTAGCTGGAAATCAGCAATTATAATTCCCATCTTCAAGAATGGAAACAGAGCAGATCCGAAAAACTATAGGTCCATAGCATTACTAGATGTCCTAGGAAAAATCTTTGCTACCCAACTACAAAATCAACTAATGAAATGGATTGAATCTACAAAACCTCTAGACCTCCGCCAAACTGGTTTTGTCCGAGGTGTTGGCTGCGGCCTAAATCTACTACTGTTGAACATTTTGAAAATGGAAACTATAAGAGCAAACAAAAAATCTATCTTGCATTCGTGGACTTACCCAGGCATTTGACAGTATTGACCGGGAATTATTATGGAAGAAAATGGCGACCTGGAACTGTCCTCTCAGTCTACTCTTGGCTATTAAAGCACTTCACACCGACACAGTGATAAGGGTGAGACTGAATCACCAAGGACTCCTCTCCGAGCCAATAAATACCTATAGAGGAGTTAAACAGGGCTGCCCACTTGCTGCCATAATATTCAATCTGTTCATCTCAGACCTGGGGGCTGCCTTTGCAAATATCAATGCCTTTGCTCCAAAAATAAACGGAAACGAAGTAAATTGGCTCCTGTATGCGGACGACCTAGTGCTATTGGATTTAACACCAATAGGACTGCAACGGAAATTGCAGATTCTTGATCAATATGTCACGCAAAACGGATTAGTTGTGAACTCTAAAAAATCTGTAATCCTAACTCTGCAAGATCTTCAAAAAAACAAAAAGAGAGAGGGCCTGAAAAAATTTAAATGGAGAATTGGGAAGGAGGCCTTACAATGCGTTGACCAGACTATGTATCTTGGCATGTGCATTAGCTCAAGTATCAAAGAGTCTCCTTGGGTTGCGAAAACAAAGGATAAATGTAAACAACTAACAGCACAGGCCTGTATACTTAATAAGAAGTTTGGTAAACATTCATTAAAACCTGTCATGGACTTCTATAAAATGAAATTCATTCCGGCAATTACACATGGAGCCAATAGTGCTCTGGGATGTCCAGACACACTATGGTCATCGCTTGAACATCACTTCTGGTCCAAAGTTTTGCGCCTTCCAATGGGTGTACCAACAGCTTGCATAAGATACGAGCTAAGTCTCTTGTCAATCAACGCAATAGTAACATGGACCACTCTAAATGAATTTAGAAAAATAACCTCTGAGTCAACTGCTCCTCAATACCAGATTCTAACAAGTGCAGACACAGGGTCGACAAACTGTATTCTACCCAATGGATAACACGCTGTGACACCATCCTCAGTGATCTATGCACAAACAGAGAGTTACTCCATATGAATCCTGTCATAATAAAATCACTATTATGGCAGCAAGATTGGATTGACACAGGGGACATAAGAGGAACTCATAGAATCATGAAAATATGTCCAGCCGAAGCAAGAAAATTAAATGACCCTCAATCCTACTTGCTTAAGTTCCCAGACACTGCCCGTAGACTCCTTTACATGAAATTTCGCTTGAACCAATTCCCAACAAGAGAAATGTTGGCAATTCGACAAAAAGGTGGAGCTCCAATATTGACCTGTCGCTTATGCGGGGAGGAAAATGAAACACTGAAACATCTTATTTTGTATTGCACACAATTTCGACAGGAACGATCTATTCATTTGAGAAAATATATTGTGGCAAGACCAACCCGGTCTGCCGAGGATTGGTGGGATATGATGCATCAAGACGTGGAACGCAGTCTAACAATCGAACTGACTTTCCTTCTTGAAAAGATGATCGAAAAGCTAGAAAAATATGAAAACGACATCAAAGTCGCTGTAATCTCTGCTTGAACATTGGCAATCTAAGAGTGCTTTGGACTGCAAATGCTCCTTATTTAGTCTTATGCCTCTCCCTCTTGCCTTCCTCCAGTCTATCTGTCTTTCTTTGCCCTTATATTCCGTTTGGAGCTCCTTCTGTAAATCTCTCTTCTTCAAGAATGAATATTTCTAATGTTTTTTGAGATTTTCCTTTTTCTTTTTCTCTTTATTTTTTAAAGGTTTGTAACAAACCAATAAAAAAAAAAAATCACATTCTATTCTTGATCTTTTTTTTTTTCGTTCCAATTTTCACTTTCTCTGTTTAACAGAAACTTGGATCACCCCTGATAATTCTGTAACTCCTGCTGTTCTTCATACTGCCTCTACTTCCTTTTCTCATACCGCCCGCCTACTTGGGTGCAGGGTTGGCACTAGAATTCTCTTCAATTCCACCTGGACTCTATCTTCCCATCCCGATCTTCCAAAATTTCCCTCTTATGAATACCATTTCTCTTCCTTTTCTAATCCTTTTCCTGTTTCTTTTCTTGTTTATCGTCCGTCCCCCTGGCCTATCTACTGATTTTCTTGAACATCTTGATCTTTTTATCTCCTCTCCTCCCGTCTTCCTCTTTTTTCCTTCTTGGGGATTTTAATTTTCCTACCCCTACTTCTTCATTCCCCCTTCTGCTTTCTCTTGCTGATTCTTATTTGCATTTTCTTCCTTCTCCTTCTCATCTGCATTTTCTTCCTTCTTCTCAGTCTGGCTTTTGCCTTGACTTAATCTTTTCTTCCTTTTTCTCCTCTCTTCTCCCTTTTTTTGCTTCTGATCATTTACTTCTTTTTCCCTTTCTCCCTCCATCCCTTCTGTCCCCACTTCGACTATTTCTGCGCATTGTAATCTTTCTTCCTTTTGATTCCTCTTCCTTTATTTTATTTATTTACATTTATAAAGCGCTCACACAGCCCGCAGGCATCGAGGCGCTGTTACAGGAATTGTTTGTTTTTCTTAATTGTGTGTGTTTTTTGTTTTTGTCTTAGTTACGTATTTATAACGCGCTTAAACACCCAGAGGTTTCTAAGCGCGGACCCGGGGATCGAACCTGTTGTTGCTTCGTGTCGTCTTGCTTCCAAGACGCGCACGCTGCCGCTGAGCTACCCTCCCTTTCCTTCATCAAGTTTGTGTCTCCCTTCTATTTTGCTTATTTTCTCTTTTCTCTGACTCAGCTGCTACTACTTGATACTCTTATGTACAACCTGTTCTTGATTCTACTTTTCCTCTACATTCCTTCTCTCCTACGCATAACATTTCACAGCCTTGGCTCACACCAAGTTTGATTTCCCTTTGACGCAATCTGCGTAAAGCCGAGCGGCTTTGGAAAAATTCTCCCTCTCCCTCCCACCTTGTTGCACTCTCAATGTTGCTTTCTTCATTTGACTCTGCCTAACTCACTGCTAAGAAAGTTTATTTTCCTGAACTCACAATTTTCTATCTCGTCACCCTCGTCGGCTTTATCAGCTTCTACACAATATTCTTTCTCCAAAATCTCCTGATACTTCTGTCTTTTTGTCTCTTTTGTCCTCTGATTTTGCAACTACTCTACTTGCCTTCACTTCCTCTACTGCTCTCTCCTTCTCCTCTTTTTCCATTACCTTACTCTTTTTCATTCTTTTCGCCTCTTGCGGACCTCAATACGTCTGCTCTTTAACTACTCCTAGGGCTTCTTTCTGGCCTTCTCTGATACCCCAAGTATATCCCCATCTTCTCCCCCTATCTTTCCTCTTATTCTTCTCTTTTGGTCTTGATTTCCTGCAGCTTCTCTTGATCCATCTTCTCAGCTAACTTCTGTCCTATTTCTCTTCTACCTTTCTCTCTTAAATTCTTGAACGGGCTGTCTGTGCTCAGGTAACTAATTACCCGACTGTTCATTCTCTTCTTCCCTCCTTATAGTATGGTGTCCGCCGTCTCATTCTAATGAAACTGCACTTATTCATGTCTCTAATTCCTTACTCACAGCCCTTAACTTTAAGTTGTCTTCTATTCTCATTCTTTTGGACCTATCTGCAGCGTTTGACAGTGTGTACCACTCACTTCTCATTTCTTCTCTTTTAACTGTGGGTATTTTGGGGTCTGCTCTCAGTTGGTTCCGCTCCTATCTTTGGCAACTGACTTATTCTGTCACTTGGGCTGGACAATCTTCTTCCTCACTCCCTCTTCATGGTGTTATGCAAGGCTCAGTACTTGGCCCTTTCCATTTTTCCCTCTGTAGTGCTCTTATCTCCTTTCGATCTCTCCTTTCACCTTTACGCTGATGACACCCAGATCTTTTTTTCCTTCTCTTCCTTTCATTCCGTTTTGCATTTTACTGTTTCAAACTGTCTTTTAGCTGTTCAGAACTGGATGTCTTCTCACTTTCTTAATCTCAATCCCTCAATAACTGAGGTCATGTTCTTCCCTTCTACTATTTCTCCCACTCCGTGCCCCCTCTCTATTGTCCTCCACCTTCTTTCCTTTTCACTCTAGGTGCGCAATTTGGGCGTTAACTCTGATCTTTCCGTCTTTTTCTCCTCATATTTCTTCTATTGCCCATTCATGTCGTTGTGCCTTGTTTAACATTCCTCATGCTCGTGCTTATCTTTCCTTTCACGCCACTAAAATTCTTTTCCCTTGTCTTTTCCTGTATTGACTACTGTTCCTCTTTATTACTTGTTCTCCCTGCCTGTCATCTTTTCTCTCTTCGTTCTATTTAGAACTCTTCTGTTCACCTTCTTTTTTTCTTTACACGCTCAGGTCTCTATTACATCTTCCCTAATTTCAATTTCACTATTTCCTTTTGAATTCCTTCTCTTGTATGACTTTCTTTCAATTGTTTTCAAATGCACTCGTGGCTTGGCCCCCTTTCCTCTCTGCTCTCGTTTTTTTGTTTTTGTTGAACATAGCTTTATTCAGTATGGACCATAAAAGCAATTACGTATTACAGGGGGGGTTTTCACGCAAACTCCTGCGCTACAAGAAAGCTCACTGCAATTGATTAGTTGAAAATTTCTCCATTTTATTTTGTAATTATTGCAAAATTCTAGCCCTTTATGACGCGTGTTTCGGCATCTTGTGCCTTTTTCAAATCAGGGCAATAGCTTAATGATTCAAGCAAGCAAACAAACATAGTTACACACGCCCAAAAAATAGTTAGACATCATTGAGCAGTATAAAGCAAAACAAATAATGAAACGTGAAAAAAGTATATTAAAAAATATAAAAAATAATGGTAAAAGAGAAGGTGGTTGGTTATGAAATGATATCAACAACACATATTGTAAAAATGGTCAAAAACGTGATATTTCGCAATATGTAATAAATCCACAGAGATGAGGGAATGGGGACCAGGAAGGATGATTAGGATTGTGGGAAAAACGGCACAGAAAGAGAAAATAGAAATGATAAAGTATGGTGTGACATTCGGGTTCCGCATCTGTGCCACAAACTGTTTAATTTCCCTATTTATAGTTTTATAGGTTAAATATGTTAAACACATTTTCCGCAATTTAATAAATCCCTTATGGTCCACCTAATCATATTGTTATAAAATTCCAAATCCTGAAACAGTGTACGCATATAATTCCCAAACAATGGTGTGGGATTGCGTATACTAACATCATTAAAGTATATCTTAAAGGCTACCCATATTTGTGCCATTCACCCAAGTACTATTGTTTTTGTAAAAAAAAAAATCTGTTCTGGAATGCCACCTCTTACCCTTATTTGTCATAAATGTCTTCTCAGTCTTGTTTACAAATAGCGTTTTTTTATAGTTACTCAAATGCATGTTATTCGTGTTGGTCGGAGAACACTATTGTACGCTCCTCAAAGCAGTCTCACACTGTCTTCGGCTCAGATGTATAAATGCCTCGAGCACATTGACTTGCATTGCTCACGTGGCAAGGTTTAAATTGTAAACGGGAGAACCTTTGTTTCCGCCTCCCTTTGCGCATCTAATTGCTATTGGTTCGGCAAAACAGTGGGTCCTTCGAGACCCCAGGGCTTCCCTGAAAATTCACTGTCTTTTGCGTCTCGCTTCGGTTCTCTGTGGAGACGCTGACTTCTGTTGTCTGTTTATAGATGTTGCCATGGTCACTATTTTAGTCCTTCCTCTATCGTGTTTGCTCTGCTCACGGCGGCGGCGGCCATGTTTTGGGATCTTCCCACGTATTCTTCACAATACGTGGTAGTTTTCATCCCATAGTCGTTTTATTGTCAAAAAAATGTGGCTTAGACTACACGCAATATTATATATGTCAGGCTTGAGCTCGTCAACAGTCAAAATGCATATGTCCATATTGAAATGTACCTAAGTTTTGATTTTATGTGCTGACCCAATTGTTTGTGCATTTGAGTTGCAGTTTCGGTTGCACATTTGAAACATAGACACGTGTAAATACATTTTTTCAATATAATAATATTTTTCAAGTCTCCTTTTTTTTTTAACACTTTTTTTATTAGTGGTCCAGAAGATACATAACACAGTTACAGCTTTACCTTACAGCTAGAAATAAACATGACAAAATAGAAAATCGGTACAGATATTATACATCTCATCAAGGTGGTAAGTTTACATAGCTTCATCTTCATCGGAGATCATATCACACAAAAACATTCTGAAGGGCCCCCAAATATCTTTAGGTCTGCTCGCCAATGAGCGGATGAGGACAAACTGTTCTTCAGCCTCATTTACATATGTCAATTCCCAGAGGAACTGCTTTACAGTGGGTGGCGCAGCATTCTTCCATTGTTGTAGAATACACTTTTTGGCAACTGCGCACGAGACATTAAACAGTCTTCTGATTTTTTCGGAGCACTTGCCTATATCTCCGAATAAATATTTCTGTGGGGTCAATGCCGGTGGGATTTGTGTAATTTCCTCAAGGATATCCGCCACCTCCCTCCAGAAGCCAGCAACCACCGGACAACCCCAGTACATGTGGAACAAACCAGCCTGATCCGCCTTGCCTTTAGGACATTTGCCTGGACTATCAGGAACAAACTTGGCTATTTTGGCCGGGGTGTAGTGCAATCTGTTTATAATTTTAAACTGAATTAGGCATAGACCAGCGTTCAGGGAAACCCTCTTGGTAAGGGAACAGTACCTTTCCCAGGTCTTATCGTCTATAGGGATTTGGAGATCATTTTCCCATTTATCTTTGATCAGGTTAGTCGAGGGTGAGTGTGCCTGTATTACAGTGTACAGACTGGACACCCTCAACCGGTTGCCAGCTGTCATCTGCACACAGGGGTGCGTAGGGGGTTCATCAGGGAAAGACGTCCAGCACCTCTGGAAGGCTGATCTCATACGATAGTACTGCAGTGTCCTAAGTGGGCCCCTGCCAAGCGCCCCCATGATCAGCTGAAGGGTCGCAAACTTCCCATCAATAAACATATATCCCCCAGTCTCATCTCTCCACTGTGATCCCAGGCCTCTCGTAGGCTGGCGTCGTGTGTTGGTGGCATGTTAGGGTAATTCCAAAGGGAAACCTCAGGATTATATGGGGCCAGTACTCCCAGTCTTTTAAATATAGCTTTCCATGCGCCAATTGTACAGCTCACCGGGTTGAAGTCGCATGAGTCCCTGTAGTGTGCATCAAAGATTACAGACTGTATGTTCGTGGGGGAAGTGGTGAGTTCCTCTACCTCCACATGGGGGGGACCCTCGTCTTTGGAATACCAATATTTCGAGAACTGGGCCTGGGAAACATAATAATATAGTTCAAAGTTAGGTGCTGCTAAGCCGCCTGCGGAGTAGGGTTCAGTTAGTTTTTCCCACCCTATTCTTGGAGTCTTCCCATTCCAAAGAAAGGTTGTTGCCATAGACCTAAGTTTATTAAAGAAGGGTCTTCCCGGCTACATCGGGATGTTCACGAATAGGTATAATAGCTTGGGCAGGACTATCATTTTTAGGACTGCTATCCTACCATGCAATGATATCGACAGGCGGTCCCATAACAGAAATTTAGTCTTCAAGGCCTGTAGTGTGGCATCGTAGTTGTCTGTGTACAGCGTGTGTTTCCCACGTGAGACAAGTATCCCCAGATATCGGATGGATTCCCCAGACCACTTCAGACCACACAGGGTGCCGGGGCAGCCGGCTGACGGTGCGAGGGGGAACACCTCCGACTTGTGTCTGTTTATGGAGTATCCTGAGTGTGCGGTGAACTCTTGAATCTCCACCATAATAGGTGCTAAGTTTTTTTCTGGTTCACGGATGTATAAAAGCGTGTCGTCCGCGTATAGAGAGATTAGCTCAGTAGCCCCTTTAAGGTTGATGCCCCTGTTGGAGTGTCGCAGTCGGACCGCTATAGCCATTGGCTCTATTGTCAAGGCAAATAGTATGGGCGAGAATGGGCAGCCTTGCCTAGTGCCCCTTCCCAATAAAAAACAGATCCGAAATTGACTGGTTGGTCAACACCCGTGCCCCAGGTTCCGTATAGAGTAATTCCACGTATCTAATGAAGTTAGGGCCAACACCAAATGCCTCCAGTACTGCCAGCAAGTAGGCCCACGACACAGAATCGAAGGCCTTTTCCACGTCTAATGATACGGCTACAGCGTTTCTGCCTGGGTCTATTTGGGCCATAATACCAAAGAGCCTACGAAGGTTAAGAGCTGTAGATCTAGTGCGGATCAACCCATTCTGGTCAGGGTGTACAAGTGTAGGAACTGCCGGCAGAAGCCTACTGGCCAGCACTTTGGCAAATATCTTAACATCTATGTTAATAAGTGGCCTATATGACGACATGTCCTGGGGCGGGCGGCGCAGTTTAGGGAGAACAGTTATCAGGGCTTCTCTCATGGACGGTGGCAGTATTTTACATTGGGTGGATTCCTTCCAAACCCGCAATAACAATGGAACGAGTTCCGCACTAAACCCCTTGTAAAACTTAGCACCCAGGCCGTCTAGCCCTGGAGCTTTATTGGATGCCGAGTCCTTAATCGCCTCAGCAAGCTCGTCAGTAGTGAGAGGTTGGTCCATTGCCAGGCGGGTCTCTTCAGGGAGTTTCGGCATTGTCAGCGTCTCCAAGTATGCCCGGATTTCTGTGATCGTCTTAGTGTCTCTATTGCTATATAGCTGTTGATAAAATTTAGCAAACTCAATATTGATCTCGCTCTCATTCAGTAAAACCTCTCTGCCAGACGTTTGTATACTAGTAATTCGATTAGGGTGCCTGTCCTGTTTCAGTAATTTAGACTTTGTCTTTCCCGCTTTGTTACCTTCACCATATTTACGGGCTTGGACCAGGGCCGCCATGTATTGTACTTCCCTAGCAGCTAGTCTGCCAAATTCCTGGAGATGTTGCTGTATTCCAGCTAGTATGGCCTTATCATGTGTACGAGCGTACTCGTCCTCAAGTTTCCCGAGTTCGTCCTCAGTTTGGGTCAGGTCAGCTCTAACCCCTATCAGGAGACCCACGGATTTGGATAGCAGCGTCCCCCCAACCCAGACCTTAAAGGATTCCCATACCGTGGAACATCTATCAACTGAGCCCATGTTAATCTCGAGGAACTCCGCAATTTCGGTGTGTAGCCCCTACACCACCCCAGGGTCACTCAGCAACCCCCCCGGGCTTCCTCCATCTTCTGGGAGATCTAGGGCAGTTTCGAATTATCTCAAGTGTTATCGGGGAGTGGTCAGACAGTGTACGGGCAGTATCTTACACAACTTTGTTACAGCAAGAATAGCGGGGGAAACAAACCAATAATCAATTCTGGACTTGGAATCGTGAACCGAAGAGTAGTATGTGTAGGCCTTTCCTTCCGGATGCATCACTCGCCAGGCATCATCGAGGGAGAGCTGGGAAAGGACATGTCGGAAAGTTAAAGCAGCCCTACTCTGTGCTCTAACGACTGTGCTGGATCTGTCCAGTTTAGGGTCCATAGCAATGCTGAAGTCCCCACCCCAGATTATAGTAGGAATATCAATGGTAGTGTCATGATGCCTACCCCCGGGCATCCGGATCAAGCCCATCAGCCCCGGGAGCAGGCATCCAGACATTTACAAAAACCCCAGCAGCCCCAGCTAGGGGCTGTCTGGGTTCAGTCCTAGTGCCGTAGGCACCAGGCTCATAATAAAAATCAGTCCTGGCGCTATAGGCGCCAGGCTCATAGACATTACTTACCTCATGCAGACCATGCTGCAAATAAATCCAAGCCAACGTGAGGCCTGGATGGGACTATTTTACTACAGGGACTATTTTTTACTCGGGTGTGGTTCTGGGGAACTTCTTTCCTGGGACTACTTTGGAGGCTATTTAAACCATGCCCGAACAGCAACACATGCTTTGTGTTGTTCTGCATCCAGCAGCGTGACTCACCGTGCCTGCAGCCAGCATCCATTCTTCTGCCACGCCCGAGTGCCTGCAGCCAGCATCCAGTCTTCTGCCACGCCCACCTCGAATCCGGAGCTCCTAGAATAAAGAGGAAGAAAAGGACAAGGTTAGAAAATGAAATTATTTCAAATTCCTCACCTGATTCCGGATCCATTTCATCTCCTGACCTGGAAAGTACATCAGTCCTGCATGCGTCGCTTCGCCAGCTCCACCACGGCGCCATAATCGCCAGTTCTCACAGCATCTTTCGATCCGGCACTGTCCATCATTTCTGCGCCGAACTCCGGCACGTAGGGGCACAAGAATAACAAGGTGAGCCAAGGGAATCAACAAATACCTCTTACCACCATAGACTTACCTGATTTACCACCGGCAGTATTATTCTCCATATCTTCATATGGCGCATCTGTAAAGAGGGAGAAAAACAACACGTTAACGCATGCAATAGTTACCAGACAGCGTTGGGTAACACAGACTCTTACCTGAAAGCCAGCAGCAGCTACGAGACCTTCTATTCACGAACTCAGTTGCAACTTAAGGAAGGAAGGGGACAAGAGTGAACATTGGGCACATTGAACTCTTTGAACTTGATACTTACCAATCCCGCCTGGGACTTCAGAGTCAATGCTTACCGGAACTCTCCCAACGCCTTCAAACCAGTGAAGTAACTGGTATCTACGCGCCCCTGCAAGACACGCAGGATGGAGAGCTCATCTTTTACAAACATAAGGTGAGGTTACTAAGGGGATATCGGAGGTGATTAGTGAGGGAGAGCGAGACAGTTGGGAGGCCATCACTAAAACACACAGGTGGCTAATCCCTGTCTCCAGTTGCAGGAAAATACTTCTTCGGGTCCAGCAGACAAGACTAGGCGGGCCAGTCCAGACAGTCATCTCTGCACTACGTATCATGTTGACGGAGACCGCAGCTGTCCGGGTCCGATCGACACCCCTCTGGGGTCCAGGTGAGCGTAACGGGCAGATAGCAATTGGGATATATTTGTATAAAAGGCGGGGTCATCAATGTTTGGCCCATATGTGTTGACCAGTAGCATCCGCTGTTCTGCAATCGAGCCCCACACCAGAGCATACCTACCAAGGGGATCTAACCTATGGCCATCCGGGCGAAATCCCAGATTCGGATGTATGAGCGTGACGACACCCCTGGACTGAGATGAGTAGTTTGTACAGAACCTGGATTTGCCCCAGCCGGGACTTATGCACTCATTACTAGTATCAGCAGTATGCGTTTCCTGCAGCATAACAATTTGAGCGCCATGCCTGACAATATAATTTCCAACCTTCTTAGTCTTCAACCGATTATTCAGTCCCCTTACATTCTATGATCCCCTTACATTCTATGACAATAGTTTAACCCTCAATGCGTGGTCTAAGTCTTACGTAGAAATGTTCGAATAGCATCTCCAACCTCTTGGATGTATCTTTCAAATAACATGGATCGTGTCAGAATCTCACTGACGACTTGTTTAACCAATAACCTATAACCAGTTCCCCCGATAACCCCTCCTCAGGGCAAGGTGCCATAAGGTGGGGGGCCTTCCTCAATTCAAACCATGGGATATTGTATTGACAACAACCCAATCCAAACTCCCCACCTCACCCACCACCCTCATCGTCACCCCCAACTTGACGATGTCTGTCCCTCAACTTGTGGAATATTCCCGGGGTAGTCCTGTTGCCTCACATGTCCGCCATCCCCGGCTCCCATCCACCACCAAACACAGAAGATGGCCATCTTTTGTATCAGTTCACCAGGGAGCCCGAAGTAAGGCCCATACCAGCTGCAACCAGATCAGTAGAGTACGCACATCTTAGTCCGCTGGCCGGGGTCTATTGTTCGGCGCAGGTCGTTCCCCTCTTGGAGGGAGGGGTATAGAGGACTCAATATAAGATAGGGCTTCAGATGCGTTTTCAAAAAAGTGTGCCCTTCCTGCATGCTGAATTCTCATTTTGGCCGGGAACATCAAGGCGTATGTGATCTGCCGTGCTCTAAGGAGTTTCTTAACCGGTTCATAAGAGCGTCTGCTTGCCTGGACAGAGACGGAGAAATCTGGGTGCATATGTATACAGTTTCCCTCATATTGCAATGTACCGGCCTCCCTTGCCAAACAAAGGATTGTATCCCTGTTTCTGTAATTCAGGAGGTGGGCAATTGTACGTGGCGGGGCTCCTGGTTTGGGTACCGGTGCTAGAGTACGATGCGCCCTCGCCACAAGGAAATGCTCAGAGAGCGATTCGGGCCCGAATAAGGTTTTGAAAAGTTCTTCCACATGTTTCTCCATTTGGCCCCTGCCGAAGGATTCCGCCACTCCGACCACGCAGACATTGTTCCTCCTTGACCTGGATTGGAGGTCCTCACATTTGCTCTGGAGTTTGTTCATCGTGCCTTTGATGTAGGATATATCTCGACTGTGGTGGGCAATCGTATCTTCGTTCACACTTATCCTGCTCTGCGTCTCCGTGACACGTGCACTCTCCTTGTCTATTCTGGCTCTCAGGGAGCCGATGGTGGCAACTATTTCGTCCAGCTTAGTGTTCACTGCAAGGAATCCGTTCTGTACTAGTGCGGTCAATTTATCCTCTCTATCCATCCCGTCTTGCTCGCCCTGAGCACTCTCATCCGGATGTGTCCATCGTCACAGCGTGGCTAGCCATGTTGGTAAACTTGTCCATAGGGCCCTTCTTCCTACCAGCGGGGGTTTTGGATGCCCTGTTTGATTTGCTTGCCTCCCCCATGCTTACACTGAGTCGCGTGTGTATATTGGGTTTGTCACAGAAGCTCAGGAGGGTCCAAACCTCGGACCGTGGGCTAGGGCCAGCCGTACTTCCAGGCGCCACGGCCAGTATAGCAGCACCACGAGGTTCGGCCAGGCTTGCAGGGCGTATAAAGAAAGGCCGCATAGCAGCGGTATGGCGGTGGCGAGGCACCACTTAAATCAACAGAGAGCTGAGCTCGCCGAGCTGCCTGGTGCATCCCAATCGGCTTCACAGTATTTACAGGCCTAAATAGGTGGGCCGGTATCAGGAAGACCACAGCCCCAAATTAGCAGATCTCGATGAAATGTCTGCCGGGGGCATCCAGCGTATAGAAGCGCTTCATGTGTTGAAACACAGCAAGGAGCCGTCAGGAGCAGCTTCCGTGGCAGGACTGGCACACCGCGTCCCCCTCCCCACCTCTCGCTGGCCGCTTACTTGATTGTCCAGCTCCGCTGCCTGCAGGTCTATGCGTGGGCGGGAGCCTCGATACTCCGCGATCAAGGGGAAGGAGGCAGTCGAGTATCAGGCAGGTCGGCGCTGAGGGCCAGATTAGAGCCGGGGCTTCCAAAGGAGTGACGGGCACCTCCAACCGCCACCTCGTGAAGAGCACGGACCGGATAGCAGGGCTGGGCGAGAGCCGCCAGCATAGACTCCGCCCACTCGCGGCCTGCAGCGCTCAGCAACCACCGCCACCGGTGCTTGCGCCGGCGTGTCTGTAAACAGCCAGATCTCAGCAGTCCGGTACCGTAGCGGGTTCAGAAGTTGTGGATGAGTTCACCGGCAACCGTTACAGTAGGTTTTAGCCCACTAGACAGCCTATGACCGGATCTTCAAGCGCAGGATCTTGTGGTGATAAAGGAGCAGCGGGTTTAGGCGACCATTTTCTACGTGTGCAACAGCGCCCCCTCAAGTCCCCTTTTAACATATATAACATTATTGATATATTATTTTCTCAAATGCCGTTACAGGCAAAGTTGACTTCTGTTATAAGGCACCAATAATTTCTCTGACTATTCTCGAGTACTCAGTTTCTTAAGTGTTCAAGCCCTTTCTCGAATGGGTTGTTACTTGCATTCTGTCCGTTTCCTATCCTACTTCTAATGGTTGAAAATTCCCAACATTCACCGAAATTATAATCTGATTTCCAACTTGTTCTTACAGTGTCATGGGTATACAAGCATGCCCACTAATAAATGGGTGTACATCCTGTTTAATTCACTGAGGAAAGTCTTGGCTTCATTATACATTCTAAATTCTTCAAGCATGTCTATTATGTATAGACAATATATACTGCCAATTCTGACAAGTCCTTAGTAGTTTATTCTCTTCTCTAAAACCGGGATGTCAGGCTGGAGCCAGGCCACGATCGCCTACATGGCCCTCAAGGGCCTCTCCATCCCTCCAAAGACCCACTTGGAGTCAGACTTGGCTCTTGTGGCACCAGACTCACTCACTCCCATATGATAACATTGGGGTTTGGACTTGTAGTGCATTGATGGAGACAAGATGGATGCCCTCACATATTTCGGTTCCCAGAACTGCATGTGCAGTCTAGTCTTTTGGGTGTGGTTCAGCCCAGAGACACCTGGGATACCCAGAGACTATTTAAGCAACGCCCATGCTGAGAAACATGCGTTTTCTGCACCTGCAGCGTGACACTCGCCGTGTTCGGATCGGTCTCCAGTAGGCCTGCATCTTTCTTCTGCGCTCAGCTCCTGCAAGAACAAGAACACTGTTCGGAACAGCCTTACCTTGCAGCGCTTCTGCCTATCGTTCATCTCAGCAGCACGCCACCATCCCCAGACGCCGGCCATCATCTAAGGAAGGAAAGGAACGAAGTTAGAGAACTGTTCAAAAGACTCCTACTTCTTGACAGTGAAGTAACTGGGCAGCAACGAGCTTGCATCAATCAACGCGCCCCTGCGCTGAAAGCAGGATGGAGAGCACTCTATCAAACAAAACAAGGTGAGCTGTGGATCAAAGGGAAGGGTTGGACCCCGGGGAAGAAGGGGGTCAAGCACACAGACAATAAGGTGTTAACCTCTGCCAATCCTGTGTTTCAGGCCCAGTCTCCAGTCGAATAGCCTCCAGCGAAGGGTTTGAGGTCGTAAGAGGTCATAACAGGCTGAGTGACGTCCCCGTGGATACCAGGTGAGCGTTACACTGAACCTACAAATCAATTGTGCTTCCTCTTGTCTTTGGCGTAGTTCTATATTTCCAATAGATAAATATTGGGAGATCATTTCCCTCAAGAAATACTTAACCAAACAAACAAACACCAAGGGGACTGCGTATCCTGATATTCCTAGACTTCACAAAGGATGAAGACCAGGACTTGGCAGAACTCTGCAGGGAAAAACCTGAATTCAAGCTCAAAAAACATGCTGGAGGTGATAGTCGAGCACGTAACCAGGGAACACAAAAGGATTATGGAACAGATTGAAATCGTCAAGAAGGAAATAACCGATGCAAAAGCACTGGAAGTAACTAAAGAGAAAATTATCAGGAAAATGTATGAGATCTTGAAAGAATATCAAGACGAAATCAAAATGAGAAAGCCTAAGAAAATTCTTTAGAGATGAAAGAGACTATCGAGAGGACAGGGTGTACACCTTCCAGGAAAAATATAATCGATATACTAAACCGGTAGCAAGAGGGAGCACAACCAATACTACTTCGGGTAGTTCAGATGCTGAATCAGAAACAGAAAGGGATAAGGAACCATCGGACGGAGGAGGGCAACAATACGGGACATGGCTTCCTCATCCAAATACAAAGATACAAGAAAGGAAACAGAAACACGTCCCAAAAGCAGGTCGTTTTCAGCTGCTCAACAACGCAGAAAAACAGCATACACCCGGAGGAGAGGAAGGAGGGGGACCGGTAGATGTAGGCAACCCAGATGCCTTAGACTACAGAAGACTAACCATAGCGGGCGCCAGGGAAGCTGCCAAAAAGTACAAATGAAGGACTTGGTCATGAATTTGTCAGACAGAATCCTGACTTTAGACGAAATTAACTTATTAAACAAAGTACTCTCATTTGCACCAATACTTGAATACGACATCACAGAAGTCCATAGTGACATTTTCAAATTTGTAAGAAAATGCTTTGCCACGCAAGTAACGAGACACTATGAACCATCAGAACCAATAATCAGAAGTGAAGTCACGATAGAAGAATTAGGCAATATACATACTCTAAGATCCCTATAGGAATCGAACGATTTTCCACTACATCAAACACTGCAAGAACTAAAAAATTGCACCTACAAATATCCTTCAAGAAGAACTGAAACCAAAATCAACATTTTTGCCCCAACTCGCGCCGGAAAACATGGTGGATGCATTTTATAAATCAGTCACCAAAGAACTGAATGACAATATCGGAAAAAACAAGATACCAACACAGGCATCAAGGAAGCTGACAAAGGCTTAAACATAATCATTATGAACAGGAGTGATTATATAACGATAGCCAATAACCATCTCAGTACACCAAATTGTTACAAAATATTACAAACCAATCCCAAGCAGGACATAATTCGAAACCTAGAAGATCAAATTCATGGATGGCATCGCAAGGACTGATTGCAGACGATGAGAAGAGATATCTATTCATCAAACAACCTGTACTGCCAACAATATCCGTTTTACCTAAAGTACTTGCCTCGCCCTTGGCACTTAAGGGGTTATCTCGTCCTTGGCACTTAAGGGGTTAATGGAACAGAAAACGTTAGAAGGCATTGAATGGCGAAATACCAAAATCACCAAAAAAGGCCTTGGCACGGGGGTTGCGGGGGGGACCCATGGCAGTTAAAAGGATAAGCCTTTTAAACTCGTACCTGAAGGCAAACCTATACTTAATGGTATCGGTTGGGCTACAGAAGCAATCGAGATAACGTGTTAAGACCAAGAGTATCAGTAGTTGAAGCGTATTTGAACGACACAACAGCAGCTATTCAAATTATGGAGGAAATCAAATGCCAACCAACCTATCTAATAGCTACGTGGGACGTAAAAGCACTGTACACTTCAATCAGATACGACTTGGCTTTGACAACAATAGACTGTGTTAAAAAATGATTCAGCTTCACATTATCACTCTGTTAGTATGTTAAAGGAAATACTAATGGCAACTCTAGAAAACATTTTCCTATTTGACAACAAATTCTATAAACAAGAAAGAGTAGCAGCGATGGGAGTCAAATATGCCCAGCCCTAGCAAACCTGTTTATGGGCATGTTCAAGGACCAATACATATATACAGAGCAGGCATATACGAAAAATGTCATCCTATGGACACGCTACCTAGATTACGTGTTTTTGATTCGGAACAGAACACAGCAGGAACTAGAAGATTTCATGGTCCGAGCTAATCTAAACCAGGTAGGAATTGAATTTATTGGGACCAACAGCAGAGATAGCATCAACATTCTAGACTTAAAATGTCTGTATCTGGGAATTACCTGATGACAAAGACATACCGAAAGGACACAGAAGTGAACTCAACACTTTTTCCCAGTAGTTGCCACCATGAACCTGTCAAAAGGAATATTCCAAAGGTGGAATTCATTAGAGCGTGCAGAAATTGTGGTGATCAAATCATTTTTGCAACAGAATGTGACATCTTGTTCTCCCGGTTCAAAGACAGAGGCTACACCAACAAATGCATTAAAGCAGCATGTGGAAAAGCTCATCAAACAACGAGAGAACAAACCTTAACACAAAGACCAAAGGGTCAACCGGAATTTGAAAAAGTCCAATTCATAACTACCTACTGTGAAAACAGTCGAGTGATTAGAAAGATTCTTAAAAGAAACTGGTATCTGTTGCAACTGGATCCGCACATTTGCAACTTTGTGGAAGAACATCCATCCATAATCTGTAGGAGAGCAAGAACTTTAAGGACAAACCTAAGCCCGTCGCTACTTTCGGAGGAGAAAAAGGAAGTTACTACCGCATGGTTACAACAACCGATGACTGATTTTAGAAATATGTGGCACATGTTCAATGTGCAGGAATGCCCTTGACAGTACGGATTTGTTCAAAGACTCAAATGGATTTCGAGTGAAGATTAAAGACAACATCAATTGTCCATCCAAATTTGTGATCTACGTGATTGTGTCTACTTGCAGACTGATCTATATAGGTAGCACAATTAGAGAACTAAGAACATACATCTGTGAAAATATTTTCTTTGATTGGGAGCCAGGACGCGACACTACCCCTGGCACAACAATGGCAACGCAATCATCAAATGTGTGATGAGGAGAGAAGATTCGTAGGGCTACAGAAGGTCACCCTAGTTCGCTGGGGTGGAAATAGAGAACTATGCCTAAGAAAGAGGAAGTAAGATTAATTTGTAGGGTCAGCTGAACTAGGCCTAAACTCAGACAATGAAATGGCATCATTCCTGTAGAGAGAAACTCTCCCCCACTTTTAGGGAAGAGAATAAACTACTAAAGACTTGTCAGAATTGGCATTATGTATAGTCTATACGCAATAGACATGCTTGAGGAATTTAGAATGTATAATGAATCTAAGACTTTTCCCTGTGAATTAAACAGGATGTACACCCATTTAATAGTGGGCATGCTTGTATACCCATGATACTGTAACAACATGATGGAAATCTGATTATAATTTGGATGAACGTTGGGAATTTTCAACCATTAGGAAGTAGGAAGGAAATGGACAGAATGCAAGTAACAACCCATTCGAGAAAGTGCTTGAACACATAAGAAACTGAGTACTCGAAAATAGTCTATTAGAGAAATGATAGGTGCCTTATAATAGAAGTCAACTTTGCCTGTAACGGCATTTGAGAAAATAATATATCAATAATTGTATATATGTTAAAAGGGGACTTGAGAAATATTATATTGAAAAATGTATTTACACGTCTGTTTCAAATACGCAAGCGAAACCGCAACTCAAATGCACAAACAATTGGGTCAGCACATAAAATCCAAACTTGGGTACATTTCAATATGGACATATGCATTTTGACAGTTGTTGAGCTCAAGCCTGACACATGTAATATTGTGCATATTCTAAGCAGCATTTCTTTGTCGACGAAACGACTATGGGATGAGAACTACCACGTATTATGAAGAATATGAGGGAAGATCCCAAAATGTGGCCGCCGCCGTGAGCAGAGAAAACAAGATGGAGGAAGGAATAAAATAGTGACCATGGCAACGTCTATAAACATAGACAACAGAAGTCAGCGTCTCCACAGAGAACTGACGTGAGACGCAAAAGAATAGGACAGTGAATTTTCAGGTAAGCCCTGGGGTCTCGAAGGACCCACTGCTTTGCCGAACCAATTGCAATTAGATGTGCAAGGGGAGGTGGAAACTAAGGTTCTCCTGTTTACAATTTAAACCCTGCCGCGTGAGCAGTGCAAGTCTTAATGTGCTCGCGAAAGCGAGGCATTCATACATCCAAGTCGAAGACCGTGGGAGACTGCTTTGAGGAGCGAGCAATAGGATTCTCCAGCCAACAAGAATAATATGCATTTGAGTTAACTATTAAAAAATGGCTTACTTTAACTAATGAGTATTATGTTATAGGATGGATTTAACCCATGACACGCTATTTGTAAACAAGACTGAGAAGACATTAGTGACAAATAAGGAGGTGGCATTCCACCAAAGATTTAGAAAAAAAAGAATATTAGAACTTGGGTGCATGGTAAATGGCACAAATATGGGTAGCCTTTAAGATATACTTTAATGATTTTGTAATGACGTTAGTATACGCAATCCCACACCATTGTTTGGTAATTATATGCGTACACTGTTTGAGGCTTTGGAATTTTATAACAATATGATTAGTTGGACCATAAGGGATTTATTAAATTGCAGGAAATCGGTTCAACATATTCAGCCTATGAAACTATAAATGAGGAAATGAAACAGTTTGTGGCACAGATGCAGAAACCGAATGACACACCATACTTATAACATTTCTATTTTCTCTTTCTGTGCCGATTCTCCCACAATCCTAATCATCCTTACCAGTCCACATTCCCTCATCTCTGTGGATTTATTACATATCACTTTTTAGACCATTTTTTACAATGCGTTGTTGTTTCATAACCAACCGCCTTCTCTTCTTTTGCCATTATTTAAGCAATATGCCCCGAGCGGCGGGGGCATTACCGAAGGCCCCGGGGCATTACCAGAGTCGGTAATGCCCCCGCTGCGAGGGGCATATAGCTATTAGTACCCCAGCCCGCAAAAACTGCGTGACCGGGGCACTAAAAGCTTTATTTTTTTCCAGAAACGCTGCAGTGTTTCGGGAAAAAAAGACGTCAAAGAAAACGTCTGCCATGCAAAGGGAAAACTGAGTCCGTTTTCCCTTTCCATGGCGGCCATCGGGAGCGGACGTGCTGGAAACGGAAGCGTTTCCAGCGTGTCCGCTCCTGAAAAAAAGAAGGTAAGTGGGGTTGGGAGGGCAGAAGGGAGGGGGAAGGGGGGGAAAAAAAAACGTACCTGGGTCCCCGGCGGGGGACGATGGAAGTCTCCAGCCGCATGGAGGCTTGAAGCATGGATGGCCCCGCTCTGAGTCTTCACACGGCTGGAGGCTTTCATCGTTACCCGCTGGGGACCAGGGCATAGAAGGTAAGTGGGGTGGGGTGGGGAGGGCAGGGAGGTGGGAGGTACGGAGGGAAGGGAAAAAAAACCTTACCTCTGTCCCCGGCGGGGGGGGGGGGCGAAGGTAGCCTCTGTGCCTTGGGGAGGTTCGGAGCGGGAATGGCCCTGATTCGAGCCTCCTCATTGGCTGAGGGGTTGCCACGCCCCCCACCGGGGACAAAGGCCGTGGAATCCTGACGGAGGGATTCCCGGCAGGGTAATGCCCCGGCGAGGGCCAATCAGAATGGTTCTTCCATTCTAATTCTCCCACCCCGGGTAATAATATTTTTTATTATTTAATATACTTTTTACATGTTTCATGATTTGTTTTGCTTAATACTGATTAATGATGTCTTTAATTTTTGAACGTGTGTAACTGTTTGCTTGAATCATTAAGCTATTGCCCCGATTTGAAAAGGGCACAATAAGATGCCGAAACACGTGTTTTTCATAAAGGGCTAGAATTTCGCAATACTAACACAAAATAAAATGTAGAGAAATTTTCAACCAATCGATTGCAGTGAGCTTTCTTGTGGCGCGTGAGTTTGCGTGAAAAACCCACCCTGAATAGTTTACACAAAGTAGAGGAATCTTTGTCACTGTTTACTTTTCACGCCGATGCAAAACTAAAAATAAACCTACGGAAGAAATAGGGCACAGAGGATCAAAAGTTAATATCCCCAAATTTCCTCTCAATCTTGCACAATTAAATATTACATTAACATTATTCATAAAATCAATATATCTTATTTACAATACGTTAAATTGTACAATAAAGACTTGATCCGGTTCACATAATTTTGATCTCAAAATAAAGTAAAAATATAATCCAGCACACCAGCAATTCAGTCATATTTTGCCCTATATAACTATGCCCTATATAAAATTTTGCAATAAAATAGACCAGATTCACATCTAATCTATTCTTACAAAAGTTCACAGCCAAGTCTGTTGTTCTGATATCTTTCAGCAGAAATATTGGCAATAAATAATGCTTTCTCAGACTTGAGTAGCCTGGGAAAAACAATAGAAATGTTTAACTGACTCTTCTGGGTTGCCGCAGACTTTACAACTCGTCTCCGATGAGACTTAACACCTAGCCGTATAGCTAGCCACTTTGAGATTCTTAGTACGTATTTGTATGCATAAACTGCGGGCATATGTAGGTACTAGTGTCTATATACAGTTCAAATTCCTCAACTGGTTTCAGCATTATAGATGGCACCCGTCTTCAGCCCAACACAAGTGCTTTTCATCTGTCTTATTATAGCTTCTTGGCACCGAGTTTTAAATCAGGCCTTTGAGCTCAGGGTTAAATCCTTTTTTTCCCCAGACAGTCCCCATGTCCAGGCTCTCAAAACAATTACGTACAAAGCGGGGCCACGCCAAAGAACTAGATCCCAATATTTTTTTGACCTGCTCATCTAATCTTTGTATTTTATTAATTCAGGTGTACTCCAAATCCTAATCCAGTACAACGGTTTATTGGCAATAACTTCATTTATGGGCTTAAGATCACTTGCCCAACGTAAGATGCCCATTAGAGGTCCCTTAGATTGCATGCACTAGCTCAGGTGAGGGGCAGTGTACCCACAGTTCTGCACCATACAGTGCCACAGCCCTGCCTTTTTCTTGGTATAATTTAATAGTTGGAGAAATTGCACCCCTTCCGAGACTATTATAAAGGCAGTGGATTCCACCACTATGTTGTTCCAAAGTCATTGTGGCTTTATTTAGCAAGAAGGCTGTCCATGTTAAATCTTCTGAGCATCGTATCCCCAGAAAGTCAAACTAACTTACTTGTTCCAGCGCATAGTCACCAACCGACACGTTCACTTTAATTTTCTTATGATTCTTTCTACTAAATACAAGCAACTTTGTTTTCTCTAGGTTTAGTGTCATAGACATTTCTTGGCATTTCTCCATACACATTTTAAAGTTATGTTTAGGAGACGGGAAGGAAAGAGAACCCCACAGAAAATCAACATGGTTGAACCCTTTCTCATGCAAAATTCCCATGCAAACCTCTGGTGAGAGCTCCTATGCTTGAGGGGAGGTCGTGCCCTTCCTTCTCTGTCAAATGAAGACTGCATCCTGCCTATTGTCTCACTTGCTGTAGTGGAGACAGACTGCAATTAATACACATTGTCCTCACACAGCTGAGCTGGGCTCCCAGGATTGGCACTGTTATGATTGCAATTTGGTGTAGCTTTAATTGTGTACTCCTAACAGTCACCGTACCATACACAAGTATGGCTTATTAGAGTTTACGCTCCCATCAGACTGGTAAGGCATCAATTATTGCATTTTGGATCCGAGGTTAAAATGTAACCTTTGGCTGCAGTCACTTTGGATCACAGCAGCCTTCACAAATACAAGTCACCTTTCAACCTGCCCAGTGCCACTTACCAGCAGGTGCTGCACTTATAAGGAGACTAGTGCAGAAAGTGTACATGTACGCACTTTGATTTTGGCATGAATCTTTATGAAACCTGGTGGTTTGACTACCAGCCATCTTTCAGAAACATAATTACCTGTATTGTTTTATTATGTAATCCAAATTGAAAAAGCCCGGGCTTTCACACCTTTGCCACATGAGTTTTGAGTTCCATGCCTCTTAAATTCCTCTGGCACTTAATCTTCTCCACACCTCTTGAATGTCTGTCTCCCTCGTTTTCTCTGCTCTCTCGGGCGTTAAGCCTATTTAAATTCTTTTAACTCTCTCCCTTTCTTCAGCTCCAGAATCATCAACATGGACTATTGTTTCTCTTCTGTCAGTGAGAGTACACAGAGCTCCTTTTTATGGTGGTAGGCTCGATAGTTTGGTTTCTCACTTCTTGGGACAATAATGGCCTAAGGGAGTAGCGGTCCCACTGGACAGGAAGCATTGTAGTTCTTGTCTATAAGAGCACTTCTTTAAAAGATGAGGGTCACCATTTTGGATTTGTGTGTTCGGCAGCTTGTCTTTCTCCATCCCGTGATCTTTTTTTCTTTGTAAGAAGGGAAGTGTTGATGTGTGGGGTTGTGTTTCCTGTGCCACTTTTCCACCCCCTCTTCACGTGGATTTTGTTTTCTTTAAACTAGGTACTTTGGTTGTCTTTTAAGGCTAGGAAATAGTCGGCACCATGAAAGTGGAGTTTCCTTTTGAGAGGAGGTAAATTGACCCCTCGGACATTGTCTGCAGGTGTGGGGGAGGGGGATCAGCACACTGACATTGCCACCATACTTATCTAATATGAAACTATCTGTAATTAATTAGTGTTTATGCCTATACAGTATAGTCTTTGTTGTGAATAAACTAAATCAAGCCCAACCCTTTGCAGGATTGCTGAAATGTTTTCTTTTTCTGCACATATAATATTGTATTACTACTTTTTTACACAAACCTTTACTCCCTAGGATTCGCCACCTTTCTAGAGTTAGTCCAAGATATACCGTCTTACTCTTCTTGCAACAATATTCTGAACTTGGACTTTGGCTCTCTTCCACAGTCCACCTTTTCTGAACACATCCACATTTCCACTGACCCGTCAATTTCCAAAGGTAGATATGCAGGTTTGTTTCATGGATTGATGGGCCTCCCCTTTCCATCCCTCTCCCCCCCCACCCCCCCAATCTCCATTCACCTTTTTACAGAGACATTCCTTGACCCTGGCAGATTACTCTTGGCAGTTCCTGGACTATTCTACTGGGGTTCGAATCGGGGGTGTTTGCTGTACCAAATCACAAACGGGGTTGCATGCTTCAAGGAAATGCCTCAAACCACAAGCATATCATACATCAGTATACCTATTACAAGTACTATCCTGAGTACCAAGGCACTTTTATCCAGAGACGTGAATGTCTAACAAAAAGCACCATACTAATGGCTTATTCCTGTGCACCACATTTAAGACTGCATGCACCCAAGCAAAAGCAATTGCTACCCCCATCTTCCTGCCTATACTATAATACCCCATCAATAGTTTAATGGCGATTGCTTGTCTGCCCTTCCTGTTCATCCTCCTCCCTCGTTCCTCAGACTCTGGTCTGGGTACCTCAAGCAAAGACATAGTTGGACACCTTAGAGGCAAGCCTTTGTGCTGGAAGAACACAACCGTGGTAACTGGCGCAATACAGATAACGGTATGATATGAGATATGATATGGCATTTATAACGCGCCTATACACAAGTGTTTCAAGGATAACCGTTTGTAGTTTGAGATTTTCAACTACGGGAGGGTAGAGGGATGGGTCCCTGGAGTACCTGGGGGCCCAAGGACTACTATCGGCACAGTAGTGCTGTCTGTGAGGCAGTGCACCAGGGATGCCCCAGATCATTCATACAATCCTTAGCCTCTTGAACTGTAATTTGCATAGTGACCAAGAAACATCCCCGTTGCCACTGAGCATAAATTGTGGTATGCTGCTAAGTGGAGAAATTCCTGACTGGAACACCCGCTTGCATGCCCATGCTCATGGCACTCAGCAAGCCTTGTTCTGTGTCCCTTTTAAAGCAAGCAGAGGGAAAATTAGCAAGCTGATTTCATAGCCCGGGGAGCTTACGTACAGAGAAACGCCACCTAAATATCTTCCTTCTCAAGCTCTTCGCTCATCCGCCTCCAATTCCCTCCAGGTCAGTTGCTTCTCCAGGCAACGAGTTGGTGGTAGATCTTTCTTCTGCTGGGGCCTCCCTCTGGAACAGCCTCCCTGCCTCTCTGAAACTTGAGGAGAACCATCTCAGGTTCCGTAAGCACCTCAAGACCTTTCTCTTTGCTTCTGCTTTCTCTCCTTTGCTCCCCTGCTGATCTCCTTGGTGAAACTGCACTGCTTTACTTGGCACCCCTCTGATCTTGGGGCCCAGGTCCCCTACCCGCCAGTTGCACACCTGCACTGCCCCCCTGGCAACCCTTTCACTCAGGGACTGTTTCTGTATCACTACAGCCCCCTACCAGCACTTGACACCTGATGTCTGCCCTTACCCTGGCACTTGCCACCAGCTGGCCACACTTCTTATTCATTGTCTTTATTTAGTTAATTTATTCATCTTTATTATTTTTACGGATATCTTATGTACTGCACTGCGCCCTCCCCTTTTCCCCTGCACTTCTCCCCTTCCCCCCCTGCCCTGCACTTGCGCAATCTCAATGTCACCTGGCCTAGTAAGATTGCTGTCTTGGTCTTCCCTCTGCCCCTCTCCGTTGCCTCGGCGCGCCTTGAAACACTTGTATATAGCCGTGTTATAAATGCCATATATCACATCTTAGCAATATAAACTGGCACCGCCATCATGAGGTCAAGAGGCAATAGAGACTGGAATGCCTGTCTCAAAAATCAGTCGGCCCGATGATCATTTGGCTCATTGAGTTGCGGGCCAACAGAGTCATTAGGAGGTGGGAATTTTATGACCCAAAACCAATTCAACTTTGTAGGAAATCACCATGACCAGCAGCACCCACGTATTTGTTGGTCCTACCATTGGTTAGAAGGTAGGGTTATGAAGGAAAGGCATGGTATCACAAGTATTGACACTGACACAATGGATACAATTTGTAAAAGCTTTATTGATAATGTTGGTGTTGGAGAAAATCCTATTCGAGGGGGATTGGGTCCTCCGATGTATTCCATATCTGACAGGTAATGTCCACAGCTGTGCTGCTTCGGAAAATTTTCTGCGTAATGCGCCGTCCCCGAGGACCTCCTCCGACGGCACCCGATGTGATAAGTAGGATGCACGACGCCCGTAGCCTCAGTTCCGTTTTTTCCGCAAACGTGTTCGCTTCGTGAATCTCGGTACGCCTCGACTCTTTGGAGTTTGTTGTATTCTTCTCGATTCTTTGAACCTGTTCGGTTTTTGTGAAAAAAGCCTGTTTGTGACGATGTCTACCTCGTCTTCAACCCCGCGTCCGGGCTTCAAGAAATGCGGGGACTGTGGGTCCAAGATGTCGGTAACGGACTCGCACAACGCCTGCCTCTGGTGCCTCGGGGAGGCCCACAACACGGACGACTATGTCGACTGCCAGTCGCTCGCGGCCAAGGCCTTCCGGGTGCACAAGAAGAAGTTGCTAGTAGGTAGGGTGTCTAAGCCCCGGAATTCGAGGTCTGCGATGCTTTCGATGGATGATTCGAAAAGCGACTCTCCGCGTCATCGTCGGAGGTCCAGTTGGTCTCCTTCCAGGAGTCGGTCTCGCCACTCCTCTGCCTCTTCAAGGCATTCCCGGAAGTGCCGGCATCGGTCGCCTTCCCCGTCCTCTTCCGAGGACTCCGCCCGTCGGCGGGTCGCTTATCCCACAATGCAAGCGACACCGGAGGAATGGGCTTCCTTCGGGAAGAAGATGTTAGCGATTCTCGAATCGCAGGTGACCGGTCCGTCCGCGCCTCCGAGTGGGGTCGGTCGTGATCGGTCGAGAGACACCGCTCGCACGCCTTCGGGCTCAGGTGGTCGACACAGTTCGTGGGAGAGGAAGGGTAACCATTCTCGCCATGCCCGAGACCGCGTGATCCTGTGCCGTCTTCGAGGAAGACGTCGACGCCTGTGGCGCTGAGGTCGTCGACGACCTCTCTCGAGGCTCCGCTTTTGAGGGGGTTGTCGACGCTGTTGGCGCCTAGGTCGTGGAAGGACACGCTTGGAGCCCTGGCTTCGAGGCCTGAGGCGACGCAGCTGGCGGCACTGCGGCTGAAGTCGACGCCGATTCGCTCAAGGTTGACGCCGATTCTCTCGACGCCGACTCGTTCGGCGCCCTCGACACCTTGCGTGGCCATGGTGTCGGAGGTGACCCGTGGCACGGGGGTTGCCCCTAGAAAGCCTCTGGCTAAGGTCAGGCATAGCTTTGGTCCCCAGGTGTCTTCCTCTCACCATCAGGAGTACATTTCAGAGGGTGATGGGGGCTTGGTTCCGGTTACAGTGCCAGATGAGCTTCTCTCGGGCCATAGCCAATTTGATGACCTGAGGAAGTTACTGCATGATGCCAGTGGACTGGACACCTCTCCGGAGTTGGAGTTTTGTTGGCCGGAGCCTGGCACTCATGCTGATTCTTCGTACCGGCGCCTTATGTCTCGGGTCACCGAGTACTTGGGATGGTCGGCTCCCCCAGGGGAGTTTGTTCAGGATGATCTCACGGACAGCCTTGATCTTGATCCCACCCACTGACCCGGTACTGCCGTTTCATATGGCTCTGCAGAGAAGGGCGGCGCGCGGCTTGGACTGCTCCGGAGGTTCTCCCGGCAGTGGGCAAGTCCTTGTCGCGAAAATAACGTCCAGCCAGTAGCGACCCCTGCTACTTGTCCAGGCACCCCACTCCGGAGAGTTTGGTGGTGCAGGCGGCTACGACCCCGGCAAAGCAGGCGTCGTATCATACCATCCCTCCGGATAGGGACGACAAACGTTTTGATGGCTGGTGAAGAAAGTGTTTTCTTCAGGGGGTATGGTGCTTCAGGCGGCCAACTCCGTATGTGCCTTGTCTCGTTTCACACACACTCTGTGGAACTGTGTTGCATTAGCGGCTGAACATATTCCCAAAGGGGACGAACTGGATGGTTTCCTTGTTATGGTTCAGGATGGCAAGGATGCCATGTGTGAGGCCGTTCAGTCGGGTTTGAACATGGCAGATTGTGTCAGCCGGTCCATGGCGGCAAGCACCGTAATACGCAGGTTTGCGTGGTTACGGAAGTCGGGGTTCGCTCCTGATGTGCAGTCCCGGCTCCTCAACATGCCCTTTGACGGTGAACATGTTTTTGGGAGCAAGGCTGACGAGAGCCTTGAGAGGTTGCAGACCTCCAAAGCTGCAGCGAAGTCGTTGGGCGCTGCAGTTCGACAACCTCCGCCTTTTCGTCCTAGGGGACAATGGAGGGGAGGTTCCTTTCGCTATTACTCGTCCTTCAGTAAAGCGAGAGCAGCTGTCAGTCAAAGAGGCCACCATAAGAGTGCCAGAAGTGGAAAACGGGGCACTCGAGGTGCCACTGCCGCTCGGGCAGTTGCCTCTTTGCCCTCAGGCAATGCCGCAGCGGCTACCACTCAGTCATGAGGCCAGGTCTCATGGTTCGCCGGTTGGGGGACGGCTGGCGCAGCATCTTGTAGAGTGGCGTGCCATTGCTTCAGATGTGTAGGTTCTGGAGATCATAACCCATGGCTACTGTCATCCCTTTCGGCACAGGCCTCACGACAATCCACCTGGGAACCTCTCTTTGAAGAGTCCCGATCCGCTCCTTGCGCAGGAAATTGAGAACGGCGCCATAGAACTGGTGCCTGTAGCAGAGAGGAACAAGGGATGGTATTCCCCTTATTTTTTGATTTCGAAGAAAGACGGGGGATTGAGACCCATCATGGTCTTGCGCGGTTTGAACAAACTCCTCAGGAAGGACAAGTTCAAGATGGTTACTCTCAAGTCCTCCAAGCCCTTCAACTTCAGGACTGGTTGGTGTCTCTCGACCTCAAGGACGCTTACTTCCATGTGCCGATCCATCCCAAGCACAAGAAGTACCTGAGGTTCGCGGTTGGCGACTCACACTTTCCGTTTCGGGTCCTGCCGTTCGGATTGACCTTTTCACCAATCTCATGGTGGTGGTGGCAGCGCATCTGAGGAAAGGGGGGATTCACGTCTACCCCTACCTGGACGATTGGTTGATCAGGGGGAGCTCTCCCGAGCAAGTCCTGGATCATCTGTCCGTCACCTGCCACTCCCTTCACAGGCTGGGCTTTTCCCTCAATTAAAAGAAGACCCAATTGACGCCAACACAGCGGCTCCAGTACATCGGAGTAGTGTTCGACACATCACTGGGGCTGTGTTTTCCTCCCCAGGTGAGGGCTCTTCAGATTCAGCAGATGGTGCACAAGTTTCAACTTGCCCAGATGCTCCCGGCATTCAAGTTCTTGAGGTTGCTCGGCCTCATGGCATCCTGCATTCTTTTGGTGCCAGAGGCTTGTCTGCGGATGAGATCTTTGCAGTGGACACTCAAGATGCAGTGGTCGCAATCTTCCGGCAGGATGTCGGACCCTGTTCAGGTGCCGCCCTCGGTCGCCCAGGACCTTCTGTTGTGGGCCATCGAAGGCAATCTGATGAAGGGGGCCCCATTTTGGCTTCCCTGGCCGGAGGTGACTATCGTGACGGACGCATCCCTCACGGGATGGGGAGCTCATGCCAACGAGTTGATAATCTGTTGGAGCTGAGGGCCGTCAGGCTAGCCCTGAAGGCTTTTCTGCCGACTGTGCGAGGAAAGAGTGTCCTGATCCTAATGGACAACACGGTGGCCATGCACTACCTCAACAAAAAGGGGGAAGGGGGGGGCAGGGTCACTTCCTCTGTGCAGGGAGGCGATGCAGCTCGATTTCTGGGCCATCCAGCAGGACGTTTCCAGCAGCTGTTCATCTGGCCGTAGACGACAACGAGACAGCGGGCGCTCTGAGCAGGCAGAGCATGATCTCTCACGAGTGGGAGCTGGCTCAGGAGATTCTCCTGGAGATCTGTACCCTTTGGGGGACCCCTCAAGTGGATCTCTTTGTCTCCAGTGTCAACCGGAAGTGCGAAAGGTTCTGCTTGCGGGAATTTCCTCCAAAAGGAGCCTTAGGAGATGCGTTCGTGGTGCAGTGGTCATTCCCACTGCTGTACGCGTTTCCTCCAGTCCCCGTCATCCTGCAAGTACTGCGGAGGTTACAGAGGTTCGGTTCCCGGATGATCCTCATTGCTCCGGCGTGGGCCCGGAGGACGTGGTACCCGGACCTTCTCGGCTTGTCCATCTGCCCTCTGCGTCGTCTTCCCTACCGAGACGATCTGCTCTCGCGGGAGGGGGGTCATGTTCTCCATCCAGAGGTCAGATCCCTCAACCTTCACGCTTGGCTTCTGAAAGGTTGAGGTATAAGGATTGGGACCTCCCTGAAGACGTGTTGGAGGGGTTGCTCTCGGCCAGACGGCCGGCAACAAAGTCTCTGTACCGTTGGCGTAATTTCTGCGACTGGTGCAGAGTTAAGAATGTGGATCCTTTTGAGTGTGGCATTCCCATGGTTCTGTCTTTTGTTTTCCTTGGCCCACAGGGGCTTGCAAGTGGGTACCATTAAATGTTACCTGGCGGCGCTGTCCATATATAAGCGCTCGTCTGAAGAATGTTCCTATTTTAAGATTCCTTTTAATTTCTCAGTTTTTGATAGGGCTCACTAATGTGTTCCCTCCGTCCCCTTTTCTGGAGCCCGGTTGGGATTTGAACCTTGTTCTTAAGTTTCTTATGGGTGCTCCGTTTGAGCCTTTGCATTCTTGCCCTTTGAGACTGTTGACTCTTAAAACTGTGGTTTTGGTTGTGGCTACTTCTGCTCGCAGAGTGAGTGAGTTACAGGCACTTTCAGTTAAGCCACCCTTCACTGTGTTTCATAAGGACAGGGTTGTCCTTCGAGTTCGTCCTTCCTTTCTTCCGAAGGTGGTTTCGGAATTTCTTTTGAGCCAGAAGGTGGTTCTTCTGACATTCTATCCTCCTCCACATCCTGGTAAGGAAGAGGAGAGGCTCCATAGGCTTGATCCTAGGGGAGCGTTGAGCTTTTATATTTCACGCATGTCCTGGGTCAGAGTGGACGATCAAGTTTTCATTGATTACGCTGGAAAGCTTTTGGGACAAGCTGTGACGAAATAGACTTTGTCTCGTTGGATTATTTTAGCTATCTCCGAGTGTTACCGCTTGGCGGGTTAGGAACCTCCGGCTGGCTTGCGGGCCCATTATACCAGGGGTAGGGCTGTCTACTGCCTTGCAGAGGGGTGTTCCTATTCGTCACATCTGTGATGCAGCCACCTGGGCTTCGGTACATACTTTTGTACGTCACTACTCCCTCGATTCAATCCGAGGGCAGGATCTGGCCTTTGGCAAGGCAGTCCTTTATTCCGCAATTTGATTGGGCATGCTAAATTGGCGTTCTAAATTCTTTTCCCACCTCCTTGCTTGGTACTGCTTTGGGAGTCTTTCATAGATATGGAATACGTCGGAGGACCCAATCCCCTCGAAGAACAAGTTACTCTCTTACCTGGTCACGTTCTTTCGATGGGATGATCCGACGACTTATTCCATATCGCTCCCTCCCTACCTTCCCCGCTGCAGAATTTCTTATGCGATTGCAGCTTGCGTTCCGCAAGGCCTTGTGTGTCTGACTGGCAGAAAACTGGTGTCATGTTTTGGGGAAAAAACTACAACTGAGGCTACGGGCATCGTGCGTCCTACTTATCACATCGGGTGACGTCGGCCGTCGGAGGTCGTCCTCGGGGACGGCGCATCGATGTCATCGACGCAGGACGCCAAACAATTTCCGAAGCAGCACAGCTGTGGACATTACCTGTCATAGATATGCAATACGTTGTCGGACCATCCCATCGAAAGAACTTTACCAGGTAGAGTAACTTGTTCTTCTGCCCTATAACTAAGATGGAAGTAGTCTCGACTATCAAACGATAAACAAAACGGAACAGTCCTAGTGGAATCTGTCAAATCAAAATGGCCTACACTAACAAAAACCGAATGCCTGCCCTTATCACGGATACAAAAAGTGTAAAAACAAGAAAATATATGCAAAAGGAAAAGTAAGTGTTCAAATGATACTGTGGCTTAACCAGCTCTCCTGCCCACGTTAAGCCTCTCGAGGTAAGGAGATCCTTGTAGGCAGGATGACACTCTGAATCGGTTCCTAAAACAGCACACCGTTCATAACCATGGTTCGAGGCACGCCTGGGCTTCCATGTTTAAAGTTCCTTTCTCTGGCTTTCAAAATAATGTTTCAACCAAAACGTTCACAAAGGTCCCGCTCTGCCGGGCTCGGACATCTCACGATACAGTTCACACAAAGTTGCAAGGGGGGCTTCCACTCTCGGATGTCCAAGTCTTTTGAATAAGCATGGATTTCTTTAAAGTCCACCACAGGACCACTTTGATTTAACGTTCACTATTTACTTTCACTCTTGCTATTTGTTTGCCCTTTAGCTTCTAACAATTCACCTTTCAAAGAGACTTGCAAATGGGCTACTTCCTTTCACCGGCCACTCGGTTACTTATCTTGCAGCAGTATTTCACTTTAAAGTTCATTCATAGGTCTGCCTTTCTTTGCGTTTCATCCACACGCGTGCAGCATTCACTTGTGATATGATGATGCTACTTCATTCACTTCCACACATCAGTCTCCCAGGTCACTTGCCAAATCACTGGCTGTGTGCGCTTCTTTCTTGTTTGACGCGTTCCGATTTTCAAGTCAAGGTTAGTACTATGGCTTGACTTCGCATCCCCAACCCTGCCGTTCACCCGGTAGGGTTGTTGGAGTCCTTGAAATACAATGCAATCTTCAATTATGGGATCTGGCCTTCTTCACGTGTCTTTCGCTGCCTGTCGGTGGCAACGACCTCCAATAGGGATGCCTTGGGGTTTTTCGGCCCTCTACTCTCATCCCTTGGTCTGTTGCTCTGCTCCAGTAGGTGTGCCTTTGCCTCAGAAGTTCTGCTTGTTCTCGTGTTCTGCCTCACTCAGTGTATCTTTAGGTGTTGCCTTTCGCGTGGGGAGAGTGAATTGTTATCAGGCGTATGCACTTAGGGTAAAGTGCCTGACTTTGCCTGACCCAATTAACGGGATATGTCCAGTACGATGTGAGAGAGTTAGTCTGATTACTCCGTCACCCTTTTCCTCGGCCCAGTGTTTGTCTAAAGGGGGGGGGGGGGGGAGTTGGGACTTTGAAAAAGTCTAAAAAATAAGATGGGGTAGATGAACAGAAAAGGGGGGAATACTGCATCTCACCATCGGCTATCTCACCCCCACTCCTCGAAGACTCCTCACCCAGGAGATCCTCCTGCACTGGTCCGCCCAGAGGGTCTGGATCTAAAGGTGATGGCTGTGCCCTGGCCAACTCGGAGAGAGATCCCCGGGTACTACCAGGTGAGATACCCCTGGTTTCTCAGTTACAAAAAGGAGCCCTGTAAGAGCACAAGTTAGGAATTGGATGGCAACTGTGGAGGGAGGCTACCAAGCAAGACGTGAGCAGGTGGAGAAAGAGGCTGGATTGGTGTGAGGGAGCGAAAATCGGATGGGGTGAAACATCAGGATAGAGTGAGAGGGGCGTTTAGGAGGATTAGCAAGCGAGGGAGAGCAGAGAGGAGGAAAAGGTTGTAGTTGCGAGAGGGAAAGAGAGTGGAGGAGAGAGTACAGCGGAAGGAGAGGGCAAGAGAGGATGGAGGTGTGACCACCCAGAAGAAAAAATGTGGTAGTGCTGTGGCAGAGCTGTCCTAGAAAGGAGCACAGAAGGGGTTGGAACAAGTGTCAGTTGAGGGGTCAGATACACGTGAAAAGAGCATAGTGGAAGCGGACACTTGAGAAGTCCTATGAGTGGAATGGCCGCACAAATCCCTTTTTGACAATCTAAGGAAGCCTGGTGATGGTGCACAGGAGAACCCATGTGAAAACCTGACTAATGTCAGTCAAAAAACTTCATTTGGCCTGAAAGGCCATCAATGCTCATCCTAATAATACAATTCTAATACATACATGATTGTAGTAAACACAACAGAAAGAAGAGCAAAAGCGTACAAAAGGCTGCACCCTCCTTGAGTGCCGCCGAACAGATCTTTTACCAATAATTAGTAACCACTATCCCTGTGTCTCTAACTCCCATAGCGCCTCGTACCCAAGGCAGTCAGATTTGCCCCTGAGAGGGGTCTGTTAATTGTCGGTTCCTCTGTGGGGCACGCAAGAGCAGGGACCAGGGGAGAGCTGACTGTAATACCACTTTTCCTTGTCCACCCGTGGCCATTGCATTTTTTCAAGACCTCCATTGCTATGTGTGTGTCCCCAAAGAACATTTTGACAATATCCTTTTTGGCAAGGAATTTAGACAGTCCGGTGCACTCCAACATAGAGCCCCTGAACACAGACCCACAATCCACTACAGTCTTCAACCAATGAAGACATGTATTCCAAAGGGCGTCCCTTGGTTCTCTTATATCAGGGGATAGTTTTGGGACTCCATGGAGGAACACCGTGGAACCACTACTACCTTCAAGTGAATGTTACCCAGACGGAGGCCTCCCCTGACTGGGTATTAAGGCACAAGCCACTCTCCCCACTGGACCCAGGTTGCCCTGGGCTCTTCCAAAAGGGTTATGCAACGGTGGGCTCCCTCCGTAAGGGTGTCACTGGAGGAAGGACCACCTCTGGTCGACTCCTCATGGATGGGGGAATCAGATCCACAAAAGCTGGGGGGCGGGGGGACAGGGGTATGAAGAAAATGTCCCTTTGTCAGTCTGGATTCAGCCCTCCCGGCCCAGCCCCTACTGCTCCCTAGTGCTCCCTCTCCTCTGTCCCCCAACACCCCCTTGATCAAAACTAGTAATAGATTTTTGATCTCAGCCAGTTCAGAGAGCAGGTGTTAATAGGAACAGCTTGGCAAATTGGCAGATACTGAGGAAAATGAGGCTGGCAGACAATGATCTCCTTTAAAGTGGGGGTATAGGAGCCCAAAAAGGGCTAAGACATAGGAAGGAGCTGGCCTCCGAGGGAACATCAGGCGTGGGCTCGTTCCGATGCTAGATTCCTCGCCCAATCCAACTGAGCCCACGACCCCGGGATCCGAAGCCAGGGGCACAAGAGAAAAAGGGGGGTGGGCTTCAGGAAGAACCAGTGATGTTTGCAGGACTGTGATTTCGGGGTTTGGACCAGTGGAAGGGTAAGGAGGGGCCAGCGCTCGAGATGGAGCCAATGTTGTGACCAACGAAACATTACCTCCAGTCAGCTTTGAAATGCCCATTGAAATCCTTTTACAACCATTGGCCAGGGTATCAAGAAGGTCGGCAGTGGCCACCCAGTCAAGACCCCCTCCAGGGGTTAACAGGGGGGCCACAAGTTCATCCAGAAAGGGGCTAGCTGGACCGGGAGTAAGGAGAGGGGCCCTAGTGGGGGCCCAGCTAGCGGCCTATGGGTGCAGGGTAGCTTTGGTGTAGGCTCCCCAGAAACCCCCTCTTGGTCGCAAACATGGCCATCGACCGTGGAGCTGGTGCTCCATTTGCGTTGAGGCTCCCAGTACAGGCTTCGTTTCCCTGCCTGACCCCCGGAGCTTTACATTACATGCCCCCCCCTCAATCTTCTGGCCATAATTGGTTTCCGGAGCACCAATGGGGCTGGGGGCATTGGAGGCTCGACAAGAGGATAGATTGGAGAGGAAGAGGGGGGAGAATGGGGAGGAAAGTTCCCCTCCCTCCATGGCTCTGTAAGCGACACCCCGGGAGAGGCATCATGCAGGCTGAATTCAAAGAGGCCTTGGGGATCAATTCCAAAAAGAAAGTCTCACCTCACCACGCCACACAGATCGTGCTGTGGGCTGCTGCACTGACCTCATGCGCCGGACCTCATGTGCCTGTTAGGTGCTCCTCTCCGGCAGGGTGCGAACACTTGGGCGAGAGCAAACACCTGCGCCCTTTCTCCCGCCGGCTTCCACCCTTGCGGGTTTCAACCTGCACTGTAAGTCCTGCAGGGGGCCCGGCTTGGCAAATGGCAGCAACAACAGACTCCAGGCGAACACCCGCGCCCTTTCTCCTGCGGGCTTCCACCTGCCAAGAAGGACCCAGATCAAAAATCAAAAAGTGCTGAGAGCACAACAATTCAAGAGACTCTGACTGCTTGATCTAAACTGCACTCTCTTTTGGCTCAGAGAGGTCTCGGAGTCAGGACTGTGGTCCAAGAAGTAGACAACTGAGTAGAAACCTCATCACCTTTTATTTCGGGCAAAACTGAAAACTGCTTGGGTTAGCAATGCCTCATTTAATTTTCACACAACAGCTCCCCTCCCCCCACTTCGCCCACAGCGAGGTCTCGACTCTCACCCTTAAGCCATTTGCATTGGATAATTGCAACTGGTTTAAATTAATTTATTGATCCCTCGACGTCACAATTTTCAGTTGCCAAGTCAGCTAAGCAGCCAGGTACAAACTAAGCTAACTCTGTAAAATAATTCAGCATTAGCATTTTCATTGGCAAGCTTCTCTCGCTCTCTCTCGCTCTCGCTCGCTCTCTCCTCACTGGAGGAGGAATTCTTGATGAACAGGGATACCTCCTCTAAATTTTCTGGCACAGCATGCTGTCCACCCTCTGATTGCAAGACTTCTTGGGTGCCTTGATATATTGCCATTCCCAAAAACATGATGGAGTTGGAAACAACCTCTAAAGTGTTGTACTGTTGTGTGCCAGCAAGGGAGGTGTATGAGAGGCCGCGATAAAAAAAAAATACCCAGTTTATTTATGGGTGACAGATTGTTGGCCACCCTTCACTGACTTAGTCAACGGTCTCTATTTCACTCCCGTAACAACAATTACATTTATTGCATATTAATATATGTTGTGTTTGGCAAGGTAACTGCCCCTATTTATAGGGTCTCTCCCATGACAAGTGAGTGGTGATAATAATTGTATGATAAAAGCCACAGTGCTTTATTCATTTTCAAAAGAATAGGCTTCCTGAACATGCTATAACATAACATGACGTTAGGTAGGAAATGGAGTTTTTGTGTGAGATGTGCTTTATTTATTTTGTGGCTAATTTATTTTTCAACAATAAAGAATGCAAACACCCCTCCCCCCCTTTTCTGCCAGTGCGTGTATACCATTTCATTCAGATGCTTGAATTTACAAATTCACAAGTAACTTGTATTCCTATTTGCACATATTTTCATGACTTAAGAGAATTCCACATGCCCACAGAAAGAAATGTTTAAAAAACCACAACACAATACATTTTCTTTCAATATCCCAATTAAAAATATTGATACAGTACAAACAACTGAGAAACCAAAGGGTGTCTCACCTACTAGTCCCCGGGGATCTCAGGTGGCCAGGGCACGGCCATCGCCTTTGGATCCAGACCCTTGGGGTGGACCAGTGCGGGAGGATCACCTAGGTGAGGGGTCTTCAGAGAGTGGGGGTGAGATGACCAATGGTGGGATGCAGTATTCCCCCCCCTTTCCCGTACCCATGACTCCTATTTTGTAGGATCCTCCAATGTCACAACTGACCCCCGACCCCACTCTCCTTTTCTGCACAAGCACTGGGATGAGGAAGAGGGTGACGGAGTAATGAGGCTAACCCGTACATATCTTATTGGACATGGACACACTTGTGTATAGGCGCGTTATAAATGCCATATCATGTCCCGCTAATCGGGTCAGGCAAAGTCCGGCACTTGACTTTAATCACCTACACCGGATACCCATTAGCTCTCCCCAAACAGAAAAAGGCGGAACGTAGAGACACACTCTTGAGCAAGGTGGAACATGAGCACGAGTAGAACCTCCGGGGTGAAGGCAAACCTACTGGAGGAGAGCGATGAGAGCAAAGGGTTAGAGAAACCCAGGATTTCTTTGCAGTGGGTCGTTGCTACCAAAGAGTTGTGAAAGATATGTGGAGAAGGCCAAATCCCACACCAGAAGACTGCATTGTGTTTCAAGGGCGCCAGCGAACGACAGAGTTGGGGAGAGGAGGCCAAGCCTGTGGTACTAACCTTGACTCGTAAAGACAAGAAGGGAATGCACACAGCCGGTGAGTTGGCAAGCGTCATGAAAGAGCTGCGTTTGTTAAGAGAAGATTGAAGTTGCAATAGTGTATCTCACAATTGAAGGCTACACATGTGTGAATGAGACGCAAAGGATTGCAGACCTTTGAACTTTAAATTACTGATAACTGTGAAGCCAGTGATAGTCACTGAGTGGTCCGGCGAAAGTGAGTAGCCCACTCGAATTTCGTTTCAGTGAAAGGTGAAATGTTCTGTTATAACTTGACAAAGTGAATGAACTTTAAAAGGCGTAATAATCAAGATTAACCCTTGGGAAAAGGGGAAGTAAAAGGTGAATGTTGAACTTTTGTGCATATGATATTGAACTACCCAGACCAAGAGACACTGGGGCGAATAACACAAGCGTTGAGCTGAAATCGAAGTGGTCTGCGGAGGTCTGTAGTGAAAGCCTTGCACATTCGAATGTCTTCGACATCAGGAAAAGCCCCAAGGCTGACTGAGGGAGACCGAAAAAGTGTGATAAGTTAGGGAAGGGAATCCCTAAAGAAGGTGAATTAAGCTTGGGGACGGGAACCCCTGCAAGCGCTGTGATTGAAAGGTCCGAGCCCGATGGAGGGAGGTCTATGTGCGCTTTTTGTTGAATTGTGAACCTTTTGACTAAAGAATTGTGAAAACTGGAATTGGAGACTTTAACGTGGAACGCCAGGCGAGCCTCGATCCATGTTGTGAACAGCCAGAGTGGTCATCCTGTCTACGGGGACCGCCTTACTCCTTGCTGTCCAACGTGGGGAGGAGAGCTGACTCAGCCACATTGATTCTTGATTTTCCAACACTGCTTTTCCTTTACATACCTATTCCCCTTCATACACTTTTTATATGAGAGCTAGGGCAGGCATTGGGTTTTGTTAGTACAGGCCATTTTGACACTCACTACGACTGTTTTCTATGTCATTTGATGGTAGAAAGTACTCCCATCATAGCTATAGGGCAAAGTATGAGTTTTTACAAACCCTGAAAGTTGAATGAAGGTTTTACAAATTGTCCCTCTTTACAGTATCATACTTGTGATACCATGCCTCCCTTACACAATTCAAAGTGCAAAAGTGGTAATTCCTGTGCCTGTAAAAAGAGTGATTTACACTTCTACCCTAGAGTGCAACATTTCTTCACCCACTATACAACTCCACCTTCATATACCTCAAAAGGTCTGACTGAACTAAACCACCCTTATCTTTTTGATGTATATGAAGAAGGTAGAATTATATAGTGGGTGATTTAATGTTACAGGCAAAGGAGCACTTTATTACCCCTTTTGCAATTGCGTTGTTTGTACTGTATCAATATTTGTATTTTCGTTGTTTGTACTGTATAATTTTCTTTAATTATGATATTTTTCTTTTTTTTTTTCGATTTATTTTGTTCAGTAAAGGAAATCTGAAAAATGTATCGAACAGTTTAACGCTTCTTCTTTGTCTTTATCTTTCTTTGTTTCCTTCTCTCGTTCTTTCTTTGTCTCTATTTCTCGCCTCGGATATCGGAACCCTGGCTATGTGGCCCTGTTCAAAGTGTACGTGCACAGAGTTGTTCGATATTGTTTGTTGGTTGTTTATTCGTTTGTCCTTGGGACCGAAGTCTCCCTATTATATGTGGTCGAATCTTCTACTACACTTGGAGTCACTGTTGCAGGGCTTACTCTTAGCTGCTTAAAAGTTGCCTCGATTAAGTTCGCCATGGCCATCGACCACCTTGTAGATTCTCCCGAAATCAGTCTATTCCATATCTCTATTTCTTCAAATATCCATGGATTTTCTGCCAAAGGAAGTAGGTACGTATTTCTGTTCTGTTTGTTATTTTCACAGGTAAGTATCAGGTGCTTTAAGGTTTCTTTTGTATCTGGTTTGTTACATAATTGACAGTTTAATTATGATTTCGAATGAAAATGTATTGTGTTGTGCTTTTTTAACACCTCTTTCTGTGGGCATGTGGAATTCTCCCAAGTCATGAAAATATGTGCAAATGGGAAATGGTTACTTGTGAATTAGTGAATTCAAGTGTTTGAATGAATTGGTATACACACACTTTCAGAAAAGGAGGGGCGTTTGTATTCTTTGTTTACAAAATAAAACAGAGAGGTGCAACCTACTGCTTTAACCAATACCCTGGTCTCCCTAATTTGATTTTTGTTTTTTTTTTTTGTTTTTTTTTTTTTTGTTTTTTTTTTTTATGAGCCATGGAAGTTTGCTCAACATCTAAAAAAGGACTACCATTTGCCCACATCTGTCAGCTGCTTTATCAACTAGATAGGTAGACTTTAGTTTCTTTCAAATGTAAAAAGCTTGGTAGCTTTGATCGGGGTGGGATGTTAAGTAGATCAACGGGCCAATACCTAACTTGATAGCAGAATGGGAGCATCCATAACTGTGAACAGACTCTTTACTTGGATCGTAAAATACAGCACGTTACCAAGGAATCGGTTGAAATTACCAAATCCATTTTACCTACCCCACCAAAAGACCTAAAATACATACCACCAAAAGTTCGATCTACAAAAAGTTTGAACCTTTTGTGGTATGTATATTTTGATGGGATAGGTAAAAAATAAAGAAAAACGAAACCTGCGTGGGTGTCCCCCCCCCGCAACATCCTGCTCACTATAGTGAGCGGGGGTGTTTCCCTTAACACCCTCTCACTATACTATAATGTATAGTATAGTGAGCCGAGGTTGCAGGGGACACCCCTGCAGCTGACCCTAGTAAAAAAAAAATAAAGCTGCAAGGGTGTCCCCCGCAACACCGAGCGGGGGACACTCCCGCAGCTGCCTGATTTAAAAATAAAATAAAAAAAAAAGACACTGCGGCGCTGGTTCCTGATCATGGAAGTGAAAGGGAACTAGCGTTGCAGGGACACAGTGCGTCGAGATGAAAGTTAAGTAGGGGGTTGGGGGTGTAATCAGGGTGTGAACGGGGATGGGGGTGTGGGCAGGAGTTAGGTTGTGGGGTTGTTTTACAATGGATGTCCGCATGAGAAATTACAATGGATGTCCGCATGAGAAATGTGCAAACATTTATGTATGTCGTACATTTCTCATGCAGTAATTTCCGTCGCTGACCTTTTCGCAACGGTAAAACATTTTACTGCTCTTCCAAAGACTCGTTTCTAAAATCGCTCATCTAGTGCTGCTGTCAGTTTGTTATAATCCATATTGAGCTTGCAGAGAAAGCACTGAACTGTAGTCCATCACCCTTGAGCTTTGTGTTTCTTGGGCGATGTGCAAGGTTCATCTCTCCTGCATTGCATTGTGGTTCAAGGTCAAAAGTACCCTTCTTTTCCCAAGCGCTAGTATCCATACTATCGTGAAAGGAAATGGTACTTACTGGTACTGTTCACTGGACAAAGTGTGCATTCTATTCTCGTGAGCTAGTTCTCTACTTTTTGAACAAAGTTAAATTGCGTATGATTTGTTTTTTTTTTTTATAAAGTTGCAGCAATATTTATTGAAATGTTTTGCTTTTAATTATGTTCTGGGCAGACCCATCTAAGAACTTTTTTCCCTGTTTGTGTTGAAAACTGGCATTATTTGTTAGTGTTATTCTGGCATTGTGTTTTAGCTTGGCTCATATGGCCGTGCCTGGCAAATGCCTGGTCCAGAGCCAAAACTGGGGCCTATGTCAATGCTTGTTTTTAACCCGTATTGGGGGTAAGGAACAGACGTGAGGACACACGTGCATTATAGCACCCAAAAGTAGCCCACTACAGCCTGGAATCTGACAACCTGAAAACAGTTTTTCTTGTGCAGGCCAAATAGGTGTTGATCCCATTTAACAAATCAAATGTACTGTATTCCCCTTTTGTGTATGAGACACAATCCAGTGCATGATGTTTGGGTGCACACAGAGCTACACAGTAAATGCCTGATCTCACTGTGGCCGTATACTACTTTTAATGAAGACAACTGAACTATAATTCCAGCCTCTCTGAAGCATGCAGTGGTTACTCCTCTTCTGAAAAAACCTGATTTAGACCCTCGGGTGGTGGCCAGCTATGGGCCCATTTCCTTACTTCCAGCTATAATGAAGCTCATGGAGGCCGTCATCACACTGCAGTTTTCCAAATTTCTGGAAAAAACTGCTTGCATCCTTTTCAATCTGGATTCCGCCCAGCAAGGGCTATGGAATCCGTTATGATCTCTCTGCTGGATGATTTAGCCCTACTCCAGGACCGCGGGGAGGTCGGAGTGCTAATCCTCCCGGACCTCTCTGCATCTTTCGATACAGTATTTTACTGACCCGCCTTGAGCAAGCTGGTGTTGCAGGGCCTTAATTGGCATGGTTTGAGTCATTCCTTTAGGGACGGACGCAGACGGTCTCTTTTCAGACTTGCCAATCTGCGATCTATGGTTTGACCTATGGGGTTCCCCAAGGGTCTGCCTTGCCCCTTTTCCTTTTATCTTTGTGCGTTGTTGGCTGATTTAATTGCTCAGTCTGGAGTCCTTTTTTTATACCTATGCCGATGACCCTCAGTGTTTCGGCTCTACAATCTGAAACTGCTGCCAAACTTCGGGAGTGCTTGGATAATATAGGCAAGTGGATGTCGGCCAATTGGCTAAAACTAAATGGGGGAAAAAACAGAGGTGTTTGTGTTTGGTACCCAATCAACTGGTAGTCTGTGGAATTCTCAATTTTGTCCCGACTTGCTTGGCCCATGTCCAGCAGTCTGTGCACCTGTAAAGAGCCTATGGGTGAGACTCCTTCCCAGTGGGTCGCAAGACGCTCAGATGTCAGCAGTGTGTGTAATTCAGGGTTTGGGAAACTTAAAATCCTAAAGAAGATACTGCCTCCACTGCCCTCGGATAATCAAACTATGCTGGGTGCCTCTACGATAATGGGGTCATTGGACTACCTCAATGGGACCTACTTGGGGCAAACCCAAGTATCAGATACAACGTATGCAGGTACTCCAGAATGCAGTCCCATTTGACCCCGTCTGTAGCTCTCTTGCAGCACGGATAGAGTTGAAGATGCTCTGTGTCATTCACCAAGCTCTGTACAATGTAGGCCGGGAGTCTTTGAAATGTAAGATAGAGCGCGATCACGCTACTAGGCACCTGCGTTCATCTGCTCAGTCGCTACTTAGTGCCTGGATATCAGCGTGTGTGTTTTGGAGGTCGCACCTTCTCGGTCATGGCTCCTAAATTGTAGAACCTGCTCCCTCTGGCTCAGAGTCCTAGAGGAGGAGTACCTTCCCTTCAGAAGGGCCCCAAATCTTTTTTGTTTTAATCTGTCAGCGTGCATCCCTGTTTAATTCGTTATTTTCTCCGTACTGCTAATAGCAGCGCCTAGACGCTTTCGGGCCGTAGTTGCACTTTAATACGGTTTCAATAAATAAAGTGGTCAGTCCACGAGAGAGGATTGGTGAGAGGGTTAGAGAGGGGGATGTCTGAGGAGTTGAGAGCATCCAAGGTGTGACCAGCCGAATGTGTCGGACCAGAGGGAAGAATGGAAAGAGAAAGAGGGTTGCAAAGATTGCGGAAGAGCCCAGGTTGTATAGCAAATAGTTGGGCCTATAATCCCTGTAGAGCTGGCCTGATGCTCATCAAATTATATAATAATAGGATGGGTGTATTTGTTTGTGTGATGTCATTCCTCGGGCCACTTCCACACCCACTCCTATGTCCCTCGCTTTGTTCCTCCCATACACCTTCTGGTGTAATTGGCAAAATGTCAGCATTGTCTCCTACATTGGTCAAGTATTTGGACATATGAATCCAGTATCTGGCATGATACAGTCCTACCATACCATTTATGGTTGTACCTGGGCATGATGACTGTACTTGTTCAATTGAGGACCCTGTTTTGCGCATGGAGTGAATGACTGGACATATTTAATCCCTAAGTGGTGTAGTACCTCCTAGGCATTTGATGGAGGCATCTGGGCAAATGATGGCAGTACATGGCCATATGCAGTAGCACTTAGCCCTCTGATGCATTTAGCTGGGCATGAGGCCTCACCCTGGAGTACGATAAAGTACATGGCGATTTGACACTGCTCTCCTACCCATCTTACTCCCCACTGCGATACTCATGGTTTGCTTTACTCTGTTTTGCAACCCACTCCTGTGCTGCTTATCCAATGTGTTTGTGTGCTGATTAAATATAAACCTTACAATGTCATTGTGATCCAAATGCATACAAGCAAAAATAAAAATATGCAACAAAGATGCATATCCCATTTTAGTTTTGGCACACTGCTACATTTTCTAAAATCTTTAAAAGTAAGTCAGCCATACACATTCTAAATTCACCCCATTGTCTGGTAAGATTCCTTGAGTCAAAGTGAGGATATATAAGATAGTATATACTTGATTACTTAGTAAAAATGCATTTCAGAAATGCATCAGTATTAATAAAACCTAAATGCTGTATACATTCCAAAGTGAACGGATCTAAAGTCATAAACAAGAACTTTCTAAAATCAAATGCTGAACCTATTACATTCAGTTAAAAAAATTAGTAATGTACTATTCAAATTACCTGTTTCCTGTAGTCTCCAAATAATCCTGATTTTAGCTACATTCACAGCTAGATCGGTCAACACCATCTCTTTAGGCCCTGCCATTAAACCTACGTCGGAGTTGGCCACAAGTACATTGTGGTCACTCTAGGGAGCTTCAATAAGACCAGATCTGGAACAGCATTGGGATATTGAGTGAGAGGAAAAGACCTAATCAACAGTTGACCTGCTAGAACATATACCCTGGGTCGCTTTGCTCCCTCTGTTACCGTTTAGTTCGTATAAAGGCTGCATAACCAAGCTCTCTCACCCACATATTGGACTTATTTTCAATCGTAGTGGGATAACTCAGAAGCCCCGTATGCAAATTCTGCACCCTTAATGTTTTATAAAGTAGCACCTAAATCCTGACTGTTTAACAGCCAGGATATCCTGCAGTGTCATGGTAGCAAATAATGGACACTCCCAGGTTTTTTCCGATTGTCATGATTAGCCCTCCCAAGGGTTTTCCTTTCTGGCCCCTCACAGCCGGTTGTAAAACATTGTCAACCCATCAAGCAAAATAAACTAATTGTGACACACCTCTTGTAACAAACCTATGTTAAAATCTGTAAAACTAGGTGACTATGAGCAGAGTAACCACACAAACCAGAAAAGCAGATTTAAATGCTCTTAACCTGCCCACTCCGTGCTCCAACCAGCTGCAAGGATGTCAAGCAGCTATGACCAGTCCTGCAGTTGAACTGACAGGCTCCCAGGGGTTGAATTAGGCAGTTTAATTAGACTTTTGGATGAATCCCTCCCTAAACAACTTACCTGTTATTCCTTCACTGCATTGTGGTGTTGTGTATTTACCCAAAAGCAAATCGGGCTTTGCATTAAGACCATTTAGTGTATTAGCCGCCCCATAATTAAAACTGTCTTTACCGTCCAACCTATAAATTAAATGAGAATGAAAGAACAGCTTAACGTAATCGAGTCTGTAAGACACTGGGAAATCAACAAAGAATAATATCACCAGGGTTAATGGAATTACATTTTGTTACATCATGATAGACAATATATTGCAGCAGTTGAGGAGTGCCTTACCCTTTCCTTTTAAAATTGCTTCCAGTCCCAGACTGTATTGTGAGGTTTCCACCTTAGCTTAGCAAAAGGATGGTTTTACAAAACATTTATAATTGCAAGTAACGGCAGAGAATATAAGGGCATTTAGTTGAGTGACCATGTCCATATTAGAGGTATTCTTTCCCTTCTGCACTTGCACGTTCTGAACACTCACAGGGCATAGTAGGTTTGTCCTCATCCCCCCGCCCCCACCCCCACCCCCACCCCAACTGTGTTTAATTTCTGTAATGCTTCTTATCCCGTTTTCCCCTCCCTGTTGCACTGTGGGCGCTTGGAAACAGAATGTATTTGCTGTATAATCGCCTAACAAGTGAACAATGAATCAATAAAGACGACATGCATATGCTGGAGTTACATGGTTGTTAATATTTGTATCTTCATTGTTTTTCAGGGGAGAGGTATAAATTTGCGCTAACCTGAATTAATTCCGCTTTCATTCTTCCTTTGTTTCAGCGCAATGCACACCTTATTCCCGAGCTCCTTACATAGAACATACTTACTCCTACATCCGTACGCTTTTCTCCATTCTTCTGGGACATTCCATCCAACGGAAAAGTACCAGAGCGTTGTTTCTTCATTTTTTTTTTTCTAGCACCACAATAAATGTTCTTTTTAAATTTTTGTTATGTGCGATCCTGCGCATGCGTGACAACTGGTCCCTCCTATCAAAGCCCTGCCTCCAGGCCTCACCCCTCAGTCCTTTTCTCTGCTCCGTCAGGATTGAATGTGTGGTACCAGGTGTTCCCTCCCCACCCCCAGTTTTTCTTTTGACCTTCAGTAGATGATTTCTCTCCTTAATTTGGGCGTTTAGTAGGTTTTTCCTCCATTTTATGCCGGGACATAAAGGCTTTGTTTCATGTCTTTCTTGTGGGCATCTCTATGCGACAGCGGATCCACATTGATTCTGTCTGGAGTGATTGAAGCCAAAGCATTGGTGGAACACTTATCATGACACACTTTCAGTTTGCGCCTTAGATTGTCAACTTAATTGTGGGGGGGGGATTTTCCACTGCTCGTCTCCAAAGAGGATTTAATCGCTGAAAACGACAGGTACTGTAAGTGAATTTCGAGGGGATTGGGTCCTCCGACGTATTCCATATCTATGACATGTAATCACCACAGCTGTGCTGCTTCGGAAACTTTTTTCGGCGTCTGCGTCCATGACGTCGATGCGCCGTCGTCGGACCTCCTCCGACGTCTGCCGTCATCCGATGTGATAAGTAGGACGCACGACGCCCGTAGCCTCAGTTCCGTTTTTTCCGCTGACGTGTTGCTTCATGAACTCGGTTAACGCCTCGAGTCTGAGTTCTGTTCTTCTTGGTTCTTCGAACCTGTTCGGTTTTGTGAAAATCCTTCGTGTCAAGATGTCTTCTACTTCGTCTTCGACCCCGCGTCCGGGCTTCAAGAAGTGCGGGGAGTGTGGGTCCAAGATGTCGATGACGGACTCGCACGACGCCTGTCTCTGGTGCCTCGGGGAGGCCCACGACACGGATGACTGTATCGACTGCCAGTCGCTCACATCCAAAGCCTTACGCGAACGTAAGAAGTTGTTGTCGGTAGGTCGGGTGTCCAAGCCCCGGAAGTCGAGGTCTGCGGGGCTTTCGACGGATGATTCGAGGGGTGACTCTCTGCGTCATTGTCGGAAGTCTCGTGGGTCTCCTTCTAGGAGTCGGTCTCGCCACTCCTCAGCCTCTTCGAGGCATTCTCGGAAGCGCCGACACCGGTTGTCTTCCAGGTCCTCTTCGGAGGACTCTGCCCGGCACGTCGCTTACCCCACCAGCCGTGCGACGCCGGAGGAATGGGCTTCCTTCGGGAAGAAAATGCTGGCGATTCTTGAGTCGCAGGGTACTAAGCCGTCCGCGCCCCCGAGTGGGGTCGGTCGTGAGAGGTCGAGAGACACCGCTCACAAGAGTGGTCGGCACGAGTCACGGGAGAGGTCCCGTTCGGACAAGGAGACTCGTTCTCGACGTACCCGTTCCAGGTCCCGGTCCTCGACGCGTTCGAGACCGTGTGCACCTGTGAGGTCTTCGAGGAAGACATCGATGTCTGAGGCGTCGAGGGAGTCGACAGGCTTTCTCGAGGCTCCGGCTCCGAGGAAGTCGTCGACGCTCAGGTCGTCGAAGGACACGCTCGGGGCTCCGGCTTCGAGGGCTGTGCCGATGCTGGCGGCGCTGCATCTGACGTCGACGCCGATTTCGTCGACGCCGATCCTCTCGGCGCCGATGCCTGTTCCCTGTTCTCTCGACGCCGGCGCCGATTCGCTCGACGCCATCGACGCCTTTCGTGTCGGAGGTACCCCGTGGCACGGGGGAACCCCCTAGGAAGGCTCTGGTTAAAAGCAAGCACTCTCGGGTGCCTTCTTTTCGCCACCTGGAATATATTTCAGAGGCGGATGAGGATTCTGATGGCCTGGTTCCTAGTCAGGTTCCAGATGAAATTGTCTCGGGCCATAGTCAGTTTGACGATTTGAGGCAGTCATTGCATGATGCCAGTGGACTGGACACCTCTCCGGAGGTGGAGTTTTGTAGGCCTGAGCCTGGCTCTCATGCCGATTCCTCGTACCGGCGCCTGATGGCTAGGGTTTCTGAGTACTTGGGATGGTCTGCTCCCCCAGGGGAGTTTGTGCAGGATGATCTAACGGACATCCTTGATGTTGGTCCCCCAACTGACCCGGAACTGCCTTTCCATATGGCTTTACAGAGAAGGGTGGCGGCGGCTTGGACTGCTCCGGAGAGTCTCCCGGCGGTGGGCAGATCCTTGTCGTGAAAATACCGTCCAGCCAGTAGCGACCCCTGCTACTTGACCAGGCACCCCACTCCGGAGAGTTTGGTGGTGCAGGCGGCCACGGCCACGGCAAAGCAGGCGTCGTGCCCTACCATCCCTCCTGATAGGGACGACAAACGTTTTGATGGCTGGGCGAAGAAAGTGTTTTCTTCTGGTGGTATGGCGCTTCAGGCGGCCAACTCCATTTGTGCCTTGTCTCGTTTCACACACACTCTGTGGAACTGTGTTGCGTTAGCGGCTGAACATATTCCAGAAGGGGAGGAACGGGATGGTTTTCTTGCTATGGTCCAGGATGGTAAGGGTGCCATGTGTGAGTCCGTTCAGTCGGGTTTGGACTTAGCTGAATGCGTCAGTAGGTCCATGGCGGCGAGCACCGTGATACGCAGGTTTGCGTGGTTGCGGAAGTCGGGGTTTGCTCCTGATGTGCAGTCCCGGCTCCTCAACATGCCCTTTGACGGTGAACACCTTTTTGGCAGCAGGGCTGACGAGAGCCTTGAGAGGTTGCAGACCTCAAAAGCTGCAGCGAAGTCGTTGGGCGCTGCAGTTCGCCAACCTCCGCCTTTTCGTCCTAGGGGACAGCAGTGGAGGGGTGGTTCCTTTCGCTATTACTCGTCCTTCAGTAAAGCGAGAGGAGCTGGCAGTCAAAGAAGCCAACGCAGGGGTACCAGAGGTGGACGACAGGGTACCCGTGGGGCCAAGGCCGCTCGGGCAGTTGCCTCTTTGCCCTCAGGTAACACCGCAGCTGCTCCCACTCAGTCATGAGGCCATGTCCCATGGTTCGCCGGTTGGGGGAAGGCTGGCGCAGCATCTTGTAGAGTGGCAAGCCATTACTTCAGATGTGTGGGTTCTGGAGATCATAACCCACGGCTACTGTCTTCCCTTTCGGCACAGGCCTCGCGACAATCCACCAGAGAACCTCTTTGCAGAGTCCGGATCCGCTCCTTGCACAGGAAATTCAAGCCCTGCTGGAGAAAGGCGCCATAGAACTGGTGCCTGTAGCGGAGAGGAACAAGGGATGGTATTCCCCTTATTTTTTGATTTCGAAGAAAGACAGGGGATTGAGACCCATCATGGACTTGCGCGGTCTGAACAAACTCCTCAGGAAGGACAAGTTCAAGATGGTTACTCTCTCTCAAGCCCTCCAGGCTCTTCAGCTTCAGGACTGGTTGGTGTCACTCGACTTCAAGGATGCTTACTTCCATGTGCCGATCCATCCCAAGCACAAGAAGTACCTGAGGTTCGCGGTTGGCGACTCGCACTTTCAGTTTCGGGTCCTGCCGTTCGGATTGACCTCCGCCCCGAGGGTTTTCACCAAGCTCATGGTGGTGGTGGCAGTGCATCTCAGGTAATGGGGGGATTCACGTCTACCCCTACCTGGACGATTGGTTGATCAGGGGGAGCTCTCCCAAGAAAGTCCTGGATCATCTGTCCGTCACCTGCCACTCCCTTCACAGGCTGGGCTTCTCCCTCAATTTAAAGAAGTCCCATTTGACGCCAACACAGCGGCTCCAGTACATCGGAGCAGTGCTCGACACTTCCCTGGGGCAGTGTTTTCCTCCCCAGGTGAGGGCTCTTCGCATTCAGCGGATGGTGCACAAGTTTCAGCATGCCCAGACGCTCCCAGCGTTAGAGTTCTTGAGGTTGCTCGGCCTCATGGCATCCTGCATTCCTCTAGTGCCAGAGGCTCGCCTGCGGATGAGATCTTTGCAGTGGGCACTCAAGACGCAATGGTCGCAGTCCTCCGGCAGGATGTCGGACCCGGTTCAGGTGCCGGCCTCGGTCGCCTGGGACCTTCTGTGGTGGGCCGTCGAAGGCAACTTGCTGAAGGGGGCTCCATTTTGGCTTCCCTGGCCGGAGGTGACGATCGTGACGGATGCATCCCTCACGGGATGGGGAGCTCGTGCCAACGGGCTGACAGTCAGCGGTCGTTGGTCTCCGTCGGAGTCCAGACTCCATATCAGTCTGTTGGAGCTGAGGGCCGTCAGGCTAGCCCTGAAGGCTTTTCTGCCGACTGTGCGAGGAAAGAGTGTCCTGATCCTGACGGACAACACAGTGGCCATGCACTACCTCAACAAAAAGGGGGGGGCAGGGTCTCTTCCTCTGTGCAGGGAGGCGATGCAGCTCGAGTTCTGGGCCATCCAGCAGGAAGTTTCGATCTCGGCAGTTCATCTGTCCGGAGACAAAAACGTGACGGCGGACGCTCTGAGCAGGCAGAGGGCGATCTCTCACGAGTGGGAGTTGGCTCAGGAGATTCTCCTGGAGATCTTCGCCCTTTGGGGACCCCTCAAGTGGATCTCTTCGCCTCCAGTGTCAACCGGAAGTGCGAAAGGTTTTGCTCGCGGGAATTTCCTCCAAAAGGAGCCTTAGGAGACGCGTTCGTGGTGGAGTGGTCATTCCCGCTGCTGTATGCGTTTCCTCCAGTCCCCGTCATCCCGCAAGTGCTGCGGAGATTACGGAAGTTCGGTTCCCGGATGATCCTCATTGCCCTGTCATGGGCTCAGAGGAAGTGGTACCCGGACCTTCTCGACTTGTCCATCTGCCCTCCACGTCGTCTTCCCTACCGAGACAATCTGCTCTCACGGGAGGGGGGTCAGGTTCTCCATCCAGAGGTCAGATCCCTCAACCTTCACGCTTGGCTTCTGAAAGGTTGAGGTATAGGGATTGGGACCTCCCTGAAGACGTGATGAGGTGTTGCTTTCGGCCCGAAGGCCAGCAACAGTCTCTGTACCGTTGGCGTAAGTTCTGCGACTGGTGCAGAGTTCAGAATGTAGATCCTTTTGCATGTGACATCCTCATGGTTCTGTCCTTTTTACTTTCTTTGTCCCACAGGGGCTTGCAAGTGGGTACCATTAAAGGTTACCTGGCGGCGCTGTCTATCCTTAAGCGCTCGTCTGAAGAGTGTTCTTACTTTAAAATCCCTTTAATTTCACAGTTTCTGAAAGGGCTCACTAATGTGTTCCCTCCGTCACCTTTCCTGGTGCCCGGTTGGGATTTAAACCTTGTTCTTAAGTTTCTTATGGGTGCTCCGCTTGAACCTTTACATTCTTGCCCTTAGAGGCTGTTAACTCTGAAAACTGTTTTTAGTTGCGGTTACTTCCGCTCGCAGAGTGAGTGAGTTACAGGCACTTTCAGTTAAGCCACCCTTCACTATATTTCACAAGGACAGGGTTGTCCTTAGAGTTCTTCCTTCTTTTCTTCCGAAGGTAGTGACGGAATTTCATTTGGCCCAGAAGGTTGTTCTTCCGGCATTCTATCCTCCTCCGCATCCTGGTAAGGAAGAGGAGAGGCTCCATAGGTTTGATCCTAGGAGAGCTTTAAGCTTTTATGTTTCACGCATGTCCCGGGTCCGAGTGGACGATCAACTCTTTATTGGTTACGCTGGAAAGCGTTTGGGGCAAGCTGTGACAAAACAGACTTTGTCTCGCTGGATTATTTTGGCCATCTCGGAGTGTTACCGCTTGGCGGGTAAGGACCCACTGGCTGGCTTGCGGGCCCATTCTACCAGGGGTATGGCTGCATCTACTGCCCTGCAGAGGGGTGTTCCTATTCGCAACATCTGTGATGCAGCCACCTGTGCTTCAGTACATACATTTGTACGTCACTATTCCCTCGATTCCATCCGAGGACAGGATCTGGCCTTTGGCAAGGCGGTCCTTTGCTCTGCTGTTTGATTGGCTATTCTAAATTTTGATTCTAAATTCTTTCCCTCCTCCTTGCTCTGGTACTGCTTTGGGAGTCTGTCATAGATATGGAATACGTCGGAGGACCCAATCCCCTCGAAGAACAAGTTACTTTCTTACCTGGTAACGTTCTTTCGATGGGATGGTCCGACGACGTATTCCATATCGCTCCCGCCCTGCCTTCCCCGCTGCAGAATTTCTTTTGCGATTGCAGCTTACGTTTCGCAAGGCTTTGTGTCTGACTGGCAGTTTACTAATGTCACACGTTCTGGGGGGAAAAACTACAACTGAGGCTACAGGCGGCGTGCGTCCTACTTATCACATCGGATGACGTCGGACGTGGTCCTCGACGACGGCGCATCGACGTCATGGACGCAGACGCCGAAAAAGTTTCCGAAGCAGCACAGCTGTGGTGATTACATGTCATAGATATGGAATACGTCGTCGGACCATCCCATCGAAAGAACGTTACCAGGTAAGAAAGTAACTTATTCTTCTTTTCAGAACACCCCAGGCTGGGGGAATCTCTACACAGGGGTATCTAGTTGCAGAAGGAGCCGGAATGTCTCTAGCATCACTGGGAAGTCATCCCAATGATCTGCGCTAGCGGGGGAGGTCTAATCTGGATACCAGGGCACGTCCCGAGAATGTACGCTTAAGGGCTAATTCCTCAACCTGTAAGGTAGAGGATCCCCCATTGGGGCCTAATAGCACCAGTGCTTGCTCTGGTGCTCCTTCACTGAGGGCAAAAAATATGACCAGCAGCAACAAGGTTTCCCATTGTAGGGCTAATGATAGTGGTTCATGTCTAAATGTTCCCTCAGCAAGGGGCAATTCTGTTACTGGGCCAGCTGAGGGTCCGTTCTCAAGGGCTGATGCTTCAGAAGTTCCACCTTGAGAATGATTGAACTTTCTTGAAGATGTTGCAACTAGTCGGGCCTACTTTAGTTTGCAATCCTGCTGTGATGGAGCTCGAATTATCAGGGTCTACATGAGAAAGTCTTAACATTTCCAAAATCGAGTTGGACCTCAAGCACTGAGTCCCTCACATAGACTGCATCTTTAGAATGTGACCAAGTTCTACTCCTAGTGCCTCCCTACGGAGAGATTCTTTTGCACCCACAGTGGAGTGATCAGCCTCAACTCAAATGATGTTATTGCCAGCTTTGTCTTTGACCCCCACCACCCCCACATCTTCTCCAGTATATTATGTGAACCAATGGCTGGCTAGGCTGACGTGGGAACCAGCTTTAAGAGTCTTGTTCCAGACCACTGGTACCTCCAGAGACCTGTGTCTCAACCAGAAGGCCAGAGCAGTTCATCATCAGAAGATTACTTTTTGTGCCAAGTTCCACTGTCTCATGCATTCTGAAGCCAGGAAGGGGTAATTTAAGAATCTGTTTCGTTACCTAATTTCAAAACCACAAGATCGGCTGAAGCCAGCTTGAAAGGTCACAGATCCTCTTCAGCCTGTCAAAATCACATAAACTCCTCCGTAGCCACCCCTTCACATCCCGGACTCAACACCCGACTCCAAGAGTCATTCTACTCACCCCACAGAACTGGAGAATTGGACGCAGAAGAGGAAGAAATCCCTCCTAATCAAGAGCGTTCCATGATAGACCTGTGGATTTAATGGGATTCTTGGCGATTCCCATGCTGGAATATCCACCAACAGAAATGGTCCTAACCGCAAAAAAGACATCCTTGCAGAAGCAGCATGATCTGGATGAAATCTCACTCTGTAACCCTTAATTATACTAGCCGATACCTCACATCGACTTTTTTTTCATAAGCCTAATGGGTCTCACTGGAGTCCTGCCCTCAACCCTCCTCATTGGTAGTGGCAGATGCCACCATGTATTCCAGGCAGACTTAATTTACAGTCTCTATGGACTATACTCTTGAGGCTTTACACAAGGTTTTACACAAATTCATTGCTGTAATTGCGTCAGGCTAATGTAAAGGCCCTACTGACTGCTGCCTTCCAGAGACTCTGGAAAGATCTCACGTTTTATTTGGCTGAACATGTGGACCAGTTCAAAGGAAGTCTGTTGGATACTTGAGTAATTGTGCAGGATCTTGGGGAGGCTGCTCACATTGACACCTCATTGCGTTGAGGCCATAGGTGCTACACACAACCAAGTTTTCCAATGACTTTCAGGACAAGGTCCTTTATCTCTCTTCCCTTTCAATGGGGTTGACTTGTTCCATCACACTACAGACAAGGAACCTACTTCTGCTTAAGGGATTTAGCCTCTCAGCCCCTACAGCAAAAGCTTCCTCTACCACAACCAAGATCCCCGTTAATTGATGGAGTTAGTAGGTCTCATGGCTCTCAGATGGAAGGGAGAATTTCCCTTCATTTGAAGTCCAGGCGTACCATCACTTCTTACCTGTGGATGATTTAAGATTGACCCTTCCCTCTCTCCTTGTTTGCCATCCTCCCTGGATGCAGGTGTGTGCTTCTCGGCTCCTTCCTTGAGGGAATACATCTCAAAATATATCAAGATGAAAGCCGTATAGGAAGAGCCATTCCCTGGAAAAAGGCAAGATGTTTTACTGTGGCAAAACCGAACCAGGCTTTCCTGTGCACCATTGTTAGATTTGGTGGATTTCAACCTGCATCTGCCCTAAGAAAATGTAAAGATCACTCCAGCTGCGAATCAGTCTGCTCATAAGCAGATAGACTGGATCTGTGTGGTGGATCTGAAAGCTACATATTTGTCCATCCTAATCTGGCCCCTTCGCTGCTCTGTTATTTGTGAAATCTGGTAATTAGGGCTGCTTGGCCTCACAGGACAAAATGCGAATCATTCAAGCTGCAAGAAAGGCAATGGCAATCCAAGAGCAAGTGGCTCTAGTTTTGTTACTGTATTCTAAAGACAGAAAAGGACCTGCTCATGGCTTCCTTAGACATCTTGTGATTTGTTTCCATTTTATTTGCAACTTCGGGCATTAAAGTAGAGACGTGCAGGGCTTACCCATCTGCCTTGGGTGCATACCAGAACTCTGATGATCAGTGCTTGTCAATCTCCAGTACAGTGGTGAAATGGCATTTTGATGGCCTCTTGTCACCTTTTTTCCTTCAGTTAGGCCGCCTCATCCTAAATGGGATCCCAACAAGTTTTTTTTCTCATATAGATCACATCAGCCAGGCGTGTTCGCAATATACACGCTTTTTCAGATGAAGAGCTGTTCACAGTATTTCATAGAGACAAGGTTTTGTTTCCCAAACAGTCTTCTGTGGCGGAAAGGGTTCTCCACTTCATGGATGTCAGAAGAGCCTTAAAGTTCTTCTTGGATAGAACCAAGGAATTTGGAAAAACTGCACAGGTGTTTGTGATCTTTGGAGCATCCAATAAAGCTCTCCAGGAGCCAAAACGACAATTCCCTCATGGGTGCGATCATGTCTACTAGAATACTAGAATCCTATGCCATTTAGAGGTACCCTCAACCTTAAGGATTGCATGCTCATCTTGTGGCAGAGGCTTTCCAAATTCCCATTCATTGGTACTTGAACGCAAAGGCTGATACATGGGCCTTTCCATTGGCCTTCTGTAAACACTACTTTTGGAGTTCAAGGGTGTGTATCGGGGGTCGCCTGGTAGAACTCACCAAAAAAAATTACAAAAGTAGTCAAAAAGAAGTGCAAGAAATATTTATTCAGGGCCCCAGTTGCAGCTGGGTCAGCAAATTCAGATCGCGGAACAGTACTGCATGAAAAGGTGCTGTCAAAGAAACACCCTTCAGGTTACAACTTTTAAACATTGCAAGTAATTATTATTTGTGATAGTGCGACATGAAATAATCTCCCCACAAAAATCTGATTGGGCTTCGTTCTTTGACCCGGTATAGAAAAGCATACATTGTGATCCCTTATTGGGTCCACAAACCTTCTCACACCACCCCATTTGCACCCTGTGATGTCACAATCCACCCTAATTCCCACAGCACAATGTTAAATCATTGAAACATTTCAGACGACCAGCAGAACTTTAATAGTCTGCCTTGGTCGCCTCATCCAGATTCTCATGAGAATGGCCTTTCACCATGACACCATCAGAGCCTTGAACCACAGACCTACTACTGTACAAATGTTGCATATACGAGACACTCTATCCCGTTTCCCAGGGAAAATGTCCTACGGGGCAATTTGAAACTGCTGTGGTTCTTTTCAACTCCATTAGGAAATTGTATTTCATAAATGATTTTGAATTATAAAATGGTCATGTATTGCTTATTTGTTGGCGAAACCTGTGAGCTCTAATCTGTGACCTCGAAAAATAACAATCACTGTGTACTTCTCTCAGCGCTGGCCTGGGATTGCAGACTCTGTGCTAAATCACCAGCCACGGTGGCCTTTGCCGTGCACAAAATGCTAACACACGTTTAAAGTAAAAGCAAGCTTTTAAGGCCTATTTACTCCGTTTCGTTCTACCACTAAGTTTGATTATACTTATCTGTGCTCCTGTATTTATGGATTAGTTTTATTAAGGATTTTATTTCACAGATATCAGAAAGTGCCCCCTCACCTTTTACAGTGCAAGTCTCGTAGCGGATCAGTGCGTCCCGTTCTACCGCGTTGAACTTGCATCTTTATTATAGGTGGATGCCCAGTTAAGTATCACTCGGCAAACTTTTCAGCTAAAAAAATTAACATAGGACTTTTCACCCACTGGTAGCTGAATGCTTCTGAGTCTCCCAGTGGAATGCAGGAAAGGGGACAGGATGTAGGTGTAAGGAAAAGTGACTCGCCATAGTGACTTCTGTACTCCTGGTCCAGAGTGCCCTTTCTCAACAGGCTTCGCCCGCCTTCATCCCCCAGCCCCCCTAAAATGCCTTGGCTTACAGTCCGAACCCGACCTTGGGTGGAAAAGGACTGAAGGGCGAAGCCTGTTGCCGCACAGGCACATGTTCCCCCCCCCCCATACAAATTCAAAAAGGACACTTTATTTGGGTGCTACAAAAACAGTTCTAGCCCTATTCCATATGAAAGAATGCCCCAGAAGTATTGAGGAAAGGGATCGCGGGACTGGGAGTACAGCAGTTACCATGCTGAGTAACTGCCATTTTTTGCTGTTTAAAAACATCCCTGTCTATTTGCTTTGCCATTGCTTGTTCGATTTGTGGCACACCCCTTTGTTCTTTAGTAAGGACAAGCGCAGTAGGGCCCGTACTCCATGAAAAGTGACAGCAATATTTTTGGTTCATGTTTAGCAGGAAAATGCTTTGTATGTGAGCCCGTCAGATCTGCATGTGTGCTGAATTGTGTTTTTTAATACAGATGTATTATTTAGAATACTGATTAAGCTTTTTCTTGAAGCAGTCACCATTTCTATGATATTTTTTCTGCCTTGTGTTGGAAGCATTGAATAGCATTTGTGCTGGATAGAATAAGCGTCCCTAGAATGAGTACTTGTTGCATTTTTCATTTGATCACTGTAGGCCAGAGATTCCCTCATTGGTTCTTTTGTTGCAACTGAACTTTTCTGTGACACTTGAACGGGAAAATGGTTATTGACTGATTCTTACAGCACAAAGCTAACTTGGAACCTTTTGATTTTTCTTCCCCTTTTTACTTAGATTACAGACCTGTCTTTACCAAACTATCTCTTTGCATCTTCTGTTGGACTGTTTCCTACTCAGTTACTGAATTCATATTTGGGAACAACTTTGCGAACAATGGAGGATGTCATCGCAGAGCAAAGCATCAGTGGTTACTTAATATTTAGTTTGCAGGTATGTAGGACTACTGAAAATGTTTGTTCAAGAATTGATGATGGATTTGAATCCTTTTTTTTGAGGTTGGCAAATGTATCTGCGCATGTAAAGAAATACATATTTTCATAATATATACTTTAAGCAGCTGTGCAGTGATCGGTTTGTAGAAAATCGAAATTATTTCATTTAAATATATTTATGTATTTATTTCAGGAACATGAAAATGTGACCTTATTAAGAGTATTGTGATTGACCTTTTTTTTCAAACATTTTTACCATACGTTTTTATTAACTTTTTCAATAAAAGCATCACAGATAGTCAACGAAAACAAAAGAAACACCCCCCTCCCTCCTGAACTCACACCCCACCTGACCCCCCCCCATCCCTCCCCGCCTCCCGATCCAACAGGTCCCCTATTTTCAACTCTTGATATATGAACTGCACACATAGTTCTTTCCCCTATAAAGTCTTTCGGCCAGAGTGCCAGGGTGAATCTATGAATCAGGATCGAAAGCCGACTTCATCTTAGCTTAGCTGTGAGTAATTGTCCCAAATCTTCACAAATCAGATTCGTCCTGAGGGCAAATAATGCCCAATAGTTCCATAGCTTTGGGACAAAGTTAGCAAGTTGGCCCAGTCCGACGTAAATCGTATGTGTTGGCCCTGAATAGAATAAGTAAGCCATTCAACAGCCACCAGAGACCACAATTTAGCGACCCATTCGTGTTCCTGAGGGGGACCCCTCGACTTCCACCTCCAGGCAATTACCAGCGCCGGCTCCATTACCATTATTACATAGAGTTTGCGATCCACTCTCGAGGTAGGAGTTGTAAGCAAGCCATTCAGGCCTAGTATTGCAGACTGAAAAAGACATAAGCAACAGCATCGTAGACCTCCTGAACAACCAAGCCAACGGACAAAACCCGGAAGAGGAGACTCGTGGAACAACAATGGCGCTTCCAGGGGCCAAGGCATAAGAAAATCCCGGGATCTAGAAAATACAGGAGGGTGAACGGCTCCCCGGGTGCAGAATTTTAAAGCCGTTGGCTGCTGAAAAGCACTGATCAATAACGGTTATGCCTCTGCAAAGAATCTGTCTCATAAAGGGGTTATTCGCTGATGACAATGGAAGCTTGAGAATAACGCAGTGAGCTCCTCACCTAATTGTGAACGTAATACGAGGACGAGATGCGATAAATGGAACAGACCTTAAAGGTAATGAGGGAGGTGTTCGAACCAAAAGGGGCTCAAAGTTGTTAGTGGTGTTAATAGACAGGACCGTGGGTTGCATGTTCTGCACTGGTGGCTTGGGATCGACCAGGTGAAAATGACCTGGCTGAGTCATACGCCATGGGGGGGAGGGAAGAGTTAAGGGGTGTTCTGGGAATGGGTTTGGGCAGAGTTAACTGTTTCAAAACAGGTTTATGGTACTTCAATGTTTCATGGGTGGGTTGTATGTCACCTCTGTATACGTGGAATAGAAGAAAGAAGGGCTATAGCGGTACAGTCTTCGGACAGTAAACCGAGATCACTTAAGGTTGCAACACTCAACGTGAAGGGATTGAATTCTCCCAATAAAAGATCCCTAGTGAATAGGGAATTTAAAAGAGCACATCTGGATGTACTTTTCCTCCAGGAAACCAGGTTTTTACGGGGGGGAGAGCGTAAAGTCTTGTACTCCAAGTAGGCTCTGAACACTGGAGCTGTGGTCCCCTACGGAAGGCAGGAGTGGGCATACTAGTCAGGAGAGGGCCCAAATTTGAATCACTAATACAAATGGCAGATGTGGAAGGGAGGGTCCTGGTAGCGGTGAGGAGGATACACAATACCGTCCTTACTTTAGCGACTCTCTATTCCCCCTTATACTAGCCAATCACACTTCGTTTAATGTACGATCCCGAAGATAATGATGGCAGCAGCAGGGCATATTATCATAGGAGGAGATTTCAGTTTATGGGTCGACCCAAATTTGGATAGACGGGCGGGCAACCCAGAAGCACACCTCCCACTAGACGGAGGGTGGGCGGATGTAGTAGGAATGAAGCAAGTATATGGTCTGCAAGAAGCCTGGCGGACCTCCCACCCTGTGGTAAAGGGGTTCACATTCTATTCGGCCCAACACTCCACCTTTACTAGGATAGACTACCTCTCCCTCTCTAAGGAAATAAATGCAGTAGTAAACACCTCCTGATATTGTCCCAATCTCATGCTCCGATCATGATATGGTCATGATAGACATCGGACTACACGCCCTACCACAGAAAAATTCAAAGTGATGTTCCAATGAATCTCTGTGGAAGGGTCCGATCTTCCAAGAGGAGATGACATCGAGATCGATGAGTATTTTAAGGTGAACGATACGGGAGAGGTGTCCAAGAGAATGGTATGGGAAGCGGGAAAGGAAACTTGGAGGGGCATCCTAATTAAAGAGGGGTCGGCGAAAAAAAGAGGGAAAAGGGCCATAATAGAAAACGGACTGAGGAAGGAGATTGCCCAATTAGATGAAGCGGCATGGAACACCAATGAAGACAGGCCTACAAAAATTGCAGAAGCAGTGCAGGAAAGCAAAGAGCTTAGATGCCTAGAGGAAGGACTGCTGATACGCAAACTACAGTTTCTTAAACAGAAACAATATGAAAAGGGAGATAAAGCAGATGCATTGCTGACGGCCAGGTTGAGGGGGCAGGGAGCGGAGAGATGGGTTGCGGATATACAAGGGTTTGATGATCTCAATATGAGAGACTTGAGGGGAATCCCCAAAGCTTTTGCTAATTTCTATGAACGCCTATATACATCCGAGAGGGGTGCTGTGGGAACGGAAGTGGAACATTATATGGTAGGAATAGAAATGCCAAAACTCTCCCGAGAATCGGTAGAAGAGATGGAATCCCCCATCACAACAGATGAGGTGGAAAGAGCTATTAAATGGCTCCCAGTAGGGAAAGCTTCCGGAAACGATGGCTACACGGCCAGATTTTATAGGACCTTTGCCACCTCCCTCCTCCCCTTCATGGTCGACCTATTTAATGAAATCCTACAAATTTGAGTGGCACCTGATTCGTTTTCACAGGCACTAATCTCAGTGATACCTAAGGAAGGCAAATACCCCAAGTAATGTGGATCTTACCGCCCCATTTCTCTCCCTAACATAGATGCGAAGATCTACACCCGAGTGTTAGCAGCAAGACTAGCAATCCATATGCCCCAATTGATTGATCCCAACCAGGTCGGTTTTATTCTGGATAGACAGGACACTGATACGATGCGCAAGACACTCCACCTAATACACGAATCGAAGACCATGACAACCAACCCAGTGCTTCTGTCCATAGACGCGTGAACGCGTTTGATGGGGTGGAATGGTACTTCCTGGAAGCAGTACTATCGAAGGTTGGACTAGGCCCGACCTTCTGTATGGGAGTTAAAGCCATATACACATCCCCGAAGGCATCCGTAATGGTCAATTCAGAATATTCAAGGTGGTTTGATCTGACCAGATGCACGAGGCAGGGCTGCCTTGTGTCAGCTATTCTGTTTGCGCTTTCTGTGGAACCCCTTGCCCGGGGATTCTAGTGGCCGGAACAGAACACAAGGTTTCCCTTTATGCCGATTTACCTTTTGTTCCACATCGCAAACCCTGTGACATCAATACCAAGAGCACTGCAGCTGATTGAAGAGTATGGCACACTTTCGGGCTTTAAAATTAATAGATCCAAATCTATCCTATTTCCATTACAAGATCCTACCCCCGAATACGCTGTGGCACTAGCGTCGCTGGGGCTAGTGATAGAAGACGACACTCTCCGCTACCTAGGAATAAACCTGACCAAAAAGCTAGAATATATTTACGAGGCTAATTTCCCCCCAACTCCTAGCTGGTTCCCACAATGACTTGGCGAAATGGCAAAAGCTGACTATCTCATGGATGGGGAGATTAAACTTAATCAAAATGGTCTGTCTTCCAAGGTTCTTATATCCATTCCAGAACTCAGCCATGGAGGGTGCGTTTGGGGGGGGGCAGAAAACTGAGTTAGAAATGTAAGTTCGAACCTGGAGTTACGGGCTGATTGGGAAGAGGGGAAGGTATACAGTGCAACACTGTTTTATATATTTTAATTGCATCTGTAACTTAATTTCCTTGTTTGTTAAAACTCAATAAAATCAGAATTAAATAAAATAAAGTGTTTAACTCCCATTAACCAGTGTTGAGGCTGAGCATACCTCAGTCTTTCTTTTTCGTTCAGGGAGAATGCATGTTTACTTTGTTGAAAAGACCTAATCTCAGGGGGCGCTGTTGAGCAGCCCAAAGATGGCTGCCTAGCTCCACAGCTCTGCATGATACCAACAGGCATATGCTTATAACAGCGGTCTCCTGGCACTTTTGAACTTGGTAAAGGAAGATTTATATCCGTAAAGGGCAGAGGCACCCCTAGCCCCAATCCTGGGCGAAACCGATACCTCTGCTCGGAGAATCCACCGTGTGAACTCCACGCGCCAACGTGCGACCTGCGGCCGCCTGGGAAGCCATTAATCTCCGCAGCAATCTCCTAGTGTCTGTTCCCTGGAGGCAGAGACCTGCCTGCATACGGCACCTGACATCTATATCCTGTGCCTTGGGTCGAGCCAACTGGACCGTGATTGCAGCCCCGGTCAGCCCTGCTTCCCCTGCCCAGCAACAATCGATCCTGTGGGCCCCGGGAGGGGGGGGGGTGCTCCACCTGCACGGGCTGACGCACTGCGGTGGCCGACGCCTGCACCTCGGCTGCTTGCCAGCTTCATCCCGGCCTGTCCACGCTCCGAGGGCGGGTCAACCAACTGCTCCCCCTTTCCCCCCCCCCCCCGAACCCCCAGTCTGCCTGCTTGTGCGGCACGCAGCGGAGCGACGGTGTCCTCCAGCGTGCTGCTGCGCCACAGGAGGGGGCTGCATTGAACGCTTGAGGACCTCGCCTTCACCAGCACGGGGCCACGGTTGCTCCTCCTGGGCTCCTGGAGCTGCCGCAGGCGTGCCACTGCTCCCTGACAGATTTTGAAGGTCCGCACTGTGCTTATAAACCTCCCCCGCCGAGGACAGTGGGGAGTGCAGGGGACGCCGCGGGATGTGCTGGCCCGCCCGTGCTCCTGCGGGGGAGAGTGGACCGCTGAGCGGCCTAAGGTGGCTACTACCCTCGTATAATGTGACACTGCCAGCCCCCTCTGTGATGGTCAATGCCTGGAGACACAGTACAGCAAGTAGGTGTTCTGTCTGGGGAGAGGGATTGAGGTGGCCCAGAAATACGCTGCTGGAATGGATTTTATTTTAGACGGCGGGAGTCTCGGCGGGGTGCCTGCTGCCCCCTCCTTCCAACGCCACCCATTTTGACCTGTTATCTGCAACACTGTCCCAGCATGCACACTGTCTGTCTGCCCCAGCACACCGCTTCAGCCACAGCACCATGCCACAGACACAGCTTGCCACCTAATAGGACCTAGACACTGGCTGCATATCAGCAGTCCCTCATATCTTCTACTGCCACTCTGGCGTAACCCACCCCGCCTGGATTGAGCTGCTTGCCGTGTGGTCTTCACTGGCACCCTCTCTGTTGCCACCACTGTGGTCCTCCAAATAGCCATCAGATATCGGATCCGAGCTCTGTTGATTGCACCTCCCGCGAAATTACAGTGACATTACCATGTGCCCCTGCTATACGGCGGTCCCCCCGAACCTTCCGGCTTGGCACTCACTTGCCTCCTAGGACACGATGGTCACCTGGCCCACATAGAACTCAATCTGGACCACTTCAAACACCTGTATCTGCTTAGGACTGGGTGCCCCTTGGTGCCAGTGATCCCGGGGGTCCATCTCTCCACCTGTGTGGCTCTCTACTATTAACCCGAGCAAATGCATGGACGTGGCACGAGTCAGTTGAAAGGGGAATAGTGGACTGGCGCTCCTCGACCCACAACTTGGACCCTACCGCAGTGCCGACCTGGCCCTTAGCCTGTGCTGAACAATACTCAAGACCCCAGGCGCAGCATCCTCCCCAGGGTACTGCACTGAGAAGCGCGCTCTGACCCCCGGGGCCGGTGAGTCCCTCCAGGGCTACACCGGGACCCCTGTTACTCCCGCAATACCAGCCCTACCTGCAGAGCCCGAGCCACCACGCCTGTACTGACTGACGGTGCCCTACCGCCAATTGCCCGCGCCGCAAGAAAATATATACCTACCTGTATAATGTCTGGTCCCGAGGAGCCAATAAGGTCGGAGCCATGGACAAATTCGCCAAAGCGGCACCCAAACCTGATCAGGGCTGTCCTTGCCCAGTCAGGAAGATGCTGACATGCCACCGGAAGCTCTGCTCCCTGATCTGACTACAATGATGGAATCCATGGCCAAGAACTTTGCTTCCTTTCATGAAAAACTCGACGATACTAATGACAATGTGGGGTCACTCAAATCCAAATTGGACCAGCAGGGAGCCAGGATCACAGAGGCCGAAACCAGGATTGGGCGAACGAGGATGGACTACACGTACTCCCGTATACCGTGGCAACCCTCACCTGTGACATGAAATTCGTCAAGACGAAATGTGACGATTTGGAGTCAAGGTTGAGAAGGAATAATATCTGCATCGTGGGGGTTCAGGAGAATGCACTCAAGGGTCGCATGGAGCAGGCCACGGAGAACCTTATCAAAGACTTACTGGATAACCCGGAACTGTCTCTGCTGGTTGGGTTGTGGCAGTGAGGGAGGGGGATGCTACTGTTGGGGAATGTTATGTTGAAAACGGCAGGGATGTCGTGACAGTACACGGGGTGAGCAAGCAACATGTAACTATCAACCACACAGTTTCTTTTGCACAGAGATGACATTGCTGGGATGTTCCCTGAAGTGACAACATGCCTATTAAACTAATGTCATGGAATGTTCAGGGGTTAAGTAACTTCACAAAGGCCCGGAGAGTCACCGCTTATGCTCAGACACTGGGTGAAGATACTCCTTTTACAAGAGACTTGTGCCACAGGTCGCCTCACATCAGGCTTGGTGCCAACCTGGGGGCCCAATAGATTTTACACGACATACTCAATCCAGGTGAGTCCTGACGTTGATTCACAAATCCATTCAATTTATATTAAAGAGCCACGTGGACCCCGAGGGCAGATTCATTGTCCTACATGGTGTAATATCCAATGAGGAATATCTGCTTATGAAAGCATTTGGGCCCAATCTTGATTTCCCCTGAACTTTTTGACAAAGTAGTCTTCCTGCTTATGGGCTACATTGCGGTTCCAATCATAAAGGGCAGGGACATGAATTTAATTTTGGATAACAATCTTGATAGGACAAGAGCTGCGCCCAGGGCTATGTCCTGTGTTGCTCGCAGACTGCGCACACACACATGTTGTCACTGGAAGGACCTTGCACCCCCAGTTATGTTATGTTACTTTACATTTATATAGCGCCTTATGTACCATTGGTATGGTTTAAAAGCGCAGGTAGGTTGAACGCCCTTGGGAACCGATGTTCAAGTCAGTAGAGAGAGTCAAAGGTGCGTGTGAGCACCGGATATGTGTGCAGCTGGTGCGGTAATCGTGTAATCGCTGCTTCTTAGCGGTAGGTGTGGTGGTTGAGAGATCAAGAGTATGTGTTCGTTGGTATGAGAACAGCTATAACGAATGGTGTCATAGTAGCTCTGTGTTCTAGTTGAATGGTGGTGTAAAGAAGAGAGTAAGCGTGGTGATGTGATATGATGGGTTACATGCTCTTTCGAAACGTTTCATGCACTCCAAACCATTCCATGTAAATCGTGCAATTCTATGCGCTCCTGTCCGCTCCACGCACTCCGGTCCGTTCCATGCACTTGAATCCATTCCATGCATTTGAATCTGTGCCATGTACTTGGATCTGTTTTGTGCATTTCTAAGTTGTTTTATGCACTCCATACGCGTATTTCACCCGTACCATCCACATACTTCCCATACCTTTCACATATTACCCCAGTTCCATCCACATACGTCACCCGTTCCATCCACATAAGTCACCCATAAGTCACCCATTCCATCTACTTCACCCGTTCCATCCGCTCTAGGCACTCATCTGCTCTAGACGCTCGTCTGCCCTACGCGCTCATCTGCCCTACGAAGTTATCCGCCCTGCGCACTCGCCTGCTCTGCGCACCCTCACGCTCTGCTCACCCTCACGCTCTGCACGCTCAATCGGTCCGCGCACCCACCCGCTCCCCGCACTCATCCGCTCTATGAACTTTCTTTCCACGCACTCATCTGCTATATGCAATCATCCACTCTACAAAGTCGTTCGTTAATACGCACTCATCCACTCTATGCACACTCATCCACTCTATGCACACGCGTCCGCGCTCTGCACACGCGTCCGCGCTCTGCACACGCGTCCCCTCTACATACTCTTCTGCTCAACGCACTCATCCGTTTCTTGCGCTTCATCCATTCTAATGATTTCAACTGCTCCATTCGCTTCTTTCATTTCATCATGCATTATCGATTCAGGCCATGTCATTTGTCATACACACTGGATCCGTTCTGTCTCTCTATCTGTTTCGTGCACTACACCCGTCTCATGTATTTGAATCATCTATTCTGTACGTTCCATTTATGCCATGCATGCATACAGTCAGTGTCTTCTGTCTGTGTACTCATCAGTCTCTTGTATTCATCTTTCCATCCTCTTTTAATTCATTTTGCCCATTTTGTTCATTTTGACCATCGCACTCATTACATCCATTCCATTAATTTAGACCTCATTACTGTTTTTGTACGCTTTTATTCTTTTTATCTACTTCACTGCTATGGTCTACTTTATTCGTTCTATTCAGTTTGTCCTTTTAGTTTACTTTGGCGGTTATTAGTTGTCGATTTCTCGCATGGATCTTGATGTTGTATTGTTATGTGCCTTATTGTTATTCAAGATATAGTAGTTTGTTGGGTTGGTGTCATTGAGATGATGTTATTCATTTTGGGTAAGTTTGCGTAAGTGTTGGTTTTAGGGGAAGAGCCAAGTTTTCCGTAGTTTGCAGAAGGACATTAGATCTTCAGTTAGGCGGATTTGGGGTGGGAGTGTGTTCCACAGCGTGGGGGCCAAGGTTGAGAATGATGATCCGCCTAACCTGACTGAGTTTGTTTTAGGTATGACTAAGAGGCCGGCTGAGCTTGATCTTAGAGTATGTGAAGGGTGATAGGGTTTTAGCTTGTCTTGAAGATATTGAGATCCGGTTTTATGCAATGCTCGGTGAGAAATGCACAAGGTTTTGAAGGTCACCCCTTGGGCCACTGGAAGCCAGCACAGAGTTTCAAGGGCTGGGGAGATGTGGTCTCTCGGGCCGAGCGCTAGTAGCAGTTTGGCTGCAGCGTTTTGTGCTCTTTGAAGTTTATTCAGTTGGTAAGCCTGGGCTCCGAGGTAGAGGGAGTTAGCATAGTCCAGTCTTGATATAACAAATTGATTGGACCGCGGAAAGTCTGTTGGTAAAGGAGAGATATGGAAAGATGCGCCTAAGCGTTTTAAGGTGGTAGTGGCAGGACTTTGAGACGTTGTTGACTTGGCGCGAGAGTGTTAGGTCAGCGTCAAGGGTGGATCCAAGGTTTTTTACTGAGTTAGAGGGAGTCAGTGAGTTGCCCATGGCAGATGGTCAGGGTAGTGGGTGTGGAAGAAGTTCGGAGTTGCCACATACCATGATTTCAGTTTTGGAGGGGTTTAACAAGAGGTGGCTTTGGGTCATCCAAAGCTCTATGCCCAGGAGGCGAGGTCAGGTCGGCAGTTGGGTTTTGAGCTGAAGAGTTTTAGAATGAGTTGAGTGTCATCAGCGTAGTTGTAACACAGTATGTTGTGTGAACAAATTATTGGTGGGAGGGTGATCAAGTAGAGATTGAACAGGAGGGCAGATATGCATGCTCCTTGTGGAATTCCCGTGTTGACTGGTCGGGCTTGGGAGGAATAGGTGGAGAGTAGCGTTATTTGGTACCTATCTTTGAGGAATGAAGCTATCCATTTGGGAGCGGTTCCACAAATTCCTAGGGAGTGGAGGCGGTCAAGGAGGATTGAGTGATTGTGTCAAAGGCTGCGGATAGGTCAAGAAGGATTAATGCGGCGCATCCCGCAGAGTCTGCAGTGATTTTAAGGTCATCCCAGATTGAGGTTAGGGTGGTTTCAGTTCCGTGTCGGTCTCTGAAACCTGATTGTGCGGGGTCTAAGAGATTGTTGGCTTCGACAAAGGCATTTAGTTGGGAGTAGACGGTTCGGTCAATGAGTTTGGCAAGGAACCTGGTGTTTGGGCCGGTAGTGTTTGGGCTCAAGAGGGTCGAGGGAAGGTTTTTTTATTAGGTTTGACATGAACCGTTTTGAATGAGTCTGGAAAAATACCAGAGGAAAGGGAGTCATTTATGATGGATCTTGCGTGTTCTCCTGGAATTGCGGGAATACTCATACTACTCTTCTGTGCATGACAGTTCGTCCAGGATTGACATGTTCCTTTTGACGGGCGGTTTGATGGGCAGGGTCATAGATACTCGCCCGCACACTTTCTGATCACGCCCCAGTCACGTTACTAGTTAAGCTACGGTCCTCCCCGCCTGTCAGATCCACCTGGCGCTTCAAGTCAGAGGCACTTCTGGACTTGGTGTTCAGGGCAGAGATCCTGTCTGATATAAAGACTTGTTTCGAATACAACTTACAACATGATACAACTTGTGGAGTGCGCTGGGAGGCATTTAAGGCTTACATTAGGGGTATGTCCATCTCCAGAGAAGCAGGTATTCTAAAAGTTATACAGAATGATCTTTAACTCTCGAGTCTAAACTTAAGTCCTGAAGTGGGAATGCTCAGCAGCGTCTACTCCAAGCAAGCTGGCACAGATAAGGGAGGAGATTGAAGTCTTTGAGGCACTTGCTCTGAGGGAGATGCAATATTTTACTCGCCAACAAGCGGCTAGGAGATATGGTGAGGGGGGACAGGCCAGGGAGAACATTGGCCAGGCTGGTTAGGGCATAGAGGGGTAGATCCCAGATCGAATGCATCAGAGACGCACAGGGTACTCAATGATGGTCTGATCAACATATACTGGAAACCTTCTCCAAATTCTACACTGAGTTATACACACAGCATTCTGACCATAGTACACGGGACGTCCGCGACCTCCTAGACCGCATCCCTATGGCTTTCATTTCCCAAACCACCAGGGAACCGCTTGAAACCCTGTTCGAGCTGGACGAAGTTGTTAAGGCCATCACTGATCTCCCGAAAGGTAAAGCCCCTGGACCGTATGGACTCACTTCAGAGTTTTAACAGGAACATGTGGCACTTCTAGAGCCTAGACTGCTGGAAGTCTGGGGTGAGTCATTGCAGGAAACCACTCTCTCCTCCTCCTCCTCCACCCCCCCCCCCCACATCTCTCCATGAGGCTATTATAACTGTCCTCCTTAAACCCGGCGATGAATGTAGGTCCTACAGGCCCCTGTCGCTTATAAATATTAATACGAAGATATTTGCCAAGGTTATAGCGAATGGGTTTCTTCCGATCATGCCTCACCTGGTCCATGAAGACCAGAGTGGATTTGTCCCTGGACGCTCAACGGCTCTTAACACCAGACGCCTCTTTAATGTATTATCTAGGTTAGATCCAAAAGTGGACGCAGTTGCGGTTACACTGGACTGGACTGGACTGGATGCCCAAAAGGCCTTTGACATGGTCTCCTGGCAGTATATGTTGGTGGTCCTGGAAAAAGATGGGGGTGGGACATATCGTATATCCAATTATTACATACGAACCCTACGGCTAGAGTCCTGGTAAATTCACTAACTTCGTCACGCTTTGCACTGCTTAGGGGTACACGCCAGGGCTGCCCATTCTCCCCCATTCTCTTTGCACTGGTCATTGAATCAATGGCGGACCACGTCAGAGCGATGCATTCCCGTAAGGGCATACGTTTAGGGGACACCTCTGAAATAATATCACTATACGCAGATGATGTCTTGCTTTATGTCAGGAACCCTGCCGTCCATCTACACCCAATTTTACGGGACATAACTAAAATAGGCACCTTTTCCGGCTACACCATCAATTATTCCAAATCAGAGATATTCCCGCCCACGGCCGCCACCCAGCAGCTGACATGTGAATATCCCCACTGTTGGTCCCCGGGAGGCATTAGGTATCTGGGGTCCAAATATCGCTCTGGAAACCAACTCTCCTGTCCGATAATTATACCTCCATGATACATTACATTGATACTAACATTACCAGCTGGCGTTCTCTCCCACTGTCATTGGCGGGGAAGCTCTCATTAGTTAAGATGATATTGGTTCCCAAGCGTCTACGTATTTGCGAATGTTCCAGTAGGGCCAGGGAAACAATACTTCGACAAAATACACACAATTCCTCTGGCATGCTGGGGCTGTTTGCAAGAAATGGCAACCTATGACTCTGCCTTACGAGAAGGGGGGCTTCACCGCCCCTGACTTGACCCTTTACTGGACCACAGCACGCCACGTATTGGAATAAGAACCCAGTTGCTCCCCCCATGTTAAACTGGAAAGACTGGCAGCAGAGGGAGTCAATTTAATGTCATTGGTCCTTTAAGTACGAGTCTGAGGCCTCACCTGACCCGGTTACAACCACACTGCTGGCGTGGAGGCTCATACTCCAACCGCAGTCCCAACCGTGTCCCGATTATATATGGCTCCTCATTTGGGTTTTCCGGGGCTTGAGCCTGCACACAATAGACTCCTTTCTCAACACTGGCTAGGATTGGGATAACAAGCACTGACAGATCTATTCCCGGAGGGCAAGTTCATCACTCCACAGACTTGGCGCTCTGGCCTCGCTGGATCGGCATCAGAGATGCTGCAGTATTACAGACTGCGGTGCGCACTATGTGGTCATCGTACCCAGACAAGTCCCAAAATACACCCAAAATAGCCAACTGTAGTACTAGCCGGGGTGTAGTCGCCTCCCTATACAAATTACTCATAGCTAAATCTCTGGATCAGCCCCCCAGGGCACGGAATGAGTGGGCTGAGGAGCTAGATCTCGAGGTCACTGATGAGGTTTGGAGGAAAATGTGCACGCACACACGCAAAGTCGCCCTAAATTCTAGGCTCTGTTGCATGCAATACAAATTCCTGAACAGGCTATATTTTACCCCATACAAATTGACTAAAATTGACCGAAACCAAGCTCGCGCTTGCCCGATATGCCACTCTGAAAGCGCCGATCACATACGTATGTTCTGATCATGCAGGGCACTTAGCACATTCTGGGGCGAGATCCTTAAGGCTTTATCTGAGATTGTTGGAACCGCAGTTGATCTGGATCCAATTGGTGTATTATTTGGGATATGGAATGGAGATGAGGTGAAGAAAATTTGGCAGTATGGTTGCTAGGACATGTATACTAGTGCACTTGAAATGCCCTTCCCCTCCCCCATTTACTATGTGGCTGAATGCACTCACCTGGACTCAGACCTGCGAAGAGGAATACATAAACTCTCTCCCCAAGAATGTCTGGACTGCCTTCTATAGTTACCTCAACAAACAGTCTGACAATGAAGCGGAACTCCCTACTTCGCCGCCCATGCAAGACCGATCCAGCTCTTTATAACATTAGTTCAAGATGTGCTAGGCAAATATGCCCATATATGTCATTTATTGATATGAGATGTCTATCTGTGTAGGTAAACAAAACTTGGTTGCACTGTGTACCTGTTACTAACTTCTGCCAATAAATAAAAGGTTTAAAAAATAAAATGCCTAATCTCTTGACCCTCCACCATATCACCCATTCTTGGACATCCCGCTTCCTCCCATTTATTATTTTTTTTTTTTAAACCTCTTTTTATTAGTGGTCACAGCAGATACAATAGCTCCCTCTCAACATCATTTCCAGCATATCATACAATGGTATATTTTATAAGCACTTAGGTGGTGTACACATTACATGGAGGTTTCATTGTCCGAAACAGTTCATAGGTACACCCTGAAAGGGCCCCAGATGTCTTTTGGCTGACTCGTACTTGGTTGGGTCAAAACTGATTGTTCCTCATTTTCATTAACATACGTCAATTCGCGCAAAAAAAGTGTTCATGCTTGGCGGTGCAGGGCTTTTCCAAGCCTGTAGGATACATCTTTTTGCAACAGCGCATGATACATTAAATAGCCTTCTCGTTTTTTCAGAACATTTACCAATATCTCTGAACAAATATTTTTGAGGAGTCAGATATGGGGGTATTTGCGTAATTTCCGCCAGCATTTCGGCCACCATCCCCCAGAACCGCAACAACATGGGGCACTCCCAGTACATGTGAAAGGGTCCCGCTTGCGGGGAGCCGCATTTGGGGCAATCGCTCGAGGCATCTGGCGCAAATTTGGCTATCTTAGCTGGTGTGTAGTCTATTCAGAATTTTGAATTGTATCTGGCGCAGGCCTGCATTAAGTGAAATCTTTTTTGTAAGTGCACAATATCTACCCCATTTCTCATCCGGTATAGGTGTCTGCTTCCCACTTTTCTTTAACCTGATTTGCCGTGGGGGTGTGGGCTTGCACTGATGCATACAGTTTGGAGATTCCCAGCCCTCCTTGAGTTGTGACCAGTTGTAGGCATGGATGTGGGAGGGGCTCGTCAGGGAAGAGTGGCCATCGCGCCTGGAATGCGGATCTCATCTGGTAGTATTGGAGTGTCGTAAGCGGTCCTCTTCCTATAGCTCTCGCAAAGTCTGTTAGGGTTGCGAACTTCCCTTCTATGAACATGTCACCCACCCTCATTTCACCATTAGGGTCCCAGGTTTCCTGCATACCTGTGTCAAATGTGGGAGGAATGTTATGGAAGTTCCATAGGGGAATCTCCAGGTTATAGGGTGTTTCTAGCTTCATTCTCCTGCGTATCGCCCCCCCCCCCCCACAAGCTCGAACAGTGCAGCTCACAGGGTCATATTCACATGTCTCTGCCGTGGGTCAAAAATGACCGATCGTATATCTGTGGATGTAACAGTGTGTTTCTCTATCTTGTATTGGGTGAGTTATCTGTTTCATCATACCAATATTTCGCGAATTGTGCCTGAGCAACCAAGTAGTGTAAAGCTCAAAGTCCGGGGCAGCTATGCCACCGGTACAATATGTTTGTCATCTTTTCCCACCCGATTCTGGCCGTTTTCCCATTCCAAACAAATGTTGCCAATGATCGAAGTTTGGAAAAAAAATCCTTGCCAGGCCATATGGGGACATCTACAAATAGATATAGTATCTTTGGGGAGGACAATCATTTTGAGGACTGCTATCCTGCCATGGAGTGAAATGGGGAGGTGTCTCCAGAAATGCAACTTCGTATTAAGTGATTGTAGTGCCTGATCATGGTTGTCAACATATAGGGTTTGTCTATTCCTAGAGACCAACACCCCTAGGTATCTAATATGTCTTTCCGACCACTTAAGTCCACACGTCACCTCAGGGCACTCTGTAGAGTGGGGGAACATTTCTGACTTAGCATTGTTCATGGTGTAGCTGGAGAGAGATCCTTGATTGCTTCTGCAATTTCTTCTACAGTGACGGGCTGATCAAGAACCACTTTATTTTCATCTGGGAGTGTCGGCAGATTGAGCAGGGCCTGATGAGCTTTTATCTCAACAGTGGTTTTTCGGTCTTTATTCGAGCGTTTTATAGAATTTGACAAATTCGTCATTTATGCCTTGTTCACTCGTGATTATTCCATTTTGTGCCGTTTGGGTGGTAGTGATTGGGGTTAGTTGCCTTTCATGTTTTATCGAATTAGCCAACATTGTCCCTGCCTTATTTCCTTCTCCGTACCTGCGTGCCCGGGTAGGGGCCGCAATGTATTGTATCTCTCTTATGGCTAAACTGTCAAAGTTTCTAAGGAGTTTTTGGATTTCGGCAAGGGTGTCCCTCTAATGAGTGCGGATATAGGTTTCTTCCAACTTATTTAATTCCCTTTCCACCCCTTCAAGTTCCTGTTGTACACCCCTCAGAAGACCCATGCATTTCGACATCAGGACCCCTCTAACCCAGACTTTGAACGTTTCCCATACTGTGGAAATCCGGTCCACTGTCCCCATATTGTCTGCAAAACAATTGGTTATTTGAACATGCCGGACCTCAACCACGTTTGCGTCTCCCAATATTCCCCTAGGCATTCTGCATCTTCTCACTGGTCTAGGGATATCTTTCAACATGAGTCCCAGCAGCACCGGGGAGTGATCAGATAACGTGTGTGGCAAAATTTCACAGTATTTTAATGTACGACATATCTGAGGATATGAACCAATAATCTGTGCGTGACTCACTGTCATGCACGGAGGAGTAATGTGTACCGCCTGCTATCCGGGTGTAGTACACGCCATGCATCTATTAATGACAATTGTGGAAGAAGTTGACCCAAGGTTACTGCCGTCTTCGTGGGCACCCTTGTTGTTACAGTAGTGGACCTATCCAGTGCGTGGTCAAGTGCCACATTGAAATCCCCACCCCACATTATATTGGTCATGTCTTGTTTGTTGAAGGCTTCGAATATACTTAGATAAAAGTCTGGATCGTCTATATTGGGACCATAGGTGTTTACCAGGGTTGTTTACCAGCTATTTCCCCCCATACCAGGACATGACACCCCATTGGGTCTATCTTGTGTCCTTTTGGTCTGAAACCCCAGTGTGGGGTGTATGAGTGTAATGACCCCCCTGGACTGAGAGGAATAGTCTGTGTAGTAACGCAGCTTGCAGCATTTGGCCAATATGTTTGTGTTGACAGAGCCATGAGCGTGTGTTTCTTGTAGCATTAGAATCTGGAGTCCGTGCCTGGCGACATAGTTCCCCACCTTCCTTGCCTTCATCGGATTGTTTAACCCCCGGACATTCCAGGATAGTAAGGTTATCTTTAACCCATCACCCGTCTTTCATTTATATGCATTGTGTTGTGCCATTGTTTCCAGCAGGTCTTGCAACTACATGATATGAGCAGTGCCAGTATCTGCCTGACCCCATTTCAACCAACCTAGAACTTTGTCATCCAGCCTTCCCCCCAAGACCCCAACTCGTCCCTGTAAAAACATTTTACAACGTTCCCAGTCCCCAAACCCCGCCCCCACCCGCATCATCTGCCCCAACTTGACGATGAACCCTTAGAACTTGTAGGAACTTTCCTGTGGGTGCCACGTTGCCATCACAAGGCCACCAGAACTGGCTCACGACCCGCTTTTAACGATACTTGGAGCCCCGCCTGCGGGAGCCGAGCACTGTTACAGATCGAAAAGGATATGGGTGTATCCCGGATCACTCAGCAGGGTCGTGACCTCCTGCCGCAGGCAGGGCTCTTCCGTTCTGGTTCGGCCCATGGCCCCTGGGGGACGGAGGTATGGTGGCCTCCACATAGGCCAAAGCAGCAGCAGGGGTTTCAAAAAAATGCGCCCTTCCTCCATATTGAATTCGCATCTTGGCTGGAAATATTAGTGTGTATGGGACCTGCCGTGCTCTCAGAAGTCTCTTAACCGGTTCATACGATCTTCGGCTTGCCTGCACTCCTGCAGCGAAATCCGGGTAAATGTGTATGTGGCTCTCCTTGTATTGTAGTGTCCCAAGTTCTCTCGCCATTCTGAGGATTGTGTCTCTGTCTCTATAATTGAGAAGCCGTGCATTGATCGTGCGCGGTGGGGCCCCCGGGCCTTGGCACAGGAGCCAGAGTGCGGTGAGCCTGTTCGACCAGAAATTGATTTGAGAAGGAGTTTGCCCCAAAAAGGTTCTTAAGGAGGGTTTCCACCTGTTGCTCCATTGCACCCTTCCCAAATTTGTCCGACACCCCCACAATCCGTATGTTGTTTCTTCGGGATCGAGATTCAAGGTCCTTGCACTTATTTTACAGCTTGTTCATGCCTTTTCTGAGCTGGGCTATGTCTCGGTCATGCCGCGTGATGGTATCTTTGTTTGTGCCGATTCTGTTTTCCGCCTCAATGAGTCTCAGGCTCTCCTTGTCCACTCTTGTTTTCAGTGCCCCATGTCATCCAACTTAACATTAATGGATAGGAAGCCGTTTTGCACTATGGTGGTTAGGCGCTTAACCCTGTCGCCGCTGTCTGCATCGGGGTCAGATACAGATGATGTTGGTGGCTCCTGCTCATAGCCCACTGCCTGGCTACTGGTGAACGAGTCCATCGGTCCCTTTTTCCTGGCGCCTGCTCCCTCTGCCGCTTTTTCTTGTTTTTGTGTTCCCCATGTCGACCGCACCAGCAGGTACACCACCACAACCTGTCTGGGGCTATAGCGACTGTGAGTCAGCAATACAGTTAAGTGGGTGCCAAGCGATTATAGGCCACACGGGTGTTCTCCGGCCAATGCACTCAGCAAAGGGGGCCGTCGGGCAAATGTCACACAGGGGAGCGCCCGGACCTTAGCACTCCAATCCCAGTATTTCCTGAAAGTATCTATAACTACCGTGTTAGCAGGCCCAGTTTTCGATCTCCCTGTGTGGCAGGTGATGGACTGTGCCCTCCCACGTATACACGTAGTGATAAAGAGTTCCAGTCAGTGTATGGCTCAGCACACTTTTTCCCAATAGATTTTTGTATGCGGCCACCCCGCTGCTTGCCCGCGCTTGACTCGCGGTTTTAGTGTGCATGGATGTTCAGATAGCCAGTCCAAGTAGCTAATAGGGCCAGCAGGCGTCTCTGCGCAGAGGGAACAGCTGACCAAGTCTTCCCGAGTGTGCACCCAGTAGCTTAATGAATTCGGCCAGTATATGACTCAGTTCAGCAGCCTCCAGCTAGATCCAGCCTGCCACCGCCATACTGTTTACATGTGCATATGCGTATTCTTGTGCTAATTCAGCGCTGTTTGTAGTGTTGATAGTGATAAGGGGAGTGGATTTTGTTCCCCAGCACGTGAACCTGCTAGGTTCAATGAGTACCCGGTGGCATATGGATTATATCAATGGTGTCCCAGTAATTCCACAATGCGGCCCTCGCACTGTTCAGCTGTGCATAACTCAGGGTTTTGGTGTGTGTTCTTGTTATCTTGGTCTTTCCGTATTATTTCACTCAGCACTCTTATGGAAGGTGGGGCAGTGTTTGGTGCCACCTAGTCACAGGGGAAGACTGTTTTCTCTTTTCGCTCTGCTACGCTGCTCTTTCGAATCCGGATTGGGCCAGGCCGGGGCACCCCTCCGCCCGCCATTGTTTCGTGTCCTCACCCTGGGGAGGGGGGGGGGATCGGGTCAGAGGCCCCGCGATGCGTAGCGGGCACTTGTCTCGCACGAGGCACAGAGCACCTGCTCTGCTGAGTCGAGCCCCGCCGTCGCAGTTGTCCGGGCGCACCTCACAGGTCCCCCTTGGGGCAGCCCTTGTCGGCCGGATCCGCTCTCGAGATCGCCGTGGCCAGTGTGCTCCACCATTTTGTAGCCCAGGTATGAGGCACTGAGGGAGCCCTTCGCGCCGAGTTGTAGTCCTCTCCACCGCAAATGCAGTACAACACTACCGCGGCCCCTCCTCTCTATGCTCTGTCTAGAGCGTCAGCAGCATAGGGTCCCAGATCTCTACCACGGCGCGCTCTCCAGCCTGGTCATGCTCAATCTGTCGCTCAGCATATCACAGCAGGCTCCGCACCGCCGTTTCCAGGATTTTCTGTGTGTGTACACCACACCTCATCCTCAGATCAGCAACCCGCGGGTGGCTCTGAAAAACGGATTAATAAGCATACGGATGTCGATCGGGCCGGAGCGCTCGCCTTAAGGCAGCCATCACAGTCGTGCGCAACAGTGCCCCCTCTTCCTCCCATTTCTTGAATGTGGTCTGTTTCAGTCCCGGGGTGAACTGAGGATTGCGAAATGAGGTGTAAATGGGGAGGGAAACATAGTGACACCTAGCCGCATAACCACAGCATCCCATACTTTTGCCCTCAAAGCTGTGATTTTACTATTGTACATGTTGATGGACCAATCTTGTTTTGACACCCAAAGGACTTCCTGAAGGGGCCTACCCACAACAGCTCTGTCCATCCGCACCCACATGTTCTCCATGTCCCCTTTAACCATTCCTTAATAATTCTCAGCTGGGCCGCCTTATAGTATATTTTAAAGTCTGGTGCCCCCCATCCCAGTTTTGTACTGATGCCGTTAATGCCTTCCATGCTACCCTTGATCTCTTGCCTTTTCAGATAAATCCCCTTATTATCTTGTTGAGTACCTTTAAAGAATTTCTGGGGCACCACTATCGGCAGCTCCTGAAAGTAATATAATACTTTTGGGCGAACTCATTTTAACTACATTTCGAGGGGATTGGGTCCTCCGACGTATTCCATATCTATGACATGTAATCACCACAGCTGTGCTGCTTCGGAAACTTTTTTCGGCGTCTGCATCCTGCGTCGATGCGCCGTCGTCGAGGGCCTCCTCCGACGTCATCCGATGTGATAAGTAGGACGCACGACGCCCATAGCCTCAGTGCCGTTTTTTCCGCGAACGTGTTGGTTCGTGATTCTCGGTTCGCTCCTCGACTCTTTGAGTTCTGTTCTTCTCGGTTCTTCGAACCTGTTCATTTTGTGAAAATCCTTCGTATGAAGATGTCTTCTACTTCGTCTTCGACCCCGCGTCCGGGTTTCAAGAAGTGCGGGGAGTGTGGGTCCAAGATGTCGGTGACGGACTCGCCCCGCGCCTGCCTCTGGTGCCTCGGGGAGGCCTACGACACGGATGACTGTATCGACTGCCAGTCGCTCACGTCCAAAGCCTTACGCGAACGTAAGAAGAAGTTGTCGGTAGGTCGGGTGTCCAAGTCCAGGAAGTCGAAGTCTGCGGGGCTTTCGACGGATGATTCGAGGGGTGACTCTCCGCGTCATCGTCGGAAGTCTCGTGGGTCTCCTTCTAGGAGTCGGTCTCGCCACTCCTCAGCCTCTTGGAGGCATTCTCGGAAGCGCCGACACCGGTCGTCTTCCAGGTCCTCTTCGGTGGACTCTGCCCGGCACGTCGCTTACCCCACCAGCCGTGCGACGCCAGAGGAATGGGCTTCCTTGGGGAAGAAAATGCTGGCGATTCTTGAGTCGCAGGGTACTAAGCCGTCCGCGCCCCCGAGTGGGGTCGGTCGAGAGACACCGCTCGCAAGAGTGGTCGGCACGAGTCACGGGAGAGGTCCCGTTTGGACAAGGTCTCATTCTCGACGTACCCGTTCCAGGTCCCGGTCCTCGACGCGTTCGAGACCGTGTGCACCTGTGCGGTCTTTGAGGAAGACATCGACGTCTGAGGCGTCAAGGGCGTCAACTGGCTTTCTCGAGGCTCCGGCTCCGAGGAAGTCGTCGAAGCCGTCGACGCTCATGTCGTCGAGGGACACGCTTGGGGCTCCGGCCTCAAGGGCTGTGTCGACGCCGCCGATGCTGGAGGCACTGCATCTGACGTCGACGCCGATTTCGTCGACGCCGATCCTCAAGGCGCCGATGCCGGTTCTCTCGACGCCGGCGCCGATTCGCTCGACGCCATCAACGCCTTTCGTGTCGGAGGTACCCCGTGGCACGGGTGGACCCCCTAGGAAGGCTCTGGTTAAGAGCAAGCTCTCTCGGGTGCCTTCTTTTCGCCACCTGGACTATATTTCAGAGGCGGATGAGGATTCTGATGGCTTGGTTCCTAGTCGGGTTCCAGATGACATTGTCTCGGGCCATAGTCAGTTTGACGATTTGAGACAGTCACTGCATGATGCCAGTGGACTGGACACCTCTCCGAAGGTGGAGTTTTGTAGGCCTGAGCCTGGCTCTCATGCCGATTCCTCGTACCGGCGCCTTATGGCTAGGGTTTCTGAGTACTTGGGTTGGTCTGCTCCCCCAGGGGAGTTTGTGCAGGATGATCTGACAGACATCCTTGATGTTGGTCCCCCAACTGATCCGGTACTGCCGTTCCATATGGCTTTACAGAGAAGGGTGGCGGCGGCTTGGACTGCTCCGGAGAGTCTCCCGGCGGTGGGCAGATCCTTGTCGCGAAAATACCGTCCAGCCAGTAGCGACCCCTGCTACTTGACCAGGCACCCCACTCCGGAGAGTTTGGTGGTGCAGGCGGCCACAGCCCTGGCAAAGCAGGCGTCGTACCCTACCATCCCTCCTGATAGGGACGACAAACGTTTTGATGGCTGGGCGAAGAAAGTGTTTTCTTCTGCTGGTATGGCGCTTCAGGCGGCCAACTCCATTTGTGCCTTGTCTCGTTTCACACACACTCTGTGGAACTGTGTTGCGTTAGCGGCTGAACATATTCCCGAAGGGGACGAACGGGATGGTTTCCTTGCTATGGTCCAGGATGGTAAGGATGCCATGTGCGAGTCCGTTCAGTCGGGTTTGGACTTAGCTGAATGCGTCAGTAGGTCCATGGCGGCGAGCACCGTGATACGCAGGTTTGCGTGGTTGCGGAAGTCGGGGTTTGCTCCTGATGTGCAGTCTCGGCTCCTCAACATGCCCTTTGACGATGAACACCTTTTTGGCAGCAAGGCTGACGAGAGCCTTGAGAGGTTGCAGACCTCGAAAGCTGCAGCGAAGTCGTTGGGCGCTGCAGTTCGCCAACCTCCGTCTTTTCGTCCTAGGGGACAGCAGTGGAGGGATGGTTCCTTTCGCCATTACTCGTCCTTCAGTAAAGCGAGAGGAGCTGGCAGTCAAAGAAGCCAACGCAGGGGTACCAGAGGTGGACGACAGGGTACCCGTGGTGCCAAGGCCGCTCGGGCAGTTGCCTCTTTGCCCTCAGGTAACGCCGCGGCCGCTCCCTCTCAGTCATGAGGCCATGTCCCATGGTTCGCCGGTTGGGGGAAGGCTGGCGCAGCATCTTGTAGAGTGGCGTGCCATTACTTCAGATGTGTGGGTTCTGGAGATCATAGCCCACGGCTACTGTCTTCCCTTTCGGCACAGGCCTCGCGACAATCCACCGGGGAACCTCTTTGCAGAGTCCGGATCCGCTCCTTGCGCAGGAACTTCAAGCCCTGCTGGAGAAAGGCACCATAAACTGGTGCCTGTAGCGGAGAGGAACAAGGGATGGTATTCCCCTTATTTTTTGATTTCGAAGAAAGACGAGGGATTGAGACCCATCATGGACTTGCGCGGTTTGAACAAACTCCTCAGGAAGGACAAGTTCAAGATGGTTACTCTCTCTCAAGTCCTCCAGGCCCTTCAGCTTCAGGACTGGTTGGTGTCACTCGACCTCAAGGATGCTTACTTCCATGTGCCGATCCATCCCAAGCACAAGAAGTACCTGAGGTTCGCGGTTGGCGACTCGCACTTTCAGTTTCGGGTCCTGCCGTTCGGATTGACCTCCGCCCGAGGGTTTTCACCAAGCTCATGGTGGTGGTAGCGCATCTCAGGCAAGGGGGGGATTCACGTCTACCCCTACCTGGACGATTGGTTGGTCAGGGGGAGCTCTCCCGAGCAAGTCCTGGATCATCTGTCCGTCACCTGCCACTCCCTTCACAGGCTGGGCTTCTCCCTCAATTTAAAGAAGTCCCATTTGACGCCAACACAGCGGCTCCAGTACATCGGAGCAGTGCTCGACACTTCCGTGGGGCAGTGTTTTCCTCCCCAGGTGAGGGCTCTTCACATTCAGCAGATGGTGAACAAGTTTCAGCATGCCCAGACGCTCCCAGCGTTCGAGTTCTTGAGGATGCTCGGCCTCATGGCATCCTGCATTCTTCTGGTGCCAGAGGCTCGCCTGCGGATGAGATCTTTGCAGTGGGCGCTCAAGACGCAATGGTCGCAGTCCTCCGGCAGGATGTCGGACCCGGTTCAGGTGCCGCCCTCGGTCGCCCGGGACCTTGTGTGGTGGGCCGTCGAAGGCAACTTGATGAAGGGGGCTCCATTTTGGCTTCCCTGGCCGGTGGTGACGATCGTGATGGATGCATCCCTCACGGGTTGGGGAGCTCATGCCAACGGGCTGACAGTCAGCGGTCGTTGGTCTCCGTCGGAGTCCAGACTCCATATCAATCTGTTGGAGCTGAGGGCCGTCAGGCTAGCCCTGAAGGCTTTTCTGCCGACTGTGCGAGGAAAGTGTCCTGATCCTGACGGACAACACAGTGGCCATGCACTACCTCAACAAAAAGGGGGGGCAGGGTCACTTCCTCTGTGCAGGGAGGCGATGCAGCTAGAATTCTGGGCCATCCAGCAGGAAGTTTCGATCTCGGCAGTTCATCTGGCCGGAGACGAAAACGTGACGGCGGATGCTCTGAGCAGGCAGAGCACGATCTCTCACGAGTGGGAGTTGGCTCAGGAGATTCTCCTGGAGATCTTCGCCCTTTGGGGGACCCCTCAAGTGGATCTCTTCGCCTCCAGTGACAACCGGAAGTGCGAAAGGTTTTGCTCGCGGGAATTTCCTCCAAAAGGAGCCTTAGGAGACGCGTTCGTGGTGGAGTGGTCATTCCTGCTGCTGTACGCGTTTCCTCAGTCCCCGTCATCCCGCAAGTGCTGCGGAGGTTACGGAAGTTCGGTTCCCGGATGATCCTCATTGCTCTGGCGTGGGCTCGGAGGACGTGTTACCCGGACCTTCTCGACTTTTCCATCTGCCCTCCGCGTCGTCTTCCCTACCGAGACGATCTGCTCTCACGGGAGGGGGGTCAGGTTCTCCATCCAGAGGTCAGATCCCTCAACCTTCACGCTTGGCTTCTGAAAGGTTGAGGTATAGGGATTGGGACCTCCCTGAAGACGTGATGGAGGTGTTGCTTTCGGCCCGAAGGCCAGCAACAAACTCTCTGTACCTTTTGCCATTGGCGTATGTTCTGCGACTGGTGCAGAGTTCTGAATGTGGATCCTTTTGCATGTGACATCCCCATGGTTCTGTCCTTTTTACTTTCTTTGGCCCACAGGGGCTTGCAAGTGGGTACCATTAAAGGTTACCTGGCGGCGCTGTCCATCTTTAAGCGCTCGTCTGAAGAGTGTTCTTACTTTAAAATCCCTTTAATTTCACAGTTTCTGAAAGGGCTCACTAATGTATTCCCTCCGTCACCTTTCCTGGTGCCCGGTTGGGATTTGAACCTTGTTCTTAAGTTTCTTATGGGTGCTCCGTTTGAGCCTTTACACTCTTGCCCTTTGAGGCTGTTAACTCTGAAAACTGTGTTTTTAGTTGCGGTTACTTCCGCTCGCAGAGTGAGTGAGTTACAGGCACTTTCAGTTAAGCCACCCTTCACTGTATTTCACAAGGACAGGGTTGTCCTTAGAGTTCGTCCTTCTTTTCTTCCGAAGGTAGTGACGGAATTTCATTTGGCCCAGAAGGTTGTTCTTCCGGCATTCTATCCTCCTCCGCATCCTGGTAAGGAAGAGGAGAGGCTCCATAGGCTTGATCCTAGGAGAGCTTTAAGCTTTTATGTTTCACGCATGTCCCGGGTCAGAGTGGACGATCAACTCTTTATTGGTTACGCTGGAAAGCGTTTGGGGCAAGCTGTGACGAAACAGACTTTGTCTCGCTGGATTATTTTGGCCATCTCGGAGTGCTACCGCTTGGCGGGTAAGGACCCACCGGCTGGCTTGCGGGCCCATTCTACCAGAGGTATGGCTGCGTCTACTGCCCTGCAGAGGGGTGTTCCTATTCGCAACATCTGTGATGCAGCCACCTGGGCTTCAGTACATACATTTGTACGTCACTATTCCCTCGATTCCATCCGAGCACAGGATCTGGCCTTTGGCAAGGCGGTCCTTTGCTCTGCTATTTGATTGGCTATTCTAAATTTTGATTCTAAATTCTTTCCCTCCTCCTTGCTCTGGTACTGCTTTGGGAGTCTGTCATAGATATGGAATACGTCAGAGGACCCAATCCCCTCGAAGAACAAGTTACTTTCTTACCTGGTAACGTTCTTTCGATGGGATGGTCCGACGACGTATTCCATATCGCTCCCGCCCTGCCTTCCCCGCTGCAGAATTTCTTTTGCGATTGCAGCTTACTTCCGCAAGGCTTTGTGTCTGACTGGCAGTTGACTAGTGTCACACGTTCTGGGGGAAAAAACTACAACTGAGGCTACGGGCGTCGTGCGTCCTACTTATCACATGGGATGATGTCGGAGGAGGCCCTCGACGACGGCGCATCGACATCGACGCAGGACGCAGACGCCGAAAAAAGTTTCCGAAGCAGCACAGCTGTGGTGATTACATGTCATAGATATGGAATACGTCGTCGGACCATCCCATCGAAAGAATGTTACTGTGAAAGACCGGTGGGGGGTGTCTGTACTTCTGCTCTCTATATGGTAGAAGAGAGGCACAGAGGACCCCAGCCAATATTCTCTATTACGGTAGCAATGGACGAGCAATCAAGGCCTAGCTTCTCAGGAGGTGATGCAGGCTGGTTCTTAAGTACAGTGTAGTCCCCAATCCCCCACAAAGGAATGTCCACACACTGTATTGGTTAGAACACAGTCTTTATATAATCAATAATTAAGGTTATGTACACTTATCATAATAACTCACTTTGTACTCAGGAAAATCAACAATGGCAAATATATACAATTCTAAAGTGGTACCACCCTTTGTATTAGATCTCATTAAAGTGCATTAACAATACTGTAACAATGTCACACAGATCAATAGAGTGAAACCAGCAATAGAGAGAGGAGAGAAAATAAGATGGTTGAACAATAGGCAGAATACTGGCCCCTACCACTAGACACAGTTCTGTGTGGAGATCCCCCCCACCTGGGCAACCTGTAAAATAAAGGTATAGCACAAGCCCAGTCCATATATTGTTCTGCAAGTCTTATTCTCTCCTATAATGTTTTTACCCCCCCAATGTACCTGGTGGACTCGAGTCCTTCGAAGAGGCGTCGACAGATCCTTCTTGAGCGACCCCCTTTCAAGCGGGAGTCACGGATCGTCGAGAGGCGTCGAGAAACGTCGAGGAACTCGGCATTCGGCGGCGGGGAATCGACGGCCCTTCTTGAATGCCTTCCCTTTCAAGCGGGAGACACGGGGCGTCGAACGTCCGTCGACAAACAGGGTAGAATGGCGTCGATGAGGCGGCAGCTTTGTCCGAGCGGTGCTCGTCGGTGTCGGAGCGTCAGCGTCCTGCAAGGCAGAGGCGTGCGGGGCACCTCGGTGACAATAGTTCTGGACCGCAAAGATTGTGGAGACGGAGTCTTTGTGGTCTTCGGGTGGCGGGAAACCCACCGGCAGGTTTCTTCTCGGCGCGTTGGTCGTCCTCGACTTTCTCCGGCCGGATAAAGTGGTCGACGGTGCGGACGAGGGTGTCCTTCGATTCGAATGTTCTTAGGCAAAGGAGCGGGCGGCTCCGGTCGTCGGCGGCACGGCGTTAAGTGGTTCCCACAGCTGGGCAACACAACTTCGACGGGCCTCCAGTGGTTACACAAACCTGCGAACCCTGGTCGACGGCGATGGACTTCGACGGCGGCGATGTCCGGGTGCTTCACTTCGATCTCCTCGGCGGTCCCGTCTCGGGTCGGCAGCCTTTTGAGGGTCTGTCTTCCAGGGCGCTTCGGCGAAGATGGAGCGGTGCTCGATGGTCCCTCGGAGCACGGGAAGAGGGCGCCTTACCAGGTCCTCTCTCGGGTCAGTCTTCGACGATCTCGGCAGCCTTCGGATCAGTCGAAGCAAATGCCACAGCAAGTCTTCTTCTTCCAGCTGGACGTCGAGGATCAGCAGTTACAGTTACTCTTAGAGTGGAGACTCAACTCCAGAACGCTTCTGAACGCTTCTGAACGCTTCTGAACGCTTCTGAACGCTTCTGAACGCTTCTGAACGCTTCTGAACGCTTCTGAACGTTCCTGAACAACTACCAGTGGTGAGAGGTCCCAGATATACTATTCTGCCTCTCATCCACACTGCTGGCACACACTCAGCAGCCAATCATACAGAAGGGCATTCATGCAGTCAGTCAGCCAATCGGGCACACAGTGCATTCAGGCCACACTCCTCCCTTTAAGACACTCACAACAAGGAATGTGGATTGGGACAAGTACCCAGCCATTCAACACTACACACTGCATTCAGGCCAGTTTCGGGCAGGGCTGTCTCAGTCTTTGTCTCTCATGCCAGACAACCACAACAAGGAGTGTATATTGGTCACACACTCCATTCACCCAGGTCCCACCCACAGGAGGTACCCACAACATACAGTCACTGGGAAGGCTCCAGTCAGTCTAGCTGGGCCTTCACAACAACACCATATATGGAACTTCCACCCAACAGCCAGTCGGGGGGGGGGAAGGGACAGAGTCAGGGCTTCCCAGGACTTTGGGAAAACAAGATAACAGGCAAGAGAAAGCAAGAGGCCACAGGGGCCATCTTGTTTTCTATCAGGAATCAACTGATCCCAATGGCAGGGCCTGGGTATCCCAAAATGGAGGACACCCAGAGCACCTGTCAAATTCAGCATGGAGCTGCCACCAGCCCATACCCTGCTCTGTGGGCCACCCACAGGTGCCCAAAAGCATACACTAGGGGCCACAGGGTTGTACCCCTACCCATGGGTGCCATAAGGGTATCCCATGGGTCTGTTCACCAAACCAAAAGAGAGAGCTGCACTGCCAGGAGTCCCACATGGACTCCTAGGCAGAAAACATGACAGAACACACGATAAAAAGCAGTAAAGGACAAGGATTCAGAGGCCCTGTCCCTCTGATGCATTTCCAGCATCACAGTTACCAGGTAAGAAAGTAACTTGTTCTTCTCCAGCATGGGGTCTGGCATGGATTCACATGCTCATGAATATTCCCTGTTGTCAGGCTGGGAATCCTCGGTACAGAAAAAAAATCCGTATCAGTTTCGTTTCTGATCTGTCTTTCCTAGTAGTAACCAATCACTGATCTCTGGGTCATACAGCCAATGACTGCCCTCTCCCTAAGCCCCGCCTCCGGCAGCCATCCTTCGATTTTTACCGCACGTTCAAGTGTTGGGAGTCCTCGTGCTTAGCTCTCGAGCTTTTGCTGCGTTTTCGCGCTTTTTCAAAGAGAATTTCTCATTTTTCGGTTAAATTGAGCCTCAAGCTCCACCATTCTACTTCCGATCAACGGGGACCCGTTTTGGATGTTTCTACGCCCCTCAATGGTGAAGAGTTTGCCGAACGACGCTTTTGGAGGATTCCAGAATTTTCTGAGGCCTACCCCGGACATGGCCCAGGAGAAAGGGAGCTTGATGCCCGGGAAGCTGTACAGGGCCTGCCCTGGATGCCAGCTGCAGAACGTGTTCAAGGAAGAGGAGCATTCCTTATGCCTCTGTCTTCACGAGGACAAAATGCACGTGGAGGAGGACTGTGCGTTTTGCGGGAACATGTCGGAGCGGACCATGAGGGACCGCCATCTTCGTCTCGCCAACTGGCCGGAGGGAAAGAGCCCGTCGGGTGAGAAGAAAAAAGAAATCCGAGCGGTCTTCTAAGTCCTGTGAGGGCGCCCCAGCGCCGGGGGCCCAACAGAAGGCTAAGCACCGCGAGTCCGCGTGCACCGGGAGCGCCGAACGGTCGGGCTTCTCGGCTGCCAGGCAGGGCGCATCCTCCCCGGCGCCATCGGCCACGGGACAATGCTGTGGCTCGGGTAAGAGGAAATCCGAGAACCCGGCCAAGCTTCTGGAGAGGCCCCAGTCGATCTCGAAGATTTAGGCTGAGGGGGAGCGAGGCGGGCAGCCCTCCCCCCAAGGTGAAGGCCACAAGCACGCAGTCGGTGACTGAGGCCTTGATTCACCCAGCCAAGGCCTCTATCGAGGAGGTCGCGGCAACCCTGGCACAGCCTGCAGAGGTTACACCTGTGGTAGCGGCCTCAGGGCCCAGAGTCTCCCTGCCACCTCGGAGGGAGGCATCTTTCAAGCCCATCGAAAGAACCCCCATGAAAGCCCCAGCGGAGAAAGAGGGGGGGGTGGTCCAGTGGCCGTCGTGGATTCAGACACAACCTCCGAGGAGGGACTTGTCGAAGCCCCTGAGAGCCACGACGCGGGCATGGAGGAGGACCAGCCCGTCGAAAGGCATCCCGACGAGGGGGATGATGGAAGCGCCGACGGGACCCCAGACCAGCCGTCGCACCCATCGCAGCCAGTGCCGCAGGACAACTCGGCGGCCATTTTGTTGGCAATTCAATCCTTATGCTCGGAAATAAGGACTAGATTGCCTTTACTCCCGACGGGATCGGGCCCGACGGGGGAGCCAGGGGCAGGGCCGTCGGGAAGTCCACCACCCAATGGGAGAAGAACACATCCTCCTGCACCCTTCCAGCCCTCGAGGCCTGCTCAACCCTCCTCCCCGTCCACGGTCCACGGGGATGACACGGGCACAGACATGGCCACGACGGGGACGGACGACGAGGGCGGCAACGGCGGGGTAGACCTCCCGTCGTCCCCAGCCCCGGGCTTCCCCGCCTGATGAGATTGGATCCTTCCATGCGATGATCTCCAGGGCATCCGAACTTTTCCAGCTCTGCCCCGAAGAAAAGAAGGAGGGGTTCCTCTATCAACGTCGAGAGACCAAGAGGAAGACGGTCCTCGCGGTACCTCTACTGGATGACATCTGGGACGAGGGGCTCTCCCTCCTCAAGAACCCGTCCACGACGCCGGCAAAAAGGGACCGATACGAAAAGAAGTACCGGGTCCCCGACGCGGCCCCTCTATGCCTTAGAGCACAGCCGACCCCGGATTCAGTCATCTCGGCGGCGGCCAGGAAGAAGGCGGGGGGGCATCGGCATCGACTTCACCGCCAGACAGCGAGGGAAAGAAGCTCGACGCGATGGGACAACGAGTCATCACGTCAGCGGCGATGATGATTAAGGCGGCCAACGCTCTGGCTATCGTTGTCCGTTACGACAGGGAACTTTGGTATAAAATCGCTCCCTTGTTGGACTTCCTGCCAGATGACAAGAGGGCAGAAGCCCTGGAAATCCAGCAAGAAGGCGAGGTGGCGTCGGACCACGCCATAACGGTGGCGACGGACATCGCTGACACCGGTTTCCATCAGTTGGGCAACAGTGTTTGCCTCAGACGGCGCGGATGGCTGAAGGCGACGGATTTCCGCCAGGACGTACAAGCCAAAGTGTTGGACATGCCCTTCGACGGGAACAACCTGTTTGGGAAGACAGTCGAGTCCCTGCAAGCCATCAAAACGGACACGGAGACAGCCCGGCACCTGGGAGTTATCCAGCAATGACGGCCGTCCTTTCGGAACACCGGAGGCAAGCAAGGGGCCTCCAAAGGTTCCGTCAGCGGCTCCTCTACCTACTGTCAAGCGGCCCGTTCCTCGTCGCAGGAGGCCTATAGAGGACGGGGCAAGTCTGGAGGTTCCCGCCGTCGCCGCCAGGGAGGTCAAGGCGGCAAGGTGGCCTCGAAACAGGACTGAACCGGTGAGAGGCCGGCGAGAGGCCGGCTGGCGAAGTTCGTCAGCGTGTGGGAGTCCATCTCCACTGACCGTTGGGTGTAGGACACCCTGGCCAACGGGCACTTGCTGGAATTCCAAAAGAAGTGCCCTTGCATTCCTCCCGTGGCCAGGAAGGAGAATCACGTCAATCAACTGCTGTTGGAGGTAAGGGCGATGCTCAAGAAAGGTGCCATCGAGCTCGTCCCCAAGAGGCTCCGGGGCTCCGGAGTGTATTCAAGGTACTTCCTCATCAGAAAGAAGATAGGCGGTTGGCGCCCCATCCTGGACCTGCGTCGGTTAAACAAATACATCAAGGTGCAGAAATTCAGGATGGTCACCCTCCAGCATGTGCTGGGACAGCTGGAGGAAGGCGACTTCCTATCGCCGTTGGACCTGGAGGATGCTTACTTCCACATCCCCGTTCTAAAACGGCACAGGAAGTTCCTCAGGTTCGTGGTTCAGGGACGCCACTACCAATTCAGAGCCCTGCCGTTAGGATTAAAGTCGGCATCCAGGGTTTTCACCAAGTGCCTGGCACCAGTGGCAGCGCTGCTGCGCCTGCAGGGGATCCACGTCTACCCCTGCCTGGACGACTGGCTAATCCTGGTAAGGACAAGGGAACTCGCCGTCGAACACACGGCGAGGACCATCTGGTTGCTCACGGAGCTGGGGTTCTGGGGTTCTCCATCAACTACCCCAAATCCCACCTGGTTCCATAGTAAGTAGCACTGTTTCTGGGAGCGAAGCTCGATACAGTGGGGCAATTGGCCTCCCCTTCAGAGGAGAGGACCAAGACCATCCTAGGCAAGGTGCGGCGCCTGTTAGCCACGAGCGTGGCCAGGGTGAGGTCCATCAAGTCCCTTCTCGGGATGATGCCCTCATACATCTATCTTGTACACCTTTGCAGACTTCGGATGCATCCGCTACAGGAGTTCCTCGACGCCTGCTGGTTTCAGGCGAGGGGCTGCTTCGAGGGCAGGATCCCTCTCGACGAGGAGTTCCGCCAGGCGATCCTATGGTGGGGCACCCTTGATCACCTCACTACAGGCACGGACTTTCAAACCCCGGCGTTTCGGGAGTCAGTGACGACGGACGCCTCTCTGGAGGGTTGGGGGGGGGGCCCACACTGGAGATCTCCACGCAAGAGGCCTTTGGCTCCCGGAGGAGAGGTCTGTTCACATCAACATTCTGGAACTCCGAGCAGTGTTCTGGGCTCTCAAGTCGTTCCTTCCGTCCCTCAAGGCCAAGGTGGTGAGGATCTTCACCGACAACACCACCACGATGTTCTACATACGGAAGCAAGAGGGCACCAGATCCCCAACCCTATCCAAGGAGGCCCCGGATCTGTGGCACTGGGCCGTCGCCCAGGGGATGTTTCTGGTTCCCTTCCACTTGGCAGGAATAAAAAACACCATCGCCGACTCACTCAGCAGGGAGCTGTGCTTGTGCCACGAGTGGGAACTGCGCCAGGATCAAGTGGATTGGGTCTTCCAACGATGGGGCAAACCCCAGATCGACCAGTTCGCGACGGTAACAAACTAAGTGCCAGAGGTTCGCCAGCAGGTTCCCACAGCTAAGGAGCATGGGCGATGCTTTCTCGTTCCCCCGGGACGGCCTGTTTCTATACGCGTTCCCTTGCCATTGCTGCTCCGCCTCATCAACCAGCTCAAGAAGTCCAGGTGCAGGATGATTCTTGTCACACCAGCGTAGCCGAGGCAGATCTGGTTCCCGGACCTTCTGGACTTGTCAACTTCCCCACCAGTCAAGCTGCCGGCGGACGCGGATCTTCTCTCCAGAGAAGGAGGCGCCATTCTCCATCACAACCAACAGTCGCTGAACTTGCAGGCCTGGCTCCTGCAGCACTAGAGTTTGGAGGGTACGATATTCCGGCTGATTGCAAAGAGGTTCTTACAAAGGCCAGGGCGTCCTCAACTCTCGTGTTACGGTCATAAATGGAAGAGGTTCTCTGTCTGGTGCCGTGCACAGAAGATTAACCCTCTGTGGATTACGGCCCCTCAAGTACTGCCGTACCTACTGTCGCTGGACTGGCCCACGCCTCCATCAAAATAAATCTGGCTGCCATCTCCCGATATACCAGGACAACGGGACGGGCGTCCTTGTGGTCTCATCCCTGGTGAAGGAATCTATGAAGGGACTATTCCGATCATTCCTGCCGGTGAAGGCTCCTCCCCCGGTGTGGGAGCTTAATGTGGTGCTAACCAGGCTCATGGGGGCCTGATTCGAGCCTATGCATTAGGCGCCTTTGAAGTTCCTATCATGGAAGACAGCGTTCCTTGAGGCCATCACCTCTGCATGACAAGTGGGAGAGATCCAGGCCCTATCTTGCAAGCCTCCATACTTGACTTTTCATGACACGAGGGTGGTGCTGAGGACGCACCCCTCCTTCATCCCCAAGGTGCTGTCGGACTTCCACCTCAACGAGCCCTTGGTGTTACCAGTTTTCTTCCCGTCGCCTTTGATGCCAGCCGAGAGGACTTTGCACTCGCTGGATGTAGCTAGAGTGCTGAAGTTCTACGTGGACCGCACAAAGAGTTTTTGGAAGACGTCACAACTGTTTGTGAACTTTGGGTCTGTGAATCAAGGGAAGGCTCTCTCGAAGGCTTCCATTTCCAGATGGCTCTCCGGCTGCATCATGCACTGTCACCGGTTGGCAAACCCACCGCTGCCCGGCCGTCCGAGAGCCCATTCGACCAGAGCGATCGCTGCTACCACGGCGTTCCTATCTGGTGTGCCCCTGTTGGACATCTGCAGGGCTGCTACGTGGAGGTCGATGCACACCTTCACAAGATTATACTGCATCGATCGGTACTCCAGGGAGGAGTCCAGGGTCGGCCAAGCAGTACTGCGCAACCTGTTTGCCTAAGGTGAGCCTGGTGAGGAGGTAAGAATTGCTTAATGTTGAGTTGGTATGTAATGCTTAATGTTGAGCCTTTGCCACCTCCTGTGGTTGTGCATGTGTATACTGCTATGTATTCTTTTATTCATGAGCATGTGAATCCATGCCAGACCCCATGCTGGAGAAGGAACAAGTTACTTGCCTGTAACTGTTGTTCTCCAGCATGGGTCTGGCATGGATTCAAATGCGAACCCTCCCACCTACCCCTCTGCGGCTCTTCACTTGGTTATACTGCCACTTGGCGTGCTACCAAATCTGAGGATGGCTGCCAGGGGCGGGGCTTAGGGAGAGGGCAGTCATTGGCTGGGGGCAGTATGACCCAGAGATCAGTGATTGGTTACTACTAAGAAAGACAGATCAGAAACGAAACTGATACTGATTTTTTCTTTACCGAGGATTCCCAGCCTGACGACAGGGAATATTCATGAGCATGTGAATCCATGCCAGACCCATACTGGAGAACAACAGTTACAGGTAAGTAACTTGTTCCTTCCCTACAACAGGGAATGCTTCAGGCCTCCTGGAATTATTCAGCAACTCTATGAAACTAGTGGACACTCTTGTCCTCCCCCCCCCCCCCCTTAAAATCCAACCGTGCTAAGACCAAACCATCCATCCCATGGTACACCCCCGAGCTAGCCTCCAACAGACGCTCATTCAGAGCCCTAGAGAAGCAATGGCGCAAAAACCAAACCATGCCAATCTCGCCAATCTCAAATCTCTGCAGGCAAATTGTAGGATTCTGATTACTGAGACCAAAGCTGCTTACTACTACACCACCATTGCGGCAGCCTCTAACGGGAGCCAAGCCCTCTTTGAAGTAGTAAAGCACTGTTCCAAACCGAGGTACCAGCAACTCAGGAAAAATGCGACGGAATCAACACATTTTGGCTTGAAAAAATAGACAAAATCCAAGAGACAACTGAATCACCGTCTCTCAGAATTGGCTTCCCCTGCATCCAGCATGCACACTGCCCCTCTGGACTTCTCCTTTCCCCTGTATCGCCTAAAAATGATTGCCTCTCTCCAAACCTACTACATACACTGACTCCATCATTTAAACAATTGATGGGCCTTGCGCTCAATGCGCTCCTCGGCATCAATGCCTCCCTCTCAGAAGGAATATTTTTGGTCACTGTCAAGACTAGTCTCATACGGCCTCTTTTGAAAAACCAACACTAGATCCAGACGACCTGGCAACTATAGGCCCATTACAAACCTCACGTGTATTGGCGCTATCTTGAAAAGAGTAGTTGCTACAGAACTACTCGCCAGAATCGAACAGCTCCACCTCCTAAATGACTATCATTCAGGGTTCCACCCAAAGTGTAGCATCGAGACAGCCACCATCCAAGTGGTGGATGATGCTCTCCAAATCATGGATAAGGGCGTCTCATGGTTCCTGGTCCTCCTTGACCTCTCGGCTGGATTCAACACTGTCGACCACTGCATCCTTCTCTCCCTCCTTCCTGACAGGATGGGATTCTCTGGCACTGTCCTGAGTTGGTTTACCATCTACCTCTCAGGCTGACAACAGGCTGTCCAGCTGAATTTGTCCTCACCGGTCCGCCCGCTAAAAAAAACAACAAAGTTTCGAGAATTTATTTTTCGAATGCATTTATTTTAATTTTAAAGGGTTTAGATTAGTTTCATTTAGTAAAAAAAGTATTTTAAAAAATAAACGGGGTTGGGGGAACCCCACCTCATTTAAAAAAATAAAATGCATGCTAAACCTTTTTTTTCGCTGCTTTGTTATCGAAATTTTGGTATGTAGAAGCTTTGACTGTCAAATATCACTTTAAACCCCATAGAGCTATTTGCACATGTTACCAGTTTTCTAAGAAATGTGCTACTTTTTCTTTGTGTTCAACCAAATATGATTGGCTAAAATGTTTTTCATTTTCGCAGATAATGATCAGCATAGGACTCATGTTTTATGTTGTCCACCGAGCTCAAGTTGAATTAAATGCAGCTATTGTAGCATGCGAACTGGAGCTGGAGACTTCACGTGGCAGTCACTCAAACTGCAACGGTTCAGCATTTTGCAACAAAAGGACAATGGCATTTTCTGGAGGAGGAGTCAACATTGTTTGATTCGATTTAGAAAAGTGTAAGGTTGTTATAAACCTAAACAGTTGCCAGGTTGCCTCATATATTTTTTACACCTGACTGGACTGGAGATATTTCACTGAATAGAGTTGTAGAGGGTTAATCTAAAAATGTGAATGTGTACAAACCGTCTGTTTTATGGTGAACAGTTTGTGAACTGATTTGTAACATTTTCTATAAAACTGCCCAACCAAGACATTATATAGCAGGACGTGTGAAGAAAACATCAGATTGAATGATTATGCCCATCGAGCCTGTTTTTGGCACTTTGCTTTTTTATTGATTTGTATTTTGTGAAAGCTGGCCTGTTGCTTTAAATTAGACAACCGTTTGAAATTGCTTCTTAAACATGCACCATTGTTTTTCTCAGTCCGCTTTCATCATAGAAAAAAGAGAAATAGTTATAGATTGGTATATTTAATGTTAGTGTCACTATTTATGAAACAGTCTAAAACTTCAAGATACCATGGAAGTTGTATGAAATATATGTACTTCTTGTCCGTTGTTTTGAGATTTTTAGAAATTACTTGAACAGTGTTTTATTTTGCTAATTATGGGAACCATTTTTCATAAAGGAACCATCGCCACCTGGACTATATTTTTGTAAATTAGAGACTGGTTACTCCAGAGCCATTATATAGAATCACAATCGCACAGGAGCCTACATTCAAATTGTGGGAGTAAAAGTGCTCTTAAATGTGGCAACATACACTTCTTTTGCAAAGTAACAGGGAAGGGCTTATAAGGTTGCATCAAAAACTGTTTTTCTTGTAATCCAGATCCCTCTGTTTTGTCTTCATGAATGCCAATACTAGATCCGTTCAATTAAATTATTCCTTGTGTTTAATGGCTATTTTTTTCCGCAAGCTTTTTTTTTTAAGCTTGTAGTGAAATTCTCTTTTTAAATTATGCATGCATTCAGTGGTGCAAGATAACCTTGAACTGCATGGGGGTCCTAGGGTTGTGGCAAAGGGGTGACTAAAGTGGCCTTTTATTTATTATTTTTCGTTCTTCTGCTAAAGCTTTAAAAGCAGTATACAGTTCTTAGCCTCTAGTAAGTTTCTTTTATATTTTGCTGGAATCTTAAAACCAAATGTAATCAACCATGCACATGTCGATCTTCAACAAAATACCAAAATGTGCATATTGTTTTTTTAAATTGTCGTCTTATTTTTTAGCCTTATTGTTAAAGATATCGAACGTGTAACATGAAATCCTTTTTGCATGATCTTCATTTTAACAAATTATTCTTGTTAAACTAATGCATTTGATTTGATTCTTATTGCTTTTTATGGATACTACACTTTGAGTGCTCAAATGATACCCTCTATTGGATGTAATCACATTAGATAGATATCTTTTTTAGACACTTTTGAAGATTTGTTTGCTTATTATTCTTATAAGATTTCTTTCATTTGTGAAGGTTAAACATCTGTGTATGAGCCATAAAAATCTTGCATTGCAATTTAAAAGACAATTCAATCCAATACATTTGACTCCATTCTGTAGCTAAGACTGCACCCTTATGCTACATATGATCACATTTTCAACAATGTGTACCTTAGTCATTTCATGTTGATATAAACTTGAGAGTAATGGCAATTTGAAAGAGTTTTGAATGTGGGGTACATCAGCTAGTGATACCAATCACTTCCTTGTTGTGCACAACTTGTAAACTTCATATTATTAAAACTGAATACTTTGAACACAGACTTTGTTTGAATAAGAGCATTCTATATAAATTGCCTGCTTTTCGCTGGTTACAATCGATTTAACAGTTGGTATATTTGTGGGTTAGGTTTATATGTTAGCATGGCAATTTGTAATAAGTAATGTATCTTTAACATTTTTGTGTACTTGTAATGTTTGTCTTTTTTGCCTAACAATCTGTTCAGACAAAGGGGAAATCTGATTGTGATGTTTTTTTCTGTTGATCAGATATTATAAATCCTATTCATTTTTACAAATGAAATGTGTTTTGTAAATGTTGTGTGTATTTTAAGCTACAACGCAGTATGCTCCGTTTTTTATTAAATAACCAAAAGCATCCATTTTCTGTTAATCAAATTGGATCCGTCTTCCAATGTTCGACTCTTAATCAAGTACCCTGACATTATTCACAGTGGTTGGGAATCCCAGTGGAGGGTCACAGCAACAATGCTGCTCATGATGGATTTGACTCTGGCCCTTGAAAGAGAGAAATAGCATCAACCTAAGACAATGGAGGCAGCGTAAAATGTCAAGCTGCTGAAATGCACCCCCTGCTTAGAGGCTTACTGGGAGGGGTTATTTTCACTGCTTTGTTATGAATAGGATCTAGATTCCTACACAAACTGGTTTCAGAAAATCTCCAAGAACAGAGGTCAGTATCATATTTGTTCAAAGTTTACTTACTTCCAATGTAGCTGGCTGTTCAGTGGTCTTTTAAACACAGAGTCCCCCCAACCAATCTGCAGCCTTAACAATGTCATCCAAGTGAACACCCACTGAACGTTTGAGGTCATAATGTAGTGTAGTGTTGGTATTTTGGACCATAAGACACCATTCTTGTTGGGCACAAAATCTTTCCTTTTACATAACTCACTATCTTTGCCAGTTGTATTTAGATGCAATTTGAACCTTCATTTTGTTTTTATGTAAACATCAGTGCGTTTTACAATGCTGGGGAATATCCGTTCATCTGGTTTATGAGGGCTATTAACTGCTGCCTCTGTACCACTCTGTGAAAGAGTGGCCTTTTCATTTTACCAATGAAATTTTCTTAGGCAACATATTTGTCCATATTATGACAGAAGTCCTCTACATTAGCAAACCTGCAAATGCCAAACCATCTTCCTCCAAACTTAAACACCTTCCATCAACAAACTTATGAAGCAGATTGTATACATTCTCAGTGGAGAATCGGAGGCGGCTGAGCTCAGTGTGTTCAATGCGAGCTTCAGTGCGGCTTGATTCTTGACTGTTTACTGTTACGTGTTTATTCCTACGTGCTACGTGAGAGGCGAGGCGAGGTCCCTTTCTCTAGCCTCTACCCTGCTTGCGTAACTCGGAGATTTTCGCAGCGCAGCATTTTTCCAGCTGTCTAGCTCTCTGGGTCTGTGGCTCCAGTGCCCTCTGAGAAGAACGGAGAGCTGAGCAGAGCAGAAGCAGGACGGGACTGGCGGAGCTGCCAAGTGGAATCACTGGTGGAACCGTGCCGCTGCTGGGTATAATCTGATAAACTCAGCAGCATCACAGCATCGCGGCACCGCACTTCGGTGCACACCGCACCTTGGGGCAGCACTAGGAGCTAGAAGGGCCGTTCACAGTGCAAGAAGGTAACACTGTTGTTTCGACACTGTTTGATGCTTGCTGCTGGCTGTTTTTCATTGGCAGGAAACGCTGCCAATGTTGCTACGAAGCCCATAGCCTAAAACTCAAAAGTGCTTTGTGGAGTGTGGATGAGTGAGCCCCAGCAGCGTTTTATAGATAGAACCAGATAGAAAATTGGATAGACTGTTTTTAGAAATGTTATACCCAAAACTGTGCTCACAGCTCATGCAAATCAGTGTGCTCAGTAACGCTGAACACTTCATAACGGGATAAGAGCACACGCTACAGGTGCTTGGTGGAAAAGAAACAAAAGAAAAGGATAGCCAGTGGCTATGTAATTGAAGTATCTGATCACAAATAATTTATATCCCGATACTAGCAACATAATAAAAAAAGGAGAAATGAAACTGCGAAGTAATGCATTGCAGGACGACACTAGGTGTCCGGAGTTGGACGGCTCCTACTCTGAGGAGCTACAAAACCAAAATCAAGAGATGCAAGAAAACAATGCACCTATAATAAGTCACCCTCAGGTTAATATAACTTCTGCGCAGGTTAATTCTGGTCCTCTGGGCTATCTGCCAGTTAGTAGTACTCCGTCTGAAACGGTACAGTTATGGAGAAAAGGGTTGGAATATACCATTACTACAAAAACATTCTCAGTGGCTTTAGGTCCGGGTGTGGATACTGTATGGATAACATCAGAACAGTCATGATCAAAGTTATCTGCGATCGGAGAAGAAATAGTAAATGGTTGATTTCTTTCTAATATCACATTGCAGTGAAACAGTATATCCTAATATATAAGACATCTTGCTGCAGATAATTGCTGTGTTTTGTTCTTAACCAGCAGTGCATGTATTAGGGCACAAAGACAATTAATTTGCCTCCTATTAGTATTGTATACTTTTTGAACAAGCAATAATGGGGCAGCACCTGCCTTCAGACATGGTGGTAGTGCTGCTGCAGCAGGGTCTAAGTAGGTAGTGTAGTATTATATTGGCCTAAGCAAGTCTCCATGTTTGAGTGAGAACGGCATGAGCTTCTTTCTTTTCATTACAATATAACATAGTCGTAGCCATAATCTGCTAGGCTTAGTGTGTAAGCTGTCTCTTTCTGATTTCATTAAATGCATCATCTATTTCCTTTGACAAGTATATGTTCTCTGTTTCAGTTTTGTGCAAGCATGTCTGTAGTGGTTTAACAATTTGGGCATATTCAGGTATCCTTTTCCTGCATTATCCCGCCTCATTTGTGTTTGTGTGCCTAGTAATACCCCTCTGTCTGGAACAGTTTTAATTTCAACTTTTTCTATGGCCTTACTTGGCAAGGTGCTACAGTATTACTAGTGTATCCTTTTTGCACTTTTCACGGTCATATTGGGGCAGTGCTAGAGTCACGGAGCAGGACAAGGTCACCAAAGTCATTATGCAGAATTTGGGAAAATATTAGAGATTCAGAGTGTCCCTTTGGAAGCCCGGGCCAGGACAGCTGAATTTGTTTGATAGTAAACACAAATGGTTATCACAAGTCTTGATTAATGGAAATACTGAAGAAGGCGCTACACGGCGGAAAAATGAGTGGCTGGTTTACGTGTGAGAATAGTGGCTAGATTTGTCACAACTGCTGCTGTCGGTGCTACAAAGGTGTTTATGCTATGTAGGTATTGGACAAACCTTTACTTACTGGTATCATGATCCCTCACGCGTGTAGAACCCTCAGATTGTTCTATGCCATACTAGTGCCATACTAGTCGGACGCATGTTGCAGAGTTCCCTTGGCTTTAGCCGTTTATACTTCTAATTTCCGTTAAAAAAAAAGTCCCTGTTCGCTTCCACCCTACTTCGAATATCGATGCCTGTGAAGATCGAGGAAACCAGCCGCCGAGGACTGCCACGGCGGACTTCGAGCCTTGGAAGGCCTCTGGCCTCGGCCCTGTACAGTAGGGAGAGTGGGGTGTGGTCATACAGTCTTCTTTACACCTTTTTACCTACATATACCCGCCTGCTGCCATTTTATAACATATGGAGAGTACTCCATTTAAGTTCTGCCCAAAGTGTAACAGGAAGTTTCCCTGGGTAGACGAGCACAATACGTGCATTCTGTGTCTCCCACGAGACCATCCCAAGGCTACCTGTCGGGCTTGCAAGCTCTTCAAGCTGAAAACCCTTAAAGACCGCTCAACTAAATGCTGGGCCCACTACGCCAGGCAGTTAGAGGCCATGGAAGTGGAGGGGACATTAAACGATGGCAGCAACGCTGCCAAATCAGACGGCGAGGGCAGAGGGATGACTTCAGACACCCACCCGCAGGCCCCCGACCCCAAAGGACTGGCCGTCGGCCACGTTGTGGGGACAACACCCAGCGGCAAAAGCGCTACACTTACTACCTCCACTAAGCACATCAGCCCCGGCTGCGACTCATCACACGTATCGAGCGATCGGCAACGGAAGACACCGAGAGCGGTCCAACGAATCTGTGTCCTCTGGGCATTCACGTTTGCCTAATGACAAAGGCCAACCGCCTTCGGTTGACAAAGGTGTCGCACTATCAATAGTCCCAGAGGCCCAATCTTCGGATGACAATTCCGCCCTCTATCCTACACAGCCAAGACGTGTAGCATCTACACCTGAGATTCAATGTCCTTCCTCGAATACCACAGAATCTCGATGCGAGGTGTCAAATCCCTCAGAGGCCCCTAAAAGAAACTGGTAAACACTCCTCTAGTCATGGGAAGGGGGATAAACAACATAAAAAGTAATCTTCAGAACACCATGTTCATAAGGAGAAGCGGAAAGTCCCTAAATCTAAAGGGAAGTCCAAGGTATCAGATCCTACCACTAAAGTTAAACTCATTCCTCCCACTGCTCATGATATGGGCACTGATGAGGAACCACAACATGTTGTGATTCCTAGCTCTAAGGAATGGAGCTCAGCTGACATTGATAGGATAATGAGAAGGATGTCATTCATGGCTGACTTCAATGAAAAGGACCCTAATTATCATAGTTATCCAACACCCTTGCTACATCTGCCCCTTCGGGATCTAAGGCAATACCTAGTTCCTCTCAGCCCCCTGCTAAGAAACTGCGCTCTGACGCTCCAACTCAGGTCTTGGTCACAGACTGCTTTTAGGGTTGAACTCTACCACCCTGATTCATATTGTGATGAAACAGAACCACAATTAGTGAATGATCAGACAGGGGTCTCTTATTATGGGGATGAGGACCAGGAGGAGGAAGATGAGGCTGAAGCCTACAATCTTGACTCCCTGATTTCTAAAGACTCGCCGGTACATGACTCACCTCTTGATAACCTCTCCTCAATGAGGTACTGCCTAAAGCAGCTGCCCAATTTCATATCGACACACAAGGGGTCCAAGAAGACCTGGATTGCGCTGAAGAAATCCTAGGAGACAAGAGAGCCATTACTCAGGCTATCCCTCTGTTAAAATCCATTCAGCGTAGGATTGATCCCACACTGGTAACCCCTAATCGCACTTGAGCTGTTAACTCGTGAGTCGAGAAACTGTTCCGGGCTGCACCCTCCAATCCCCTGTACATTATGGGCCAATTAAAACCGGATTCCCTGGTAGTAACAACCACCAGAAAAAGGTCAGGGATATTTGCCTATGCTTTTACACCAACTCCGCTGATGAGGAAGGTGGTGAACAAGATCCACGGGGAACCGATCACGCTCATCCTGGTTGCTCCTATGTGGGCGAGGCAACCATGGTATCCACACCTTCGTAAGCTCGCGGTGTGCGATCCCATCAAACTCCCGTGCTAGTACAACCTACTCTCCCAGCACGAGGGGCTAACCGTGCATCCTCAACCCAACTCTAACTTGGCAGCATGGCTCCTGAAGTCAGAGTTCGGACATCTCAATTTACCTCAAAGATGTATGGCTATCTTGAAGGAGTCAAGAAAACCAAACACGAGGCACTGTTAATATGATAAATGGAAACTATTTGTAATTTGGTGCCAGAATAAGCAAATCAACCCTGTTCATCATACTCCTTTTAATGTGGTCAGATATATGCTCCACTTACTGGATGCAGGGCTAGTGTTTAACTCTCTTAAAGTGCACCTGGCAGCTTTATCAGCCTACACCACTTCCCATAACAAGGTGTCATGGTGGAAGGTGCCAGTTGTCAAAGCATTTATGGAAGGGGTAAAAAGATGCCACACTCCACTTTACAACCCACCACCAGGTTGGGACCTTAATGTGGTACTTGCTAAGCTCATGGGACCTCCCTTTGAGCACATGCACAAATCTAGTCTCAAACAGTTGACTTATAAAACTGCCTTCTTAGTAGCCATCACGTCCATAAGAAGGGTCAGGGAAATTCAGGCTCTCAGTGCAGGATCCTTTCTTTACTATTCATAAGGACAAACTGGTTTTACACACTCACCCTAGGTTTTCACCCAAGTTAATTTCCAAATTCCATGTGTACAGGAGGGCAGAGTTTCCACTGACAGGCCCATACGTCAGTGCTCACCCTCTAGTACCTGTAAGACAAAATAGCTGCACCATGTGAGGAATGGGGGTGCAGGATTCACTTACTCCAACACGACTCAATAATGAGGACTCACTAGTCTGGCAAAGGGAAGTCCGTTTAATGACAAGTACATCAAACGGAAACAATTGGAAATCGGCATCGTTGCGATCACCTGTCTCGCTCCAACTTCCTCGAACTTCAGTCAGCAATAGTAATAGTCAAAACTCGTCATCACTGACGTCTAACTCTATAAATTCGTCATGCAATATAATTGGTTAGGAAAGGTAACTTAAGTTTAGGTGCTGTTTATGGTAACAGAGCATGCGGATTGGATAACTCTTATCGGGCGGGCGTCTACGCCCAACCCTCTACATCACGCATGATAAACGTCACTACAACTACGATGTCCTATTGGTTCTACTATCTATAGGACCCTAGCTATCTTGGTCCATTGTGATTGGGCAGGTTACACCCCTAGACATAAATCTCCATTTTAATTAGCAGCATGCAGACCGGACACCCAGGTGCCTAGTGTCCCAAGATTCACCCTGCCTCCCTTGCATCAATCAGTACTTTTGAGCTATGTGTCAATTAGTTGGCTGGGCATGGCCTTGAAATTGTAGCCTCTTATCTGGAGAAGTTATGGCATCCTTGGATCTGGGTGACATCAGACGTTGTTAACGCTTCACGCCTGGCTGGTCACATGTCTGTTCACCGTGAATCTGCCTCAGTTTCCAGCTTTTCGTGTATTTGATTCTTCTTTAGCCTCGCCACCTGCCTGGGCCCCCCTTATCTTGACCTTCACAGGGCAGGCTGCTATGCTCTGAAGTTTCGATTCTCCAGCGTTGCCGCTCTCCCCCTTTCCTTGGGTTGACCGCGAATTCCCAGCCATGAGCTGCTCTTTGTTGAGTTTCGATTCCGCTCCTTCTCCTGGCTCTGGCTGGGATATGAAACCTGGCCTGTTAGGCCTCTGACCGCCTGGGCATACTTCTGCTTTACAAAAAGGATTCACACTTGTAAATATAGCGTGCCTTTTTGAGGTAGATATATGGTTGGTGCTTGCCGCTCTATTCTTTTACTAAGCATTGCAAGCAGTATCGTTTTCTTTGCTTCTTGCGTTCCAAGCCTTTTTACACATGTTAACTGGTTGGCTACTTCCATCTTGCCTCATCGCACCGTTTCCTTACGTTTCAACATAGTCTCTTCTCCTGTGTCCATTACATCTATTTTTCATAGCTGCTCGCATTGGTGTGCTATCCTTGATAGCCGTTTTTGTTCGTCCGCGAGTCTGTCCGGGCCCTTGTGTCATTTCCACTGACTATCCATCACGGTTCTTTGGGTCTCTTCGTGGACCGTCTGTAGGTACTCTTCATTTCGTCTCAGATGCTGGTATGGTTGTCTAATAGGGTATCGTGCAGCCCATGGTTGTCTAATTATGGGTGCTTCAACAGGTATTCCTCTTCTGATGTACACTGGGCAGAGCCCGAGTGCTACTCTATGTTGGTTCATTTGCTCCTCATACGTCGCATACCTTGGCGAGTATGCTCTTGGTACCTCACAATGGGGGGCAGGGGTGAAGGCCATGTCTGGGACCTTCTCTACACATGTTAACCAGTCTATTGAGCTACCGGCCTTCTTCCAAGAACCCAAAAGCTCTGCTGAGGTGAAACTCCACACACGATGTGAGGTGGGCGGTCCTCTACTATGAAGACAAGACAAGACCAGACTGCTAAGAATGGCAGATCAGCTGTTCGTCTCCATAGCTCCAGGCAGAGAAGGAGATCGCGTCCCTAAGAATGCCATCTCTAGGTGGATAGTCAGATGTATCCAACTGTGCTATTCCCTTTCAGATAAGACACTGCCTTTCACGCCAAGGGCCCAGATGTACTGGAGCCACTCTGGCTTTCATTGCAAATGTACCCCCTTGACAGCATTTGCAAAGCAGCTACATGGAGCTCTATTCACACCTTTATTCAACACTACTGCATTGACACTCATTCCAAGACAGATACTCCAGTGGGACATGCGGTTCTAAGACATCTGTTTGCTCATAAACCTTCTCACATCCCACCTCCTCCTTCTTCTAACACTGCTCGCTAATCCATGCACAGCATGTGATCTAAGTAGATTCCACAAGCCTCAGAAGGGATACATTTACTCACCGTAATCGTATTTCTGATGCTTGTATCTGCTTAGAATCACATACGCCCGCCCTTTCTCCCCTCTGAGAGAAGACGCATGGATGCTTGTAGTCTTATCTATCTTATCTGCTTGGATATTTTGTACTCGTGCTACTCTTCATGCTACCTCATGTCAGAAAAACACTGTCTGATGGTCCTACATGCGTGAGGGATCATGGGTACAGGGGACATCACACTAGGGATAGTATTACTGGCACGCCCTGGTTCGACGCCCCTTTTCGAGTTTCGAAAAACGAACTGTAACACTCTGCAGCTTCCACTAGATGTCAGCCTATGCACAGCATGTGAATCTAAGCAGACACAAGCATCAGAAATACGATTACGGTGAGTAATGTATTATATATATATATAATCTCTGAGGCTTGTGGAATCTGCTTAGATCACATGCTGTGCATAGGCCGTCATCTAGTGGAAGCTGCAGAGTATTACAGTTGTTTTCGAAACTCAAAAAGGGACGTCGACAGGGCGTGCCAGTAATACTATCTCTAGTGTGATGGCCACTGTACCCATGGTCCTTCACGTGTCGAGGTCCCTCGGGTTGTTTTTTTCCGCCATCGGAGACTGACGCACAATAGCGGAGTTCCTCTTTCGGCATATCGCCATAGTGCTAGATCTCTCTTTCTGTTCTTTATTCACCGACTATCGAGATTATATTAGACTACGGTGAAGGAAGACGATCGTCAAAGAAGATCCTTTTGACGAATCCGTTCGGCCCTGCTAGGCTGCACCGGGCTGCGGCCCACGCAGTAGGGAGAGAGGGGGGAGATCATTGAAAATGTATTTTTCCCTTTTCCTATCATTAAATTCGCCTAGCTACCATTACATGTTATCATGGATAAGACCCCTTTTAAGTTCTGCCCAAGTTGCAGGAAAAAATTCTTGTGGGTCGACAATGACCTGGTGTACAATCTCTGCCTCCCACAAGATCACGTTGAGGAGAAGTGTCAAGCATGTGGGCTCTTCAAACCAATGACGTTGAAGGAGCATAACACTAAACGCTGGGCCCACCATTCTATGCAGGCTGAAGCCACCATAGATGTGGAAGGGACCTTCAGCGATGTTAGCGATGCTGCCATTTCGGACGGCGAAGGCGAAGTTGAGACACTAGTTTCCCAAGCGCTAGCCCCAACCCCAACAGACAGGCCGGCGGTCTTGTTATGGGATGACCCCCGGCAGAACCAGCTCTCACTACCACTACCCCCACTAAACACATAAACCAATGTGGTTGTTGACTAAGGGCCCACGCATGACTTCTAGGGAGAGGTCCACAAGTTCAATGTCCTCTGGGCATTTACGATCCCGATCACCACATGACGGGCCCTGACTGTCGAAAGACAGCACAGACGTTGTGCATAAATCTGCACCGGAACGTTGCACGTCGGCTGATGAGGCGTCGGGCCACTGCACGCCCGAGGTTAGACGTTCTTTGTTGAAATCGGGTAAAGCCTCAGTGCAGGTGGGACTAGCCTGCTTAGTGGAAAAACATGTCCGAAAGAGCTTAGAAAGGAGAAAGAGTCTAAGAACTGCTCTTCAAGACTCTTCATAAGGATAGGTCACTCTCCCACCCAAAGCCCAGCCTCACAAGGCTTCCCAGACTCACAAGGGTTCTCAACCTCATGGGAAAGATTCCTTACCACAAGGTACTCATCCTGAAAAGAACTCCTCAGTAGGCACTGTAACCCCTCAGGCTTCCACACTAGGCCCTATGTTCATTCCGAGTTCAACCCAATAGACATGTGAAGACATAGATAGGGTCATGAGAGGATGGCATTTATTGGCAATTTATTTTGAGAAAAACCCAGAAGTTTTCCGAAGCTTCCAAAACACTCCTCCTACTACAGCTGCCTCTGGTTCCCAAGCCTTTGCAAAGGTCCCTGCTAGTCAACCCCCATCTAAGAAGTCTCTTCCGGACACCCTGTATATTTCACCACAGGTTGATCCTCCCTACGTTGATCTTTGAGACTGACTATTATGATGATGTAGATACTCGTACAGCTCAAGAAGGCACAGAAGAAGGCTATGGTGATGATGAGGAAGAGACGGATATGTACACTATAGCCTCTCCCGTCAACCAAGATCCCCCAGTGGCTGATTCACTATTGACAACCAACCCCTTCTGAATGACATGCTCTTTAAGGCATCTGAACACTTTCAGATCAAAACACAGGAGACTCAACAGGACAAGGATTTTGTTGGGGAGATCCTGGGGATAAAAAAATCAGTGACACAGTTTATTCCAATCCTACAATCTGTCCAGAGAAGGATCCAACCTTCTCTGTAAACACCAAATCAGATGTGTGATGTGAACCCACGCATAGAGAAGCTCTTCCACCCAGCCCCCACGGACCCCCTTTATCAGGGGAGAACTTAAACCTGACTCGCTTGTAGTCACAACCACAAGAAAGAGAGCGGGTACTCCACTAGCTTCCTCTGAGGCGCCACCTGACCAGGTAAGTAAACGCCTATACACCAGGGGCAGGAAGGTAGCCTCTTCTGCAGCTTTTCAAGCTAGAATAGCTAACAATACAACTCTTAGCTAGCTATAATTGTCATAAATGAGGTGTCTGCACTACTATCATCCGCCCCGGAACCCTTAAAGACTCAATTGGCCCAGGTAGCAGCAGAGAGCAGAGCTGTCTCGAGCTGCATCCTCAAAAACAATTTAGACGCCACTGACAATGCGAGAAGAATAATTGCGGAAGGCACTATTATAAAGCACCATGCTTGGCTTCGCCAATCTGGCTTTAAGCAGGAGACACAAGCAACACTGCTAAATATGCCCATCGAGCCCAACATTCTCTTGGGTAAGACAGTTGAGGACACTCTAGTCTGCAGAAGACTAATACGATACTCTGAAGTCTTTGGGACAGCTTACAGAGAAACCCTCAGGCCAAAGAGGGAATAGTAATTTTGTTGCTTCAGAGGACGAAATTCCCAAAGGGGTTCAGGGTATGGTCAAAACCAAGGGTCATCCTAGGGTAACAATCAGGGCCATTCCTCAGGGTTACCCAAGAGGACAGTGCCGATCTCACGGCCAGGGTAGGTACCCCACCTCTAGAGGTGGAGCAACACCTCAAAAACAGTGACATTCCACTTCAGCTGCCTGCCCATGCCTCTCCAGTATGAGGGCACATTTCAAACTTCATCCAAGCACGGGAGGAGATCACCTCAGACAAATGGGTGATATCCACCATGGCGGCCGGGTACTGTGTGGAACTAATCCAGCGACCCCGGAACCATCCCCCACGCAAGAAGATAAACTCAGAGGAAGAACGCATCCTTCTCAAGGAAATCTCAACGCTGCTCCAAAAGGACGCCATAGAAGTAGTCCCGGCGAACCAGGTAAACAAGGGTATTTATTCAACCTACTTCCTTGTGCCAAACAAAGATCTAACAATGCGCCCAGTATTAGACCTACACCCTGCAAACAAATATGTCAAGCAACAAAAATTCTGCATAACTCTGGATATGAAAGATGCTTATTTTCATATTTCAATGTTCCCAGCTCACAGAAAATTCTTGCGATTCAAGATAGCAAACCAGCACAACCAATTCAAGGTGCTACCCTTCGGCATTGCCTCTGCTCTAAGGGTATTCACAAAGGTACTGGCAGTGGTGGCAGCACACCTGCGCTGGGAGTCAATCCCAGTGTACCCTTACCTGGACGACTGGCTGATTACAGGGGAAACCCCCCAAATTAAGGGGACGAACATTCAAAGAGCGATATATCTTCTCTTTCAATTGGGCTTTTCAATAAACGAGAAAAAGTCAAGCCTAGTGCCAAGCACAGCCAAACAGTTCCTAGGAGCTGTTAATAGACACAAGGGAGGCTTTATTCTTTCCCTCAGAGGAAAGTGTCCAAAATATGTTACTGCAAATACCACATTATCAGACCGGTCGCCAGATAAGCGTATGCAAAGCTATGTGATTGCTAGACATGATGGCATCTTGCATTTACCTGGTGCCGCACGCACGCCTGCGCATGCCCCCATGCAGGAGTGGCGAAACAGTGGTCTGAGGCAAGCAGTCAGTGGGACGATCTAGTGGTTATATCGCCAACGATAGTACAAAACCTTCGCTGGTGGACAAGGGAGAATCTGTTAAGGGGCAAACCCACGATCCAGAGGTGATAGTGATGACGGACGCATCGATTGCTGGATGAGGGGCTCACCACCTTCATCACATGGCTCAGGGTCTTTGGACTCATGAAACAACACAGAACCACATCAACCTGTTGGAACTGCTGGCAGTATTCAAAGCCCTTCAGGCATTCGAGATAGTTAACAAGTCTGTCGGTACAAGTCCAAACCAACAGCACAACAGCAATGTGCTAAATCAACGAACGGGGGCACTCATTCTCCAAATCTGTCTAGACTAGCTCAACAGATTTGGAAATGGGCACTCAAACGGAAGATATTCCTATCCTTTCAACACGTTCCAGGGGAAGGTTAGCAGTCTCTCTAAGCAGAGATCCCCTACCAGAGGAACACGAGTGGCAACTAAACTCAGAAGTCATAGATTACCTCTTCTCGCAATGGGGTTACCCCACGCTAGACTTGTTCGCTACAAGCGAAAACTAGCAATGACCAGACTTCGCGTCCAGGTTCTCACAACCAGGCTCCAGGAGGAATGCTGTTTTGGAAGAACTGGTCAGGGACGTTTGCTTATGCTTTTCCTCCCACTTCTCTCATGAACAAAGTGGTGAACAAGATTCACAGGGAACAAGTGATGTTCATCCTAGTTGCTCCCATGTGGGTCAGACAGCCATGGTATCCACATCTGTGCAAACTGGCGATGTGCGATTCCCATCAAACTCCTGTGCCAGGCATACCGACTCACTCAGCACGGGTAAACAGTGCACCCTCAACTTCAGTCCATGAACTTGGCAGCGTGGCTCCTGAAGTCAGAGTTCGGACATCTTAACCTGTGTATGGACTTCCTAAAGGAAGCAAGAAAGCCTAACACTAGGCACTTTTATTTTGACAAGTGGAGGTGATTTGTATTTTGGTGCCAGTCTAAACAGATAAACCCCATCGAATGTACTCCATCTCACATTCTAACTAATATGCTCCACTTGCAAGATTCGGGGATAGTCTTCAACTCTATAAAGGTCCACATGGCGGCTTTATCGGCTTACACTACCTCCCACAATAAAGTATTGTGGTGGAAAGTACCGGTCATTAAGACATTCATGGAGGTAGTAAAACGACTCCACCGTCCCATTTCTAACCCACCGCCAGGATGGGATCTCAATGTAGTACCCGCTAAGCTCATGGTGGAACCCTATGAGCCGATGCAGAAGTCAAGTCTTAAGCAACTGACCTACAAGACTGCCTTCTTAGTGGCTATTACCTCCATAAAAAGAGTTAGTGAATTACAAGCATTGTCAGTGCAGCATCCTTTCTGTACCATACACAAGGACAAGGACAAACTGTTTTTACGCACTCATCCTAGGTTTTCCTCTAAGTTCATCTCTAAATTTCACGTAAACTAGTCCATTGAGCTACCGGCCTTCTTCCAGAACCCCACCAGCTCAGCTGAGGTTAAACTCCACACACTAGATGTAAGGAGGGCGGTCCTTTACTATGTAAACAAGACCTGACCACTGAGGAAAACAGATCAACTGTTTGTCTCCATAGCACCAGGCAGAGAAGGAGACCGCATTTCCAAAAAATGCCATCCCCAGATATCCATCTGTGTGTACAACTGTGCTATTCTTTATCAAACAAGACACTGCATTTCACGCCAATAGCTCACTCAAGAGGGAGCACAGGAGCCACTCTGGCTTTCATTGCAAATGTCCCCCTAGACAGCATTTGCAAAGCAGCTACATGGAGCTCAGTACATACCTTCACTCGGCACTATTGCATTGACACACATTCCAAGAGAGATAACACAGGTGGGAAAAGCGGTTCTAAAACATCTGTTTGCTAATGAACCTTCTCACAGCCCACCACCTTTTTCTAACACTGCTCGCTAATCTATGCACAGCATTTGATCTAAGCAGATTCCACAATCCTCAAGGGATAAATTATTCACCGTAATCGTATTTCTGATGCTTGTATCTGCTTAGATTCACATTCGACCCATCCTTCCTCCCCTTGAAGAGAAGGTGCATGGATGCTTTGAGCTTGTCTGATACATATCTGCTTGGATACCCCTGTACTCAAGCACACTTCATGCTACCTCATGTCAGAAAAAAAACAATCTGAGGGACCTCGACACGCGTAGGACCATGGGTACAGTGGACGTCACACTAGGGATAGTATTACTAGCACGCCCTGTCGACGTCCCTTTTCGAGTTTCGAAAACAACTGTAATACTCTGCAGCTTCCACTAGATACAAGCATCAGAAATACGATTACGGTGAGTAATGCATCATATACAGCATTATTGAGGTAGATATATGGTTGGCGCTTGCTGCTCTATTCTTCTGCTAAGCATTGCAAGCAGTATAATTTTCTTAGCTTCTTGCGTTCCAGGCCTATTTACACACGCTAACTCGTTGTGAAAGAAACATTGTTAAAGGGACGTTATGGTTACAAGTAAAACCGAAAAACCCTTGAAATTCACCAATTATGGTAAGCTAAGCAAGCATGACTTGCACCACCACCATGCACTGCTAAGACTAACACCCAGGACATCAAAGATGACCTCACAAAGGTTGTTGACCTCACTGATGACATCACAGATCTGGGCCACTTGTTATTGTTCACTGACATATGTAGGCCAGTTGTTTGTGTTCACTGACAATTTTAACATTCAATAGGTGCCATATATCTAGTCTTGTCCTATGTTGTTCATGTACTTTCCTTGGGGTTTGACCTCAGCTCATGGTGTACATACATGGGGGACACTGGCAAATTTCAAGAGTTTTTTTTTATTTAACCATAGCGTCCCTTTAACAATGTTTTTTCACTGAATTTCATAGGTTTTTACCAGACCCCTTAATTTGCTACAAGTTCCTTTATACCTATTTTTAATGATTACACCTAAAAATCACACTCCCCTGCAATGTAGCTGCCCAGAGTCCGTGGACAGTACGATTGTCTACAGACATCTTGTAGCAGTCACAATACCCAGAAGCACATGGCACAACAGAAAATGTTGTACCCTCCAAAAAACAAATATACATAAAACAACATGACTTCTCCAGCATGGGGTCTGGCATGGATTCACATGCTCATGAATATTCCCTGCCGTCAACAACACTGGTAAATTTAAATATTTCATTGATCATGATTTAGATCAGATTCACTCGGGGTGGGGACTTTATTTTAATTGTCATGCTTGCCATCATCTGGTCTCAGATGCTCTCTGAACCTGATAAAATTGCATGTTTTTATTTTTACATTAGATTGTTTTCATGTCAGTCATAGTTTTATTTAAAACAGTGTAGGTAAAGTAAAACATTATTTAGCAAAAGGTAAATGAGGAATTAATTAGTACATGAGCCAATATTACAAAAATCAACCTATGAGCGAATCCTGCAAATTATCAATGGGGCGAGAAAGAAGAATAGAAGGTTAAAAGAACTGAGACCTGAAGTGGGTTTTAGAGATGGAATCAAAATCACGTTAGTGAAGTGGGTCAATTAATATGGTCAGTAATCTTATTGACCTCAATCTTAGGTGATGAATCCATATACAAATTAACAATATTTTTTAAAAAAAACATCTTCACAGGTTCAGCAATGATTTGCATTTGGGAAGCAATTATGAAATTGTTTCCCCTAGACCAGATCCTAAGTTGGAAAGTGGTTCTTAGTATGCCCTATGAATTACTTCTTTGTTTAGATGGCGTGGTTTTGTATCGCTTGATTCATCTCCTATGGTGTGCCAAGGGACATTAATTCTTGTCACTCAGCATCGGACTAGTTGTCCTTGTAGTTTGGAGGAGTTATAGATCGAATAATAGGCTGGGAATACTGGGTAAAAGAAAAAAGTTTCACTTTCATTTACAAAACTGTATTTCGCCTTAAAACCAATCACTGTCCTCTGGGTCATACTGCCCCCATCCAATGACATTCCTCTCCCTAAGCCCCTCCTCTGCCAGCTATCTTCAGATTTTTACTGCACGCTTTGGTGTTGGCAATCCTTGAGTTTGCTCTCGGAGCTATTTGTACTTTTTTGTTTTCAACATAGAAAAGTTAAATTTTTGTTTTAAAGGAGCCTGTGTGTGCTTTTCTTCATCTGCCAACAGCGGGGATCTGTTGTCTGTGAAGTTCCGTGCCCCTCAAGAGTAAAGATCCATCAAAGATTCGACAAGGCCATCTTGTGCCTACTTCATGCCCTCCGACCATGACGAAGGAAAAGGATGAAAGGTCCCTCTTCAGGCCCTGCACCAAATGCGGGCTACGGAATGTGTTTGTGGAGCACAAGCACCTGCAATGCCTCTACTGCCTGCACCCGGACCACAAGGAAGTAGAGTATGAGATATGCCTCTGTTTTCTCCAAGAAAACGACGGACCGGCATAGTAGACTGGTGGCATGGCTTAACACAAACAAGGCCTCTGACCCGTTCTCTGACCTGGGTCATGCCTCGTCTGCGACCGGCCAGTCCGAGGAGCAGTCTTCTAGGTCCTTGAGGGCAGCTCATTGTGGGAGCCCAAGGAAAGGCCAAGAGTCACCAGTCTGAATCCAGCAGGTTGTCCGCAGAAGCGGGTCCCAAAGTGGATTGGATGCAATCAACTTCACCTTCCGCCTCAATTGCCAGCATACCTTCAAGCTCCTCCTCAAAGAGGAAGTCATCTATCCCAGCTAAACTACGGGAGTAATCCAAGAACCCCCAGACAGAGAAGAAGAAAGCTGTGCAGCCCAAGCAGTCTCAACCAGCACAGGCAAAGACCTTGTCGGCAACTCCACCGACGACTACTTCCATGGCAGCTACGGGTGCTAATCCTACGAGGATACCTCCCATGGCCCAGAAAGTGTCCCTGCCTCCAAGGCGTGACTTTGGCAAAGTCTGCAGGCACGCCAGAAGGGGAGAAACTGGCCCTGGTTCAAGACCCTCGAGAGGGGGGAAGGGAGGGGTGCGAGGAGGCCCCTACACAGCCCTCCCATGCCATCACCCAAACCATGGAGGTCTCGTCCATGGATGGTGAAGATCACGAGTCTTTGCATACAGTCCACGGGGACGTTGAAGAGGACGACAACAGTGAAGAAGGTGCATGGCCTAGTTTCCCTGTTCTGCCATCTTAGCCGAGGGACATTTTCTTGGCTATTCTGTCGACTCTACATGCTGTAAGGGAAGAAGGGTCGGTTGGGCCCCCCTACATTCCGGGTGAGGTGTATGTTATGTTCATACAATGGTTGGAGACCTTCCCTTGTCTGAGCCCCGGCGACGGGTGCAAGGAAGACATTGAATGACACCTATCGAATGTATCTTGCACGACCCCAGGGACTCCATTTTGTATTAACTACAACTCCATATTTTGACTAGGCCGCACCAAGATTCTCAGAGGCAAGTCTGCTTCTCTCCCCTGTCCATAGCCGCGCACAGCCAGCCCTATAACCCCCACCTCCTCCCCACTGCCTGCACTGCGGCTGTCCTGTTCTCACAGAAGCTTTGGTGTGAATTGTTACAAGCTGACACTATCTCTCTTCTTCCTCTGAGATCACTGCCCTGTGTGTGACCGGGCCAGAGCCTGGCTCATGGAAACCATTTGTCTTCACAAGCCTGCCCCTGCTCTAACAACCCCCATCGTCAAGAGTTACTGTCTGCATGAACCTTAAACCCCTCATTTCTTTCAGGTAGCCGGGGTGAGACCCCTTGGATATTCTGTAGACTCTACACGCCTTGGTGTCAGAGATCCTGAGGATGCCTCCGGCCCCGGTACCTCTGCTCCCTGATCAGCCTCCAGCGAGAAGAGGAAGCATCATCTGATGCACCCATTTCAACCTCCTCCACCACGTCGGGCCCCTTTTCCCACAAAAGACCCAGACACGGGTACGGGAACGGCCACGATGACGGATGATGACGAAGACATTGTCGCAGCGGATGGTCAATCGACACATTTGGATGCTCCACATAAGGTGTCCCCACCAGATGAGGTGAGAACTTTCCACTCCATGATCGCCAGGGCCTCCGAGCTATTCCAGCTAGTGCCCGAGGAAACCGAGAAGGAGGGCTTCTTGTATCAAAGGCACAACTCCAAGAGGAAGACTATCATGGCAGTGCCTCTTCTGGGACAATGTTTGGGAGGAGGGCCTGACCCTCATGAAGAACTTTTGCACAGCTCCAACCAAGCAGAATAGGCTGGAAAAGAAATATATGGTGCTGGACTCCGCATCCATGTGCCTGAGGTCGCAACCATCGCCAGATTCGGTGGTGTTGGCAGCAGCAGGGAAATGGTCGGCTAACCCGTCTTCAGTCCCGTGACCAGCGAGGGGGAAAAGGATGGACACAATGGGAAAGAAGGTAATTTTTACCACAGCATCCACTATCTAGGTGGCCAACGCACTGGTGATCCTGGCCAAGTACGACAGGGAAATGTGGTACACGCTAGGACCGATCCTGGAGTTCCTCCCTGACGATAAGATGGAAGCCCCCTCTCTCTTCCAGTAGGGAAAGTGGCGTCGGATCACGCCATCACAGTGGCATTGTAAGTCACAGACACAGGGTTCTGGCAAATGGAGAACATTGTCTGCCTTTGTCAATGGGGTTGGATGAAAGCCACTAATTTCCGTCAGGAGGTCCGAGTGAAGGTGCTGCACATGCCCTTAGACAGGCACAATCTGTTTGGGAACGCTGTCGACAAGTCCTTCCAGGCCATCAAGACGGATATGGAGATTGCCTGTTCCCTGGGCACACTCCAGCAGCACTGCTTGTCTTGTTTTTGCTCCTCCAGGGGAAAGTCGAGCAGGTCTTCAAAAGGTTTCTCTACGTCGTACAGACAGCCGTCAGGATCATCAATGCAAGAAGCCTACAGAGGCTGTTCCGAGGCCTACGCTAGCTTCGGTCAGTGTCGCCCGCAGGCTGCTGCCGCCGAAGCAAGCCTGAACCGGCGATAGATCTGGTTCCCCAATGGCTCCAGGGCTCCGGAGTCTATTCCAGAAAGTGAGCAAGAAGATGGGAGGGGCCATGGGGGGGAGCTGGAGGCCCAACCTGGACCTACGACGTCTGAACAAAAACCTAAAGTCACAAATGTTCATGTCACATTGCAATAAGTGCTCAGCCAACTGGAAAAAGGAGACTTTTTGACGTTGTTGGACCTGGAGGACGCCTATCTCCATGTCCCCATTCACAAGAAATATCCGAAATTTCAAGGCCCTACCCTTCGCTTGAAGTCGGCCCAAAGAGTGTTCACGAAATGCCTGGCACCAGTGGCGGCCCATCTACATTTACAGGGCATACACGTATACCCGTACCTGGACGACTGGCTGATACGCGACCGCTCGCAGGAGCTGGCCGACTATTGACGGATCTGGGATCGCAGAGCGCTCTGTTCCTAGGTGCCAGACTCAATACAGTGTCTTGCCTGGCATTGCCCTTGGAGAAGAGGCTAGCAGCCATTCAAGGAAAGGTGCAACAGCTATTGTCGACGAAGACTGCCACGGTGTGGGCAATCAAGTAGTTAAAGGGCATGATGTCGTCCTGATATTGATATTTTATTTCTATCGTGCTCGTGCACAAGTGTTTCAAAGCGTGACAAGGCAAGGGAGGGGAACAGGGGAGAACAAAACAACGATCTTACTAGGCCCAGTGACCTTGAGAACGTGCAAGTGCATGGGAGCGGGGGAGGGGAAAAGTGCATGAAGAAACAGATAAATAATAAAGGCAACAAACCGTGGTAGTGCAGCCAGCAATTGGCAAGTGCTGGGTTTAAGGCAGCAGACAGGATAGGTCTGATAAGTGCAGGAAGAAAACAAGGGGGGACTGTATGGGTACAGATACAGACCCCGGTGCCAGGGGTGACCTGGAGGCAGTGCGGGAGTGTGGCACGGTGAGCAGGTACCTGGGCCCAGAGGACAGGGGGTGGCCAGGTGCACGGTGCCAAGAGAACAGATCTGCACGGGAGAGGGGGAGCAAAGGCAAAAGCAAAGAGGAAAGTCTTGGGGTGCTTCCGGAACCGGAGATGGTTCTCAAGTTTTAGAGTGGCAGGGAGGCTGTTCCAGAGGGAGGCCCCAGCCGAAGACCGAGATCTACCCCAAGCTCGTTTCTTTGAAAAACGACTGACCCTGAGGGAGTTGGAGGTAGAGGAGCAAAGAGCTCAAGAGGGGAGGTATTTGCGGAGAGATAGCTGAAAGTATTTTGGACCCAGGCCCCAGAAAGACTTGTGGACAATGCAAAGGTTTTGAATGTAATCCTTGCATCCACTGGGAGCCAATGGAGAGATTTCAGAGCTGGAGAGATACGATCCCAGGGCTTGAGGCCACGGACAAGTCTCGCAGTCCTGTTCTGCATTAGTTGCAGAGGGCGGAGAGTAGGGGCGGGTAGACTTAGAAAGAGGCTGTTACAATAGTCCAACCTAGAGAGAACCAGAGCTTGGGAGACCATGAGTTTCTGGGTGAAGGAGAGGAAAGGCTAAGTACCTCTGAGGAGGTGCAGTAGGAAGTTGGACTTTTTAGAGACATCAGAGATGTGGGCGGAGAAGGAAAGTGTGGAGTCAAAGATGACCCTGAGGTTCTTTGCCTCGCAGGTGGGGGTAGGAGGAGGGCCAAGGGAGGCTGGCCAGAGAGTGAGTGGAAAGGGTGGTGAAGGTGTGCTGATGAGGAGGATCTCAGTCTTGCTGGCATTCAGACAAAGATCATTGGCGGCACACCAATCTGGAATGGCAGTTAGGCAATCAGAGATGAGAGGGAGAGGAGGTGGCCGAGGGCAGCCTGAAAATGAGTTGTGTTGTCCGCGTAACACAGGAAATTTGAGCAGAATATGGCAATGCAGTGGGCGAGAGTTGCCAGGTATTGGTTGATAAGCCACGGCGAGAGGTTAGACCCCTGGGGAACACCACAGGTAGAGAGAAAGATAGATGATAGGGAAGGACCCAAGTTGGATCTGGGAGGGTCGATCAGAGAGGAAAGAAGTCAGCCATGCCAGAGCCTGATCAGTGATACCCAGGTTATCATGGAGATGATTGAGCAGGATGGTATGGTTGACTGTGTCAAAGGTAGAAGAGAGATCGAGGAGGATGAGGATAGAGGGAATGCTAGAGTGAAGGTTGGAGAGCAGATCTTCACAGATGTTCAGCAGAGCAGTTTCCGTGCTTCTGGCAGCTCTGAAGCCAGACTTGTGGTCATGTAGTCAGCCAACAGAATCAGAAGGAAGGTTAAGCTGAGAGATGGCCAACTTTTCCAGGAGTTTGCCCAGAAAGGGAGTAATGGAAATTAGGCGATAGTTAGCCAGACAAGAAGGATCAGCTGTGGGTTTCTTGAGAAGTGGATGCACAGGGGAGTGCTTCAGAGGGGAGGGGAAGGATCCTGAGGCAAAGGAGTGGTTGCAAAAATCAACAAGGACCGGAGCGAGGGTGTCAATGTGGTCCTTGATGGTTTTAGAGGAACAGGAATGAACCTGTTTTATCGAGGCTTTCATAGATCAGACTTGTCTAGCGACCTCATAAGGGGAGAAAAGAGGAAAGGACGAGAAGGACGGTGGGGGGTGGCTGAAGGAGGGTCAGCCAGCATAGACGAGAGGGGAGAGGGTGGACAGGATGTTCTGGGTTTTTGAGAGAAGTGAGAGGCAAGGGCATTGCAAAGAGCCTGGGAGGCAACAGGGTTGGCCAGCTCCTTGCAGATTTTAAAGAGTTCAGCCACGTTGTTAGATGCCGCAGACACCAGCTTGAATGTGGACTCTCTTCTTGGTGAGGACAGAGAGTCGGTATTGCCTTTGGAGTAGGCGACAGGCCAGTTTGTCAGAGGATGAACAAGAAGCCCTCCATTTCCTCTCAACCTCCCTACACTTATGTTTAAGTGTACCTAGGTCGGAGTCATACCAAGAATTGCACTCGACTTTGGACTTCAAACAGATACTCATGACGGGGGCGAGAGCATAAAGAGTATCAGAAATTGAAGAGTAGAGCAGAGACAGGGCTGTGTCAGGATGTGAGACAGCCAGAGGTGGAGGGGGGAGAGAAGGTGGCGGCAAAAGCCGCAACTGACACACGTTTCATGGGGCGGATGTCCGAGAAGGTAGGTGGCAGTGTTGGGATAGGCTTTGCTTGGGGGGAAGAGAGGGAGAGATGAGATGAGAGGAGGGGAGGGAGTGATCGCTCCAGGAGAGATGAGTGGTCGGGGGGGGATGGAGAGGGGGAGGTCAGAGGAGATCAAGACCTCCAGTGTGTGCCCTGCAGAGTGAGTCGGGCCAGAGGGGAGGATGGACAGGGAGAGGGAGTCGCAAAGGTCACAGAAGAGTACAGAGGAGGAACAAGGAGAGTCTAAATGGATATTGAGGTCACAGAGGAGGAGGCGTTGAGTGGTGGAGGGAGGAGAGGTCGGCCCACTCGGAGAGAAATTAGGTGAATTGCCAGGAGGCCGGTAGATGGTAGCCACAGTAAGAGAATGGGTAGGAGAGAGAGAGAGAGCCTACAGACAAGGCATTCAAAAGAGGAGTAGGTCTGAGTGGGAATGATAGAGGCACGAATCCACTCAGGAAAGATCAGGGCTACCCTGACCGGGAGGATCTGGGTGCGGAGAGGATATTGTAGCCATCAGTGAGGAGAATGATAAAGCTTGTGACAGAGCTGGCCATGAACAATGTCTCAGTAAGACCAAGGACATCAAGGTCTAGTTCTTCAAGGAGGTGGCAGATGTCAGAGGAGTGTTTGACAGCAGAGCGAGAGTCGAGAGTTGCACAATATTTCCTTGCACAATATTTATTTTCATATATATTTATTTTCTTGTGCCCGCCTAACATTTAGTGCGCCACGCAGATTATTTATCAACAAGCCACTGAACATAATAGGTCGCTATACTTGCCCTGAATACATTTAGCCAACTACATGCTTACTAGGTACGATCTGCTTGTAATGCGACAAGTTTAAAATCGCTTTTCTTGTGGTCGGATTAGAAGTTAAATCGGCTGATTGGGACATACACCATTGGAAAATGCACTTTTCCGTAGATTAAGCCCAAAACATGGCGGCCCAACTTGGAGTACAGACATAAACACTATAGAGGGACTCACGCCAATACCATGGTTACATATATACCATGATTAGCCATTGACTCCGCGTTTTGTGACTTGACCAGCCGACGCGGAGGAAAGGAGTTGCTGCACATTGCAGGTAAGTCCTCAGGAGGCCGGCCAGCACGCTTGCTGGTGCCGTCCACGAAGAGACACCTCATTTGAATAGACCAAAATAGCGCGGAATATGGGAATGAATTTACGATCACGAGATATATTGAAAGCGCCTGAGACGCTTGCACAGACAAATTCTCCTCTTCACGGAGGAAGTCTAGTGAACCATAAAATAAAATATGTTTTCCCTGTGCTACACGCACGGCCGATTCCTTAAAATTCAATTATCTGACACTAAGATGTTCTCAGACAATGTATTTGTTTTTGAATTAGTACCAGTGAGCATAAAAAGACAAATGGCAGGCATTTTTCGACCTAATTGGGAGAAATAGGGAGGTAACACCCCAGGAGTACTGGTAAGTAATGAACTCGTGAACCTATTGGCAATCAGTGTGTTTCTCTATTTTCAATACATTATTTCAGGTGGGATTCAAACCCAGGGACTTGAACAAAAGAGCACCACTACTATTTATGTTGCACACTTGAAGCAATCAGAGAGATGGCAAGAGATCCTTTTACTCATCAGTATCTGAGGTGAAACATGCTTGGTGAAAAAGTCACATATGGTTTTATGTAAGAAATCCTTTCAGTTAACAGTTTCTAAGGTGAAATGTATTTAGCAAAAGAAGTTACTTTATGATTTTATGTAATTGAAGATGATATATCACAACAAAACGATCTGCCAAGCAGACTGTCAACAAGCAAACGTATTAGTGCATGAACATACAATGCAACCTATATTATAAGCATGTGAGTTTGAACATGCAACTAATCTGAGGTTTTCATTTTTTTATTTTTCTCTAATTCCCAAAAGTCCTACCCTTTGCCCCTCCCTCTCTGTTCAAACATATGCACTGTAACTATATTGTGTTTTAAAAAAGCAATTAGAGTGGTGTGATAGAATGACCATGAGATATGCCCTGTTTTGAGAAAGGCTTGGTATGATCCGAAACACGTGTTAACAAATAAAAAGGGCCTCCTACAGGAGTTTTTTGACATGCAACTGGTTTTTGCTGATTATTTTGATGGCTTATAAATCTACAACCTTTTTGAATATATGTGGCGCAGTCACAGTGTGAAAACTCTTCCACCTGTTTGTGAACACGTTTCCTCTCCTGCTACGAGTCAACACACTCAGTGTCCATGCAAGATGATACTCATTGCTCGCATGGCCGAGGCAGATTTGCTATCTGGATCTTCTCAGCCTGTCCGCGTCGCTTCCTGTCAAGTTGCTGGTGGTTCCAGATCTTCTCACCAGAGAGGGAGGTGCAATCCTTCATCACGACCCAGGATCGCTGAACCTGAGGGCTTGGCTCCTGCAGCCTTAGAGTTTGGAGTTTGAGTTGCTGGCAGACTGCAGAGAGGTCTTCGCCAAGGCCAGGGCATTGTTGACTTTTAAGTGTTAAGGTCATACGTGGAAGGGTTTTGCTACGTGGTGCCGGTCACAGAAGATTACCCCTCTAGGGTCATGGATCCACAGATCCTTCCATACTTGCTATCCTTGGCAAAGGCTGGTCTAGCGCACGCCTCCATCAAAGTGCATCTGGTGGCTATCTCCCACTACACCAGATCCCCAGGAAGAACCTTGCTGTGGTCCCACAGACCGTTCAAGGGGTTTCTCTAAGGACTTTTCCGATATCCGACTGTCCACAAATAGAGGGTGCCTCTGCATACCCACCCTTCTTTCATGCCGAAGGCTCTATCTGAATTTCACCTCAACAAGCCTTTGGTGTTACCTGCTTCTTCCCGAAACCTTTGTCGCCGGCGGAAACGCCTTGCACTTACTGGATGTTGCTCGTGCCCTGAAGTTCTACGTGACACACACAGAGTATTCGGAAGACTTTACAGCTGTTCATGAACTTTGGTACTTTGAATCATGAGAAGGCCGTGTCCAAGATTTCCATTTCAAGGTGCCTCTCTGGATGCATCATGCACTGCCATTGGTTGGCAAACCAACCGCTTCCCGGCCATCAGAGAGCTCACTCCACCAGAGCGATTGGTGTGACAAGTTTTCCTGTCTAGTGTGCACCTGCTGAACATCTGCAGGGCGGCTACGCGGAGGTCCACACATACCTTTATGAAGTTCTACTGCGTCAACAGGGATTCCAGGGAGGAGTCCTATCTCAGCCAAGCAATGCTACGCAACCTGTTCGCTTGAGGTGAGTTTTTTTCCAGAGGTAAGAGTTAATTGCTTCTGTTGAGCCTTGCCACCTCTCCCATGGTTGTGTGATCTTGTACTGCTATTCATTTGTTATTCATGAGCATGTGAATCCATGCCAGACCCCATGCTGGAGAAGGTGTTAAGTTACTTACCTGTATTGTTCGCCAGCATGTGTCTGGGATGCAAACCCTCCCTCTGCGGCTCTGCTTGGGCATACTGCCACTTTACGTGCTTACCAAATCTAAGGATGGCTGCCGGAGGAGGAGCGTAGGGAGAGGAATGTTATTGGATGTGGGCAGTATGACCCAGAGGTCAGTGATTGGTTTAAAGGAGAAATACAGTTTTTAAGTGAAAGTGAAACTGATTTTTCTTTTACTGAGGATTCCCAGTCTGACGACAGGGAATATTCATGAGCATGTGAATCCATGCCAGACCCATGCTGGAGAACAATAGTTACAGGTAAGTAACTTAAACCTTATATTTACTACACCCAAATATACCTTTTTGTAAAAATCATCATTTGAAAATGTACACATTGTTTTCTCATTTAGCACACAATATAATGGAATGCACCAAGCAGAAACCAAAACTGTACACCTCATATTATCACTTAAGTACAACTCTTCATACAGACTTGCATACACCAAGTGCTCCTTCCAAAACAACCTCTTAACAAATAATAAGTACGCTGCATTTATTTCTCTATTATTACCATTCATTATATAAACATTTCTTATAAGCAAATATCACTATTTTTATTTTTTATTTTGACAGAAATGGCAAACACACTTTGTTTTAGTGGTTTTAAGAACACTTTCCAAAATCAGAAATGAGTGATGATGACATCTCTAATGGTAAACAATACATCTTTCAATATTAACAAATAATGTAATGTATATAGAGCTCAGTGAAATAATGTCTTCCTTTCTTATAGTACATGCTTTACATGAAGAAACAACACCCTGATTTAATTATGGAGAATCCCAAGAGTCACAAAAGACAATCTCTATCCCCAACTGTACCTTATGAAATCATGATCTTGTCTGCAAAATTGGACAAACTTAGTAATGACTTTAAGGAAATTGTTAATAATCATGTTATTGGAAATGTTGATCATCACTCTCCTTCTTTACCTGTCCCTCTTCCCCCAGGAATCACCCCCATCAAATTCCCAATATATAAATGAAAGACACGTTGATGAAATTTCACTCCTTCCCTCCCCTGATGATCATTGTATAGAAATTCCAAATTCTCCCATTTCTCCTCCGTTTGAACTGCCGTCTTGGAATAGCTGCTTCCTTGTGCATTCGACCTTGCTCCCAGTGTACTACTGTGCCCTGCCTTTTATCCCAGTGGGGAAGGGAAAGGGTAGTCAGGTGTGTGTAGTTGTCAGCAATTGCCTGACTCTGCCTGACACTTGTGTTGGGACATGTCAGGTAAATGGTCCATTGTCACTTTGTGTGTGAGAAAGTGTTCATGTTGGAAAGGAAAAGGGTGTGGGGTAGAGTTTCTCAGTATACTACTGGACAGGATGGGTAAAAGGTGTCACAAAGAAGGGGATACCGCATCTCACCCTTTGGTGTCCCACTTCCACTCCCCGAAGACCCCCCTCCAGGTGATCCTCTTGCACTGGTCCACACCCAGGAACTGGATCCAATAGCGATGGCCCTGTCCTGGCCACCTAGATTACAGATCCACAGGGACTAGTATATGACACACCTTATGGTTTCTCACAATACTACAAGGTCCACCGGTCAGTTTTCCCACCACCAGAATTCCTACAAAGACGTCCCGAGGGTCCAGACTTCATGAGGGTCCAGTCCAGTGGTCCAGTCCAGGTTGCCAGAATACCTCCAGAGGTCCAGACTTCGGCTGCAGCACTGAAAATCCAAAAGACTGTGAACCACCAATCCTGCAACTGACACCTACTTCAGGCACTGCACCCGTCACTGCCAAAAGTTATCCAATGTTCTTATCTTAATCTACCAAGCCTTTTCAGAGTCCACAGTGAGTTTCACCATCCTAAGAGTTCTGCAATTGGAGAAATCGTTGACAAACGGAGAACACTGTTAAGATCTAAATTGCTTGCCTTCAGAGAGTGTTTGGGTCCCTTTTCCTTCTTGGACTCAACATCCCAGTGACTCCTTCTTGCAAAAGGGGTCCATCCTTCAGGGGTCCTGTTGAGTTAAGCTGAGAAACTCCACTACTTTGTCTGCCAAGGCACCAAAGGTACTTTGACGAGGAAGAGCATCTTCCAGCCTCAGGAATCATCCAGGGGTCCCAGATTCTTCATGTATCCTGTTCCCCTGTGTCATCTCAAGTACATTGGGGTGGTGTAACCTATAAAAAGAGAGCAGACCAATATTGAACTTACTTGGACTAGGCTGTAATAGACAAGATAAAGTACACCTTGGCTTTTCCTTTACAGGTTGACCAGGTGGGGGATCCTCAAACAGTATTACTATTTGGGTCTCTCTCATGAAAGTATACTGCCTAGGTTCTGAAACTAAACTGCCTTCTTCCTTGATTTATAAAAGTACCCCTCACTTAAGAATTCACATGCCTTTTTAAAACTGTCCTCAGTTGGTGCATTATTACTGAATTTAAGTCTGGTGTGGTACCACATAGAGTGTATATATTGCTGCAATTTCTTAATAGTGTTGACAAAGTACAAAGTGTATTATTTATATGTATATTGTTGGTAGGAACCTTATTTTATATAAAGAAGCTGTGCTATCACCTAACATAGTGTGTGCACATTCCTTTGTGGGGGCTTGGTAAATCACTGTACTTAAGAACAAGCCTGCATCACCTCCTGAGAGCTTAAGCCTGGCTGCTCGTGCAACGTGACCAAAAGGAGAGCCTTGGTTGGGGTGCTGTATGCCTCTGTCACAACCATATAGAGGGCAGAAGTCCACCTACCCCCCCTCCAGTCTTTACACTGGTAGTACAGCAGTGGGATCACTGGTTTTAAAACTGTGCTTAACCTTGCTACTCCAAATTATCCACTTGTTTAGTAATTTAGGGCGTTAGTGGTGTGTACTGGTATAACTGCACTACAAACAATGGCGACTATAGCAAATGTTAAATTGACTAGAATGAGCTTAGAAGCTCTCCAGAGTGCTTGTGAATTGAGAGTAATAGACTTTGAGGATAAGTCTAGTGCAGAGCTTATAGCTGCCCTTGTGGATTTCCAGGCAGATTGTGATAATCATGACAGTGGTGGGGGCTCTGATGGGAACCTTACTCCTGGTGAAGTCACATATGTTGCCAGTGGGATTGCCACCTCTCCTGTCACTTCTATTCCAAACACAGCATTGTTTCACAGGGGAATGCACTGGAACTTGAGTTATTGAGAATGGAATTGGCCTTTGAATATAAAAAGTTAGAGACTGAAGCTGAGTTGAAGAAGGAGGGGTTGGAACAGCAAGGTATACTCAAAGAAATAGATCTTGAACTCAAAGACAGGGATCCTGAACTCACAAATAGACACTGAATGTCAGACTTCAGCTAGAGAAAGCTAAGGTGGAAACGTCAGCCAAACCAGTTGAGCGTTTCAGATCTCCTACTACCAGGTTTATGAAAGATTTGGTTGGTGTGTATGTGAAGGGTTCTGATATCCTCCAATGGAGAAACACATTTGAGATGGCTTGTGGTATCCATGATGTTAACCATAGAGATTGGGCTAAGTGTTAAGTAGAGTACCACAGACTGGTTATGACTGTATTCTGAAACTGAGTGTGGAAGAAAGAAGCCAGTATGAGTGTATGAAAGCTGCTTTGGTTGCCAAGTTTGGCAATACAACTGCCCAGCACCTTAAGAGTTTCAGGGATTATAAGAAGAGAGAGAATGTGTGTTAGGTTGATTGGGTGAGTGCTGGACATATGAATATGATGGGTTGATGCCTACAAAGTGAAGTTTGTTGTTGAATTTTCTCACCTCCTGTTTTTATTAAAATGTTTCTGAGGCTTGTTCCCCAGAGCTGCATCAGTACGTTGCTGACCAGAATATCTTGGACCCATTTAAAGTGGGCTGACAAGTGGCTTTCCCACAGGGTGTCCCTTAAGTATACCAGTGGGAAGGACAAGGACAAAGAAAAAGGGACCTCGCAGAAGGCTGAGGAGTCCAAGAAGCAGCTACATTTGAATAAACCTAAACATGCTCCCTCTAACGTCCACAGATCTAGTGGGGATAGGTCCCATAGGGGTGGGAGTCAACGCAGCGGTTATTCTGCTGCAAAGCAGACTCCCAGTAGATCCAGAACAGTTCACTGCATTCCTGTCACCAGTTAGGAGTTTGGGGGTCTTGGACAACAAGAAGGGTGACCCAAAGTGTAACTGTAAGGTACTTGGCATCCACGCTGTCAGCCTGACCTACCCTTGCCCTAGGCCTGAGGTGGAGGCCACTTTGTTGCCCTCCTCTCCAGCAATCACATTTGTTGCCTCTGTAGAGATGTCCTTAGTGTCCCTTGGGGCCTGTGACCAGTACTCAGAAGTACTGGCTACTATCCCACAGAATATTCACATATTTTTTAGAAGTGTGCTCATTAATGTCCAGCCTTCCACTGGTTTAAGAGACACTGGATCTAGCATGACAGTGGTGGACAGGACCCTGCTCACTCCAGAGGACTATGTAGGTGCTACTCTGAGAACCACAAGGTTAGCTGGGGGACACCCACCCCAAACGTTCTTCTGTAACCCGAGTCACCATTCAGATTGATGACAAGAGAGCAAATCTTCCTTTCCTGGATCAGGACAATGTTCCCGCCAACACCTTGTTGGTGTGTTTTTTGTTACACAGCTGACATGCAGCTTTTAACAAATCACAATCTGATAAAGAAAAAAGTGAAGAGTAACAAATCCATTCAGTTCAATGAAAACGTATGCACTTTGATAAAATTCAATTTAAGCTAAGACCAATTGAACATCCTAAAATGTATACAACTAATAAAATCCTAAATAAGAGAATTTTAACTCAAATCTTTAGATCTTAGAAAACCTACAACAGATATGTCAGAGGTTATTAAACCCCCAAACATCGTATCCAAAGAACATCCTCATCAAATGAATCACCAGAGCCCCAGTATTTATTGAAATACCTTTGATGAGCAAACTGCAAAAATGAGCACTCCATCATGATTTGTCTTATGGTCTCAATCTTTGTCACCACGAAACCTACATTTCAAATCTAGATGTTTGATCTTTTTATACCTGAACAGAATTTCCTTGGTACAAATGAGATTCCACTGAAACCTAAGGAATTCATTTCTTACAGGTCTACTGGGATAAATGGTCAAAAAAGGCACCACCACTCCTTAGTTCTTATGCTCAAGACTTAAGTGGGATAGGGATGGATAATGATGTAGTAGTTCAACAGTTTTGATCCAATCCCAAAGTCTGAGAAGGTTTTTAGTATACTGTGGTTTATGTTGTAACTCTTCTTGGTTGGAGCCTATCTCAAGGAGATCTTCTTCACACTCCTTCCCAAACAAAAATTGACCATATTTTACTGAGGATGACAATGACACAAGGAGAGTGGTATCCTCTGCTGTCCAGATTTTGTGATACAGATTCAGAAAACTCCAAATTACCCTTGAATGGAGTGGTTGATTTCCCAAGTCATACTTCAGCATCACCCCAGGAAGGGAATTTGGGGGTACAACACAGTTTCCTCCATAAAAATGCCTCTAATTTAGGGAGGAGACAGACAAATTCTGTATTTCAACATCATAAAGCAATTTTGGGATAGTTTTGCCCCCATAGAATTTTAGTGCTGGGAAGATCAAAAATGTCCCATATTTACCATCGACATTTTTAAGATGGTTACATAAACCAAAGGTTCTGTTCACAAGATTTTCCCTCAGGATCTCCTTCCTATGTTTAGCCATTATATGGAATCCCAAACAGATGAGCAAATCTACCACCTCCAATTTTTGACCATCCACCCACCAGTGATGTGCGATTAGCTTCCTTTTCTTTATGAATACCACAACATTGGTTTTGGACCAGTTAATGACCGAATCATTCGCCTTGGTATGGGTTATGAAAGCATCAATCCGCTTCTGCAAGCCCCTTGGGGTCAAGTCGAACAATAAAATGTTTTCCGCATATGAAACCCACGTCAGGCATTGTTTATTCAAACTTGGAGATGCGAAAGCACATTTCTCAAAAAGTCTCAAACATCGGACATATACAGATTAAATAGGCAGGGGGCCAACATGCACCACAGTCTAAATCTAGAGATGATATTAATGGGTGCAGATATCTCACCCCTCCCATTCAATTGTATCCTGATTTTGGAATTCTCATGGAGAGCTATAATTAGTCTCAAGATACTGGTAGGTTTGTTCCACCTTACTAGCTCTTTCCATAGAAGAGTTATATTCACTGTATCAAATGCTGAGGTGAGGTCGAAATTTACCACGTAAGATGCATGTGCATTGCCCTTCAGGGCTAGGCCTTTAACATATTTAAACAGACCATTAAGTTTTGTGCTATGATTTTTCCGAAAGGCCATCTGCCATTTTTTAATATGCCCTGTCTGGACCACCCATGCCTCAAGATGTTTAAGCAGCAGTGATGTAAAGACTTTACTGTCTGCGTCCAGGACAGAGATAGGTCTGTAATTACAGATTATTTCAATTGCCCTCTTGTAAATCGGAATCAGAAATGCTGTTTGGCAACGTTTGGTCTTTTAGAATCTGACGAAAATATAGGGTTAAAATGGTTGACCAGGAAGCCAGGTCATTCTTGACAAGCATGTTAGAGTGCCAATTGGGCCCTGGTGCTATGGAACTACTAATGCCTTTTATAATTTCCGACACTTCATCAAAGTCAATTGATAATTTCCAGTCATCCGAATCAAACTCCGAAAGAACAAGAGAGGGGATAATAAGCATTGAGAACTGTCTGAATTTGGTATCATAATAAGATACCCACTGCAGTTCCCTGATGGGATTTAACTGTAAGTCTGCCTGATTTCTGCCTAGATGATTGATACGCTGCCAGAATGTAGTGGTGGTTGTTTGGCATAGCGAGTCCATCATACATTTAGTGTCATTTTGTAAAAGATGATGTTTATAGAATCTGCACCATTGGTGATAGGATTGTTTTTCTTTTTTGACCTAACTGTGACAGTAAATCAGCATAGCAGTTACACTTAATAGCCTTAATTCTCTCCCTCATCTTCCTTTTTCTACCCAACAGTGTCAGATCAAATTGTTGAATATGTTTATCAGAGGTATTCTTCCTCAGGGATTTGATATTGTTGAAAAGGTTTTCCAGAAAAGAATGAAAATGATTAACATAAAAATGTGCATTTTCCAAACTAGAGAGCTAGAGGTCAATAACATCTCAGCCTTACCATTCACCAGAGAGGCCTTGTGCAGGTTCCAGGAGATTCTTTTCAATCCCTGATTTACAGACAATGGGAGAAGATTGGCCCCCAAGGCTTTCTCTAAAGGCCAGTCAAACTCTGCAATGATCATCTTGTGGTCACTAAACTCACACAGAAGAACTTTAAAGCATGTGCATATGTGGAAGAGGCCCTCGTCCAAAAAGATGCAATCCATATGCGCGTGACTCGGGCCCATGTGCTCTGACACAGTAAATCTCCCTGCACAGAACCTGAAAGATTATAGGAATATCGAGGCTTAATACCACAAAATAGAAATACGCCAGTCACAAGGTCAAAGTATAATGTACATTTATTAACAGGCAGCTGTCTGGCTCTCAAGACCCCGCATTGTGTGCAGCAGACACCGTGAGATGAGAGATGCTGTACATTTCAAAAACACAGGTATTTATACAGATTTTCCACAATCCTGGACACATCGTCCAGCCCCTCTTACATTTACCTAGGGTTCATGGCCTATCCACATAACTAAGTCATGCTTAAACATCTTTAATAGTTTGTTGTTTTCCTTTAAACATTTCATATGTTTTCCAAATATAAGACACAAAGGTAACATTCCTAATTTTGTTTGCTTATATTTGTCTATTATTTGTTCTTGAGTTTAAAGTCAGCTTAGTTTCAAGGAGCGAAAACAAAGATTTCTGCAAGAAGAGCACGTTCAACTACTCATCATTCTACTTTGCTGTTTGAACGGTGACGGCACTATTGGAACAGATGGTATCTACATTTCTGATTAGTACGGCTTTTGTTTAACTCCAAGGTCTCTCAGTGTAGGACAAACAATCCACTTTAGCAGCTTCAACATTCTTATCTACGTTGACATCATGGAAACAGTACAAACTTCATTTTGCTCTGCTGGAGCAGAAAACACAATTCTAAACATGGCACAGAAAGCAAGAGGAGGATAACTCAAAATGGCGGCGTAGTCAGCTTGTTTCAGGTTCATTAAATGCAATTTATAGTGTGATGCAAATGTGCTTAGGCCAATTGTTTACTATCACGTGGTATTCATGCAAAATATACTTTTACAAACCCTACTTTTGGCCCAAGCCATGAGCATTACTCAAACATTAGCATCATCCGAAAATCATGTATCATCATCAGAGCATCCTGAATCGCTATCTTCAAAAACCTTGATTGCCATTAATTCCTTTATGGTGATGTCCTGTATTACCAAGGCATTAGTCATTTTTCCGGGCATACGTGTCTTAGGTTCTAGTTTACCAACCGCTTGTGCACAACTTCCCCCTATCATGGAACAAATGACAGGAAGATACTGTATGCAACAGCAGCCAAACAGTACAATGCCTAGGATCACCATCAGAACTGTAAAGATTTTCCAGCTCCAAGATCATAACAAGTCCCAGAACCATGTGCCAATATCCCGGATTGCCTCTGGAACGTGTACTTCTGTACTTAAGGTGTGCAATTTCTTAATTGCCTTAAATATGGTGGGAAAGGAATCGGGTACAAAAATGCAACACTCAGATCCCACCATTTTGCACACTCCACCACATTCAGCTAGAATGATGTCTAGCACCATCCTATTTTGGAGAGCCACTAATCTAATAGCCTTTTGCTCTAGTGCCATGTAGTATAGGATGTCAGTAGTTTCATTGATGTTTTTTTCTAAAACCCTTTGCAATTTTCTAATATCTTGAGAGTTTATTATCTGTCCCCAAAATGGTACAAAGGATTTAGCAACGTCACCCAGAATCTGTGAGGGAGTCTCACCATCCTCATCACATCTGGGACGAGTTCTAGAAACTTCAGTAGCGGTGGTGAAATATGCACCTGGTAACAGTATTCCTAAATAACAAGTACCCTCCCAGTCTCTTGGCAACCATGGACAAGCTTCATTACCGCGAACAAAGTAAACAGGATCTCCTACATACAGAGGTCTATCCTCACTGGTTAGTACGGCAGTATTCATACATCCCTCAAATGTACCCATTGGCTGGGAACCCTCTCTTTGTATGCAAAATGGAACAGAGTGTGGACTATGGCTAACGGTATAGGAAGAAGGTATGGCATCCCTATTACCTACGGGAGCCATTTTAAAGGTAATCATAGATTGGAAAGGTCTGGAGAGTCTATCAGAAGGCCTAATAGAAGCAACGTTTAGCTTGCTCCTATTTGCAAACAGAAAACATCCTAAATGTGCTAAAACACGTTTTTCAAACTCGTTGATATTAGTCCCATCAAAATTCCCAGTGGCACTATCATTCCACCTGCCAAAGAATAATGCCCTAAGTGAAGCATAACAAGCAGCAGTTAGAGGGAGAGGATGTATATAACAGCCCAATCCTTTTTCCCCATGTTGTGGCAGATGTGAACATATCCAACAATTGGTCTTATTTAGAATGGCATGTGTGGCGTTAATAATCATCAAGAGGGTGTTGTTATGATAACCCCCTCTGTGTTGGAGGTCTCGAGGACGGACAGTGTGTGAATGCCCATAAGGTGGAGACACGGTGGAGACACTTGCAGTTGGCAGTAAAATATCAAACGGATGTGCACTCTCCAGATACCAAAATACAAGTGTCTATGTAATTACAATACCAGCTGTTATTGGGATCAGTATCCATTTGGTCCTAGGGGACCATGGCCCTCGATGGCCCGACTCATTATCAGCAAAACAATCCATATCCATATTAGTACAAGTGGCCCCAAACACAGGCATAGTTTCTCAGTGTCCGTTAAGAAGCCTCACTGTTAGGCTCTTTTAGTTCATCCGTGAGTGGCACTTGACCATGTGGCCTATCTTGATTGAAGGTAACTTTGCTGGTGCCTTCCTCTTATCGTATGCAGCAAAGGAATGATGAGGGACTGGCTCAACGTTGGTTTCATGTGGGTACAGAATCCTAGCTGCTCTTTCCTATTCTATTTACATTAATGTAATGTCAATAGGCCCTAAATCTAAATCCTGTTGCTTGGTCGCAGATTGCACCTTAAAACTCCAGGTACAGAATGATCAGGGAACAAAGCATCGTCGTTTCCTGAAGAAGATGAAGAAGCAGAAACCAGATCGATCGACAGTGAAGAAGAAATTGAAGAAGCAATCTCCGCAGGCTCAGGAAGGAATTTCGAAGAAGAAGCAACAATCTGCCCAGGCCTCACGGGCTCTGGAAGAATTTTCATGCCATGCTCGGTGCCGCTCAAAGCAGGCTCATTATGAGCATCAGGATCATAAGTTCCCTTCTCCTCCCCTTCGTCATAGGGCAGAGGAAAAGGAATCCTCTTCACATGTGTCGTGTGGATCCAGTGTATCTTTTCGGTCACTCGTACTGCAGTTTGTGTAGCCAAAAGGATCTGATGGGGTCCCTTCCAACGAGGTGCAAGACCGGTGCCCCTCTCAAAATGTTTCACCAAGACCCACTGACCAGGTCAGAGTCGGTGACCTGGACCCTCATATTTTACAGGGAGGGCTGCTCGTACCTGTTGGTGAATCAAACATAAGTTTTGAGTCAACTGATCACAATACTCAGACAAAAGCAGGTACTCAATTTCTTTCAACAGCTTGGGCCTCGGTGCATTCCATACGTTGGCTGGTCTCCCCATGATAATCTCATAGGGGGAGAGCCCTGTCTTTGACTGTGCGGTCATCCGCTTCGATAATAAGGCTATTGGCAAATCGTCCGGCCATTTCAGATTGCTGTGTGCACAGACTTTAACGTTTTTATTCTTTAAGATACTGTAATGGCACTCCACAAGGCCGGTACTCTGAGCATGTCTGGCCGAGTGGAACCGTTTATCGATCTGTAACCCCGCACATACTTGCAGGATGACAGCAGCGACAAAATGTGGCCCATTATCGGACCAAATTACTCTCAGCAAGCCAAACCTAGGGAAATATTCCCTAAGCATGGTCTTTGCCATTGACATTGCTGTGGCGTCTTTTAGTGGGAAAGCCTCAACCCATTTGCTAAAGGCACAGGTCACAACTAAGACATATTTATAGTTTTGGCAATGTTCCATCTCACTGAAATCAAAATGGATCACCTCAAAAGGCATGGGACCAAAACTGCCCTTCGGTGTTGGTGTTCCCTTCCCAATGTTATGTTGCAAACATATCATGCAACTCTGGACCAAAAGTTCAGCAGTTTTCTGGATATTAGTGTTATACCAGACGGGATCTAATTGTTGACAAATCTTTTTAGCACATATGTGTGTTGGGCCATGAGCCATGGTGACCATAGCAGTGACATAGGCATTGGGTAGCATCCATCTTTGCTTCTTATTATCCACCCAACAACTCTCATCGTCTAGACCCGCTGGACCCTCAGCCCACTGTTTGATTTCTTCTAGAGTAGCTTCAGCCTGAATTTCTTCTACACTGCTAACCCCTTCATCCATCATACAAGTATCAGTAACCCATCTTGCTGACTCAAGCATGTATATTTTTGAGCGCAAATCAATAGCAGTCTCTTTGTCAGCAAAAACGTTTCCTTTTCCTATATCGTCCGTCACTTTCTGATGTGCGGCGCACTTAATTATTGCTAGTTGTGTAGGAAGCACAAGTGCTGATAGCAACCGGACTATCAGAGTGCCATGTTGAATTTTTGTTCCATCCATGTGAGGTCAAGAATCCTCTCTCAGTCCATAGTCAGACAAAATTATGAACCACCCCAAATGTGTATTGGCTATCTGTATATATGTTTACACTAAGACCTTCAGAATTTTCACAAGCTCTGGTTAATGCAATAATCTCTGCAGTTTGCGCAGAGTTATGCGGAATTCGTTTAATCTCCACAACAGTGCTTAATGTGGTGATTGCATAAGCAGCGTTAGATGTACCATCCGGTAGTTTAAAACAGGAACCATCACAGAATAGCTCCCATTGTGCATTCCTTAAAGGTGTATCAATTAAATCAATCCTGCCCTTTGTTTTTTGTTCTGTAGTAAAGAGGCAATCATGTGACATTTCATCGCTGCAAGCCTTCTCTTGTGGAGAAGGCTATAGTTCAGCTGGATTCAATGAATAACATCACTTAATTTGAATATGCACAGCAAATAGAATCAGCTCGTACCTTGTTAGTCGAGCTGATGTGAGATGTTGCGTCTGCGTTCTGTTTAATAAAACGTCTACAGACAGAGTGGAGTACCATCACGGTTAAAGAGTGACCTAAAACCATACCCTCACTTTGTTTCACAGATGCAGCAGCTACAGCTCTCAAACATCTCGGCAAAGCTCATGCAACGGGATCTAAAGTGGAGACAAAATAGCCGCACAGCCTATTCTTGCCCCCATGTTCCTGTGTCAAAACAGCCAAAGCGCATCCATCACGTTCATGCACATACAAAACAAAGCCCTTTTCTGTAATTTGGTGTGCCCAAAACTGGTGCTGAACACAACGCAGCCTTAAGCAAATCAAAAAGAATTCTGGCAATCCATTTTCCACGGTAAAGGCAAAGAAATGTCCTTTGTCAGTGCCAACATAGGTTTTATCAACAATGAAATATTCGGGATCCACTGTCTACAATATGAGGCCATGCCTATTAAAGCTCTGACCTCTTTCTGTGTATTTCGAACAGACATGTCAGAGATGCTTTGTATCCATTCAGGTGTCAGTCCTCTTCCCTCCTTCAAAAGGAGATAGCCCAAATAGGCGACGTCCTGTCAACAATACTGAAACTTCTTCAATGAAGCCTTATGCCCAAGTTCTGCTAAATGAATTAGCAGCAACACAGTGCCCTCTTTGCAGGCATCTTCCGAATCAGCAGCTAGTAGTAGATCATCAACATATTGCAACAACGTGCAAGTGGAAGGCAACTCGAGCGTATCAAGCTGCTCTTTCAACGCTCTACTATAGCTACTTGGACTCTCAGTGTACTCTTCCGGCACACGAGTAAATGTGAACGAGTGTCCCCCTAGGGTGAATGCGAGCAAATATCTGCTATTAACATGCAGAGGGATACTAAAGAAAGAGTTTTTCAAATCCACAACACTAAAATGTGTAGCCATAGCTGGAATCATATTTAGAATTGTGGTGACATCAGGTACAATCGGAAACTGTGGAGCAACAACCTTATTAATGGTGCGCAAATCAATAATAAAACAAAAAGGAATCGCATTATCCCCTTTCTTATAGACTGGTAAAATCGTACTATTACACACACTCCCCGCAATTTCTTCAATTACACCTCGGTGTAATAAATCAGAAATAATACTTTTCAAAGCCTGCTCACCTTTGACCGAAATCTTAAACTGCGGAATACGCAGCAATTTAACACAAATTTAAGTGGCTCAACCTCTAAAATTCAAACATCATTGTCATTAACTGCCCATAAACATGTCGGAACCTTATTCAATTCATTTGGTAAAGGCATAGACAAAAATTGTGGAACGGAAGTTTGGTGGGGCCAAAATGTTAAGTACACTCCAACTGGAGAACAGTAAATCACAGCATTCAATTTCTTTAATAAATTCAATCCCAACACATTTTTGCCACAATTTGTCATCAATAGAAATGGACAAGAATCAGTAAATGGTCCCAGTGAAATTGGTACCGGCCGAGAGACTGGACTAACCACTGGCATACCAGAGAACCCTACAGAAAAGTTGCTATGCCCCAACAGTGGAAGAGCTGGAACCCGTGAATGATCAATAGAACACTTCTGTGCTCCTGTATCTATCAAAAAGAGATGCTCCCAATTCCCCACCATCATTTAAAAGTAGGTCCGTTTCTGATCGACGGGAATAGGTATCGGTTCCAGACCCTGCTTCGGGCTGTCCTAACGGAACGGTATGTTGTCAGATGCAAAATCCTCAGAAAAATAGACAAATCGAAGGATTATCAAAAATATTCCCACTACTAACACTCTGTTGCTGATTATCTTGTGATGGTGTCTGTTGGTTCTGTGCAAACTGATTTCTACCAGGACCTCCTATCCCAGGACGACCTCTGGATCGTCTACCCATGGCACCATACGTACTATTTGATCTCTGCTGTAGGATCGGGCATTGTGCTCGCCAATGACCCTCCTGTCTTCAATATGCACACTGGTTTATGTGTACAGGACCCAGTTGTGTGCCACCCTGTGATGTAAATTGGCCTCTGAACTGTGTATTCCCACCTCTGGCTCCTCTAGCTATCTGCTGCAATAACACTCTAGTCTTCAGGTCTCCTTTCTTCTTTTCCACCTTCTCCTCTGTATTAACCCTATTTTCATAATAATGAGCAATGTGTAACACTTCAGATTGTGATTTCACTTGCCACACACTCTCAGAAGTCATGATCTGTGATTGGATTTCAGGCAACAATCCGCACATGAACCCATCAACAAATAGCCTCTTTCCTGGCTCTGTACTTAAATCTTGACCACTAAAATCCGAAAATACTTGCTCAAATCTGCTTAAACACTCTGTCGCACCTTCTGCCTTCCCCTGCATGCAAGCTATAAGCTTATCCCATATAATTCTTTTTTCAGCAACCAGAGTTTTTAATTTATTCACTATTCTGTCTGGAAACATCAATATCACCTGTGGTGGTTTTTCACCGGCATTCCTTTCCCCATCTGCTCGTACTACGGCATCCCATGTATCACCCATCTCTGCCTGATCATCTACAGTTCTAATCTGCTTCCATAATTCAGCAAGAAGGATCACAGGAAACAACAAATCTATATCATCCAGCGTGAAAACTGACAAATGTAAGACAGATTAAAAGTCTTTGTAAAATCCTGTTGGATTCTTCCTAATGTCTGGAGTTGATTGCCTAATGGTAGTCCCTTCCTGTCTAGAAAACGGGACGTGGACACACTGTGAGACATAATGTGCTTCAATAGTGGTGGCAGGTGTTCCTGCTGCAGCATTAGCAGGAATCTCTACTGTCGGAACAAATGTCGGAGGAACCTTCCTCATCGGCAATTGTAAAGAAGGCAAATCTGAATGTCTATTAAGCAACAAGGCAAAATCAAGTGACAAAGAAGTCAATGCAATATCGGGCAAAAATGCTCTTTTATAAATAACCATCAAATCTGCGGGACAACACACCTTTTTCTTCATAAATTCATCTTGTAAATACTCAACCATCACCTGTAACACTTTCCTTTGCATTGCCGGAGAATACTGACTAAACGTGTCATGCACTTCAATGGGAGAAATTGAAACATCCGAAATCCATTTAAGAGCGTCTCTTGTGCAAATGCGTGTTTCTTCACTCATTGGTTTCAATGGAGGAAGAAATCGCTTCTGCACGTATGAAGCCTTTCGTCCATTATCATCCACCTCATCTTTCTGTAAATTATCTAGCTCCCTTTTAAACTCAAATACCTTCTCTACATGCTCATATACTTTAGTCGCAGTGTCTCTTGAGCGGGCGAGGACATTCAAATCCCTCAACCCCTGTGGGACATTCATGTCCGTCAAATCACTCCATATATCAACTAAATACGTTCCCATCCGTTCTATCAAAATATTCTGTTCAGGAATACCCCCTTGATCAGAAATCACAACAAAAACAGCCGATTCATCACCCTCTTCTATGTACTTTTTTAGCCCACATATACAATTCTCTCTTTCTGTCTTTAGATACTGTGCCACAAGTCACTATTCTTGGATCAGCTCCCACCCCTTCAACCACTACAGGTGGAGCAGAACCACCTGGCAAAGAGGGTTCATACAATTCTTGTTCAATAGGTAGCAGAGGTAATACCACTGCCGGTGCAGATGGAATTATGGGGACGGCAACTGTTGGCACGGGTGGAGGTGCAGGAGGGTGAACAACAATGGGAGGAAGAGGATCAACAACGGGAAGAGGAGGAACAACAACGGGAGGAGGCACATAAGGAGGTAGTGCAGTTGAAACAGTCCTACGTTCATTCAATAATTTATTAATTCATTCGCCTGATGTATGAAAATCCTGAGAGGGATATATATTTTGCATATCTAGTTGGAAAGCCCTATCCATACCTCTAATGGATTCTGACTGTATCTGCTGATCATGCAATAATGCTTTGTCATCATTCGTCATGTGTCTACATGCATGCTTTTCTCTACTTTTGAGTTGCTGCATCTCTAACTGCATCAAATGCTGCAGGCCTAGCCTTTTTTCTCAACAATACAGATTCTAAATGCTCTAGGCAGGCAATTTAAAAACTACCATAAACTGGCCACTGAAGTTCGGAAACATGTCTGGTCTGTCTGTGCCAAATTTCATTAAATACGATAGCTCCCAGGCCATACTTACAATGCATTAAATAAGCTGGCAACCATTCGGGTGGTGCCGGTTGGCCTTGTTTCAAAGATTGTCTTCCCCTCCAGAATAATACCCTGAAACAGGATGACAATTTCCCAGGCATAGTTAAATCGCGATCTTACCTGGCTACGTTTTTTTCTGCAGAGACAACACTTGCAGCAAATATCAGGATTTTTTAGGATTCCGGGTACTACTCATCTGATTTCAAATCAATCAAAGGGTCTGATCGGACATCAGATCGTCGTGGCTGGCGTTTTCACCAAACAGGCCTCGGTACGGGGACCCTTGTCGTGATGCCTACTAAACGCTGCTCACTGTCCATGGACCGGGCGTGCAGTACTGCGGAGGAATCGCGTCTCACTTTGCAGGCGCCCTGTCACTCTCCAACCCCATTCCAGTAGGCTCGGCTTTGTCTAGCGATGTGGCATTGATCTTGAGGGTCCCTATCCGGGCGCCATCTGAAAGATTTAAAGAATATCGAGGCTTAATACCACATAATAGAAATACGCCGGTCACAAGGTCAAAGTATAATGTACATTTATTAACAGGCAGCTGTCTGGCTCTCAACACCCCGCAATGTGTGCAAGCAGACACCGTGAGATGAGGGAGTGCTGGACATTTCAAAAACACAAGTATTTAGGAAAAGCCCAGCCGGAGGAAAAAGTCTGCTGCTGCATTTTCTTCATGAAAACTGAAAGATGCTGTGTTCTTCCAAGGACTGATCCAAGAGAGGACCTGATTAGGAGAACTCTTCCTGAGCTACGAGAGGTCATCGTGCAAACTGCTGCTCATCAGTAGTACCCTGGAAGCCGGTCCTGTGTGCCTGCCATCCGTAGCAGAGGTCTTCTTGACTCCTGAAGAGGAGTGCCTGGCCATCTTGATATATGGTATTTTATTTGTATCACACCCATACACAACTGTTTCAGAGCGCGAAGATGCAAGGGAGGGGAAAAACAAGGGAGGACAAAACAACAACCTTACTAGACGCATTGACATTGAAACATGCAAGTGCAGGGGAGAGGGAAGGGGGAAAGCGGAAGTGGAAAGTGCTGAACATGTGATAGAACAACAGGTAGTGTGGCCAGCATCTGCTAGAATAAGCTATAGACAACAGGTGTCTGATAAGTGCTGGAAGGGGACTGTAGGGTTGCTGATACAGACCCAAGTGCAGGGGTGTGGCTAGGAGAGCAGGGATCTGTGCCCAAAATCAGAGTGAAACCAGGTGCCTGGTTCCACAGCAGACAGATTAGCAGGGGAGAGGAAAAGCGAAGGCAGAAGCAAAGAGAAAGGTCTTGAGCTGCTTCCGGAATGAAGACGGTTCTCCTCAAGTTTCAGAGAGGCAGGGAGGCTGTTCCAGAGGGAGGCCCCAGTTGAGGAAAGGGATCTACCCCTAACTAGTTGCTTAGAGAAGCCACTGACCCTGAGGGGGTTGGAGGTGGAAGAGCAAAGAGCTTGAGTAGCAATGTATTTACGGACGGAGAGTTGAAGGTATTGTGGACCCAGGTCCAATAAAGCCTTCCGGACAATGCAAAGGGTCTTGAATTCAATCCTTGCAGCCACTAGGAGCCAATTAAGAGATTTCAGGGCTGGAGAGATACGATCCTGGGGCTTGAAGCCAAGAGTCTTACAGTCCTGTTCTGGATGAGCTGCAGAGGACGAAGAGTGCTGAAGACTTCCAGTAGTGTCAGCCAGGGTCCGAATGAGTGTTTGTGACCGGTGGAAGACAGATTGCTTGGTATCGCCCAGAAGAGGGGGTATCCTGGCATTGTGCTGCTTGATGCCCGAAGCTGCGAAAGTTCCATGCAGCTGAAGAATACTTCAAGGAACATCCTTGCCATCACATCTGACCACTTTTCCACACTGGAGAGGGTCCAGGGTCGCTGTATGCAGAGAAAGGTCCACCTGTGGGTTTCCCACTACCAGAAACCAACAAAGATGTCCAGAGGGTCCAGACTTGATGAGGGTCCATGGTCCAGTCTGGTGGTCAAGTCCAGGTTTCCACAAGCCATTCAGAGGTCCATGCTGCAGTTGCAGCACTGAAAATCTGAATAACTGTGAACCGCAAAATCCTGCGACCCGATACCTACTTCAGGCACTGCACCCATTGCTGTTGAAGTCATCCAAGGTCTCCAAGGATCGTATCTTCATCTACGCGCTCTGAAACACTTGTGTATGGGCACGATATAAATAAAATATCATATCATATCATATATACCAAGACTTTCTGGAGTCCACAGTAAGTTTCACCTGCTACAGTCGGAGAAATTGTTGACAATGGAGACCCCCATGAAGACCGAAACTGCTGCTCTTCAAAGAGTATTTGGTTCACTTTTTCCTCTCGGACTCCACATCTCAGTGACTCCTTCTTGCAAAGGGGTTCCATTCTTCAGGGGTCCTGTCAACAAAAAGATGAGAAACTCCACCACTTTGCCCGCCAAGGCACTGAAGGTACTGTGATGAGGAAGAGTGTCGTAAAGCCTCAGGAATCATTCAGGGGTCCCAGATTTGTCATGTATCCTGCTCTCCTGTTGCATCTCAGGTACCTTGGGGTTGTGCAACCTATAAAAAGAAAGCAGAGCATTACTGGACAGATTTTTGGACTAGGCTGTAATAGAGAAGATAAAGTAACACCTTGACTTTTCCTTTAGAGGTTGCCCAGGTTGGGGGATCCTCATACAGTATTACTATTTGAGTCTCATGAAAGTATACTGCCTAGGTTCTGAAACTAACCTGCCTTTCGTTCTTGATCTATGAAAGTACACCTTACTTAAGAATTCACATGCCTTTTAAAACTGTCCCCAGTTGGTGCATTATTACTGAATCTAAGCCTGGTGTGGTACCACATAGAGTGTATATATTGTTGCCATTTTTGCATAGTGTTGCCAAAGTGCAACCTGTATTATTTATATGTATATAGTTGGTAGGCACCTTATTTTATATAAAGAAGCTGTGTTATCAGCTAACATTGTGTGTGGACATTCCTTTGTGGAGGTTGGAGAAATCACTGTATTTAAGAACCAGGAATTATCCCCTCCTGAGAGCTTAAGCCTGGCTGCTCATGCATTGTTACCAAATTGAAAATCTTGGCTGGGGTGCTCTGTGTCTCAGTCATAACCATATAGAGGGCAGAAGTACAGATGCCCCCTCCGATCTTTATACAATCTCCAGCTGGCAAACCTGAGCACCTGTGCATTGAGGTGAGGAGATTCATCTAACAAGGTCCAGCTTCCAAAAGAGTACTTTGTCCAGAATCCAGTCCCCAAATTGCATGAGATATATGTAGTTAGTCTGCCATATGTATGTGCCCATCCAGTGTTGCAAGGTCACTAACTTGTCCTTGTGTATAGGGCATAGGAACTCCTCTCAGCTTGAAGTTGGAGGCCTGCTAGGAAGGAATTCAGAGCCAGTCCCACCCAGAAGGGGGTAGTGGCAGTTGGAAGGGTCCCATTTCCTGTTCCCTCGCCAAGTGCCAGCTTTTGTATGTGAAGTACCAATTTGCATCACCCCATGGCTCTTACCAGAGCTTTCATTTTCATAAATGACAATGAAAACTCAATCAGGAGGTGAAACCACCCATTGGACAACAGCCCATCAGTGCTCCGTGTAATCCACTGTCGGAAACCATCTTGGAAGAGAGCTGGAGTTCCTACGTGCCAGCTTGGAGCCCTACGCAAGCCACATATCAACGCTGGAAGAAGATCGCAAACCAGGTAGATGAAGCTGCTACAAGGCTGTGGCAGTAGCTTTGCACTGAATGGCAGCCTCGGCAGAAACCTCTGCAGTTGCCCTAAACTACCAGAGAGGACTTGAAACAAAAGAACTGACATTTCCTTGGGTTAAACCGAACCATGTGCCCCTAAAATGAACTTGGACACTTTTCAACACAGGCTGCCATTATTGTAAAGGTGCGGAAGCTTAACCTGCTTCTTGAAACCTTCTGTAACTCTGTTCCCTCTTGGGCAATCAATTCTGCCCTTTGTTTCTTGTTCTGTAATAAAGAGGCAATCATGTGACATTTCGTCACTGCAATTCCTCTCTTGTGGAGAAGGCTATAGTTCAGCTGGATTCAATGAATAACATCTCTTAATTTGAATATGCGCGGCAAATAGAATCAGCTTATACCTTGTTAGTCGAGCTGATGTGAGATGTTGTGTCTGCATTCTGTTTAATAGAACGTCTACGGAGTGGGGTACAATCAGGGTTAAAGAGTGACCTAAAACCATACCCTCACTTTGTTTCACAGATGCAGCAGCAGCTAAAGCTCTCAAACATCTCGAAAGCGCATGCAACAGGGTCTCACGTGGTGGAAAAATAGCCGCACAGCCAATTCTTGATCCCATGTTCCTGTGTCAAAACAGCCAACGCACATCCATCACGTTCATGCACATACAAAACAAAGCCTTTTTCGTAATTTGGTGTGCACAGAACTGGTGCTGAACACAACGCAGCCTTAAGCAAATCAAAAAGCGTTCTGGCAATCCATTTTCCACACTAAAGGCAAAGAAATGTCCTTCTTTGTCAGTGCCAACATAGGTTTTATCAACAATGAAATATTCGGGAACCACTGTCTACAATATGAGGCCATGCCTATTAAAGCTCTGACCTCTTTCTGTGTATTTCAAATAAACATGTCAGAGATGCTTTGTATCCATTCAGGTGCCAGTCTTCTTCCCTCCTTCAACAGGAGATAGCCCAAATAGGCGACCTCCTGTCAACAATACTGAAACTTCTTCAATGAAGCCTAATGCCCATGTTCTGCTAAATGAATTAGCAGCAACACAGTGCCCTCTTTTTTTTTTTTTTTTTTTATTATTTGTTTTAACCGTTTAGGTTTTTACAAAAAAAAAACTTCACACATGAAGACATTCAGTCTTTTATCTTTCGTCTTCCTGCTACCTACTTGGGACACCACTGAATCTGTCAATCAATAATTGAGTCTCGGCTTAGGCTTCGACAATTTCTAGGATGCGAGAGTCCCCACTTTGTGATGGAATAGCAGACGCCCTTCTTAGGGCTTCAATAAGAAATTTCGCCGTCATCCTAGACCATCTTGCCGAGTCTCCCGCAATTAGACGGAACCAGCGCGTTTCATCGTCTAAGATGATTTCATTAGAAGCCAGTGGTGTCAGGTAAGAGTGTCTTTCATTTGCCATGGCCGGACATTTCATGATGAAATGGTATGGTGTTTCGACTTGTTCTGGATCTTTGCATAGTCTGCAATGGTTCTCCTGCGAGGGAGCTCTTTTTGCCACTATTTCTTTTGTGATAAGTAGATTCAGACGTGCTCTCATAAAAGTCTTTCTGAGCTTCTTGTCTGGAAATTTTACGCAGTATTTTAAGGGTGATTTCAGGCCATTATGGGTCGGCGGAAGATGTTTTAAGGATTTGTATTGGTGAACTCTTTCACAGGTATTGATCCAATCTTGATCTTCCAATTTTCTTTTCACCTTCCCTGGATTGATTAGCAGCATTTCTGGAGTGCAGGCCACTTCGGTCAATTTTTCAGAAATTTTTGCAACCCAATCACGTAGGGGTTTGCTGGTGCCTTTGGCAATTTCAGAGCTCATAAGTTGAAAGATGGGAAGCGAACTAGGGCTCAAGATTTTTGTATATAACTGGACTGCGCTTTGAATTATTACTGCGTTTATCGATTGCAGACCCAAATCCCTACGAATGGCTGGCATAGGGGCTGATTTGGGAAGAGCCAAGACTGACTTCCAAAAGTAACCTTCCAATTTGATCCAGATTTCTGCCGGGAGTGATAGATTTGCAGCCATACCATAAGTTAAGGCTGGTAGGACCTTTGATTTATAAAAATGTAGTGCCGGTGCCCAGGAGAATTTCCCAAATTTGGTGTCCACAGCTCTGGTTTGGGCAGTTAGGTTGTGGATTTTGTCCCACAGCGACTGCTGGAGCGATTTATCCTTCAGAGTATTGTCGAGCATGACACCTAAGTATTTGAAGTCTTTTACTGATTCAATCTTGGTCTTATTCAAATACCATGCGTGGGGAGACTTTGTTTTTTGGGTTGTTTTGGTGAACGAGATGATTTTAGTTTTTTTCGTGTTTATCTTAAGGTTATTCTGTTCCATGTAATTGTAGAGATTGTCAATCTGTCTTTGTAGACCAATAGGAGTGTGGTCTAACAAGATCAGGTCATCTGCGTAGCATAATCTTGATATTGATGATTCACCTAACTTCGGAGGAAACGATCGCACCCGATCTTCGGTGTTCTGGAAGTCTCCGATGAAGGCGACAAAGAGTGCCGGAGCCAGAGGACAGCCCTGTTTGACACCCCTTTCTGTAAGTATCTTATCTGAAAGGGTTCCTTGTTGGCATAGTCGAACACAAAGAGAAGTTTTTGTGTGCAAAGCCTTGATCGGTTCTAGGATAGCTGGTGAACAGTTCCACTTTTCCAGCTTTGCCCATAGTTTGTTACGATCCACGGTGTCAAAAGCCTGGGTAAGATCAATCATTGCCATATGTACTCCGGGACCACCACCTTTTACTCTGGCCTTGATGGTGTTTAGTATTAAGATATTAATCGCAGTACCTGCTCCTTTTTGGAAGCCAGTCTGGAATCTGTCTTGTGCTGGCGAGTTCTTAACCCACTCTTTAAAGTGGGTTAGTATCAAGGTGGCGAATATTTTACCGATTATGTCCAGTAAGACAATTGGTCTGTAATTAGCCGGTTCTGATCTGGGGCCCTTTTTATAAATCGGTATTAGGACCGCCTCCGTCCACGAGATGGGGATTTGTTTGGTCTTTGCACATTGATCAAACAGCTCACACAACACGTCGGACCACGCTTCTGGATGGAGCTTCAAGTCATTATTGGTCAAGCCATCCGGGCCTGGTGCCCTAGAAGTTTTAAGGCGGGTGATGGTCTCCCTAATATCCCCCCAGACGGCTACGTTTTTCCAGGGTTCCGTCTGGCAAACTGAATGCTGTTGCTGTCCCTTCTTCAATGTGCCGTTTTCTGGGAGTGCATAGAGATTTAAGAAGTAGGTTGCCCATTGCTGTTCAGAAACACAGCTAAGAATCTGTGCTGGTCGCTGTTTCTTTACGACCTTTAATAATGACCAGAAGTCTCGACTACTTTTCGAGGCCCAGGTTTTTAACATGGCCTCAGCGTCATTTTGGTAGAGCTTTTGTCGCTCTTCTCTCAGCCATGCTTTGTATGTTATTTTTCCACAGCGATACGCAGACCACGCGTCCTCAGTCGCCTCTTTGGCCGCTAATCTTTTTAATTTTCTCATTACTTTGCGTTTTGCCACTAAAGTTGCATTGAACGTATGAGTATGCGATGGTTGATTACAAGGCTTCCCTCCAAAGGCCACTTTATGTGGAATCAATAAGGACACATATTCTGGACGTTGTTTATCCGGTTCATTCTGCCCGGCTGCTTGGTTTTTAACGAGGGCCTTCCTCATTATTTTTAGATTTTCTGACGTGATGCGGATTCTGTTTTGCTGCTTGTTGGTTTCAATATCAAATTGATACGTAAGATGAACTTTCACTACTCCCCTCCAAGTGAACTGGAGCAGATTGTGGTCGCTTTCTACGGTTCTTATTACTTTAAATTCCTGAAAGAAGGGTGTCATCCCGTCTGATATGAAGATGTAATCTATATTAGCAATTGCGGTATCTCTTTCCCAAGTAGGGATTTTGGTCACACCCTCCTGCAAGGTTGCAATGTTATAAAGGTGTCTTGATTTCATCAGGGACTGCCATGCCCGTCCTCTTTCATCTACTTTCCTTAAAGCGGGGTGGACCAGTTCGTTTCTTGAGTGCGTTCCACATTTCGCGTTCAGGTCCCCGCAGATGATGATGTCGGGGCTGCCATAGTGAATTCTCGCGTCATCAATAGTATTTGCAACCATGGTACAGAATTCTTTTGTAGATGTTTTTTCCGGGTTCCAGTAGAGATTTATCACAACCAGCTCAGTAGTGGACTTTCCGAGTTCTCCCACAGCCTCGTGATTCCAGTTCGCTAGAATGGCTAACATGCCGTAATCTTCGCTGATTTTTTTCTTTATTTCAATTCCGGAACCCAAACGGACTGCCGTGAGTAGTCCCGATGATGGTCTCCCCACGGCTGCTCTCTTGGCAGGGGAGATTTCCAAGGTGAATCCCTCCAGGGAAGGTTTATCCGCAAGCCAGGTCTCTTGGAAACAGATTAAATCGGATTCGTTCCAGTTTATAGTATTAGATTTAGTCAGGTGAAGGTAGCCTCTGGTGTTCCATGACGCCATCTGTAGTGTGGTTTTGTTCAGGCTATTGGACACGTTGAAGTTGGTATCCTTCTGCTGGGTGGCGTCATGGGCTAACTGCTAATCCTTCTTTTGGCGCCCGAAGGTGTCTGTTAACCATTTCCATGGTTTTGAGGGCACTTGGGCTTTAGAGGACATGTGAGATGGAGCACTTAGGACTCTTGTTGTTTGATCTGGAATCGTGTTTATTTCTTGTCGTACGTTCATAGTAGTTGTTGAGAGTATCGGTTTTCGATATTTATGGTGGAATTCATCCTGTTTGTTCCTCTCTTCTCTAAACCGTTCTGGGGTGTATTTTCGGTATCTGCCTTTTTTCCTAGGAGTTTCTCTTTTCCATTTGACCGGGTGTTCTTGTGAGCTAGTCTGATATTCTTTGGTCCCATTTTCATTCGCTGTTTTGGTAATCTGTACTTGTGTTAATTTTAGTCCCAAATGTTGCAGCTCTTTTGATGTTTCTAGAGAGCAATCCTTTAGGACTTTTGATTTCACGTGTAAGTAGGCCTTCGCTGTGTTGTCCCTGTGATACGGTTCCACCAGAACCAGATCCGATGTCGATAAGTGCCTTAGTGTTTCCACTTGCCCTGTTATTTTTAAGACAGTTCTTCTGTTCAGGACGATGTGCTTATGTCCTGAAGAGGATTGTTCTAACTTGAGAATTGTTATCTCATTTGATTTTTGATCTTTTTTTCCTGTTTGTTTAGACCTACTCAGATCTTCTTGGAAGGAATACTTCCGATCGATTCTTTGATCTTGTGTTCGTGATTTCCATGTGAGTTTGGTCATTTCTTTGGTCTGAGTTCTATTTCTTTCTTTTTTTTTTAGGGTTTCAATGGCCTCTAGGACTGAGCTTGGGGTGCTTGAGCGTTGTCTTTGGGAACTGTGCTTCCGGACTTCATCCGTATTAAATTTTTTTTGCGGTGGCTGTTGAGCCTCTTTTTTTGTTTTTTCTTTTTCTCTTTCTTTTTGTCCCTCCTTCTCATCTGGGCTGGATTGTCTTGTTTCAACTATCTGTCTCTCAGGTGATGATGTCGTTATTTCTACGCACTCCAAGGGCTGGGAGCCGTTTGTGGAATCCAGATCCAGGATTGATGAATCTGTTCCATCCATTTGTGTAGACGGCACAACGACGGGTCTCAGTTGGCTTTGACTGTGGTGAGGCCCTCCCCTCTCCACAGCAGCGCTTTGCCGCGGTAAATCTTCTGGAGGGCTACTTGCGTCCTTTTTTGTTGTTTGGCCCTTAAGCAGCTGGGGTTTCGCCCTCTCTGGTCCATCCAAGGATTCTTTTGTATTAAGACACAACACTGGTCCCTTCGTCTTGGCGTTGTCGTTAGTTTGACTTTTTGGGGCTAGTTTTTGCTTTGTGGGGCATGATGGTAACTTAGGTGGGCCTGTTAAGAAGATGGATGCTACGTCCTTTTTTTTAATAAGGCCAGCTTCGTCCGTTTGTGTGCCTCTGGCGGTAGATAAGTTGGTAGACTTCACTCTTTGTGCAGTGTTGGCTAGCTCCCTCCCCAGGTTTTCTATTTTTTCTTCGATTTTATGATGCATGACAGCCGAGCTCTGTTCTACTGCCGTTACGTAGCCTTCAATGAAGGTTAGTTTATCCTTTAAGGTGCTGATTATTGCTGTATTGTCATTTAGAGCCTCGTGTATAGATTCGTACAATTTACTGAAGGGGTTGAGTGCTATGGTGAGGGCCGACATAATGGACAGCAGGTCGGTCTTTTTTTTCGAAGCCGGCGTCTCTTTATCGGAGATTGCTGATATTTCGCTTTGCCTCCTCGATCTATGGGGTGTGTGTATGCCCCTTTCACTTTGGTGAAGGGGTAATCTTTCCGTTGTGTTTTTATCTATAAATGATTTTAGAGGTTGGGTGGCGCTTAATGAATCAGTCCTTCTGTTAGCATTAGTTTGTATATGCGCACGAGTCCAACCATCCGGATCGTCCCCCAAAGAAAGCCTCACTCTAGCTGAGGGTCTCTCTTGTTTGTCGAGGCTTGGGGGGAGTTCGAGGGGCTTAACCACAGACTGCATGCTTACTTCTAGTTCTTTCTCCGGGTGATGTATAGATATAGATCCCAGTTGTGTGGGATTAGGGGGTTCGAGTGAAGGGGTCGGACCTGCTTCTCCACCCGCCCGAGGCCTCGGATAACCTTGTTCTATCGATGGTTCCGTCACTGATGGACTGTTTATACACTTGGCCGGTGATGGTTGGTTACTGGCACTTTGAGTGACGTTGGGGATAGTTTTTACTGCCTCGGTGACCCCCACCTCAGTAGGTGTGGTGTGAGCATGCCATTTAATTCTGGGCGCCGAGTTCCCCTGTATTAGATTAATTTTCCGAGATTTATTCAGTGGGGGAGGGTCTTCTATAGCCTCCAGTATTTCTGCGTCGGACATTTCATGGTCCGGGCCTAGTTTACGCTTGGTAGATCTTATGAAAAAGTCTTTCAGGGAGGTCGACAGTAGAGGAGTTGCTAGCCCCTTTACTCCGCCATGCCCTTTTAGACCTGTTTGTAAATTCTTTTTGGCAGGTCCTCTTCCAGCTGCAATCTTTCCTTTATCATGATCTTTCCTGTATTTTTTATTTGATCTGGGTCTTCTTGCCGTTCCTTTACAGGTTCTTTTGAGACTTGTTAATTTTGTTGTTTGTTCTTCTTCCTCTAGAGCGGAGAGCGAATCATTTGATGCACTTAATGTGTGAATTGATACGGACCCCGTAGGTTCCAAGACCTGATCCTTGGCGGTCGTACTTCCGGAGTTACCGTCACACTCCAGACTTATTTTTGGGAGGGGCACCATTAAGGGGCCCGTTGCAGTTAGTGTTTTCTCGGGGGCTTTGAGACACGGGGCGTTTGAACCTTCCCGAGCTTCAAACACTAAGTCATCTATATTTGCCTTGTGACCCCTTCCACACAAGTCCAGTACAATTTCTGGCGCCATGACGCTTTCTTCTATTCGATTGAACCTGGGTACATCCGTGCAGACCTCTTCCTCTCTGCTCATGCAAACTCCTGTGTCTTTATTGTTGTGCATGACCACTGAAGTCACCTGGGTCGGTGCAGGCCCGAGCATTTGTGGGCTATCCGAGCCTATTTGTTTTCCTCCTTGTGTCATTCTAGACTTCTCCGGGCCCAGGTAATTGGATTTCCGATTTTGGCTTCTCTGTTCACTGATTGCCTCCACCCCCAGGTCCCCCAGCCAGACAGATCCCTGCCGGGGTTGTCCTCCGACAGCCTCGGGCCCGGGACCTCTCGTTTGCACGGTTGGCTAGCCAGGGGTTGAGGAGGAGGGGGAACGAGGCATTTCATCAATCGAGCCATTGAAGGTAAATACAGTTTTTCTTCTTTCCTGGTCTAGGAGTAGTGGTGGCCGCTGAGTACTTACGAGCGGTAGCTCAATCTGATCTCGAAAGTAGCCTGGGGCCCCCTCCTCCGCCCTAGTCACCTGGGGGACCCTATCGGAAGGCGGAGGAGTACAGGGACTCCCATGCTCCACCACAGTCTCGACTGCGGGGTCAATTCCTTCTGCATCAGTTCCGAGAGAGCTCAGACTTCTGTGCGCAGTCTTTTGTTGGATTTTCATGCTGCGGGTCCAGCGCCCTTGACCCCCTTCAGGGGGTAGCGATACCATGCTACGGACTATACTTGAGAAGCACTTGAGAAGCACGGGTTACGAAAGCCCGAGACGGCTTCCAGGGGTTGGTCGCCTTCTGCTGGGAACTTGGGCAGCAGAAAGAGTTCTAGCGCGACCCAGGAGATGGTATAAGTAGCAGTCACTGGAAGTCCGATGCCACTCAGTGTTTGATTGATACCAGACAAAACGCTCTTATTAGTTCTTGTTAGTTCTTAGTGATTCTCACCTCTGATCTTCAGTCAGCAGTCAGCACTTCGGGTTCAGTGCACGGTGCACGGAGCACCGGACACCAGACACACTGTGCCACACACCGCGCCGCGCTCCGCGCCTGCGCGGTGATTAAATCCAAAATTCCACTCGTAGCAGTAGCAGTAGAAAGCGGACTCAGATTTTTGCTGAAAAACGGGAGAAAAAGCACAGCGGTCAGCCTCCAGACTCCACCAGACACACTGTGCCACACACCGCGCAGGCATCTTCAGAATCAGCGGCTAGTAGTAGATCATCAACATGTTGCAACAACGTGCAAGTGGAAGGCATCTCGAGCGTATCAAGCTGTTCTTTCAACGCTCTACTATAGATACTTGGGGCTTCATTACACGGACGGCGGTAAGGGTTAATGGTCACCGTTAATGGTAACGGTGACCGCTAACCCTTGCCGCCTTACTACGAGGTCCCTTTGCGTGTTGGGGAATTTAATGCCTGCTTTTTGCAGGCGTTAAAACCCAACCCGCAAAGGGACCTTGGTGCTAATTACGGCACTGTAAATTTGCGGTACCATAATTAGCACCTTCCCCATTCCCATTATGCCCTATGGGGCAAAAATGGGAATGGGGAAGGGCAATGGTGGAAGGGGGAATTACCGCCCCACCAACCTTGGAGTAAGGCGGTAATTCCCCTTTCAGCCAAGGCGGTGCTGGTAATTTACCGGCATGGACCAAGGTGCTAAAAGCACCTTGGTCCACCGCCTACCGTGTAATGAGGCCCTTGGACTCTCAGTGTACCCTTCCGGCACACAAGTAAATGTGAACGAGCGTCGCCCTAGGGTGAACGTGAACAAATATCTGCTATCAACATGCAGAGGGATACTAAAGAAAGAGTTTTTCAAATCCACGACACTAAAATGTGTAGCCAGAGCAGGAATCATAGTTAGAATTGTGGTGATGTTAGGCAGAATCCTGTGCATTGCCCTTAGGGACCACTACACACAATTAAAACTATAGGTGGCAATACAAGTTTTACCTCTGGTACAAGCCTGTACTACTATGTTAAAGTGGTAGCAGTAGCGGAGCAGCCAGGCTTATCTCAAGAGTATATGAGCAGTAGCAGAGATTACACAAAGGGACCACAATTACTGTGACTCAAGCAAACACTGACTCAAGGTTGCAGGTTAAAATTATATAAGTACAATTATTTTTAAACCATTTGTTATAAACATGACACTTCTATTAATTCAAAAACCACACGTAAAATACACTACAACCAACCAATTCACTTTTTACAGTATAGCTCCAAGTAAGTACCCTGTGTTTAAACGGACTGGTGTTGCGAAACAAAAGACGTTACCGGGAATACACTTGTGATCACTTTTTGACACTAATGACATTTTGGTCTTACTAAATAAACGCGTATCCTCGGCAAGAAATGTTACCAAGGTAAAACACACTTAGCACCTGAGATACCTGAGATACCCAGAGAGAGTTGGGGGCATAAATCATAGGCAATACTTTTGTCAAGGCAGACAGAATCAGAGAACACTCATGGACAGAAATTCAAGAGTCCATAGGCCGGAGCCAGTGTTAAATGGAACCGGGTTCCTGTTGTCGAGGATCACACAGTCGGACAGTTCACGATTCAACATAGCCAGGAGTACTTAGATATTGTCAACAGAGGAAGCAAAAGTTATAAGAAAGAGGGACGACAAGGGCAAGCCTTGGAGATGAAGAAAAGGGATTCACCCTAATTCCTCAAGCAGAACACAGTACCTTATTCAAGTAAGAGGCTGGTGCCACGGCAGTTGTTCCTGGTAGTTTCCTGCAGACCCACGATTACTGGAGTATTCTGGACGAAGGAGGATGTCTGGAGGGGTCTGCACCACACAGGGATGAAGCCGGCAGCAGCGACGGTGATTAAAAGTTGCGCTCCTTAAAAACAGGAGAGGCTTTTCAGATGGCTATCCGGACCACTACAGCTGTGTGCAGTGATTTCGACCAAGAAGAGGATCCTCTGGCTGAAGAGGGTTGAGCTGGTTATCCCCACCAGGCTCAAGGGAAGAAGACTCCGGACTGGATCTTCTCTGGTCGTTGAAAGGTAGATAGCTCAGGACTGCAGCAGGGCTTCACGGGGACGGGGTAGTTGCAGCAGCCAACTTCTTCTCTGCTTCTCTTCGGTTCCTTGTAGTTCCAGTGGCGACTCTAACTTCTAGCCCAAGAGACCTGCCTTTTATGCGAAAATCCCCCATTCACACAGCCTGGCTGTCAATCATGCAGCAGGGGGGTTGTCCAGCCCAGACAACCACCGCAGCCAATCATGGCAAAGTGCGACTTGGGTTTCCTAGGATACCCTGTGCAGGGGGTGACTATACCCCTCCCTCACATTCAGCCCACCTAGACACCCAGGCGCTTAGAGGAGGGCTTCTTAGCAGAAGCCCGCCAAAAGACAGTGAATAAAGAAGGCAAACCTGGTTTGCGCCGCAAAGTAAAACACAAGAAGGACTTTAACAAAAAGAAATGGCGAATAAACACGATCGCTAATATAATAGCCTAAAACAATACCATGTTTATATAGTATAATCACGGTAGAAAAGTTAGGGTAGATACCACTGCCACCAGCCAGATCTAAATGTTAAAAGAGCAAAACAATGCTCTAGGAGGTACAGATAAAAAGGGCTAAGGGTTAACCTCTTCCAGTACTCCATGTAAGATGGGGTGTACTGGATCTGTGGTTAAAAGTTAATGGCAACTTTATCCTTTTCTGGGGGACAGTAGTCAGCCCCAGAAATGGAGTCGGTGGGAAGTCTAAAAGACAACCCTGTGTCACTGCATTGAATGTGCTGTGTAACACACAAAAGAAGGGGGCTACTGAAGTGGTGTACTCCAGAGTCCACAATCACGAAAAGCAGATGAAACACACGTGGCAAAACATGGGTAAGAGTGGGGGAAGAGCTCACACTCTTACCAAGTGAAAAGAATAACTCCAGAAAATCCAGCAAAGCTGCTGGGGGACTCACTAGCTAAGGGAAAATAGGAAATTAGCCATTGAATGATGATTCTCCCTAACAAGTGACATCAGGTACAATCGGAAACTGTGGAGCAACAACCTTATTAATGGCGCGCAAATCAATAATAAAACAAAAAGGAATCACATCCCCTTTCTTATCGACTGGTAAAATCGGAATATTACACACACTCCCCGCAATTTCTTCAATTACACCTCGGTGTAATAAATCAGAAATAATACTTTTCAAAGCCTGCTCACCTTCGAACGAAATCTTGTACTGCGGAATACGCAGCAATTTAATACAGTTTTAACTGGATAACCCTGTAAAATTCCAACATCATTGTCATTAACTGCCCATAAACATGTTGGAACCTTATTCAATTCAGTTGGTAAAGGCATAGACAAAAATTGTGGAACGGAAGTTTGGTGGGGCCAAAATGTTAAGTACACTCCATCTGGAGAACAGTAAATCACAGCATTCAATTTCTTTAATAAATTCAATCCCAACACATTTTTGCCACAATTTGTCATCAATAGAAATGGACAAGAATCAGTAAATGGTCCCAGTGAAATTGGTACCGGCCGAGAGACTGGACTAACCACTGGCGTACCAGAGAACCCTACAGAAATGTTGCTATGTCCTGACAGTGGAATAGCTGGAACCCGTGAATGATCAATGGAACACTTCTGTGCTCCTGTATCTATCAAAAAGATATGCTCCCTATTCCCCACCTTCATTTCAACGTAGGGCCGTTTCTGATCGACGGGAATAGGTATCGGTTTCAGACCCTGCTTTGGGCTGTCCTAACGGAACAGTATGTCGTCAGATGCAAAATCCTCAGAAAAATAGACAAATCGAAGGATTATCAAAAATATTCCCACTACTAACTCTCTGTTGCTGATTATCTTGTGATGGTGTCTTTTGGTTCTGTGCAAACTGATTTCTACCAGGATCTCCTATCCCAGGACGGCCTCTGGATCGTCTACACATGGCACCATACGTACTATTTGATCTCTGCTGTAGGATAGGGCATTGTGCTTGCCAATGACCCTCCTGTCTTCAATATGCACACTGGTTTATGTGTACAGGACCCAGTTGTGTGCCACCCTGTGATGTAAATTGGCCTCTGAACTGTGTATTCCCACCTCTGGCTCCTCTCCCTATCTGCTGCAATAACACTCTAGTCTTCGGGTCTCCTTTCTTCTTTTCCACCTTCTCCTTCTGTGTATTAACCCTATTTTCATAATACTGAGCAATGTGTAACACTTCAGATTGTGATTTCGCTTGCCACGCACTCTCAGAAGTCATGATCTGTGATTGGATTTCAGATAACAATCCACACATGAAACTATCAACAAATAGCCTCTTTCCTGGCTCTGTACTTAAATCTTGACCACTAAAATCCGAACATACTTGCTAAAATCTGCTAAAATACTCTGTCGCACCTTCTGCCTTGCCTTGCATGGAAGCTGTAAGTTTATCCCATATATTTTTTTTCAGGAACCAGAGTTTTTAATTTAGTCACTATTCTGTCTGGCAACATCAATATCACCTGTGGTGATTTTTCACCGGCATTCCTTTCCCCATCTGCTCGTACTACGGCATCCCATGTATCACCCATCCCTACCTGATCATCTACAATTCTAATCTGCTTCCATAATTCAGCAGGAAGGATCACAGGAAACAACAAATCTATATCACCCAGTGTGAAAACTGACGAATGCAAGACAGATTAAATGTCTTTATAAAATCCTGTTGGATTCTTCCTAATATCTGGAATTGCTAGCCTAATGGTAGTCACTTCCTGTCTAGAAAATGGGACATGGACAAACTGTGAGACATAATGTGCTTCAATAGTGGTGGCAGGTGTTCCTGGTGCAGCATTAGCAGGAATCTCTACTCTGTAGCAGGTGAAACTTGCTGTGGACTCCAGAAAGGCTTGGTAGAAGAAGATACGGCCCTTGGCAACCTTGGATGACTTCAGCAGCAATGGGTGCAGTGCCTGAAGTAGGTATCAGGTCACAGGATTTTGCGGTTCACAGTTATTCAGATTTTCAGTGCTGCAACTGCAGCATGGACCTCTGAATGGCTTCTGGCAACCTGGACTTGACCACCAGACTGGAACACGGACTCTCATCAAGTCTGGACCCTCTGGACATCTTTGTTGGTTTCTGGTAGTGGGAAACCCACAGGTGGACCTTTCTCTGCATACAGCGACCCTGGATCCTCTCCAGTGTGGAAAAGTGGTCAGATGTGATGGCATGTCAGTAACTCCTTCTTGCAAAGGGGTTTCATCCTTCAGGGGTCCTGTCAGCGAAAAGCTGAGAAACTCCACCACTTTGCCTGCCAAGGCACTGAAGGTACTGTGATGAGGAAGAGTGTCTTAAATCCTCAGGAATCAACCAGGGGTCCCAGATTTGTCATGTATCCTGTTCTCCTGTTGCATCTCAGGTACCTTGGGGTGGTGCAACCAATAAAAAGAAAGTAGAGCATTACTTAACAGATTTGGACTAGGCAGTAATAGAAAAGATAACGTACACCTTGACTTTTCCTTTAGAGGTTGCCCAGGTGGGGGGGATCCTAATACAGTATTACTATTTGAGTCTCATGAAGGTATACTACCTAGGTTCTGAAACTAACCTGCCTTTCTTTCTTGATCTATGAAAGTACACCTTACTTAAGAATTCACATGCCTTTTTAAAACTGTCCTCAGTTGGTGCATTATTACGGAATTTAAGCCTGGTGTGGTACCACATAGAGTGTATATATTGTTGCCATTTTTGCATAGTGTTGCCAAAGTGCAACCTGTATTATTATATGTATATAGTTGGTAGGACCCTTATTTTATATAAAGAAGCTGTGTTATCAGCTAACATTGTGTGTGGACATTCCTTTGTGGAGGTTGGAAAAATCACTGTATTTAAGAACCAGGCCTTATCCCCTCCTGAGAGCTTAAGCATGGCTGCTCATGCATTGTTACCAAATTGAAAATCTTGGCTGGGGTGCTCTGTGCCTCTGTCACAACCATATAGAGGGCAGAAGTACAGATACCCCCTCCAGTCCTTATACAATCTCCAACTGGCAAGCCTGAGCACCTGTGCATTGAGGTGAGGAGATTCATCTAACAAGGTCCAGCTTCCAAAAGAGTACTTTTTCCAGAATCCAGTCCCCAAATTCCATTAGATATATGTAGTTTGTCTGCCACCATATTTAATAAAGCCTGAATGTACTTTGTTGTTACTTGTATTTGCCTATCCAGTGTTGCAAGGTAACTAACTTGTCCTTGTGAATAGGGCATAGGAACTCCTCTCAGCTTGTGGTTGGAGGCCTGCTAGGAGGAAGGGGGTAGTGGCAGTTGGAAGGGTCCCATTTCCTGTTTCCTAGCCAAGTGCCAGCTTTTGTATGTGAAGTACCAATTTGCATCACCCCATGGCTCTTACCAGAATTTTAATTTTCATAAATGAAAAAGAAAACTCAATCAGGAGGTGGAACCACCCATTGGACAACAGCCCATCTGCGCTCTGTGTAATCCACTGTAGGAAACCATCTTGGAAGAGAGCTGGAGTTCCTACGTGCCAGCTTGGAGCCCTACGCAAGCCACATATCAACGCTGGAAGAAGATCATAAACCAGGTAGATGAAGCTGCTACAAGGCTGTGGCAGTAGCTTTGCACCGAATGCCAGCCTAGCCAGAAACCTCTGCAATTGCCCTAATCTACCAGAGAGGACCTGAAACAAAATAACTGAAATTACCTAGGGTTAAACCGAACCAATTGCCCCTAAAATGAACTTGGACACTTTTCAACGCAAGCTGCCATTTTTGTAAAGGTGTGGAGGCTTAACCTGCTTCTTGAAACCTTCTGTAATTCTGTTCCCTCTTGGGCAGGGAAAAGCGGGCCAGATTGGCCATGGCCATATGAGTGGGAGCAGATTAAAAGAATCCCCAGCAAAAATGTCAGTGAGATCAGGGGACGAGTAGGTAGGTGGCACACTAAGAGACCAGCAGGAGGAAGGATTTTGGAAAAGAATGTGGAGGTGAATTTTAGAGCAGTTGAGTCGTTGGTTAGTGAATGCCAGTGGTACTGCTTTGCAAGTGTGAGTGAAAGACTACCAAATGTGGTTAGGTGAGGAAGTGAATGTGAAGTATGTATGTGAGAGTGAAAGTAGGGTGTGTAGAGGAGCAGCTAAGTACAGCCACCTCAACCCCTTCACCCATATTGCCTATATGTTGGGAGCCAGAGTGTGAGACACGTGCGGTACCAGTAAGAATACCAATATCAAAGAGAATCCTGGAAGCAAGGTTCCCATTGAGAAAACCATACCTGCATACGAGACAATATATTGGCCATTTGAATGAAATCCCAGAAGAAGCAGAGCAAATGAATGGCCAAGATGAATGGTGACGTCATGCAGAATCAAGCTGACGTGCATAGAAGTGGTGCAGGGACAAGAGAATGAAGATATTCTACCAAGGCATCAAGAAAGAATCAAGGATAAGTGACATCTTGGGATCAAGGTGAAGAAGCTCATGAGGCAAACATGATGAAGATATCAAGTTGTTTTACACGTGTACAGATGCAGAGAAACACAAGTAGACAAAGTATTCTTAAGGCTAGCTAAGTAGTGAATAAATTGCGACATGGGCATCATAAACATACATGCATAATGAATAAAAGATGGATCTTTCCACTATGTGTTATAGCAGAATTGGACTGAAACAAAGAAGGCCTCATTTTTCGGTGTGTCGCAGTAAGCAAACAAATGAATTAAAAGTGAATCTCAGACAGGCGTGTTTAGATGAACCATGAAGCCAAGCCAAGAAAGTCAAGGTCTTATCAGGTTGGAATGAGCAGGCATTGGATAAAAAATCGTGTGAGAGAACAAGCTCCTGTTCTAAAGGAATGAGCAAAACAAGGAAGACGTCAGATGTCTATTAGAAAATAGTATTTTAAATACACAAGAAGCTCAAAATCATGGTCTACAGTCATGTGGACAGATGAAGTTGGACCGACGAGATGGTCACACCTACGCATGAGGGCAGAGCGTGCCTTCACTCCCCTGAATTCTCCAGAGCTAAGAACATTCTCAAGGACGAGTTCAAAGTCTTAATTGTCAGCAGACCACTGAGGTGATGATAGATGAATATGCTAATTGGTGGGGAGCTCTGTTTTAGACAAGCTCACCAGCACCTGGAAGCCCAAGCTGCGTGCTGCTAGACGTAGGTGGAAAGGTACTGACTATGGTTAGAGTGCCAGCTAATTGTAGGGGACCCTGTAATTAGGGGTCCTATAGTTGCGTAGCCAATGGGACATTGTGTTTTTAGTGACATTCATGGTGGCATTTTTGAAGGGAGGGCTTAGTTGCCCCAACTGATGTTAAAAAACCTATCACTTTCACTCATTGTCCCATACTAGTATAGAGTGTATATTTAGATCGTTCCTTAGACCCAATCACTTTCCTCAGTAGGTTTTTGTAGTTTGCCACGTAGGATGATGTTAGTAATACGTTGGTTAAATGTCACCTATGACGATTGTTTGCTATATAAGATTACTTTTTAAAAAAATGCATTGAGAGATTTTCTTTGTAACGTTGGATGATGACCGTTGTACTCCCCGTTTTAGATCATTGATATTAAAACAGTTATCCTTTTTGCCAACTACCTGAGTCGTTTCGATTATTGATGTATGAATAAACTCGGCAACCCCATCCATCTCAAGGGTATTCCTACTCATCTTAAAGGGCTGGAGATCACTCAGTTCACGTGGTAGTTGAGAGAGGATGGTTAGATATCCATCGATGTAAAGTAAGCTTTGGGGTCCTGGAAATATCGCACAACCTCTGCCATTCGGCTGAAAGGGCGTGAGGCTCCCTGTGGATAGCAGTGTTAGATAAAAATGTTTATGCTTGCAAGCTCGTGTGTGACGGGTCCCCCGGTTTCTATGGTGTCACCTCCCGCGTCTAAGGGAAGCTGAACAAATGAAAAGTTGAAGAGGCGATTACGAGGCAGATGATCCCGAGTGTCGGAAGATGAATATCCGAATGGTGAGTAGAACGGAGCGAGGTGGCAAAAGTGTGTATGGGCAATGAATGAGAAAAGTGATGAGGGAAAAATGAATAACGGAGGGAGGTTGGGTAAAGTAACTTGGAGAATGATGGGTGTTGAATATTAAGTAATTGGCTTGAGGAGAGATGCCAAGCAATTAAGAGATACTGTGAGGGGAGAATTCCATGAGGAAGGATATGCCTAGATACCTGCGTTTTAAAGAACGGTCATAAGAAACAGCACCTAAAGTCCCATAGTGGAAGACTTAGAAAATGCTCCCGGTTAAAGACGGTTCTAAAGAGGGCAGTTTAAACTACGTAGGAGTATATTTTTTAGAGGCAGCAAAGAAGTCTACAAGGGAAAAGACTAAGATATTGGTGGCCGACTGAGTGTGTTTGTTTGTTTGTCTGTTTTGTTTTATGTGGTTGTGTAATGATGACGAAATAATAAACAAGATTGATAAACATAAAAAGGAGAAACACGAGAGTTAAAACATTAAGTGTGTTTTTTTTGAAGAACTTGAATTGATGATTTTTTTTGCTGATTAAAGTAAAAAACGTGATATAGAGGGATTGGAGCCTGCGACGATTGGTGCACGCTCATATTATTTTGTTTTTCTTGAAACATATTATTGAAATTTGCAAAGAGTAAAGGTGAGTATTGACGATCGAAGAGTGATGCGTCAAAATGGAGGATATTACTCTGCTTATACACTTGTGTAAACAGCTGCCGTAACACGCACCCAATCTCAGACAGTACAGTGCATAATGGGTTAAGGGAACTGCAGATAAAATGTTCATGCCATGGCCACAAGGGGGATCGCTATCGAGGGTAGTCCTATGGCATATGATGACATATTTGCATGTTACATATACGGGGAAAAAGTTAGATAAACAACTAACAAGCTTAGAGCTTTGGAAAATGTACCAGGAGGAGAGAGAAGAGCCGTCTCTTGTAGATTGAATACTTAATGTATGCAGAGGGAGGGGTGAGGAGGCTTTCATTCCACCTGCCGCACCTGAAATAAATGGCGATAGTAAGAAAGATGATGGGTTGTACCCATTAAGGGAGCTTAATGCAGCAGCAGGGTATAGTAACCTGGCATATGAGTCGCCTGCACAAAGCAGCGACGAGGGCCCAGAGAAAATACTGAGAGAGATGTAATCTCTAAGGTCCCGAAGGACAGGGAGAGATGCGATAAAGAGAAAGGTCAAGCACATCTTTAGATATAGGACGAGAAATAAAAAGATGGAAAGGAGAAAGAGATAAGGCTAATGAGTTAGCCCTTATACAGAATTAATGGATGGGTGGTCAGATTTTGCTCAAACTCGATGGTAAAGGCATTGAGGACGTAAGGCAAAGGGAAGATCGAGCCAAGCATGATAAAAAGGATGAAGAAAGGGAAGAAAGATTGAAAGATGAAAGGGCAAAAAGAAAGGATAGGCAAAGATGGGAACAACTGTAGCAAGATGAACAGTTGAAGAAACAGGAAAGAGCAGAAGAGCAAAGAAAATATGACAATAGAAAGAGAGCAATCGAAGAGCAGGAAAGATTAGAAAAGAAAAGAGTGGAAGAAGAGGAACAAAAATTAAGGGACAAAAGAATGCAAAGGTGTAGAGATGAAGAAATACGAAGGGGAAACGAAACAAGAGACATGAAAAAGAGAGGAAAACAGGGTACGAGAGGAAGCAAGAAAGCAAAGGCAGTATGACGAAAGAGAAGGCATAGAGCATGCGATCTTGATTGCATGGAGAAGGAGGTAAAGAATCCTGATCCAGTAATATCATGGGAAGATTTAAAAGAGTTCTTCCCAGAAGAAGAGCCAATAGCAGGTCCATCTAGAGTAAATCTAGAGGATGAGTTTGATTCCAGAAGCATTGGAGATGCTATCGATAAGGTTTGTCATGATATGCAAACAATGTGAGATGAAGGCGAATTTGGGGTCTCACAGTTTGCTTTGTTGGAAAAGGGAGGAGCCAGACCAGAGTATATACCTTGGCCACAAATGGACAAGGGTCCTTTAAGGTGTAAACTCCTGAGTTTAACTTCTGCCGCTGGGAAATGGATACATGAGCTAGATAAATTGACGGGAGGGAATGCGTTGGCTATAGGGGACGTTAAGGGTCTCCTGATTGCAATCCTTGGGGAAAGGGCTGATGACATTTGGGCAGGAGCAGGATATTCTGGTGTTACCACGGTAAACACTGCTCATGATGGAGCACCGTTTACTAATTGCAGAGCAGCAGTTTGGAAAGCACTTAGAGTGCTATATCCAGATACGTCAGATATGGGAGCTATAATGAATAAAAAGATGCAGGAAGGGGAGGATCAACGTGTTTACATTTAGAATTTCCAAGAACTGTGGGCCTTGGAGACACGAGAAGCTTGGGAGAAATCTATACCTGTATTTTATCATATATTATGGCAGGGGCTGCCAGAAGCAGTACAGAAGCAGCTCAAGGAATTGGTGGGTATGGAGGAAAAACCATGTTCAGAGATACAGCTGACCATAGAGCATTATTGCAGACTCTTGAAATGAAATAATCGCAAGAAAGACGATACTAGGAAAAGCAAAGAGGCAAAGCTAGTGCAGAATAAATTCTCCAAGTATGCCATTGAAGGGGCAATGTTAACCAGTGGGGACGGATTGAGCTCACAGCAAGGAGTAAACATGCTGCAGATAAATAATCAGAGGCAGTTTGATCAAGGAAATACTTGGTTTATACCTCGAGGAAGGGGAGGTTTTCGAGGAAGAGGATTTTAGAATAATCAAGGACATTTCCAGAATAATCAAGGGGGGTTTCAGAATTCTCAGAATGATAATCAAGGGATGCAGGGATGACAAATGGAAAGACCTCCGTCTGTATGTTGGACTTGTGGTATGACAGGTCATTTTTCTCACACATGTAGAAGTCAAGGATTCGTGCAGAATAATCAATTTTCGAGCGGGGGGACTTCAAATCTGTCTGCATATTCACAACAGAGTGGAGATGGGTTTGCCCACAATCAAACAGTGCAGCAAACACAAGTGCTGAGAGTACAGCAAGGTTTACAGACACAGCAGGCGACAATGAGCATTGCACAAGGTCAGTTGCAGCATTTGCCCATGCAGATACAGCAAAGCATGAGCACAGGACAGTTATTGACTCCTAGGGTAGGGGGGTCACTGTTGATGGAGGGAATCCGTTCAAAAGTACAGGGATGAGGCTGTATCCACAATAGGACAGCTCACTGGGAGACTTGATGTGTTCAGTACTATCTGAGACGCCTAATCCTCAAGAGGAATCAAGGGTTGGTGTCAATATAGGAGGCAAGTCTTTTTTCATTTTTAGTAGACACGGGTGCAACACGCTCATGTATACAAAAGGGGACATTTTCGATGTCTGGAAATGCTATGAATACTCAAGGTTTCACAGGAGTTACAAGCAGAGTTCCTTTTACTAAAGATTTACCAGTCTCTATAGGAGAGTGTGATATGTCAGTGCCATTGCTATATTCAAGGCAGACACCTGTTAATATATTGGGTCGAGATTTGATGACCAAGTAAAATATGACAATTTCCTTTACTGATGAAGGCATAGTGTGTTCAACACCAGAAATGCATAATTTAAATGGGAGTGAATTTATTATGGCATTAGCAGGACAAGTGGCCATACGAGGAGTACCGTTGGAACCAGAGGTGTTTCACTATGGTGTACGCATTTTGTTAAAATGGTTGTCAGGTTTAGTGGGCAGGACTATGAGAATACCTGATTCATTCTTATTCAGGCCAATGATACCTATGGATGAAGAGGAAGGACAAATCTTTCCTTTGGCATTACAAGCTGCCATAGTGAGATTAGAAATGGCTTTGATTGATGGGAATGATCATGATGGCAGACGATGGTGCACAGTGACTGCCATTGGGGAGGGTTACAAATTGACTGAAGTCACTGATGAAGATATGTTTGGAGATCATCCATCAGATGATGAAGTGATATTTGAAATGAGTATTACTTATTGGGGGAGAGCAATTAAACGTGAGGTTCCCCAGAAAATGATGCTAGCACAAAAACGTCCCGAGTATTTTGATGAAGATATGGTGAAAGTGTCAGCTTCATTATGGACAACAGGCCCCTATGACGTCGGCCTACTAAAGGGGGTTGGAGAAGTGAAGATTAAATTGAAACCAGGAGCAATTTTACCTCGAGCAAGGCAGTATCCCATGTCTTGAGAGGCAGGTGAAGGAATTTTTAAGACGATATCAGCTATGATGGAACAAGGCATCTTAGTGATGTCAGAGTCATCGTATAATACCACAATCTATCCTATCAAAAAAAGGAAAGGGGGTTGTGGCGTCTAATACAAGATTTGAGACCAATTAACCAGATTGTAGAGGCAGAGTTCCCTTCAATCTAGTTCCTAATCCTGCAACAATTTAATGTAATATACCTGTTGAGGCACAATATTTCACTGTGATTGACTTGAAAAATGTATTTCTCTCAATCCCATTGCATAAAGACTCGCAAGATCTGACATCATTTACGTTCAGACAGACTCACCTAAAAAGCACTCGTCTACCCCAAGGGTACTGTGAGTCTCCATCGATTTTCAATACGGTCCTGCAATATTAATCTAGAAAGTGTTGTGTTACAGTATGTAGATGACATATTGGTCTGTAGAACCACAGAGGAAAAGTGCAGATGGGATTCTGTTCAGCAATGATTATTCTTGCTAGAAAAAAGGATATAAAGTTGACAGAGAGAAGTTACAGTACTGTCAACAAGAGGTGTTGTACATTGGCCAGTTAATCTTGCAAGATGGAAAGAAGGTTACTCCTGAAAGAGCCAAGGCTTTTTTGAAAACATTAAAGCCACAGACGATAAAGCACATGCAGAGATTTCTGGGGCTTTGTAACTATGTGAGAGCATGGGTCTTTGATTACAGTTCATACATAAAGCCCTTATTGCAAGCTCTGAAGAAAGCACAGGCAATTCAGGAAAGAAATGTTTGGACAGAGGAGATGGAAGGCATGTTTGATTAATTGAAAAAAGCAATTTGTACTGCTCCAGTTCTAGGGATTCCTAATTATGGTGAGGAATTCTTTTTGTTTTCACACACGGATGGTACTGTTATGACAGCAGTCCTTACGCAGAGAACCACGTTGGGGTACAAGCCCCTTGCATATTACAGTGGGATTCTTGACCCAGTAGTGAAGGGTCATTTTCCTTGTGAACAATCTTTGGCAACTGCCGCGTTGGCCCTTGAGAAGGCTGACGGTATAGTAATGGGATGTTCTATTACGTTATTTGTTGAACATGCATTATTTGACATTTTGGATAAACCTAAGGGTACGTTGACTTCTCAAAGGGCTTCTGTTATGAAGTAGTCATGTCAAATCCAGCAATTAAAATAGTCCGATGCAGAATAGTGAATCCTGCCATGTTTGTAGATGAACCACTGGCAGAAGACAAGCGTGCACATGATTGTTTGAACTTGGAAGAGTTCTATGATGCGATTCCAAGAGTAAAAGAGAATGCATTGGCAGCTGGGGAGATTCTTTTTATTGACGGTTCTTCGAGAATCGATCAACATTATGGACAAAGATATACAGGTGCCGCTGTGGTAAAGCACACGGCCAATGGGTAGTTTCAGGTATTAATAAGTGCACGACTACCATCTCATTTTTCAGTACAGGCTGCAGAGTGAGTGGCGTTGATTGTCACGCTCGAGATCACGCAGACCAGGAAGTAACAGTGTACAGTGACTCTGCCTATGTGATGTCGACAGTACACGCAGGGCTAGCATGCTGGAAAAGGAGGGGCTAACTCCGAGAGGACAGCACTCCAGTGCAACATGCAGCCCTATTGGACAGGCTTATTAAAGCACTACAACTCCCAGTAGCCATTGCAGTCGTCAAATGTGCAGCACACACCAAAAGAGCAGATTGTATTTCACGAGGAAATCAAAAAGCAGACGAGGAAGAGCTAAACGAGATGCATGTTCAGATGACATTATGTCATTTGACACACCAAATGTGAATGAAGGCATGGTGGTGATGATGAGTGTGTCTGAATGTTATAACAATCTGTCTAGAACTCAATTGATAGAGATCCAGGGGGAAGCACCCCAAGACGATAAGGATTTACGAACACGGAGAGGGTGTTCTTTAAACCCCTCTGAAGTGATGTCACGACAAGACAGTACTAGTAAACCAGTGATGCCTGTAGCCTTATTAAGGGTGGCGTTGGACCAGCTACACTTCCCTGTGCACACAACTAAAGAGAACCTCACTGCAACTATTGCAGAGGATTGGTTTGTTCCGATTTGGTAGAACATGTAGCGTTCTATGTAGTGAATTGCATTGTTTGTCAAAAGTTTACTGCTGGGCATACATTGCACATGATCAGGGGAGTTATTCTTAGACCTAATGGCCCCTTTCAACATTTGCATATCGACTATGTCGACATGCTGCAAGTATGTAATGGATATAGATATATGTTTGTAGTGGTATGTCCTTTCTTGACTCTACCTGTGCAGCAACATTTTTAGTACGAGAAGTGTTTCCCAGATGGGGGATATGTGAACTATTAAGATCAGATAATGGCCCTCATTTTGTTAACACAGTCTTTGAGCAAATAAGCTTGTTGCTTGGCATAAAGCACAAGTTTTTATCAGCTCATCACCCGCAAGTGAACGGTACCTGTGAGAGGCTAAACGGCTTGCTTAAAGAAAGAATTGAAGAAAGGATTGAAGAAAGGATGGTTACATTGCCTACCATGGGCATTGTATGCATTGAGAAATCAACCAGGGTCAGACCACCATCGTAAGCCGCACAAAATAGTGACAGGAGGTGAATGAGGACACCTCTCACACCTCCGGCTAGGTTTAGAAGTGATGTCCAGTGAACTGCAGAACTGTTAGGAAAGGAGAAATGTGATTATCTTATTTGTATAACTTCAAGAATCTCTGTCATTTCAGACCAGCTCAAGCTAAAAGGGTGTGGGGCAGCGCAGAACACAGAAGGAGATGCTTCAACAAGTGGAATTAAAGGACTTTGCCTTCCCAAACTTTTCCCCGGAAATGCAGTCCTAATCCACATTCACACTCGAAAGTGGCACAAACCTCGCTTCAACTGCCCTTCCATTGTAGAAGACGTCACGCCATCTGCATTCAAGGTGCTGGGCAGACGTGCTTGGACTTTTCTAAGTGCTGTAAAGGTCTATGCCGGAGAACCCTCTACGCACCCACACCCATCAGAAGCATGCATCGGGGAAGAACCACAGCACGTGAAGAGTAGATCTATGGTGAGGAAGAAGGACGCAGAAGCTGCTGAACAAAGGTAGAAAGTTCATTGGACTGTAGCTTAGTTCGGGACACTCTTTTCAGTCCTTAAAAAAAGGAGTTAAGGGAAGTTATTACGCTCTTGAGCAACAGGAGTTTGGTGACATTGGACTGAGGCATGCTTAAGCTTTGATTGAAACGAAAAGGATATGCCAGATCTGGAGTTTATTTTCGACAATTGGAAATGAGAGCAGTATCCAGATTCATTTCTTACTGAGTTCTTGTTTAGAGGCACAAATGGTGGTGCCCAATGACCACGTTTCAAGGATCATTCTTGCAGTTTTTGTGTTCATACTGTGCGCATACCCTGCACTTGTGGGGAGAACTACTAGCGTTCATGTTTTCTTGCAATATCCTAAAAATGGTCTGATCGTAAGGCGATTGCTCATAGCTATTGTTGAGCAGATTCTCCAGCTTCCTGAGTTCAGAGGGGAAAATACAAATGCCCCTATCACCGGATAATGCACAAAGACTGGTACGTTTAGTCTTCTATTACTTGATTAAAGAGTGCCCGCATCTTGTTGGGAAACAGACCAATGTCAGAAATTCCTAAGAGATCCGAGGAACAATGCCGCGCTTAATGAAATTCTGAGAGACATTATAAACCAAGTGAATGGGTACTCCGAAAGAACATTAAGAACTGAATGAGACTTTCTTTCGAGGGACAGATCTGAGATCCATTGGGAAGAGGAACTCTTGTTTCATGCTGAAAGAAAATCATCATGTCGTCTGGTGAGAGGCCAATTTGTGGCATTCATTGGGAATTTGTGTTCATCATCCAGTAAGCAGCCTGCTGATCGAGGATACTTATAGAGCCGATTCCACAGGATACAGAAGTGCATAGTGTTGCCCCATTAAAAAGTGTTTTTCCTTACTTAAAAAGAAAAATTGGCAGCATTACTAGCAATATCGTCATGCCAGATCCTGAGAGACGTCCACAATGTATCAAGAACCGTTGCTGCAAAATGACATATCTTTGTGTGATTTATGCTTTCATTTTGTTTATAGTGATATTGCTTTCACTCACAGTGCGTACGTCTTATTATATAGACGTAATTGGAGCGAGAACTCCTGTGAATCTTCCTGAACAGAAGAAAGTTACAGATGTGGCAGTTACCAGGCAGTCGAGACCCTATGTGATTATTCCTACCTTAGAGATACACACGGGAGCACCTGATCCTGTGATGAATGTTAAATGAATAAGCAGTGAATTGTATAACTGCGCAAGGACCCATGAATTGCAGTATAGTTAATTCGGGTAATTCTGTTAAGTCCAAATGCTCTTGTAGTGTACAAATCTGGTTTATTGTATCAGCCGACATGTGTTTCAACCCATCGGTCAAGGCACATCCGTGCTAGAGCAGAGGGTAGTGTAGTAAGTGGCAGACCTTGTTAGACAAGAGTTGTGCGTAGTGCAGGCAATTGGTATAGTTGCGTCATTTTTTCTTTTTCTTGGGGAAGAGTTTATTTGGGTATATGTGCACACATGTTTGTCAGTAGCACCAATTAATTTTTCAGTGTTGCGAAAAGTGATCTTAGTGTTTGTTTTACGTGGCTGTGGAAGGAATGTAAACTTTTTCTAACGCACTAATAAAGGGATTAGTGTCACAGATGATGAAGAAGAAACATCAATCCAATTTCTTAGGTTGGAAGAACGACACAATAAAATAGCTGATAAAAAGTGCACCGACAGAGTGTATCCCTCGTTTTACTGACACTTCTAAATTGCAATGATCGACGGGTCTTCCTCTGAATCCGCCATCTCTGAGACAAATTCCTCAAACAACATCTAAACGGCAGGATGGAAACAGGTCAAATTACCCTTGCCCCTCGGTAAAACACAAGACAGATTTGAGAGAAACTGCTCACTGAGATGTTGGGTGAGAAAAACGACCAACAAAACCTCACTATAGATCAAAGACAGAGAAATACCGGAGGTCGCAAGTTCCTAAGGCCAAATCAATGTGGCTTTTTAAACTGGAGCAGATATTTGAAAATAACGACAAAGTGATCCTTAATAGGCGCTCATTGTTGTCTTTGTTCCAACGTGCTTCAAGATTACGACAGATTACTACTGAAGACCTTAAAATTGTGGACCCTAGTCATAGACATGGAAAAGCAATATGTTATCTTCATATAACCTCTTCATCAATCAAAGACCTCTTAAGACAAGAAATTAAATCCTTGTTAAAACTGGGCTATGACTTGTCAGAACCAAAGTATAAAGATCCACCTCAACACTCCTGTAACCAATGTCCGACTTCTCCAGGAAGAAATGCTTCTGATTATTCGCAGGTCAGACGCACACATCAGGAAAATAAACAAGTATACCGCTCCACAAAAAATTTGCACAAGGAATCAAGGGCAAGGATTAGTGTATCCTCAACAAGTCCTAAGGCCACATAACACGGCTTGATGCAGAGTGTCGAGGCAGTTCTTCAGTTGAAGACCACAACCAATAGAACAACCACTGGGTCAGATCCCGACAAGACCTATCAATATCTCCCTTGTAGGGGGACAACACATTTTGTAACAAAAAGAACAATTACGCAAGATGTGAAAACTTCCAAGACCAAGGAACCTACAAAAACCCTAAAGTCAGTGACTGAAGGCCTCTGGTCATGGCTGCCAAAACCTCTTTCATCTATTCGGAATAAATAGCAATTCAAGTACTTAGAATTCAACGTACAGAAGGCCGACGGTAAAGACGCTGACAAACACGTTCTGAGGATGGGTTCATGGAACACAAGAGGCTTCCTGCATCTAACATCCCCGGGAGATGTGAATTTAGGACACTACGACATCTTATGCAAGAAACGTGGCTCATGAACAAACCCACTCTAGATGGGTATGAAATAATTCTTGCACCTGCTAAAAAAAGAAGTATGGGCCGCCCATCCTCAGGCCTTCTCTTGGCCTGTCGTAGTGGATCAGGCTTCTCAGTGGACAAAGTGTTGGTGTCAAACCAATCCATGCTGGCTGTGCTAATTCTTTGGAACCATAGCGAAATCTCTGACAGCGACCAATCAGCAACACGGGTGGCAATATTGAATACTTATTGGAACCCAGCTAAAATCGACACTGCCAATTATCTAAAAACAGTGGAAACGACAATCGTCGAGATCTTGGCACTGCATCTTGTGTTTAAGATCCTAGTGTGTGGGGATCTGAATACCATCTGCAAATCAAAAAAATCTAAACACACATTATGCCCGGTGGAACAAAGAGGGACCCTTTGGCTAAAGCTGATGAACTCCAGGAAGCTTCTAAGTCTCGACACAGTTTTCGGAAACGAAGAGCGCCTACCAACCTGGAGCAATGGTGTAGTTCACTCTACAATAGACTACATATTTGTCACCAAGCCTCTGCTCCAATTGATAAAAGCTTACAACGTTGTCCAAACAAAGGCTAGCGATCATAATCTTCTTACTGCAACTTGGAAAAACACTCACCAAACTACAGAAACATCAACCCACTAGTTAGAAGTGAACAACCAAGGAGACAGACTTAAGTTGTCCGAAAAATCTATCAAGGAGCTGATTTGCAACTGAGAACACGTAAAAGCTGGTCACAATCTGGTAGATTATGGCCCCTTGCAAACGGCATATAAGAAACAAGGAAATGAAAAGATTTCAATGGCTACACAGAAGCATAGCTATGACAAAATCCTTGTTGCTAAGCGGCGAGAGTTCCAAAAGCAGAAAAGGCAATTGGGTTATCTTGAATCACACCTTGTAAAATCTAAACTGCAAATAAATTACAAAAACGTATCAGGTATGGGTAAGACTACATCGTGAGAAGCTCTATCAACAAGATGCAGAATCAATGTTGAAAACGATATGTGCAAACAACGCAAGATAATTTTGGTAATTACTAAACTCAATGACTCCACAATGTAGGGATGCCATTCAAAATGGAGTAGGAGAACTGGTCTGGACATCTTACTTCAAAAATCTTTTTGCACTTCTGATGGGTCAAAACAAACACAACCCCAGACCTGCGATACACAATGGGCAATCCTCGATGACGAAGAAGACATCCTTGATCTCTTAAAGAAACTGAAATGTTCGAGAGCACCGGGCCCAGAGGGTATTACAAATCTAGACTTAAAAACCCACCAAGAATAATGGGTAAAATTTATAAGCGTCGTATTTTGGCAATGTACAGAACTTAAATCGATCCCGCCGTCTTGGACGTCAGCTATCGTAGTGCCCATCTTCAAAAAAGGAAATAGCAGTGAGCCGTCAAATTACTGACTGATCGCGCTGTTGGACTTGGTTGGTAAGGTTTTTGTCTCCCTCCTTCTCAAGAAGTTCCAATAATGGTCAATGGATGCCCCTTGTAACAACCACTTCCAGACTGGCTTCAAAAGGAACATGGGAACTACAGTTAACGTCTTTATCTTAAACATCCTCAAAAGCAAGGTTCTCAAACGGTGCCCGAAATTATACGCCGCATTCACCGACCTAACACAGGCTTTTGATCGGGTGGATAGGGCCCGCCTCTGGAATAAACTTCATAACTGGGAGTGCCCAAATGAAATCCTTCAGCCCATTAAACGCTCTATTCGAACACAGAAATGAAAGTTCGTCTGAATCAACAAGGGTCTCTATCAGCATCCATCCCGACGCACAGAGCAGTGAAGCAAGGGTGCCCACTGGCTCCTGCCCTTAACTTGGCCTACATAGGTGACTACCAGACAACGGAAGTTCTCACATGATCGTTTCCCCCAAAGATTGCTCAGCAGACGATCAGCCGACTTCTCTATGCCGACGATCTGATACTTCTGATCTATTACTTCTCGATCAAACGCCCATTGGACACCAACGTCATCTGGACAATTTATTTCAGTACATAGCACTAAACAACTTAGAAATCGACCAAGAAAAAATGAAAATTATGGTGCTAGAAAAGTACATCAAAAGAGATTGTCCATTTAAATGGCATTTCCAAAATACTGAAATCGAGAAAGTGAAAACCATCAAATACCTCAGTATTATCTTGGACTGCTCAAAACAAGAAGCCGCTGTAGTAGACGCACTCCAACAAAAAACTGAAAACTGAAAATTGGCCACCCAGAGTAAAGCAATCGATAGGAAATATGGTTGCTTTTTTTCACAATCCCTGTGATAAACTTCTATAAAATGAAAGGGGTTCCTTCAATCATCTATGGCGCAGAAGCTATGCTTATGATTCCAAGGGCAATTTGGTCAAAATCGGAAGCATATTTTTGGTGAACAGTTCTTTGTCTACCAAAGTCTACACCGGTCGCATCGATCAGACGAGAACTTTTCTGCTATCACTTGAACGGTCTTTAACCTGCAATTCGCTGATGTTATTTAGGAAATGCTTGTCAACAAACACTCCTTTGATGTACCAACTGGGGGGGCGTGGCCTGGAGCTCATGGCGCACAGAGGCTGAATTGCCGAGCTCCGGCCGAGGCGCCGTTTCTAGATCCTGTTGCCGACCTAACCTACACTCTCGGAGACGGAAAGGCGACTCCGAGGAAGGAGGAAACGGCTCCCGACAAAGCAGTGCTGTTCCGCTGAAAAAACGGATCAACAGGACGCGAGGGACCGCACTCGAACCGGTCCCCCCTACCCGTCCTTGACGACATCCAAGATGGCGGATCGCCGATGAATGCAGCCTTCCTCGGAGGCGAAGCCAACCGCCACCGCTCCTAAGGGCGCTCCTCGTACTGGAACACTCGGAGCCCCCCTCGCTGCAACAGGGACTGCTGTGAGGATCATACCCCGAGGGGATTGGGGTCGGCGCGGACCGCGAGCTGCCTGGAACTGGGGGAGCGGTCCGTGAGGCCCGGAGTCTCCCGTCCGGAACTCCTTCCCGTCGCGGCCACGCCAAACACACTTGCCCGGATACCGAGACTGCGACCGGAGAGACGAGCGACCCGAGGGCAGCGAGGCGGCGGACCTCTGATTACCCGACCTCACCGAGCGGAGGCGGATGGTTCAGGTGAGGAGCTGGAGGGAATCACCCGTTGCGCCCACCATACGCGTTCCCTGAGACGCATCCAGTAGATGCTATGGGCCTTGCCCCGGTGGCTGTCCAATAGACCCTCGACGACCAAGCATACGCAATCGGGCCCAAGACACGGGAAGCCAGCTTCTGACTCTCTGAGCCGTCGGACATAATCCTGTCTTAACGTACTAAGCCTGGCACGCCCGCCTAGCCCTGAATCTACCCGAATCACCCCACAAATTGTACGCCTTACCTCTGCAGCACGTCGGACAACTCACGACTTGATGATGGCTGCCAGGAACAAAGGGAAACCAGCTACCATGGATTCGTATGTTTCCACTAAATCCAAGTCATCTACGCAAACTCTCCCGCCCACCCCCGAACCAGCACAGGCCAGAGAGAGTGAAACAGCCGACAACCATACCCAAGTAATGGAGGCTATAGCTTCGCTAAGAACACACATAGACACTAAAATGGAGGAATTCAGATCCGACATCCAACTTATACGCCAAGATGCCAGAAACTTGTCTGAGAGGGTGAGAAACGCTGAGACAACCATTTGCGAAACGACCGAAGATACCGTAGCCCTGAAGGCCAAAGTCATAGACCTAGAGAGGAAGGTGACGGCATTAGAGACAAGATCCGAGGAAGCAGAGGGTCGGGCCAGAAGGGGAAATATCAGAATACTGGGAGTGCCCGAGGGAAGCGAAGGCCCGAATCCAACGGCCTACACTGAGTCTCTGATTCTACAGGAGATTGGCGCAGCGAAGCTAACCCAAGGGTTCTCAGTCGAAAGAGCGCACAGGTCACTCCAGAAGAGGCCTCCACCTGGCTCACACCCACGACCCATAATCGCCAAAATACTCAATTTTCAGGACAGGGAGACCATACTGAGGTATTCCAGAGAGGAAGGCCCAATAGAACGGGGTAACTCCAAAATCGCTATCTACCCTGACTATACTCAGAAAGTTCAGAGAGAAAGAAACTCATTTGTACCAGTGAAAGCGAGGCTGAGACAGCTAAACCTGAAATACATGCTTCTCTACCCCTCGAGATTGAAGGTCATCTTCAAGGGAAGGGCGATATTTCTGGAAAATCCAACAGCCGCCAATATGTGGCTAGAAGATAACAACCTCGCAGAAGGGACGGACGCTCCCCAGACCGCATGAGATAAGACCCCAAGGAGGGACACGCTAACCACAGGTGGCCGGACCACGGAAGGTAATCCAGCTAACAGTCAGCTACATAGAAACGGCCCTCGTTCGGCCTCGCCACCAGGCAACAGACCTATCCCCCGCAAACAACCTAGGTCGGGCTAACCACCTGCCTAACCTACCTCACGCCCGATACCCGGATGGGTCCTGACGGCTTGAGAGCGCCTGAGCATCACCATGACGATGTAATCGCTGGGCGCACCAGTTTGAGTTTTGTTAATTGTTTTGTTAGTTACACAGTCTACATGTCACAGAAGTCGAAAATGGGCAAGAAGGAAGCACATTATGTCTCCGGGGGTGTGGAACCGGACTACCTCCGCCTGCTGTATCATAACTCACGACCAGGATTGATCCAGACTCCCGTCGAAGAGTGGCCCGCTGGGCCCGAAACACCGCCCCGATGGCGTCACATCTCAAAGTAATGACGTGGAATGTGAGGGGGATGAGCTCATACTTGAGGCGGAATCGAATACAGTCCTATCTCCGCAGGAAGAAAATATCGATTGCAATGTTGCAAGAGACACATCTCACGGAGGAAGCCATGTCTAAAATAATCGAAAAGTGGGCTGGGACCGGGAGAGGATCATCTTACTCCAAATACTCGAGGGGAGTGCTCACCTGGGTGAACCCGAATGTACCATTCCAATTACAAGGATTTGAATCTGACAAGGAAGGAAGGTACGTGATAATGTGGGGTACTATTGAACAGACTCCAATTTGTTTAGTCAATTCATATTTCCCACAACATGGAATACCTTCGCACCTCAAGGCGGTGTGCTCACGAATGACACCCCACCGAAATAAGACCTTCATATGGGGAGGGGACTTTAATTGTGTCATAGATGGCTCTAAAGACAGGTCCACGCCACCCCCACACCCAAGAAACCCCGCTACGTCTGCCCTGACAGACGCACTGGAACACCTTGACTTGGTGGACATCTGGAGGGAGCAGCATCCCGAAAAAAGGAACTATTCCTACTATTCGGCCCCACACAAGGTCTACACAAGAATCGACCACTTGTTTGTCGACAGAGAACAAGCCTCACTGGTTGAAACCACGACGTACTTGGGAAGATCAATCTCTGACCATTCCCCACTGGTCATGCAATGGCAAATCGAAAGACCTAGACCTCCAATCCCTATGTGGAGAATGCCCACGGCGACCCTCGCTGACCCTGTGTTTAAAGAAGACCTCGCCGAAAAACTTGAGGAATATATTGATATTAACAAAGGCTCAGTGTCCACCTGGAGCACATTGTGGGAGGCCATGAAGGTAGTAATCAGAGGAGAAATAATATCCAAAGCTGGGGGCACTCGTAGACAACTGAGAGCCGATCTCGAAGCACAGGAGGAGGAGATCCTACGCTTGGAATCCACCTCAACCACTACGCCAGAGGCTGAAGGGAGACTGAAGGAAGCCCGTGAGAAATGCCAAGCTTCCTGGGATAGACTGGAGAAGTTTGATTTTGCAACATACACCACTAGATCCCACAGGGAGTCCGACAAACCCGGAAGGCTACTGGCTTGGCTGTGCAAGCGAGAACGCCCCAAACACCTCCCAACGGAGATACTCGATGAAAAAGGGATAAGACACAGGACACAACTGGGTATCAATGAAGCGTTTGCCGAATTCTACTCCACGTTATACTCCCATGACACACAAATACCCAGGGAGGATATTAGAGACACATTGGATGAGATAGGCCTCCCAAGAATATCCAGCGAACAAAGAGAAGCATTAGAATTGGAAATTACGGCTGAAGACGTGTCTGCAGCAATAAGATCACTGGCTACCAGCAAGGCCCCAGGAAGCGACGGCCTTCCGCCCGAATTCCACAAAACGTATGAAGCCATTCTCACCCCGATTCTCCACGGGGTTTATCAGGAGGCTTATGAAAATGGGGTCTTACCTAACACAATGAAGGAGACGATAATAATCCCCATGCTTAAACAAAACAAACCACCCAACGATTGTGACTCCTACCGCCCTTTGGCCATGTTAAATTACGACAGCAAGATTCTTACCACCATACTGGCCTGCAGACTTGCTAGGGTGGTCGGGTCCCTCGTACACGAAGATCAGAATGGCTTTGTTCCAGGGCGCAACACCACGGCCAACCTGAGACGACTCCAGCATGTTATGGCCGAAACCCGTGAGAGCGAAGAGGATCTGGCGATCTTGTCGCTCGACGCCATTAAGGCCTTTGATTCCATCTACTGGGAGTGGTTTATCGAGGTACTAAGAGGGTTTGGGTTTGGCGAAGGATTCATCAGATGGATCACAGTGCTTTACAATTCTCCCGTAGCAAGAGTGAAGACTGGCCGCATGGTGTCTGGATCCTGGAAAATACAGAGGGGCACCAGACAAGGGTGTCCGCTGTCGCCCATGCTATATATATTGGGTCTGGAGCCGATTGCCATATACTTTAGGAAACAGTTTTTTGATGCAGGCATCTCGGTAGGCAACGAGCACAATATAATATCACTGTACGCGGATGATGTACTGCTATACCTGAGGGATCCCCAAGCTAACGCACCAATCACACTGGAAGTACTAGACAACTTCGCAAAATACTCTGGGATCAAATTTAGCAGACTGAAGTCCTCAGCTTTCCCTTTGGCCAGCTTGAGAGGCCTCGATGAGGCAGAACTCCCGAATATAGGGATGAAGTGGCAAATCGACAAGTTCCGGTACTTAGGAATCAATGTGGGCCACACCCCAGAGATCACACACGACCACAATACTGAAGCAGCATTAACCAATCTCCGCAGATCTATGAAATTTTGGTCAAAACTCCCACTTGCGATGGTAGGAAGAGCAGCAATTATCAAGATGATAGTTCTTCCCCGTTTCTTATATTTCTTTGTCAACATATGCCACTACGTTAGACCGCCATTCTTCAAGAAACTGGAGTCACTCATCAAAGACTTCCTGTGGGGACCTACCAGACACAAATTGTCCTTAGCCACCCTAACCCTACCGCATAAGGAAGGAGGAATACAACTCCCAGATCTCCAGCTGTATTATCTTGCGGCACAACTCAGCCATGTGACTAAGTGGATCTCAGACGAGCAATCGGCTGAGCTGGGACTGATACGGCAAGCGTCTTCCGAAGTACTCCCCAGAGAAACGCTTTGGAACCCTTTACAACAGAAATCTGGTGCCCCCATGATTGTCGAACTTGGAAGGCGGATCTGGTCCAGAACTTGCTACATTATGCAAGCGAAACACCCCTACTCACCAGACAACCCCATCCTGGCTGACACATGCAAAACACAAACGGACCTTTCAATAGCCAGGAGATGGGAGGACGCTGGAATTTACACATGGGGAGATATGTTTGAGGATGGCGAGTTCAGGGACTTTGAATCTTTGCAGACCAACGAAGGGCTACCGAGGGGCCAATTTCTCTGGTACCATCGTATCAAACATATCGCCAAGAAAAACTGGAGCAGCTGGCCAGAGGAACCCACCCCGGACCCACTGTTGCAAGAAATGCACGACCTTACAGATGGCTGGAAACCCGTCTCCCGATTGTATAAAAGACTCAATGACAAACCTAATCCCAAAAGCCCTGCGCTAAAGGCGAAGTGGGAAGTGGATCTCGAAACTGCACTCACAGACAAAGAATGGGAGAGAGTACTCTTATACCCCAAGAAGGTCTCGAGGAACTCTAGATTTGGCCAGATACAACTAAACGTTCTACACCGGACGTACATGACCCCGCACAGGGTGGCCTCCTTCAACAAACAGGCCTCCTCAGCATGCCCATGGTGTGGGAGTGACGGGGCTGATCTCATCCACATGTTCTGGACTTGCACCAAGGTAATGGCGTTGTGGTCCAGAGTTCGACAGACCTGCACAGATGCCGGAATAAGCAGATATGCGTGGACTCCCGGAGAATGCCTATTAGGGACTTACCCTAGGCCAAGCAAATACAAACACGTCATAAAGCTGATGGATATCGCATGCATACTGGCGAAGAGAACCATAGCCATGGCATGGAAGACACCAGGGGGACCGAGACATGAGCGCTGGCTGAGAGAGTTGGAGAGATGGACCGCAGCCGAAACCAGAGCCTGGCAGGATGGAGTCTCCTATGGAGGAGACATGTCGAGTGGCACCCTTGACTCTTGGAAGGCCCTCCTGCGAGACATACACTTCAGCGCAGATCATAAACCCCCCTGAAGAACTGTACTACTCTCACTACCCCCGAACTCAAGCCTGAAACACAGACGATGGCATCCCGATCACTATCCCCTTCACTCCCCGAGAAATGGAACTTTTATCGGTGACATACCCACCTGAGCCAGATGCCCTTTCTACATGTAGACTGTTGTTGTTTAGTGTTAGAAGTTTTATTTTTGGTAACTCCACACAGCTCTAAATGCACCTAATATAAAAGCTAAAGGAACGCGTAATAAATTATCCTACTCTAAAGGGATGCAACTAATAGGATGAAAGACATTTGGAGGCAGTTACTGTTGGCTATTGTTCGGTTATAATGTTCTTATACTTGTGTTATATACTATATGTTGGCAATCATGCACATTGATGGCACCATGTCAATTTAAGAAATGCCAATAAAAACATTTAAAAATAAATTGATGTACCAACTGATAAACAGAGAAATCAGAACTCAAGTTGTAAAATGCTCCGTACGTGGAAAGAAGAAAGCATCAAACTTCTCCACACTTTAGAAAGCAACAAAGATGAGCTGCTAAAAAACCCTGTAAAAGTTCTCAAAAAACTTAAGGAGCAGGACTGGATTGAGACTTTGGCAAAGGCCTCAGGAAACAGACTGACAGCCCACTTACCTTCAAACATAAAAATGAACTACAGAACTTCATCAGATCAGCCCGAAATGTTCTTCTAAGAGCACGCCTTAACCTCTTTCCTACTAATGACATTTGTGCAATCAGAGGTCTTTCACTGACAAACAATTGTAGGCTCTGTTTAAGAGAAAACAAAAAAGAATCTATACAACATCTTCTAACCTGTCCAGGCACAACGAAAATCAGGTTGCAGTATTTGAAACATCTTCTGTCAAACTCTCTGGTAACAAACAAAGACCTCTGGTGGTCCCGAATGATGAACAGTGACAAACCTTCTTGGCTACTAGCCACATTTAAAATCCTACAACAAATAATGTCTAAGTTGACGGATTTACAAGAAGTACCCACCTAGACGCTTTCTCTGTAAGGTGATAAAAATGTTATGAGATAAGGAATCAAACTGATATTTTAACCAAGACAGAAGAAATCCAAGTTGTTCGAAGAAAGAACCTAAAGAATAACTATGTCGACAACTTCATTGTAAAAATCATTTATTGATTAAACACGATAAAAAAAAATAAAAAAATAAAAAATAAAGGGAATCATTGTTAAGGTGGTGGGCCTCTGGAGAAGGCCACTTCTATACTAATACGATCTAACAAGGCAGGCCTGTGGAGAAGGCCATTGTGTGCAAGTATTGAGTGAGATGTGTGACAGGCCTGAGGAAAAGGCCAGAGCAAGTGAAACAAGGGCGATCGGGTGAAGTGGTAAGCATGAACATTGAGCGAGTGGGAGTGATTGATAAGACAGTGAGAGCTTAAAGGATTAAAATAATAAAGGTAAGAGAAGAGGCGAGTATCTTAAATAGAAAGGAATTGGGCAGTGACCATGTCATCCTGTTGGTTAGATGCTCCATTTAACCATATCTTTAAGAAGTTGCCCCAATACCGCAATAAAATAGCAAAGTACCATTTCGAATTGGTGAACGACACAGTGGGCAAGTGTTGCAAAGAGTGGCCAGGAGAGGGAACGTTCGATAAAGATATTATAGAAAGTATGCATACTTAGCCACCACTTACACAGAAGCAAAGTTTAAAAAGAGACATGACATTCTGGGTCTTTGGAAATTATACAAAGAAAGAGAGAAAGAAACCGAGAAAGTGAAAGTGTCACGCCGTTACGGCGCTGGTCTCTTTGGAAGTGCCGCCGATTGTGCAGAGTAACATGCTCCAACCTGTCCAAGATGGCCATGGATGTCCGTACTGTAACTGCAGACAACGGGATAGACTATGCACGCTCCCCAGAGACGCAGATGGCTGTTTACGTGATCCCATTTAGGGAAGGAAGTACGGCTACCCGCCACGTCGCTACTGCTGATTTCGGCGTTCCACTCTCTTCTTCTTTCTGGTCTCGGTTTAGCACAGAGTCCCGTATTTCCTCGGCAAGTCTCCCGCTCCCAACATCCACTTTGACTGGCCGCACTCTCGACATTCCCATCCAAAGTAAGTTAGCATTCTTTCTAATAACCGCTGTCTGCACCACTTTCCCTATTTTTACTCTGGCAGAAAATATCTCTCTTTTCCCTAAGGGTGGGCTGGTACTACTTTTCTGGACCTATATACTGGAAACCGGTGTTCGCGATCACCTTACAACTCTCAGTAGAGCCACCAAACTTCCTCCAGTAAGTGTCAGACTACTGCTCTTCCTGCAAGATTTCAGTCTTATCCTCACTGTTGAATCTTACCTTTCTTGTGTCTAGCTCCCAGACTTCATCTTCGATACGAGTGCCAGTTACTCCGAAGACCTCTACTTACCTCAAGACCTCGCCCGATTACCCGTGAGCAACATCGTCCAGGGTTTTCTTCCCCAGAGGGTTTCCCTGGGGGGTTTTGCTCCTTCCCACTCTGGCATATTATCATTTCCGGAGAGGGGAGAGTAGAGCTATCCCGGGGAACTTTCATTTCAGCATTTGCATCCTTCATGGGAAGTCGCTGTCAGATCAGGTTAGTGACACTTTTGAGATTAAATGTTGTTACTAAGTTAACCAGACTATAACAGAAAGAGGAGGAGGAGCAGGGAAGTGCACCGACACCACCATACATGATATATACCCATTATTAAAACCAGTCGGTGGGTATACAAATCCTAAACAAGCCTCTCAAGACAAGGAAGCAACACATAAAAAGAAAGATGAGAGTGAAACAGGGTTTACCAGCAAGGACGAGAAAGTGAAGAGGAAATATTTAAATGACATAAAAAAGAATACACAGCAACAAGTTGACAGTGTGTTGAAGGAGGCAGAAAAAGCTATGGAAAGGAAAATAGAAGAGAAAGGAAAGGAACAAGAGAAGGGAATCAGTGAACAGGGGTAGACAGCAGGATGAATAAAGTTTAAAATAGACAAGTGGGGATGGAACTCGGACCATAGTGAAACTGACACGGCGGACGAAGGGCACACCATATCAGATTGGGAAGACGAAACAGACACTCAACCATTGATAGATAGCAGACAGGAAAAGAGAAGGGATGGGGAGAAGAGGAGGGAAGGGAAAAATCACTGGGTGACTGGGGAAACAGGCTTTGCAGCAGGAAAACCGGAATAGCGGTACCAAAAAGACCACAACATGGCAACAAATACAGAGCGCGCACACAAATGCCACTTTTACAGAAAGCAAGGGGCGAGGTTCATTATATACTGTGGCAGACAATGGACAGGGATAATCTGGTATTACCCAAATTGACCTTTTACAATTGACCTTTTGTACAATAGACCTAATTATAGTGGTCCTAATTGACCTTCTGCACAATTGACCTTTATATTGTATCTACAAACCAACAAGACCCCTCCGATTAAGCAACGAAATCCGCCTGGAACTCAAACCATACCTTAAGAAAAAAACTTGGAGGCACCTCCTTCTACCACTTAGCTGCACAAACCTGGAACAACATCCCAAAAGAAATAAGAAACACTGAAGATCACCTAAAATTCAGGAAATCACTAGAAACCTGGCTCTTCAACACCCCAGACTAAATCTGGAAACCGAAACTGGAAAAAAGATGACTAATCCGGAAAGGACACAGACATCCCCGACCCGAGAGGGTAGCTCCCACGGCACCTGGACGGGTGACACCGGATAGACTGGAACACAGGCGGCACACACGAGGACTGAAACTCCCCCAGACAATCCTACCAACACTTTCACCCGTCCCTTAGTTGCCGCCAGGTACCACAGTGGTGTGGAATTGTCGAGATATTGGAAATCACCACTCTACCTGAGAGGTTGACATTGGCAGGTGCACTGGCCACAGGAGTATGAAGGGAGGATAAGGGGAGCTATGAGAGAGCATGTTAGAGGTTGGGGCCAGAGGAGTAAGGAACCTTGTATGCCAGTCGGACCCAGATCAGGACAGAGCCGCACCAGGGGAAACTGCGCAAGCCGAGCGCCTGAATTCAGCATAGAGACGCAAACTAACCAACCCTACTAACAATTTACCTTTCTGCATACACCTCTGAAACTCCAAACCAAACACAACCAAAATCTACAGCACAACAAACCGCACAAACTTCACTACATTGCAACAACAAAACAAAAACACGCATAGTCTTGCACAACATTACACGACGACTACCGGCCGCAAACACTCCAGGCCCAGCCAACGGACCCACCGGGCTGAGGCCGCCAACAGCACATCACTGCTTTCTTGCACTTTTCCTGCCTCCTCCCACTAACTCAACCTCCCCTCCTCTTTCAGAGCCGCCAGAGCGCCAGCGAACCACTCCGGCGCATTACAAATGTCCTTTAAAATTAACATTAACATATTATTTTAGTTATTTTATATATGTATTGGGTTGGTTTTGGATTGTAAATAATACAAGGGGATTGGGTGGGCAGTTGCGGGGGGTTTTGGATTGGGTCGGGGTTGCGGGGGGTGTACCCCCGCATATATGTCCTAATTGACCTTCTAAATTAGGTAAATTCTCCCGAGGTCAATTCTCCGGAGGTCAATTGTGAAAAGGTCAATTAGTATACAACCGATAATCTAGTTTACAGTTTATCTTCATTGATGGCGGGGACGAGTAAGTGCATTTATGTTTTTGAGAAAAAGACACTGGGAATTCCATTGGCCATAGGAGATATATAAAGTTTGTTGGCAGTATTGGTTGGTGAGAGAAGTGGGACAATATGGCAACAGGCCGGATACTCCGGTGTAAAGTTGAGCTCTAATATACATGATGGAGCACCCTTTAACAATTATCGAGCACATGTTTGGAAGGCTCTGAGGGAGCTCTATCCAGACATGTCAGTTATAGGTTCTAAATTGGCTCGCAAAAGGAAGCCTGATGCGGACCCCGTGGAATACATACGCTGCATACAGGAAATGTGGACACAGAAAAATAAACAGTCATGGGACGTAAAATTACCTTTGTTTTACCACATCATAGTGAGGGGGCTTCCCGCAGATGTGCAGGTCTCTCTAGAAAAGATAGTGGGAATTGAGACAAAGGGGTGGCGTAAGATACAGGCGACAATTGTACACTATTGCGTGAAACAAAGCAGGAGAAGGATAAGGAGTCAGTCGATAATGAAACCAAAGCAGAAGACACATTGGTTAAGAAAGAACTAGCGAAAATACACATGGAGGGTGCAGTACTCACAGGGCCAGTAGTGCTTCCACAAGCTCAGCAGGGGGGCTTCCAGTGGCCACGGTAATGCAGACCGAGGTTACTCTCAGGTGCCACCCAACCAGCAATGGGGAACGGTGCAGATGCAGCAGCAACCCGCATTCATAAACATGCAGCAGCCAGGGGTTATTCAGGCAGGTGCAGGGAATGGGTACATCAGACTGTATCAAACTGGGAGGGGATACTATGCATGTGGAAGGGGAATGGGATACAGGGCAATGGCTCCACAGAATTCTGGATATTTTGCAGGAACATGCCTGCTGGTTGCCCAGGCAGGGCCGCCACAACAGACCTACAGGCAGCAGCCTCCTCAAGAAGTGCAGGTCATCCCACAGCACAGAGCAGACCCTACAGCAGATGCAGGTAATGCTGCAGCAACAGTATTACAGATACAGCCTGCACAGGCTCAGGGTATTACTACCCAGGCACAAATGCAGGCCCAGAATGGGGAAATGACGAGAACTCAAGGTACAGGGAGCATACTTCAGGCACCAGTGCAGACACAGATACCCAAAGAGGTAACCATACTGGGACAGAATATCACACGGCAATACACTAGAGTGACAATGTTGAGTGGTAACCCCTTTGTGTCATCCGTTAACACTTTTTCCCAATAGGGATGCCCATGGGGAGTGCGAGTGTGTCCTGTTCTAGCAATAACTGAGGACCCAGAGGAGGACTCGGAGGTAGCGGTTCAGGTAGGACAGAGGGGACTTTCTTTTCTTTTAGATACTGGGACAATCAGATCATGCATCAAGGAAGAAGGATTTCCATTATCTAACAAAAGTTCGGACACACAACGTTTTTCAGGGACAATTTTGAAAGTTCCTCTGGCAAAAGATGTACCCTTAACGATAGGGACGCACCATATTGAAGCACCTTTGCTGTATTCAAAAGACACTCCCATGAATACTCTTGGGAGGGATCTACTCAGAAAATTGAATGCCACAATTTAATTCTCAGAGAAGGGGATGGTGTGCACCACACCTGGGGTGTATCCAGCTCCGGTTTCAGTACTGATTCAGGCATACTATGCACACAGCGCAATGAGAGGGCTACCACACACAAAGATGTGTTTGTGTAGGGAGTACACATGTTGTTGGGAAGGTTGCCAGGGTTTGAAGGGAAGGTGTTTTGATTGTCCAATACGTTTTTGTTCAGGCCTCATTGTTCCTCCTCAGTTAGCTCATGCACACACACTCTACTGTATTTGGAGGAAGTAGTGGTACTAGAAAACATGATTATGCTAGTTGCCACGGATGAGAACAACATGGAGTGTTGTTCAATATTATGTATTGATCCCACACTGACATTGACAGAAGTAAGTGACACAGAGTTGCTTGCAACAAAACACAATGAAGAAGGAGAGGTAGTGTTTGAACTGAACCTACTTTGTCCAGTACACATAACAGAAAGGACAGTGCCCAAGGTGATCCAGATAACAAAACAGAAAGCACAACATTGACAGGAATATTTGGAAAAGGTGCCCAAGAGTTTGTGGACAACGGGACCCCATGATGTAGGGATACTTAAAGAGGCAGGGGCCGTCACATCAAATAAAATAAGGAGCACTGTTGCCATGAGTGAAGCAGTAGCCACTCTCACGAGCTGCAGATGAGGGCATATATGAGACACTGCAATAATAGTGTGCTCACAGACATGATTGCCAAACCATTACTCTACACAAGCAGCTGAATTAGTGGCTCTAATTGAAGCACTAAACATGTCTGAGGGCCAAGCAGTGAACATCTTCTCTGACTTATGTCACTTCTACAGTACACTTAGGACTAGCAGAATGGGAAAGGAGAGGGTTAAAAGAAGTCGCGGTATTCACCATGCAGCATTGTTGAGAGAACTATTAGAAATGTTCCCATTTCCGGTAGAATTAGCATTAATAAAGTGCAAAGTACATACAGGAGGGCAAGATTGTATCTCACTAGGAAATGAGAGAGCAGACAGTGCAGCGAAAGAAGCAGCATATATGCCAGAGGGAATACCTGTGCAGTAGCCTGGTGATGAAGAACAAATACCTCTAATAGCAGTACTAAAAGTGAGCAAAGAGAAAGATGCATTGCCATAAAGTTTCAATGCAATCCCAATATTTCAGATAATTGATTTGCAGGGAGAAGCATCATATGCTGAAAAAGTACTGTGGAGAAACAGAGAATACTCTCTGTCTCCAACTGATTTGTTTTGGTGACATGATAGCACAGGAAAGGTTGTCATGCCAAAGAAACTATTACAATTGGCATTAGAACAGCTTCACTATCCTTCCCACGTATCGAAAGAGCATGTGGCTGCATGCATAAGTTAAGACTGGTTTGTGCCAAACTTGTATGAATGTGTTTCTGAAAGGTTTTTACCAGGTCACACTTTGAGAGTTGTACAGGGAACATTGCTGCGACCGGAATGCCCCTTTTGGCACTTGCATATCGATTATGGTGATATGCAAGAGAGGGGTACTTCTTACAAATACCTGCTTGTAGTGGTGTGTCCATTCTCACGTCGTCTTGAGGCAGGTCCCTGTGCCCACAATGATGCCTGCTCTGCGGCCAAATTTCTGGTGAGGGAGGTGTTCCTGAGGTGGAGGATTCCAGATGAAATTCGCTCTGATAATGGGCAGCACTTCGCTAACAAATTAATAATGGAAATAACAACTCTCCTGGGGATAAGACACAAACTATGTACAGTTTACCATCCTCAAGCCAATGGTTTGGTGGAAAGATTAATGGGCTGCTAAAAATGCGATTGGCTAAGCTTATGCAAACAGTTGAAAAATCATGGGTGCACTGCTTGCCGCTTGCTTTATTTGCATTAAGAAACGCGCCTGAAGCAGATCATCATTTGACTCCTCATGAGATTGTTACAGGACAGAGAATGCAAGCGCCAATTCCACCGTCACGTACAATCTCTGATCCTCACTCTATTTCTGCTATTCTGGGAGTGAAATTTGATTTGTACCTCAAATAATTTACCAAGTCTCTTAAATAGATACCATTGCAGAAAAGGCCTAAAAATCAATTTGGACAATCAGGTGATGCAAACGGACAGTTCTCTCAAGCAGAACCTCTTTTTCCAGTAGACTATGTCCTTGTGCAGAAACACCTGAGAAATTGTAAACAGGAGCTTTCACTGGCCCACAGCAACTGCTGTGAAATTACAGGGCCGACGCGAAAGTCCTGTCTCCCAAAGCGCAACATGATGGGGAGTATAAGCGAGTTTTCTTCTCATTTTTGAACTGCCTTGTGATTTCATCGAAAACCAGCGAAAGAGGGAGCAGAAAAAGGTTGGATTATAAAAAGGATTACCAAGAAAAATAAATGTTCTGGTTTTCGGAGCGTTATGATGTCGATACGTTTAAGCATAGCTTTGCTGCTTTTGTTTTATATGTTTTCAAAGAAAAAAGTAAAACACAATCGAATGAAAGAAGAAAAATGGGATGGAGGAGTGTGATAAATGGGGAGGGCATTCACCTTGACACAGAAGAAGAGCATAGTTAATTGACAGGCAATATCTGATATGATGAAATGATCCACGTGGAAGGGAGAGAGTAAATGCCACATGCTACATCTGCTCTCTCATTCCACACATAGTAGGAATGTCCAAGGTTCTTGTGGGCCAGGCTGTGTATGAGGATGCGGGATGCCTGATGCAACTGTCTCTTTGCAGAACTCAAAGTTTATTCCAAGGACCAAATTTGCTGTTCAATGGGTGGATGAATGAGAAAATGTCTATGAGGACAACTATATGAAATAAACACGAATGCTCCAAAATAAGAAAACAAAGCATAAAGTAGTAGAGTATAAAGAGGGAGAATTACAAATAGAAGATCATAAAAGAGTACAGTGCACAGCTAAAGAAGGCCCAAGTGTCCCGTGGTGTCATACAATACTGCTGATGCATATAGTGGGAGCCGTATGATATGGGGACAAATGGAAGGGGGCAATAATGCAACATCGTGCTGAGGGACTGGTGGGTTTTGAACAAAATGTGGTAGCCAAGTTTACTTAAAACTGCTGAGTTATTTGGGGAAAGTATGATCATGCCTTAACTTGGTTACATGAAAAACATCAACCAGTTGACATAAGAAGCTTTACATAATTTCAAATGGGTCCACTAATTTGGGCTGCGCCAAGGTTATGCAGAATGTGGCAGTGGTGCAGGGAATTGCAGCACTGATGGATCTTTGGTGGGTCTGTGGGTCCAGAGCATATGCCCAGCGTCTGCCTGACTGGAGTGGAGTGTGCTGTCATAACTTTGAACAGCCCTGCACTTGTGGTGCCTTGAAATAGCACTGCCATGAAGATCACACTGCAGTGGAATGTGGCACATCAAAATGAGCAAGAAAAAATAATGAGGAGAAGGAAAGAGAAAGCAACTACTTCTCCAGGAAAAGTTCAGACAACCTGGCCGCTATTCCGAATGGGTACCGTCTGTCCTCTTCTGCTGCAACATTTTTAATTTCGTTGCTACTTCCATGGAGTGCAGGCGGCAGCCAATTCAAAATGGCTGCGGCTAACGCACTATGAGCTATTGCAGCAAGCTAGTTCAACTGTGAAAGGGTTGAACGTAATCGAAGAAGAGATGAGGGCTTTGCGCTTGCTGGCCCTTCAGAGTCTATTCGTTTTGGACCTCCTAACAGCCATTGAAGGAGGTGTGTACGTCAGATTTGGGTCAAGCTGCTATACAGCAATCCCTTACGATGAGGCCTCTAATGGAACTTTAAGTGCAGCTATACAGGAGATAAGGACACTCCAGGAAAGATGATGAGCGAGGTCAATGGAGTGCAAGCAAAAGACTGGTTGGACAGAGTATTCGCATGGGTGCCCACCTGGCTTTCTGGATTGTTTAGAGCCACTGTCCCCATGCTAGTGCTGCTTCTCATCACCTTCTGTGCTATTAAGAACACTTTTAAAGTAGTTTTTAATAAGCAAAAAGGACATTTGATGTTACTCTTGAGTGTTGATAAAAATAGCATTGAAATGAAAAGCAGGAAGAAAATAATGGGGCGAAATGAAGGGAAGGACCCTGATGGATGGGTGTTTACACAAACTGCTGATGTTGAAAATTATAACCAATACTGGATCCTATGCCTAAAAGATGGAACAGGGTGTGTCTGGGTTGGGGAAGATCTGAACGGCTGCGAGGAGACTGGGGGAGACATGACACGGTTAGAAAAACAACTGCAAGAATAGCATTATCAAAGGGGATGGGGGCTCTTTCTGATATCTGTGAAATTAAAAACTTAATAAAAAGAATCCATAAATTCTCGGGCACAGGTAAGTATCATGAAACTTAGTGGTAGAATGAAGTGCCGTAAAAAGATTGCTTCTACTTTGAACGTGTGCAAGCATTTTGTTTGCAGCAAAGGCTGCTGCAGTTGGTTCATTAGTTCGGAGCACCCGATTCCAGGCCAGCGTTAAGAGAAGCACACAGAGGTTATTTTTCAAGGTCTACTGATTAGAGTTTACAGGGTCTGCTAGTGGAAGAGGAATATATGAGCATTTTATAATTCAAAATCATTTATGAAATGTGATTTTCTAGTGAAGCCGGAAAGAACCACAGCAGTTTCAAATCGCCCGCAGACCATTTTCCCTGGGACGAGGATTACAGTGTTCCCAATAAGCAACAATTGCTCAACAGTATGTCCTTTGGTTCAAGGCTCTGATGGTGTTATGATGGGTAGCCATTTCCATGATAGTTAGGAAGAGGCGACCAGGGCAGACTAATAAAGTTTTGCTGGTCATCTCAAATGTTTCAATCACATAATTTTGTGTTTGTTTCAATCACATAATTTTGTGTTGTGGGAATTGGGGATGGATTGTGATGTCACAACTCTGTAATTGAGGGCGGCGTCGGAAGGTTCATGGACCCAAAGATCAATCGCAATGTATGTATTCCTATACATGTACAAAATGCGAGGTCCAATCATTTTTATGTGGGGAGATATATTCTATGTAATACAATCGCAAATGTTAATTATTTTGCTTTCTATAAAAGTTTTCGTTTTGAGGGTGGTTCTCTGACAGTGCCTTTTCATGCAGTTCTGTTCTGCAATCTGTTTGAATTTCCTGTCCCAGCGGCATTTGGGGGCCTGAATAAATTTGTGTTACTTCTTGCACTGGCTTACACTACTTTTTGACTACTTTTGTAATTTTCGGGTGAGTTCTACGAGGCAACCCCCGACACAAAGTCTTGCGGGAAGTCTACGAGTACTTGACAAAGGGTTGGACTCCAACAAGGTATCAAACGGGAGACAACAAACCATTTTGCGTAGTGGCAGAGGAGTTGTCATTGGAGAGTGGGGTATTCAAGAGGGCTGAGAGATTTGTGCCACCAACCGGTGTTAGATGTGAAATTGTAAAACGTGCTCATGTAGGTCGTTCTGGAATAACCACTGCCAAGGGTCTAGTAAGAGAACACTTCTGGTGGCCCAGAATAGACCGGGAGATTGAAAATTTTGATAGAGAGCATCAGCATTGCAGTAACAAGGTCCTTGTCACCAGAACCCCGCAGTTAGTGCCCTCTCAGGTACAGGCTAAGCCATGGGTTGAAGTAGCTATGGACAGTGTGGGTCCGTTCATCACAATGGCATCAGGTAAGAACAAGGCCCTGGTTTTGATCAATTATTGCAGTTGGTGGCCAGAGATCAAATTTGTTAGAGAGGTCACGACAGAAATTGTGATTGCATTTGTACAATAGGTGTTTCAGAGGGAAGGCGTTCCTAAAGAACTGACAATGGAACACAGTTTGTGTCCACGAAGATGAAAGCTTATCTTAGAGATAATGATATTAAGCACACAACCAACCCTTTGTACCACCCCCAGTCCAATGGGTTGGTTAAAAGATTTAATAGGGTGGGTGGTGGTCTATTTCAGTTGTGCAGGGCTTCCCATCTGGATGTTAAACAGAAGTTGATTGAAATGCTTTATGCATATAGAGCGTTGATGTATCTCAGTAAATGGAAAGCACAGTTTGAATTGATGAGGGGTAGGCCTCAAAGGGACCCCAGATGTCCGGAATGGCTGGAGAGGATCATAGCTATGCAGGGTGAGGATGCCAATTTTTCCCATAATTTGGAGATGGCCATGAGGAGCAGGATGGTGATGAAGGAAAGGTATGATGGGAAGAAATCAGTTGGATATGTGGGCATAAAGGTCAGAGACATGATAAAAAATAAAACTGCATTGTAATGTTCACAATGGTGAGTTAAAAATGTGTAAGGCGGTTAAAGTGTGCAAGGTTACAGGGACAAGTGTTCTTACACATGATGGGCATTGGTGTAACTGGAATAGAGTAGCAAAAGTGTAATGTTTAAATGTTTGTCATTTCTTGCATTCATTTGTTCTCTTGTTGTTTAGGTTTATGAGAGGGAGATGTGTTGTATTCTTCAATACTGCACTGTGGTTCGGAATTTAGAATGCTGAATGTGCATTTCTCAACTGTGGTTCTGGAGACATTCAGTTGAGAGCAGAGCTGGCAGATGAAGGTGGAGGTTCCAAGTTGATGATACAGGCCAAAATCGCACAAAACATGTTGGTCTAATTCAGCCTTTCAAAAAACACAAATAATGCAGCACAGATTGCTGGCTGAATCTCCCTAGTTTACAATGCATTTGCACATGAAATAGAAATGGCATCACTATAATTTCTTTATTGGATTTGTAAAGCACTTTCACTAAAGCAGAGTTCAAAACATTGTACATAGTAAGTATGGCATTATGCAGCAGGTCTGCAATTTAGATGGGGGAAAGGGAGGAAAGAAGTTGAGCTTTTAAGCGGGAACAGAAAATGTGAAGACGAGGAGAGGGGTGAAAGCCAGTTGAAAGAGAATTTCAACTGATGCCATTAATAAGACTGCAAGACGCATTCATGCATAAGTCGGGAGTGCCGAGCCTTATGACCCCCTGGTAGGGACCCAGGGAAAGAAAATATGGGCAATGAAGGGCAAGACTCCGAAGAGGAGCCCACAGAGACCCCACGATCCTCGCAAGATGAGGACAATAAAGGAGTGCAGCCCCCACCTAAGAAAAGGTTGAGGAAACTGAACAACATGGAGGATGAGGAGGAAATCTCGGATATGTTCGAGCCGGAGGACATCCGTAACCCCAAGTACTCAGACTGGTTACCATCACCAAGAGTTTTAAACTACATTACCCACAGATTACTGAAGGCCCTTGAAAAAGAGGCAAGACAACGGATGGGGGCAGAATGCCCTAAACCAGAGCTACCAGGGAAGGTAGCAGAGGCACCGGAATTTGACCCGAAGATGCTGGCCTTCGTGTCAAAGACCTCCAGAGATCCCTGAAAAGGGATAGACCAATCCTGGAGAAGTTGCCAGGAAAAGGTGCTCGACCTCGCCAGACTACTTGCAAAGATCATGGACGAGCGAGCAAGAAGAGGTGGACCTCCTGGGCAAATTAAGCCATATCATCAGAGCGCAGAAGGGGACTACTCAAAATACTCAAAATAGACCCGAAGTTAGGCGATCTGGCGTCTTACGAAGCAGGTGAAGCGGCCCAAGGACTGCTATTCGGAGGGACCTTCTAGAAGGAAATGGGAAGGTTTGTAGTCACCTACACCGGCTTGGAGAACGCTCAGGCGTCAATAAGGAAGTTATTTCCGTGAAGGGTTTTCGCCGGGGCTGGTCGGTATCGAGGCAGATCGACCGGTCGCTACCAAGCTGCAAGACGGCCTCAGAACAACAGGGCCCACTATTGGGAAAATAAGCAGCATGACGCTTTCTTTCCCCCAAGAGGACGCTTCCCGAGAGAAAGGCGAGGCAGAGGACCGGGAAGAGGACAAAGCTTCCCCACAGGTGAGACAGAACTCGTATCCGTCAATGGGGGGGAGAACATTACACTGTTGAGAGAACTGGCGCACGCTTTCCAGCGATGCCTGGATATTGCAGACAATCAGGGGGCTGCAGCTAGAATTTACACAGATACCCATGCAATCCCACCCCCCCCCGGCCCAATCATTCAGCACAGGTAGAGAGGGAGATTTTACACGCAGAGCTGTGAAGTTTAGCACTCAAAAGAGTGATAGAGCCTTCTGCTACAACTCCGAAGTTCATAAGCACCATGTTCCTGGTACACAGGAAAAACAAAGTGAGGCCCGTAATAAATTTGAAAGATATGAACAGCTGGGTGACTTACCATTACTTCAAGATGGAAGGAATTCCCCAGCTCAGAGATACCCTCAGACAGGGCGATTTGCTCTCGAGAATCGATCTGAAGGATGCATACTTCACGGTACCAGTCAAAGAGGAGTATCTCCCTTTCCTAGCATTTGACTGATGCGGACAATTATGGCAATTTGTGACAATGCCATTTAGGCTAACCTCTGCACCATGGGCATTCACGAAACGAATGAGGCCGTTAGCAGCGGCAATCAGAGACAAAGGAATATGAATGATAATATATCTGGGTGACATTCTGCTGATGGCAAGCAGCAGAGACACGCTCCGATACCAGACAGGCTGGATAATGGACCTTCTGACGTCTATAGGGTTCCTAGTAAGTCGAGAAAAATCAGAAGTGATACCGACGTGGAGGATTGAATTCCTGGGGTTTGTAATAGACACCAGGACAGCTACACTAGAATTGCCAGCCAGGAAAATAAGAGACATAAAGAGAGAAATAAGATAGCAAGAGTAGTGGGTCTTCTAGCAGTGTCGATGCAGGCAATATTCCCAGGGCCACTGCATTATCAAGCCCTCCAACGATTGAAGATAAGACACCTACAACAAGGCCTGAGATACCACCAGGCGATACCCCTAGATTTTGATTCGAAGACGGAACTTGAATGGTGGTTACAAAATATGGATGCCTGGAACGGGAAAGCTATATTTGGGGATCGGTCCGATCTAGTAATAGAATCAGATGCCAGCAGAGCATGCTGGGGAGCTTTCTGCGGAAAGTTAGAGACAGGGGTAAAATGGAGCATGGAAGAGCTCAAGTTACACATCAACTGTCTAAAACTAGTAGCCGGGTAGTTTGTGAACAAGGCATTTACGAAAGGCAGAGTGAATTCTTGTATCCTGCTGAAGATGGACAACATATCAGCAGTCAGATACATGAATCATTTAGGAGGGATGAAGTCCAAATTATTAGCAGTACTAGCAAAGGACTTCTGGCACTCTTGCCTAGAGTCAGGGACCTCGGTGGTAGCAGAATATCTCCCCGGTTCGCTAAATGTAGTAGCGGACTGGAACTCCAGATGCCTGGCAGAGTCCAGCGACTGGATGCTGGACAAGACTATATTCCGTCAGATAGAGGATCTTTGGGGGCCAGTTCACACAGATCTGTTTGCGTCCAGATTGAACGTCTAAAAGAGCAGATACTTCAGCTGGAGACTAGATCTGACGACGGCAGGAGTAGATGCTTTTCTCCAAGATTGGAGAGGAGAGACGCAATACGCCTTCCTGCCATTTATCATTATGAGCAGAGTACTAGGGAAGGTTCGCAGAGAAAGAGCGACAATGATATTGGTGGGCCCTATTTGGAAGTTGCAAGTATGGTTCCTGACATGGATGGAACTAGTGACCGCTCACCCGAGAATACTACACCCAAGAGACAACCTTCTCACATACCCAGTTGGGTCATATCATCCTCTGAGAGTGAGGGGGACTCTGCCGCTGATGGCATGCATGATAGCAGGAGACGCTAGATAATCTCCCAGGAATTTCTAGACAGGCTGCTCGACCTACCAATTTTTAACCTGGCAAAGATTCAACTTACAGCCACACAAATCTCTGTATTATCAAAGGGCCTATCATTCATACCATCTGGTAACACAGACTGGTACAATACCAAGATGGAAATACGACGGTTCTTACGCACTGTAACATTACGCTCATTTTTCCAAGAGCATGAGGACATTGAAACCACCAATGATACGGGTCCTCAACCAAAATCCACCTTTACGCCCTCTGACAACCAAATCCCTGATGACCTCGACATTTCAGAGATGTGTTCTGCGAGATCTCAGAGATATGAGTAAGAGGAATAGCCCCAGAAGACACCAAATCATTACCTGATTAGAAAGGGAAGCCCTCTCCGAACTATCCAAGAGATCTGAGCTAATCATAAAACCCGCCGACAAGGGTGGCGGGATTGTGATTATGAAATCTGAACAGTACTATCGAATGGTCATGGAACTTCTGAATGACTCAGAAAGCTATAAAATACTTAAAAAAGATCCAACTAAAGATTTGAAAATAGAAATTGCTGCAATGGTCTCCTTTGCATTAGAAAGAGACTGGATAACAGAGAAAGAGTCTGAAATTCGCCTGACAATACAAGGCAGAATGCCTTGCCTATATGCTCTACCTAAGATCCACAAAGACTCTACCAACCCCCCCAGGGAGACCAATTGTGTCCGGCTGTGGGTCGATACTAGAACCCTTATGCAAAATGTTGACCATTTTCTGAAACCTATCAGCAGCACCACGGATTAATTTATCTGGGACACTATGCATACTATTCAGTTATTTGAAAATCTGGACTTCGACCAACGGAAACAGCTGCTGGTGACTCTAGATATCAAGTCACTATATAACAGTATTCCCCAACAGGCCGCAATAGACTGTGTGTACGAATATCTGATTGCAGCAAACATACAGACAAAAGCTCCACCAGTATTCAACATTGAATTCATGACACTAGCCTTATGTAAAAATGTCTTTGAGTTCGACAAACAGTTTTACTTTCAGATTAAGGGAACAGCTATGGGGGCGACATTCACCCCAAGTCTGGCAAATCTATACATGGCCAACTTTGAATGGAAATTTGTACTCAATCAAACCAACAGATGGAGGGAGAATATTAAACAATGGCCACGGTACATAGACGACGTGATATGTCTATGGAAAGGATCGGAGGAAGCACTACAAGAGTTCTTCGCTTGGCTCAATACATGCAGCCCTGATATTCAATTTACGTTCGGATATAGCAACTCAACTATCCATTTCCTGGACCTGACAATCGAACACAATCAAGGCAAACTAGTGTGTACCACTTTTTGCAAAGCCACAGACCGCAATACCTTACTGCATTTTGAGAGCGATCACCCTCAGCACCTCTCTAGATGATTTCTATCATGACGCTAGCCTTCTAAGTGACAGATTGCGAGAAAGAGGCTACCCTAAAAAATTAGTGGCGAGATCCTTGAAAAAAGCTTGATTCACATGTCGTGACTCGCCCCTCACCCCGAAAATACCAGCTGCAGGAGAAGACCAAATTACATGTGTAATTACCCATGGCCAACATGCCTTTCAAATTAAAAAAATCATTGTATTGGCCCATAGTCAGACTATGGCTACCAGACCAAGAAAAACCCAGATTTGCATTCAAGAGGGCCAGAAATCTTAGAGAACACTTGGTACATTCAATGTACATCAAGAAATCCACTCAGGGCAGCCTCTGGAATCTTTGACCGCTGAAAGGACACTAGCCCTGCGGAGCATGCTCAGTATGCCAGTTTACCACCAAATTGCAACAATTCCAGGTCGGAGAAAGAACTTGGACCCTGAATGATGTTTTAAACTGCAAAACCAACCAAGTGGTATACTGCATTGAGTGCCCATGCCACTTTCACTACGTTGGGCAGACCATGCGCAATGTTGGCATACGGATATCTGAACACCGATCACGAATCTGGTGCAAAAACCTAACATCTCCTCTAGTACAACACTACATAGAGTACAAACATAGCACTTAAGACATCAAGTGGTGGGTCATTGAACGGGTCGGCAGTGGTCCAAACATCCAAGGTCGACTTTTAGACTTGGAATGCAGGTGGATACATAGATTGGACTCAGTTGCACATGGCCTCAATGAAAAACAACTTTTTCCGCACAGACGACTGAGCAATGCAGTTATTCTCTTTCCTGTGCATGCCACCTAGACTAATGCTCATTTGAGGTTCATGCACAAACAATGCATGACCACAGGAGAGATCTCAGGCAATCGACCTTTCTCCATGACTAGTAAGACCACCACACAGGGAGCCCCCAAACACATAACATGCTACCCAGACTAATGATCAGCCGAGGTTCGTGCACAGACAGTGCATTACTTTTGGAGAGCTCTGTGGCAGTCGACTTTTTACCAAGTATAGCAAGACCACTTTTTAGGGAGCCCTCATACACACCTTTCTCCCCAACCCATTAATTGCACACCCCCTCACATCCCAACAGACCAGCACCCTATTGGGCAGGTGTCATATGTATTCTCTCTCCTTTTCGAGGGTCACGTGATCTATCCACTTTCTACACACTGGAATGGATCACTACCTCTACCCGCCAGAAACGAGGGACAACCATATGTGTGGGGGGGGTGCATGCATGCGAGTAATCGTGCCGTAGGCACGAAGGGCCCTCTTACTCCAGGCCCAGGGTCTCCCCACTACGGACAGAGATTGGGTCTGAACTAATACAACCAATCATGGCCCAACATCTTCAGGACCATGATTGGAAGATGCATCGCACACCCCCTGGGGGCCTGCCAGGTTCCGGCACATGCACACTGTACGCGACATAGAGGATCGCGCGATGTTAGGGCATCAAGCCAGGCACGCTTTTCAACTCACCCCCACTTCAGGCCCAACAAGAAGATACATCTGGTGCAGCCGCACTTGTTTGAAAGTACTCGGCTTGCCCAGCTCCGGCAACAGATTCTGTTTCCGGACACCATACGTCACAGCCAATCAGGACCCAGAATTTCAAGTATCCTTCGGTTTCGCTTCACTGAAGCTGCAACTCGGAAGCACCGCTGATGCTTGCCGCACGGCTCCGAGCATCAGGCTTTCAACTCGGATCACACATTGTTCCGGCAGGAAGGCAGGACCACAGACGGGCCCCACGGAATACAGCTCTGCCCTCTGCGGGGCAGGACACAAGACCAACAATAATCCTCCCAGTTAAAACATAGCCGTACATGCACAGATACAGTCTCCACTACAATGTAACTCCAGCAGAGTTTCAATACACAGTGAACAGAAGGATGCCATACAGCCCTCTCTCACGGCACTCCTACTGCGTGTCTCTCTCTCTCTCCCCCATTACAGTACACACATGATGATGTGTTCACCTTGGAACACGGACACGAATCAAGTCCCGCTCTGACCTTCAAGACTAGAGGACCACACGGGATTCCAGGGACGTACCTCCAGCCCTAAGGTATCCCTCCCACAGATTCTTTATTCATTTATTTTTTATTGAATTCACACTGGTAACACAACCAGTTCATCCCTGCTCCTCACCCAAAATGGCCTCCAGGTCCACCCTATGTAGTCCATTTCTGCACAAAGCATGAGGCTTTGGCTTTCTATTACGCATGCAATCCTACTACAGAGATACTAGTACGCATTATAAACAATGCAATTGTTTCTTGCTTCTCCACAGAGACAAACCAATCTGTCCCAAAGCAGGAACCACGCACTCCAGCCGGGGAAGCACGTCTATCCCCGGTTACAAACTGGTTAACAGTCCTGTAAGCTGCAGAGTCCCAACCGGGGAGTCTGCCCACACAAGAGAGTCTCCACAAGGTTTCTGTGGTGAGACATTTATTCAATACGCCCACCACAGTCTACCAGAGGTAGTAGCAATGATATCTTCTACCCTGTGTTTATATTAGCCTCTTCTTTTTGAACAATTGTCTAACCGTTAATTAACTCTCCTGACGTATAAATAATTATTTCTTTACTAATTAGCCTAGAAATGTCCAGAAAGGTAACACAATGTCACCAAGAGGACATTAGACTTACTACTTTTTTCTCTTGGTTCTCTTGCTATAGGGGCCGATCAATCGCCCTGAAAAAGGCGGCTAACATGTACTAACACACATCCCTCTGACGCAGCTTGAAGATGGATGATTACTGCCGCCGAAACGTCATTTTCACGCAAGGGGGAATAATGAACATACTGGTTGGGGTTCTGTGACTAATATGGTTCATGCGATTTACACACATTTGGTGGCGTGACCAACACCCCACCCCCTGCGACGTTGGCATGTCATAAAAACTTTCCACTAAAGATGCATGGTAGACCATTTTATGCACCAGATACCTTGAATCTGGGCACATTCTAAGAACACAAGTTGTTGACAGATGCACAATATGTGTTAATTCGCCTGCACATTTGGAATATCCATGTACTCCGTTTATGTTTTATGTTGTGTTTTTTTATTTTCATCGAAACATTTATGTTTAAGCTTTATTATGTGTTTCTTGACCTTTGTTCAAACCACACTAATTCAAGGATCATAATATGTTTGATATTGTTTTGTTTAATTACACCATTATATGTTTTGGTTTGAAATTTTGAAATTTTGTTTATACATGTAAGTGTTTACAAGAAAACTTGATTTTTTGTTTCAATACAATCAATTTATATTCACAGCCCCTTATGTGTACGTGGGTTTTCTTCCTGGACAATTTTATGGGCTACCAACTTTGGGATACATTCCATTAGTAAAATTAGTAAAGGTTCCCCGACACAATGAATACGTTTTGTTTCATTTAATGACAAAATCGGGTTGAGCCTTCTCCCGTAGCAGTACTACCCCTTCTGTATCGCCTCATCGTGGAGTCCTGGGCACCATCGACTAGAAGGAGCTATGACGCAGCTTGGAGTAGATGGTCATGGTGGTGCAAAGGGAGAAGTCTTCATCCTGTTTCAGCCCCTCTAGTAGAGGTATTAAATTTCTTAGCAAAGTTACTCCAAGACGGGAAAGCATACAGAACGATTGGAGTATACAGATCCGCAATATCAGCGGGACACGTACCCATAGAGGGGTAGCTCGTCTACTTAAGGGAATTATTTTTAGGAAGCCGCCAAAAGCCAAGCTACGACACCTTATGGGACGTTTCGGTATGATATGATATGACATTTATAACGCGCCTATACAAAAGTGTTTCGAGGCGTGACGAGGCAAGGGAGGGAACAGGTGGAGGATGGACAACAATCTTACTAGGCCAGGTGTCATTCAGATCGCGCAAGTGTGTGGGAAGGTGGAAGGGACAGTGCTGTATGTGTGAAGATGATAACAATAAGTAAGTAAATGGCCAGCATGTGGCAAGTGCATGGGTAAGTGCGGGCATCAACTGTCAAGGGCTGGTAGGGGGACTGTAGGGATACAGAAACAATCCCCAAGTGCGGGGGTTGCCAGGTGGGCAGTGCAGGTGTGAGACGCTGGCGGGGGGAAGGACCTGGCCTGAGATCAGAGGGTGTCCAGGTAGCCAGTGCAGTTCAGGTTACAGCCAGGAGGTCAGCAGAGGAGGAGGAGGAGAAAAAGTCCTGAGACTATTAGCCAGCTGGCCAGGGAACAGATAACTTTCCCTGAAGCAACTGTCAGGGAAACTAGAAATGCTTTTATGTCTAGTGTCATGTAGGAGAGTAGCAGACGTCAGAGCCTGGATGTGAATAGGAAAGTGTACGGGCCAGAGGGAGTAACCTTCACCCTGGCCAGAAGAACGAAGACAGATTCAGCTACAATAGTCTACCCCTATCTGCAGGAACACCCCAAGTGGTGCGTGGCAGCCTGCATAAGGGAATATGAACATAGAACCGAGGAGATGAGGCCAATGGGGATGACACAATTACTTATAGCGTGTGGAAAACCTTGCAAGGCAGTGGCAACGGCCACCATAGCGAGATGGGTAAGAGAAGTCATGCAGCTAGCAGGAATAGATCTGGCTAAATTTGAAGAGAATTGTGTTATTGGCGCAATTGTTTCAAAGGCGCTAGCACAGGGCGCGATGTTGCATGATATCCTGCCTGCGGCCAACTGGGCCAGTGATTCTACTTTTAGAACATTCTATTTCAAGCCTGTCTGTGGCAGCGACAGTGATGACAAGCTTTGAACAAACATAATGCTCGCCTCCGTCTTGACATAGAATGAAGATTACCCCTGCTAATAGCGCAGGGAGTCTTGATTCTATTAAAGACAATGAGGCGAGCATTACTTTCCCGCCCTAGATATACGGGAGAGTTTTTGTTATTGTATAATAATGTATTTACCAGGCCCGGCTCCAGCAGGGGGGCCAGGGGTGCCAGGCCCCCCCCAGAACCAGCCTCTGGCCCCCCCTAGAAAGGAGGCCATGTCAGTGGTGTTGTACACCACTGGCAACAGAGGGAGTGGGGGGGTGGATGTAACTCTAAACATTCAGCAGCAACCTCAGAGTCATCATTTTGAGAAGCTGAATTGCAGGAGGCCTGGCCAGGATTAGTTTTCTTGCCCTAGACAATGATTCATGCCCCACAGCCATGACAGTACAAATGACCAGGGAGATGGAGGGCCATTCACACCTCCAAGTGAGGTAGCACACTTATTCAAGCAGGCTGCCTACACCTATTTTCTCAAACCTAAAATCACAGTTTTGGTTTCTGTAATTATTTAAAGTATGTTTGTTTTTTATGGGAATGTAGTGGTTTTTCACATCATGCTTAATTAAATGGTTAACTATATCAAACAATAAATGACAGGTAAAGTTGCTTGAACACAGATTTCTGCCGAAGGTGTGTCAACTGCCGGTGGCCCTTACAAGTTGCATTCAAAGTATATATACTGCGGCATTAAGGACTGGAGTATGTGAGAAGATAAGGTTGGTAGTAACAAAAATGTAATTTTGGAGGGTAGAGTGTAGTAAAATCAAAAAGTGATAAATGCAATGCTTTGAATTAAACATTATCAACACACTTTGGGGAGTCCCCCGGATGAACCATTCAAAGACAAATTTAATGGCCCAGTCTTAACTCATACTGGGTCCCACTCCGTAGGTTATTAACATCACCACACAGAATGTAATACACAGTGCACTGAATTTTTCATTTAATATAAAAAATTGTAGTTTTAATACATAGGCCATGGGTCCTACGTTTCACAAAATAAAACAAGCCACATACAGACATATATTAATGTGGAGGATGTATATGTACATCTAAAAGCATTTTTGTGGTTAATTCATAAAAGCTAAAGGTGACACAGCCAAAATTCTCTAATATGGAGGAGAACGGGCACACATGCTGTCTTCCTGGCCCTATCTGGCTAACAAGTCACAGAAATACTCCATGAAGCAGTGTCACCTAATTCAAGTTCTAAAATTGATTAAACATGGCGAAAGAAATTACGCCTGACCGAAAAACACACATCCCAGGTGGATTAAACATTACCACTACCGTTGCTCTGCGCAACATTCCATGCCATAATTCTGTAGTATGTCTGTGCCATTAGAGAAGGGGACAAGCCATTAGAAAATAACTTTTGGTGCTGCCACCAAAAGGTGCAGTTGAATCTCAGTTGCTAGGCCGTGTTCCACCTGCGCTGGAACACAAGCAACCAGCTGAATGTTTTGGCCCTGTGGTCTAGCAGTTTGGGACGGGCTTCTGACATTAGTGACAGGGCCAAGACTGAAATGCAAACAATGGTATAGAAGGCTGGCCAGAGCAATGATGGTGGTTCTAATTGATTCAGAAACTTTTTACCTCTTAGGTCCAACAAGAACGCATGCTGTGGAACACAGATAGGATGGCAAAGAAATGTGAGGAGAAACACACATCCTATGGGTGTTATTTTACCTACCTAAAGACCAGCCGTGGCTATGTTAATGCCTCACCACCAAAACCTAACCTTTCTAGAACTCTTTGAGAAAGCTCTATCACAAAGTAACACCAAACGTGTTGTTGTATGGGGCCTGCTAGTGGTATATCTAAGCATTCTTTTGAGTGTTTAATTACTTAATTGCCTCTGTAAATGAGCTCCTGGTGTAGTAACATTATCTTAATGTGTGTCTTCTGCCAGTTGATTTCATAAGCAATATATTTGTCAATGCCTCTGTGACTTGCACTGAAGTCCTGTCTTAAACAAGCAATCACAGAGCCAGCAGTTTTGGCTTGCGTATAGGTATTAGCAGACATTTGCCAGGCAATGCCATCATATGCCCAGTTACTGGCAAATTCCTTTCCATGCCTATTCAATAGTCCAAGCCGTTGGCTTTGCCAATGCATGTTGGCTTCCGTTTGTCTCCCTAAGTGAATGTGTATATGCCCAGATGTGGGTGTCTTGCTTGCTACGCCCAGGGAATCAAGCTGCACCTCACTGAGCTGGTCCAACAAGGCCCTACCTGAAAATAAGGCTAGGTTGGCAAGTACGGACCAGTTTCAGATCTTCTCATGCATACTTACCAGTGGGGCTCCGACCTAAATAGAATGGATGTTTGTTTGGAAACCTAATCTACTGTGCCAGAACGCTTCATGATTCAAACTGATAAGTCCTGACTTGATAACCTCATTCTGTTTGAGTAACTTGACAGGGTTTGCATGCAAACAGAATATGTCATGTGTGTTGGGGGATTTGTTTGGAAAGTATGATGTAAATCCTGGGTGCTAGGTGTTTAGGCAGTGCCGGAAATGAAACATGAACATCCGTAAAATAACAAAAAAGGAGAGCGTGCTCTATAATGTTACGGGCAAAGAATAAAAGGTGTACATCTTTTATATCTAAAGAGCAGTATTTAAATATTTTCTAAAGAGTGCAATCAGAGGTGGATTTAACATTTGGACAAGGGACAAATGCCAATGCCTCCCCCCCACCCCCTGCTCTACTCTCTCCCCTCAAATACAAACAGCAGGGCTGAACAGGCCCTACCAGCGGGATCTTATCTTTTTAATGTGTCCAGAGGCAGATTATTTACAACAGGAAGTGATTACAGATGAGAAAAGGTAAACAGGCAGTGACCATTGCTGTGGCACTTAAAGAATATGTATATAGGGTTTTAAGAAGCTATTTGGGTGTGATTGTAGGGTGATTAGTAATTAAGGGGATACAGAATGCGCTGTGTGAAGCAATACCCTTGTCATGCATTTCATTTCACTTTGTGTCTGTATGAGATTTTTTGTACGTTCTTAATTAATTGCTATGCTGGAGCTTGTAGGCTTCCATTCAGGATTGGGAAAATAAAGCTACAGTCATAGGGGATAATTTTCCAGGTCAAGCAGAGTGGAAGAAGTGACGCTAAATGCATTTAGCTCCATTTTTTATGAGCTGCAGGATTTTGTATGATTTGACAGGCGAAGTTGGAGAGCAGATCGGACTTAACAAGGTCTCCTTGCCAAATCCGATTGGTATTCCACCGGCATGTATTTTTATGTTGCCGGAAAACCAATGGATTCCTATGGAATCTGCCTGACATTTACACCTGGTAAAAGCAGGCAGAGTCCAAAGGAATATATTGTGGATGGCACCCACATCGTTAATTGTGGAAGTGATTTACACTTTTCCAGACACCTAGTGGTAAAGTAAGGAGCAAAGGCAATTTTCGCCTGTGTTTTATTCTTTACTTTTGCAGTACTTGGTGGAAACAATTAAAATTAATGAATGGCAAAAAAGTGCTAACAGGAGAATTCCACTCTGTGCAATTTAGGATTCAAAAGAAAATGCCCCCCTTTTCATCAATATGTTGCTACAATGATGTATACATTGTCAGGTTGGTCCATCATGTGATTTGTAAAAACATTTTTAAGTAATCCGTATAACATTTAGTATTATTTTTGGTATTGAAATCCAAACTTTGACACATATTTGTACCAACTTGCGCTCGGAAGATGTGTGGTCAAGAATCTAAATTTCAGGCTAGGCTCAAATTATGGCTTTACCATTTGACCAAAGTGTGTGATCCTTGCCATATTTTTTAATTTCACTATGCCTTACCTGTTAAAATTAGGTGCCCCTAAAAGTGATTCAGTTCACATTCTGAGGTATTCCAAAAAGCCTCACTCATAGTTTAATAGATGGGGAGCCCAGGCATTAGGGGACACACACACAGAAAATATCTGGGCCACATTTATTGAAATAAATTGTGTAATTCGATAGCAAATCAAAGTAAACACATCAAACCAAGAGTCATCATGGACAATTGCATATTATAACCAGTATGTAAACACTATGTACCAGACAATGATGTACAGGGGCACGCCCCACCAGGAGCGATACCAGGAGGCCGCAAACCCCTCAACCAGCACCGTCTGCAACAGAAAATAACATTTTGTGTTGAAATGTAATTTTGAGCTTGAACCATTGATGGGAGACATTCAGAATGGGAATACTGTAGGGGTTCAGTTGGAAAGGAGGGGATTGTGGAATGGGTGGGTGAAGGGAGGATTGTATACATGTGTATGTTATTGGAGGATATGTTTCTGTGCTCGAAATATTGTTAAGATCAACAAGACTACCTGTATGTTCTGTTCTTGAAATTAAAAGTTTGAAAAAAATGTAATTTTGTAGGAAACTAAATCTCCTATTCCGTACTTCAGTATTCTGGAGGGGGGGCGTATATCTTTCACAACAAGATGGAGGGAGCACAAGCATCTCCTCCGGGGCCTGCTGGGAATAGCCACAGTGCTCAGGACGGTATTGTTGGGCGGACACCATCTGAGATGGTAGAAAGGCAAGCTGGGTGCTGGTGTGAATAGGTGGGAGGGGAGGTAAATGGGAACGGTGGTTAGGGAAGCTGGAGCAAGGTGACTGGATGGTGAAAGGTAAAGTAGGATCAGATATAACAGAAAGGGGAGAGCAGATTGGAAGGGAAGATAGGTATATTGAGGTTGCACACTATTTTTCTTGCTTCACTTTTGCTATGAACTGTTTTTTATAGAGGGGTGCAAATGTATTTGTGTAGTTCTGGGAAGACTTTTTTGCTGGATGACGGATCTGGGAAATCTGGATCAACGACAGATCATTGTTTAGGGTACTTCTAGACCCACATCCAATGGAATGTGGTCCCCACTGATCACAATCCTGGCCCACCCAGATGAAAATTCCTGGAGCCGGGCCTGGTATTTACAATGGATTTCTCCCAGAATAGGGTGTCTATCCGCCTCCCTAACATGCTCTTTATGTTCTTTCATTAGTAGATGACCAGAAGAACAGCTGAGCCAGGTTATTGAGATACAGGAGCTGCTTGACAGTGAGGCCGCCAGTTTTAATGCAGAGGATTCGCAGGACAGTGAACCGGAGAGGCAGAAACCATGTTTGGACTAGTTCAGAGTTCAGTTCAGGTTGGGGTGCAGTTAAGAGCATTAAAGAAGAGGGAGAGAACAAGAAGAGGAAAGACTAGGATCACGTGACCAGGACATTGGGACTACAGTTGGCTTGGAACAAAGGGGAAATTACGTTTTTTGGTTGAAAAATAAAAATAAAATGTTTTCCCCAGTTGGGAAGTTGTTTGTTGTTGAAACTGCTGGAGACAGGAATACATTGAAGATGAAGCATAGTGCTTGTCTCCTTGTCTTTAATAGAATCAAGACTCCCTGCGCTATTAGCAGGGGTAATCTTCATTAGAGTGCATGTAGAAGCTTTTTTGACACTTTCCCCAATGTGCATCCAGTCCTCCTCGGTGATAGGAGCCCCTAGTTCTTCCTCCCATTTCCTCATATATGGGATTGACTCCTGTGGAGAGTCCTTTCGTAGGATTTGATACACCCTAGTCATTTTCTTCTTTAGCAAGCCTTCCGTCAAGGTGAGTTCTAATCTAGTTGGAGGTCGAGTTCCTGCCTTAAGCACTTCCTTGTGTGATATCCACTGCCTGAGTTGTGTATATCTGAACCTCTGTTTCCCAGACCCCAAACCTCTTGCAGTCTTTGAATGGCATTGGTCTAGTGTTCTCATATAGCTGTTGTAGCTGTGAAAGGCCTCCCTCTTCCCAATGGTTAAATGTATTTCTAATCATTGCCGGAGAAAAGTCTTGGTTTTGTATGATTGCTATCCCCAGGTGTGGCTGGCAAGTGTCCCAATGATGCAGTGTGATGGGTGTTGCATGGCACCCCTGTGAGGGGCCATGGTACCTTCCACGGTGTTGTGTGGTCACATGGTTACCCATGTGACCGACCCAATAAAAGGTCCGAGCCGCTTCCGGCTCGGCAGTCAAGAGTGAACCTAACTCCGCATGTGTGTGCTGTGCTGGTGCCCGGATGGCGCCTCCCCACGTGCGCTGGGCCCAAGGACGGGGCCCAGCTTGAGGACGGTGCCCCTGCCGGGCAACGCCGTCCGGACGGTGCCCCTGCCGGGCAACCCCTTCCCAGTGGGTCCCCAACCATGTGAGGCAGGTTGGGAATGCGACCCCGGCCTGGGTGCCCCCAGAGCCGGGGCCGAGGTGGCCAGGTGAACCTGCCCACGTGTGCGGAGCTCTGGTGTCCCCGGAGCGGGTGAGGTGACCCCCACCCGGGTGTACTTGCAGCGTGCCCGCTGCACAGAAGTGCACTGTCGGATGTTCCCCGACAGGAGCACGGGGCTGCCCGGTGATCCGGAGCAGCCCCCAACAATGGCGACGAGGAAGTCGTCCCTGTGTGCCCGAAGAACGCATGTGGTGGCGGGCCCGTCTCCAACTGGGCCCGCAATGGAAGGCTGGCAGGCTGCCCGCCCCGTCCCCCGAGGGAGACGGAACAGGTCGGCGGCTGTGACGCATGGAGGGATGGGGGCCCATCTCTAACGGGGCCCGCCAAGAGGAGTTTGCGGCCGGGCCACAACAACGGGGGGTAGCCCCGTGAGGAGAAGCTGCTGTTTCCCCGTTGGGAGGAGGATGTGCGGTGGTGGCCGCGCGAGCTGCCCCCCCCTCCCATCGGGGGGGAGGACTGGCCCAAGGAAGGGAGAGGTCCGCGGCATCGGCCGCATATCGAGGGAGGCCGTCTTTTCCCCTCCCCCCCAAAAAGGGTATCCTTCTCTGTGCGTCGGCCGCACAGAGAAGGAGGCGGGCCCAACACCAGCTGTGCCCGCAAGGAAAACATGGTGGCCGAGCGGCCCGCCCGTCCCCTGAGGGAGACGGAAGATGTTTGCGGCATCGGCCACGTGGGTGGCTGCGCCCCTCCCCCACCACCAACAGGAAGGGAATTGCCGGCGGCGTCGGCCGCACCGGGCTGGCGGAGCCAACCGCCTGAGCTGCCCCCTTGCCCATCTGGGGGAGGAATGCCCGCGGCCTGGGAGGAAAAAAGGGAGAGGGCGCCCGCGAGCGGTGCAGCGGAGGACCAGCACACGCGGTGTCCGCCAGATGGAGAGGTGAGCGGCCCCTCCCCGAGCATGCCAGCTGGCCGCCCACCACAGCGCGGCTGCCCCCATCGGCCCGCGGTAGAGGGACACATGAGGCGGGCCCAAAACCAACTGGGCCGGCGCGAAAAAAAAAAAAAAAAAAAGATGTTGCAGGCCCGAATCCAACGGGGCCTGCAAATGCAAAGAACAAAGGAAGGCGGCCTGTGTGCGAGCCTTGCACGCTTCCCATCCTGGGATGGAAGCTGCCTGCCCCCTCCCCGCGGGAAGGATGAAGATTGCCCCGGCCGCAACTGTGCGGGGGAGAGGGGTGCTGCCCCGTGCCTGCCAGCATCACTTGTGGAGCCACGGAGGGCGGCGGGAGCCGTGCGGCGGAGTCTCTGCCCACATACACCCCCCATGGAAAATGAGACAATGACGCGGGCCCGCCACCATCTGGGCCCGTAGAAAAAAAAAAGGGACAAAGGAGGCGGGCCCAGCACCAGCTGGGCTCGCAAGAAAGATGGAGTCCTCGCTCTGAGAAGCGGGCAGAGGAGCTGCCTGCCCTGCCCCTACAGGCAATGAAGCGGCATCTGCCGAAAAAGGGGGGGGTCGGCTTCCCCGCTCCCATCTGGGGGGGGTTGTGACGGTGGTAGCCGCAACAACGAAGGGGGGCTGCCTGCCTTCCCTAACAGCAAATAAAGGGCAGGCATGGAGGAGAGGACTGGGGGCGCAGCAGGTGCTTGTGATGAGTGTGTTGGGAGGGGCCTGCAGCTAGGGCACCCTACCACCGGTGTTTGCCTGGCGCCTGCCCCCGGAGAGGAAAGGAGGCATATGGAGGGGGCCTCCCCCGAAGACCGTGGGCTTGGCCGATGTGGCCTCTGGGCATACCCAGGTGCGGCTTTGCCGGTTTGTTTGATGTGAACTGTGAATGTCCTGAGCGAACTCTGGTGAGGGTGCGAGCTGGTTTCCGGCGACTCCATGCGCACGGTGGACATCATAATTGCTATTCCTCGGAAGACTGAGCCTGCAGACACGGACTTGCTTAAAATGGCCCGGCTAGTGGGCAATGTTGTGTGGTGCACACCTGTAGACTCGGAGTGCTTTATGTGGTGCCAGTAGCCCTCACTGGTGCCGTTCAGGGACATGAGAGCCACTCACCCAGGTTAATAAAGGGTGTGTTAAGTAGTAGAGTGGCTCAAGTAGTAGTAGTGGCAGTTATGGTGGGATGTTGGGGTTTTGTGTTTTGTTATGAAAAAGGAGGAGTGTTGCATGGCACCCCTGTGAGGGGCCATGGTACCTTCCACGGTGTTGTGTGGTCACGTGGTTACCCATGTGACCGACCCAATAAAAGGTCCGAGCCGCTTCCGGCTCGGCAGTCAAGAGTGAACCTGACTCCGCGTGTGTGTGTTGTGCTGGTGCCAGGATGGCGCCTCGCCACGTGCGCTGGGCCCAAGGATGGGGCCCAGTTGAGGACGGTGCCCCTGCCGGGCAACGCCGTCCGGACGGTGCCCCTGTCGGGCAACACCGTCCCAGGGGGTCCCCAACCATGTGAGGCGGGTTGGGAATGCGACCCGGCCTAGGTGCCCACGTGTGCGGAGCTCCGGTGTCCCCAGAGCGGGTGAGGTGACCCCCACCCGGGTGTACAGCGAAGTGCGCTGTCGGATGTTCCCCGACAGGAGCACGGGGCTGCCCGGTGATCCGGAGCAGCCCCTAACAATGGGGATTGATTTAAGGCAGTCAGTTAAGTCAGCTTTATAGCGGCGTAAACCAAAAAGCAGCAATGGATGCAACAATGGCATTCTTAAAAGGGATTACATAACATAGCTAACAATAGTTAAAATGCAGGAACATGATCAAAGATAAAATAAATAAACATTAGACAATTGTGCAAATCTGCAAAGACTAGGGGCCTCATCACGAGTTTGGCGGTAACCCTTAAATCCGGACGTAGCGCTGTTACCGCCGGATTTAAAGGTCTGCGAAATCAGGGCTTTGGCAGATTTTTCCCCAGCTCTGAGCTGGGGGGAAATCCGCTGAAAATTCGCGCTCATACCGTCGGCAGGAAATCCGCCGGCGGTATGAGCGCAAAATTTCCCCATTGAGCCCAATGGGGATTGGGGCAATCCCGAATGGGCTCAATGGGGAATGGGGACTTCCAAATCCGCCAAACCCGTGATCCGGCGCCGGTGGGTTTGGCGATAGGGCAGTGATGAGGCCCTAGGTGTTATAGAGTTTCAAAATAAAAAAATATGTTCAGCATTCTCAGCCTATGCCAGGTCAAGTACTCATTAAGTAAGAGTCATTACATCCAGTGTTCCAGATAAGATTTTGAAGTGGGGGTATTCTACTCCGTAGTTTTTAAAGTTAGGAGTGAAATTATTTTTATGGGAGAAAAAATGTAAGTCCAATTCCAAATGGGAGCATTTTATAAGCAAGTACAAATTTTTTAACTGGAAAATGGAAGTGTTTTTGTAATAATTATTCCTTTGCACCGAGTTATTCATAGACATTAAAAAAAGATACGTGTTTCCTTCTTCCAATCGGGCAGTAATAATAGTAGTTTCTTCCTGTGGTATATTGTGCACTACTGGTCCAAACATATCCAGGGAGCTGTGTAGGTGAAAGCAGGAGCACATGGTTCTACGTGTCTGTTTTCTATTTTTTGTTGGCGTATTTTTACTCCCTATTTGTATTTTTTTGGAGTATTTGGCTATTTTAAGGGAACACGTGGCTGATACACTCCTTATCTGTAGGGCTGATTACATCACCCATTTTACCTCACTTTTACCATGCCCTATGGATATATTTCGATAAAAAATAAACCGTTGTCATGTTGCTAGTGTCCTTGCAATCGTTTGGGGGCGACCTCAACATGGTGAATATCAACTCATCTAAAGAGTGGTAGCAGATATTTCTCATGATAGCCTTTATAGCCTCCGCAAAAGAACAGAAAATTGACAATATATTCTTCTGTTGCCCCACAGAACAGGCAGGCTTTACCCCTTGACCCTTTCCAGTTTTGCATAAAAGATGTGACTTTGAGAATATTGAAGCGGAACTGCATATATAAAAACAGATCAAATCGTGGGCCAATCACGTCCAGGTAGGACTCAAGCCCAAAATTGGCTTTACACAGTAGATAGGGCTGCCCCAAACTGAGTGTGGTAAATGTCTCTACCAGCCTACGACGAGAACAGATGCCACCTACAGATTTAATCTGTCACCTTGTGGCACTTGTCATCAATTCAGGGCTCTCCAGTACTGATCCATGTTCAATTTGGACCATTCTGTTTTTACAAATTTGAACCATGGAAAGGATTTCGCCTTCCCCTAACAACAGAATTTGCACCATTGCATCTTTGTAAATAACCAAATCTGGTGAGGTCCATATCCTTATCCAGTACAAAAGGGGCTTTAGTCTGGCTTTGTCGTTGACCAGTAGAAGGTCACATTCCAGAAACATACTGGCGCTTGGTGTAGAGTAGCATTTTTAAAAATGTCATCTCATCAATAGCCAGTGATTTCACTCGTGTTTGATCCCATAGCTCGGCACCATGTAGTGACGCAGCAACGGCCTGCATCTGATGTAATTTTAGGGCTGGGCTAATGGCGCCTGTTAGGCAGAAACCTGTGCAGTTCCCTCTGGGATCACTGCAAAAGATTTAAGACTACAGGTGTTTGGCAGTAAACCCACTTGGTAGCAGTCTGTACCACACAGATTCCCTTGGTAGCTGTGGCTGAGCAGTCAGACTTCCCTCAAGAAGAGTTAGGCAGTATACAGAGTATTCACAATAGGTCAAAAGAACACAGTAGAACAAGTAAACACTGACCAGGGCTTGGTGTAAAAGAGATATCATTATTTATTTAAAACCACATCTAGAAAAACACACAGGCACTAATAGTAAGCAATTCAAAAACACGGTCACTAAAAGATATACACTCCCTTAGCAAAATATTAGACAAGTCTTAAGTAAAGCCCCACTTATTTTCAGACAGCGGTGAGCGCTTATCGCAGATGGCACTCTAATAATTCGTTTTAAAAGGGAGAGAAAAGCAGAGAATAAATTGAAACAGATCCCAACACTTTTACAAGAACACAACAAGAGAGGAAGGCAAAGTAAAACTGTGAGTTTAGAGTTCAGTAGGCCGGATCCACTTTAAGGGGATCAAAACGAAATGTGTCCAAGGTCACACGGTTGCAGTGCACAAAAGTCTTGAAACGGTTCAAAAAGAGTTGGACCAAAGAAAGGGACCAGTTAGAAGGTCAAGGCGGCCAGCCCAGTCCAGAAGGTTAAGGGGTTATTATTACCTTGTAGCAATCTTTACAAAGGGAGGCCTGGCGGACACGGTACCTTAAAGTGGTGAGAATACTCCAGCGGGGGCAGTTGTCCCTGGCAGCGGATGCAAGTCAGTGCTTCGTCCGGGGGAAGAGAGGATCTCGTCGGGGAGGAAGACAGGAGTCCGTTGCACTGCCAGGGAAGAAACCAGCCGCGGAGTTATCAGTTAAAAGGAACGGTCCTTTAGTTCGCGGTCCAGTGGTAAGTGGCTATCCGGTTGCCGGGGTGCTTGGCACGGGCAATTCGACCACAAGCCGGTCTGGGGTGCGAAGAGAAGAAGGTAAACTGGTTGTGCCCACCAGTCAGGGGAAGAAGCCTCTCCAGCCAGGAGATCTTCTCTGTCGTCGGGAAGTGGTGAGTCGGTTCCGCAGGGCTCCAGCGGTGGTGTCGTCGTGGTAGGTCGGCTCAGCTTCTCCCTCGTCGGATTGTCAGGTCCTGTGGCGACTTCTGAAGTTCCAATCCCCAAAGCCCTGCTTTTATGCAGCACACCCCCATTCACTCAGCCTAGCTGTCAATCAAATATGCTAAGTGGTGAGCCGGCTGGCTCACCACTTGGGCCAATCACACAAGAGTGCGACTTGAGTTACCAAGGTAACTCAGTCCAGGGTGCCTAAACCCCCTGCCACACCCCCTGTGGTACCCAGACAGAGTGGCGCCACTTTTGGAGGCTTCTGTGGAGAAGCCCGCCAAAAAGTGGAACAAAGGGATCGACTTGGGTTGGAGTCACAGAAGAGAACACAAACGCCATTTTAGAATCGAGTCCTGGCACAAAATACCAACCGGCGAATTAATATTAAATAAATAAACCGGCGGTATGTTCGAGGCTATGAGAATTAAATAATTAAAGTTGGTAGCCTCGAACAATGGGAAAATCCCATAGGAATATATTTGCGGTCGAATATAAAAAGTAGTATCCACTGCCACCAGCCAAAACTCGATCGGGGGGACGGAGAAGTGTCCCCTTGACTAACAGACCCCGGGGCAATCGAATTGCCCCGACCAGTACGTCCGCAATATGATGGTTTGTACTGGTTTCTGTTAATAATTTGGGACTAGTAAAGCCAATGGTGACTTTACATGCCCTGGGAGACAGTAGTCAGTCCCAGGGTATGGAGTCTATGGTGGGGTGTCACTATGACACCCCAGTGTTACTGCACGGAGGGTGCTGTGTAACACCCATAGAAAAACACACATGAGACCCTATGGAGTAAAGGACCCCATAGCCCATAAAACACATTAGCAGTCAAAGGAACACCATAAATCATGTCCAAGAGTGGGAGAAAAAGAGTCTCACTCTTGGCAGGAGAAAAAAACAAACTCCAGAAATCCAGCAAAGCTGCTGGGGACTCACTAGGTTAGGAAATTCAGCCTAAAGAGAGAATTCTTCCTAACACTCGCCCTCCCCCCCCAGACTAAGGGACAGGAGGATTTAATCCACTCCTGGATGAATCTCATACCTCTAGTCGATGACATACATCCTAGAGAGACCATCAGCATTTTGGTGGTGACACCCTGACCTATGTTCTATGAAATCAAAGGATTTCCTTTGTAAGCTATATGACCTACAAACCCTTTGAGGAACATCAGTCTTTTTAAAGTTATAGGGGATCCGGTTGACCAGTCCCTCAGAAGTTGGTACAACTTCTGAACCTGTGTTAGGCTTTTTTAAGGGGTCCTTATAAAGGATTCCCTTAGATCTAGAGGGGCCTCCAGAGGTCCTCACCACCTCTCTGTTGGGAGAAGGTTGGGTTTTAGGCCTCTTGGTTGGAGGGGATGGAGACAAGCAAGGTACATGCTTCTCCTTCCTCTTAGATCTACCTTTACCTACTTTAGGAGTTTCCCCCTTAAGACTAGGAATTGGGTTGGAGTCTTCTGTGGAAGGTCCATCAGTCTGAAGGTTTTTGGCCCTAGACTTTTCTTTTCTGGTTTTCCACCAGCACTGAGAATTACCAGTTCTCTTAGGCCTTGTTAGGGCTCCAGTAGGTCTATCCACCTCTTCCTCAGAAGCAGGGGGAGTCACAGACTCTATAACTGGGGGAACAATGATGGAGCTTGGTTGGGGCTCCCATTTCCCTAACATTTTAGCCTGAAATGTGCCTGGGTCAGAGGTCAATTTACCAACACCAGGGCTTATAGTGGGGTTCTCAGTAGAGGTTCCCACAGGCTTAGAGTGGTTCCTTAAGGTGGCCTCTCTAGCCAATTTGGTTTGGTTCTGGGTCTCCATACTGGGAGGCCTGGGGGTACTGGGTACTACTCCTAGAGTTCTTAGATCATTCCCCAACAGGACTCTCCCAGGCACCTCAGTCTGAACACTGACAGGAATCAACACTGTCATGTCATTACACTGAATGAGGGCTGGTAGAATTGGAACCATTTGGACAGGGCCTCCAGACATCCTAGTGGGAACTTTGGGTGCCTTAGCAACATCCTCAGGACTGAAAAAGCTTTCATCCACTACTGTTCTGCTGGCCCCAGAGTCTCGCGTGGCAGGGGTATCCTGACGATTGACAAGAACACTGCCCATATAATAAACTTTAGAGTTTTCTGGTATGGAGTTATAAACACACCCATTCTGATCACTAACCAGACCCATGGACTCTACTGTTACACTTGCTTGAAGACACAAAGGTTTTTCAGCAAAGACTTCAAAGTGAGCACTAGCCATTTGGACTTCCTCCTCAGGAGTGAAGGCCAGGGAGACTGTGCTGATCCATGTAGGTTTACCCTTACATCTGGGATCTCCTTTGATGTGGTCAGTTGCCCCACAGAGATAGCATTTTCCAAATGCTCTCTAGAAGGGTGGCTTGGCCTGACCTCCTTCTGGTTTGTGACCAGAAGGTACACTAGCCTGTTGTGGTTTACCCTGGGACTTACCCTGGTTATTTTGTTGTTTGGGGCCCTCTCTGGTTTGGGAGGTATTAGAAATCTCTGGGTTCCCTTTTGGTGGCTGCTTTCCCTCATCCTTTTTCTGAGTGACCCCTGAGTCCTTGTTAGTAGCCCTGTTGGCAACCCACAAGTCAGCAGCCTTAGCTAGCTTCCTGGAATCTAATCCTTTGAATCAGCCAAGTGCTGTCTGAGCTCAGGGGAGCAGGCATCATAAATTGACTCCAACATAACAAGATTTCTCATTCCCTCATAAGTGTTCACCTTGTAACCCTTAATCCACCCCTCTAAGTTTTTCAAACACTCACTCACCGAGGTAGACCAAGGGGTAACATCATGCTTTTTGAGGGTCCTAAACCTCTTAAGGTACTGGGAAGGGGTCTTCCCAAATCTAGCTATCAAAGCTAGCTTCACACATTCATAATCCTTCCTATCCTCCTCCCCCAACTCCATTACCACATCAGTTGCAACAGGGGGAAGCCTTGAGAACAACCAGGGAAGTAACTCATTCCCTGTGATGTCCTGGAGCCCATGATTATACTCAAACATTTTTAACCAATCCAACACATCCAACTTAGGTTCATACATACCCACTAATTCCTTAGGCATCCGGGGTCTTTTGGGACTGGAACTCCTAGAGGAACCAGAGGAGAGAGAAGCATTTTCCACAGACAACATTTTCATTTCTAGTTCATGATTAAGCTCTATTTCTCTGAGTCTTAACTCAGCTTGCTTCTGCTCAGCCTGGGCATTCATTCTTCTGAACTCTATCTCTTGGTTTCTTTCAGATTGAGCAATAAAACGTTTGTACTCTAATTCAAGCTTCATTTTTTCAAGTTCAAAATAGGCAGGGTTACATGTAGGACCTGGTATAGGCCCAGTAGGTAAGGCAGACAGAGGCTCAGAGTGGCTAACTTCATTAGGTTCACTTTCCTCTTCTGACTCATTATCAAGACTTTGATTCAGATCAATACCATCACTGTTTTCTACGTTTGCTGGGGGGGTAGATTCCTCTGTACCACCCAGACTTTGGTTTTCTAACAATCTTTCTATAAGTTCCATTTTCTTGCCATTCTCAGAGAGATTCTTATGTCTACACAATACTTTTAAGCAATCAGCAGTTTTGGCAGACAATGATTCTAGGGTATAACTCTCCATAGCAGACATAGTTAGACAATCAGCTTTTTAGTGCTAAGCTCTGTGGTTAGTTGTCCTAAAGTGTTCAAAAAGCACTCTAAAGTGTATACTCAATACAAATCCCACTGCTGTACACCAGTGTTAGACAGAAACCTGTGCAGTTCCCTCTGGGACCACTGCAAAAGATTTAAGACTACAGGTGTTTGGCAGTAAACCCACTTGGTAGCAGTCTGTACCACACAGATTCACTTGATAGCTGTGGCTGAGCAGTCAGACTTCCCTCAAGAAGACTTAGGCAGTATACAGAGTTTCACAATAGGTCAAAAGAACACAGTAGAACAAGTAAACACTGACCAGGGCTTGGTGTAAAAGAGATATAATTATTTATTTAAAACCACATCTAGAAAAACACACAGGCACTAATAGTAAGCAATTCAAAAACACGGTCACTAAAAGATATACACTCCCTTAGCAAAATATTAGACAAGTCTTAAGTAAAGCCCCACTTATTTTCAGACAGCGGTGAGCGCTTAATGCAGATGGCACTCTAATAATTCGTTTTAAAAGGGAGAGAAAAGCAGAGAATAAATTGAAACAGATCCCAACACTTTTACAAGAACACAACCAGAGAGGAAGGCAAAGTAAAACCGTGGGTTTAGAGTTCAGTAGGCCGGATCCACTTTAAGGGGATCAAAACGAAATGTGTCCAAGGTCACACGGTTGCAGTGCACAAAAGTCTTGAAACGGTTCAAAAAGAGTTGGACCAAAGAAAGGGACCAGTAAGAAGGTCAAGGCGGCCAGCCCAGTCCAGAAGGTTAAGGGGTTATTATTACCTTGTAGCAATCTTTAGAAAGGGAGGCCTGGCGGACACGGTACCTTAAAGTGGTGAGAATACTCCAGCGGGGGCAGTTGTTCCTGGCAGCAGATGCAAGTCAGTGCTTCATCCGGGGGAAGAGAGGATCTCATTGGGGAGGAAGACAGGAGTCTGTTGCACTGCCAGGGAAGAAACCAGCCACGGAGTTCTCAGTTAAAAGGAACGGTCCTTTAGTTTGCGGTCCAGTGGTAAGTGGCTATCCGGTTGCCGGGGTGCTTGGCACGGGCAATTCGACCACTAGCCGGTCTGGGGTGCAAAGAGAAGAAGGTAAACTGGTTGTGCCCACCAGTCAGGGGAAGAAGCCTCTCCAGCCGGGAGATCTTCTCTGTCGTCGGGAAGTGGTGAGTCTGTTCAGCAGGGCTCCACCGGTGGTGTCGTCGTGGTAGGTCGGCTCAGCTTCTCCCTCGTCGGATCCTCAGGTCCTGTGGCGACTTCTGAAGTTCCAGTCCCCAAAGCCCTGCTTTTATGCAGCACACCCCCATTCACTCAGCCTAGCTGTCAATCAAACATGCTAAGTGGTGAGCCGGCCGGCTCACCACTTGGGCCAATCTCACAAGAGTGCGACTTGAGTTACCAAGGTAACTCAGTCCAGGGTGCCTAAACCCCCTCCCGCACCCCCTGTGGTACCCAGACAGAGTGGCACCACTTTTGGAGGCTTCTGTGGAGAAGCCCACCAAAAAGTGGAACAAAGGGCTCGACTTGGGTTGGAGTCACAGAAGAGAATACAAACGCCATTTTAGAATCGAGTCCTGGCAAAAAATACCAACTGGCGAATTAATATTAAATAAATAAACCGGCGGTATGTTCGAGGCTATGAGAATTAAATAATTAAAGTTGGTAGCCTTGAACAATGGGAAAATCCCATAGGAATATATTCGCGGTCGAATATAAAAAGTAGTTTCCACTGCCACCAGCCAAAACTCGATCAGGGGGGATGGAGATGTGCCCCCTTGACTAACAGACCCCGGGGCAATCGAATTGCCCCAACCAGTACCTCCACAATATGATGGTTTGTACTGGTTTCTGTTAATAATTTGGGACTAGTAAAGCCAGTGGTGACTTTACGTGCCCTGGGAGACAGTAGTCAGTCCCAGGGTATGGAGTCTATGGTGGGGTGTCACTATGAGACCCCGGTGTTACTGCACGGAGGGTGCTGTGTAACACCCATAGAAAAAAACACATGAGACCCTATGGAGTAAAGGACCCCATAGCCCATAAAACACATTAGCAGTCATAGGAACACCATAAATCATGTCCAAGAGTGGGAGAAAAAGAGTCTCACTCTTGGCAGGAGAAAAAAACAAACTCCAGAAATCCAGCAAAGCTGCTGGGGGACTCACTAGGTTAGGAAATTCAGCCTAAAGAGAGAATTCTCCCTAACAGCGCCACTTCAATGGGAGGGATGGAAACACCCTATTCCATCACAGTACGTTTCAAGTGTTGTTGATGATTCAGTGACCTGCTGGGTCCAGAAGCCATTCTATGAAAACCTAACTCTAAGGCAATCGTAGGGTGAACCCTGTTCCAAAATGGTGCCATCCACCTCAATATGCACCTTTAAAGATAGAGCTAAACGGGCCCAGAAGACTAGTGTTTTAGTTTTTTCTTTATTTAATTCGAGGCCCAAATCTTTACATTTCCGATAAACTTTGCCATGGTGGTCTTAAGACCCATAGGGAATGTAGCAAGCAGAACAGCGTCATCAGCAAATTATAGAGCTGGAAACCTGATGCTCCCCAATTTTGGTGGGTCAAGGCTGCGTGCCTCCAGCTCCTCAATGGCCTCATTAACATAAATGCTAAAGAGGAACAAGGCGAGCATGCAGCCTTGCCTTAGACCTCTCTCTGTAGGGATTGGGTCTGTCATTTCACGCCCCCCCCCAAACCCAAGCATGCGGACGCTATGTTGTTGGTATACAAAAGTTGAATTGGGGTTAACAAATTCTGTGAGATGCCTTTGTTACCCAATATTTGCCACATAGATTTTCTGGGGACATTATCGAATGCCGTCTTTAAATCCACAAAGACCACATATATCCTTGCTCTATTGAGGATGGCATACTTATCCAGGATTAGGAGGAGACGAAAACTCTGATCAATGGTGCTGCACCTTTTCTGGAAACCGGCTTGCAGGTGGCAGATAATACCCGCTGTTTCCACCCAACACTGTAAGGGCTCTGAAATTACTGTAGCAAAGATTATGCCCGCCCTATCGAGGAGGGATATGGGGCGGTAGTTTGCTGGGTACTCCCTGTCCCCTTTCTTAAAGATCGGTGCAATTTCCGCATTGCACCATGACCTTGGAATTACTCTATTCTCCAGTGCTACATTGCATACATGGCACAATAAAGAGACCCATATTGTCAGCTAGTCCTTGAATAGATCCACTGGGATCTTGTCTGGGCCTGGTGCTTTGCCCGTTGATTGTGCTTGGATCGCCCTTTCTAATTCCTTCTCAGTTATCACCAGAGCATTAATGTGCAGAGTTGATAGATCCTCAAGTAATGCACATTGCTCCGGCTGGGCCACCCTGGGTTCGTACAACTCCCCAAACTGCTTATATCACAAGGAGGGAGATATACTACACTGCAGTGTGTTGGGAGCACGGAGATCTTTCCCTGCTACCATTTCCCAGAACTGGCGAGAATCGCCAGTTGAACATGCCAAAAGCAAGGCATCCCATCGGTCCCGGTTGAAGGCAACCTTTTTCTTCTGGATCAAGGATTTGTAGACTGCCCTGAGATTACGCAGCCTTTTTTTATCTACCACTAAGCCCCCCTTCATGCAATGCATTAGATCACACTTTGCCACTCTACAGTCCTCATCAAACCACCCTTCCTTCATCTACTCCTTTTTCTCATCTGGCTAGAAGGTTTGTTAAGAATTCCCTGGAGAATTTCGCTCATGACATCATAGTTGCTCAATGTAACTTGTGCACCAAGGTTGGGAGTACAAAACGCTTCGATTTCACACAATACAGTGGTACATTTTGGGTTTGAAGTTGTTTCTTAGCACATCTTCTCATTTTACCCTTTATTTTGCCTTGCCCATTACCTCTATGTCTACGGATCTATGGAGGGTGAATGTGGGTTGCACCCAGCATGTAACTTAATGAATTGAGCACCTGAGTTGCTTCTGATCACTATCATTGCGGTCAATTACAGATAAGTTGTGGATCAGAGGCAAAGCTTCGGCATTGATCCACATATAATCGATCCGGGATGATCCCTTTGGCCCAAAAAAGTAAGCCTTGCGGTCTGATCTGCCCTATGTCAACCATTAAGGGATCTCAGGCCTAAAGCATTCACAATACGGGATAGCATGTGGGTGGGTTATCAGAGGGTGGTCAGCAATCAGCATTGGAATTCCATAGACAAAATGTTTGTCCGCCCATATGTTCTCAAGCTCTCGTAATGGCTCCAATTGCAGGTTCAGATCTCCCATTACCAAAACACATCTGTTACTTGTGGCATGTACATCCAGGGAATCAAGTGTCTCCTGCATCAAGATAAGGGGTTTGTTTGGAAGATTCCCAGTTGGTCTATTATAAAGATTAAACAAGTGAACAATCTTGTTGGTTCCTGTTGTTATTGTAAGAGGCTGCAAATCCAGGCAGCCTGTGGAATTATTCACAATCGACCAATCAAGGCTGGAGGCCACCCAAGTTACTAGACCACCCTATGGCCTTCCTCTGGGACATGTGGCAGCAGGGATTGCACTCCACCCAACTAGTAATGTCTATGTTCTTGTTTAAGCCTGCAATGTTCCAGGACAATATCTTGCCAGTCAAATGTAGTTATGTAATAGTGATGGCAGGAAGAGCCTTTTGGGGGGCCGACTATGGATTGGAGCTGTTATAGGAAATCAATCCACACCCTCCAAAACACTTTCCCTCCCTCTGGCCCTTTCCGCTATCCTTCCTACTCCTTGGAGCCCTTGGGCTGGTTGGTGTACGACTCTCATGGTGATTCTGGAGCCGGCCGGGGATAGAAGTGCGTTTCAATAGATAGCAAGTCATCCACCATATAGGCGCTGGCCAGTATTACCTGGATACAATCATCACCACCCTGTGGCATTGGCTTGAGAGAGCACCAAAACAATGTCCTCTTCAATGTTTGATTTGCAGCCTCTAACTGAATGGGTCCAATGTGTACCCTTGTTGGCTATAGACTCTTGGGTCTCAAAGCTTACCCGTGATGGCCGTGGTAAGTTGTGCATGTAAACACTGCAACCAGCTTTGGGAGGTGGCCTCATTACATTGTGTATGGTTTCAGGGTGATCATTTGTGACCTTGCCCCCAGATCCACTAAAGCACAATGATCTTTTTGTCCCCTTGCTCCAAGGAGCAGTGATGGACTCTTTGTGGGCATAACTTGCATATTCTTCACATGAGCAGGCGGTACAGCAGTCAGCCTGCCATGTGGAGGGGGGGGGGGGGGGTTATGCTCCACGTGTCTATTGATAACGTAATTAATTGGATTTGACCAATCCCTGCCCTTATTTGGATATTTTCTGATGGGCCACCTCTGTCTGTGTACCAGTATACTCCCCTCCAACCACTGGTGCCTTCCCAGTATTGGGAAGAGGGCAATCCACTTCTCTGACCAATGATTTGGGGGCACTCATCTCCCTTGCGAGATTTCCACTCAAGCCATCCAGTTTGACCCCAAACTGCTTGACTAGGGCCATCAATTCCTGTACACTTGCCTTCAAATTCATGACCTCTGTGGCCAACTCCACTATGAGTGATCCCGCTATAGGGATGTCTTCTCTCTTGTGTAGTGGGACCTTTCCCCCCTTTGTGTTTAACTTGGGGCCCCTTAGTTTAGAGAGAGCATTATTCGATTCCTTCCTTACTACCCTCTTGCATTGCCTCAACCGGGTTTTCTTCTGTGTTGTTATGGTACCTCCTCCTAATACCTTGCCTGCCCTTTCGACAGACCCACCCCTTCCTCCTGTTACTGGGTTTAATTATAATGTTTCTGCGTCCAGTGGAGACAGTGGCTGGTAACTATTGTGTGTGGGGATTGAGGGAATGTAAACAACCTTATCGGTTTCAGTCAGGGCTTGATTTGCTTGGGTGTGGTGTTGGGACAAAACCTGGGCTTGCCCTTTGATACTTGGCTCCACCCGCCTGATGACACAAGGCAGTGCTGAGCTATCTGAGTTGGGTTCTCTGACATGGAGTAAATAATGTTTGCCTCAGACTGGCTCAAGTCTTTTTCTGACCAGGAAATAGTCCAATGATTCTTTGAGCAGAGGGGCGGGGTTGGTGAACTTCCTAGCTTCCTGGGCACTCTTGTCATTAGGGGCAAAATCTATTTATGCCATTTCAATCAAATTAGCAACCTTCCCCTGTAAGGCACAATTTTATCTGTTGGGTTTTGGGACAAAACCTGGGCTTGCCCTTTGATACTTGGATCCACCCACCCGATTACACAAGGCAGTGCTGAGCTATCTCAGTTGGGTTCTCTGACAGGGAGTAAATAATGTTTGCCTCCAACTGGCTCAAGTCTTTTATCCGACCGGGAAATTACCCAATGATTCTTTGAGCAGAGGAACGGGCTTGGTGAACTTCCTTGCTTCCCAGGCACTCTTGTCATTAGGGGCAAAATCTATTTATGCAATTTCAATCAAATTAGCAACCTTCCCCTGTAAGGCACAATTTTATCTTGTCATCTTATTGACCATCCTATTTCACTTTTTATATCCGATAACAAAACTCCAATTAGTTGCAAATGTGACCCCTGAGGTCACACTTGTTACCCCTGTGGTCTCCCTTGCTACCCCTTAAAAAAAAAGAAAAACATATGTATATATATGTTTCTTTTTTAAATGGAAGCTCATGGCCTGTGGCCAGCGCCATGTGTCTCTTGGTTTCTGGAGTGGCTGGGTTTCTTGTTCAGGCCTCTTAAAAAAACAAGGGGGTTCCACAAGTTGAACACTTTGAGCATTGACCCTAAATAAGAAAGAATAGGAATAACAAATAGTCTTTCTGAAATGCTATACAATAATTGCTAGGCTCATTAAAGGTTTATTTTAGGCACACTTCAGGGGTGAGTCACTGATTTAATCTGATTTAGTCTGTTATCAAACACCTCAAATTCACAATGCAAACAAAAACTACATGTATTTTGCTTTTTGCAAGTTGCAGTTACAGAATGTTTTTTTCTTCCGTTGTCGCTGTTACGATCATCACAAGACATCCCCATCTCGGTGTCCTCGATCACTTGACAAAGTCCTAGTGCCTAATACTTGTGTACAGTGTAGAAATGTTTGACCATAGCACATCAAGTGGCCCTTGATTTCATTGTGCCACAAAAAATGCTTTGTTGTAATGTGTCTATCTTTCATATCTCCCTTGCATGCTGTTCAGGATGTTTGTTTGCATGCATGAGGTAACGAGTGCTGAGAGTACGGGATGCTGTGTGAGTGGGCTGCTTTCCCTGCGCTACTCTAAATTCTTTAATACACAGTTATGAACCCTCCCAATGGAATGTATTTTGCCAACCTCTGAAGCCTGAAAAGTAGATCCATGCAGGCTTGACATGTGGCCGACTTTGCCCCAGACCTGCAGATGAACTGGTCTGCTGTTAAATCTCAGTTACCAGTTTATTGGTATCCACTACAGAGTGTAATTTGCTTTCTGACTTTGAGAACATTCAGACATGTAATTGCTCATTTTACTATAGCCATAGCTGGTACTATAGCTCAGTGGGTTGAGCATTCACTTCTGCAATGTGTGGGTAATCTACAGGTTGCAGGTTCGAATCCGGGCAAGGCCAACTTAGCCTTTCATCCTTCTGAGGTCGATAAATAAGTACCAACACAGGTTGGGCGATATTGTATGCATATTTGTTCTATATAAAACGCTCAAGCATAAGTGCTATATAATAACACATCATTATCATTTGGCCCAGGACATCTGCTTGCATTCACAGTCATTTGGTAATATGGGTCTATACACATTGATATGAATGATACACACGGTGATTCATTCTTGTATGAAATGTATATCACATTACAGTGATATCGTAACCATATTTATCGTAGTTGGCGTGTGATGCCTCCTGTTTTGTCAAGGGGTCAAAGGTTGCATTCCATCGCTTCCAATGATGTGACAATCGGGGCGGGATATAACTTCCTGTGATGTCAGCAGAGGTCAGGATTTGTGTGATGTCACTTACACTACCCCTGGCATTTTGGTGAAATGACGTCCCTGTCCAATTGCCGAGATTAGAACATTGACCTCCATAATTGAGTGAAATATTGTAAACAATGTTTTCTTAGAGCTCTCTCCAGGAAAGACTTCGGCAGTCTCCTTTCTCTTAGACATAATCCTATATGGGTTATGTCTAATAAAGGATTACGGCAAATACGGAAGAGGGCAATTGAAATTAAAATAAACTTCTAGAGTACCCAAGATACAATTATACCGACAACAGGCTCCCTGAGGCGACCTATTTAGCCCAAAGCGACCTATGTCTATTAGACTAGCAACCAAAACGTGAATAGTACGACTAATTGTAGGTAGCAATGGAGCTATTAGCCTCGAAAACCCTACCGACTCCACTCTGGTGAATAGAGCAATTACCGGTCCATTCCAAGGTTGGCGGGACCGGTAATTCCCCATTCAACAGGGCCCTTCCCCATTCCCATTTGAGCCCCGATAGGGCTCAATGGGGAAGGCGCTAATAACGGTACTGCAAATTACCGTTATTAGCTCCAGAGTCCTTTTGCGGGTCCTGTCCTTAACGTCTGGAAAAACCAGGCATGAAGGGAGAACCCGCAAAGGGAACTCGTAGTAGGGCGGTAAGGGATTACCGGCACCGGTGCCCTTACCGGTGCTGGTAATCCCTACCGCCCACCTCGTAATGAGGCCCATTTAGTACAAAATAAGGTCAAAAATGATAACCTGTGGTCCAACCATTGCCCTTTCTGTGTGTGTCCAAATAAAGGTGCAATGTAGAGCAAGGCACGCCCGATAGCTCAAAGGGCTGCCAGAGCCCGACTCCCTTCCCTCGCTCCCGCACAGTAGATGGTGGAAAGGGCTCTCAATCCACTCTGCTACACACTTCAGTGCATCGAGTCCCTGTATACCGTGAGCCTGATGGGACTCATTCAGTGTACACCCGTTCCACAGAGCAAGGACAAGTGGTGCACAATTTGGCTTTATGCCTCCCTCCTCACAATAGCCTTCTGCTCCTTAAAGGCTTAGATTTGCTGGGCTTAGTGCCGCAAGGGTGTCTTTAGGCAAGCTTTCAGCAATCCGCCTCCTGGGGTGGGACCTCCTCATCCACACAGCCTGTGGGTTGGCTCTTGCTTTCTTGCTAAGAAATCAGAGAAGGTCAAGTGCCAGCAGGGTCAGTTCCCGCTCCATGGGCCTCATTATAAGTTTGCAAGAAAATATTTCTTCAGTTCTTCTGGAACTCCTATGCCCCTTAAGTTTGGGTTTTGTAACATCACTTTGTGTTGGATACTTAGTTTTTTACCTCTCCAAATGAATTTGAACACCCTAACCTGAAGGTCTTTGAAAATGTGTGCTGGGACCTTAATCAACAGCATCCTAAACACTGATGAATCAGAGATGATTCACCCAGGAAACCTTACCTGGGACCCTTCTCATGTGGCCAGGGGAAGGCCAATGCTTTCTGATCCTCGCCGTGGGGGTGGTGTTCTGCAGGTGGATCACACAAGAGAGCGGGGGGGGGCAGGTCAGGAAGAATGGGAAACCCCCTTGTATAATTTTCCCCAAGATCCCAACCTTCTAATAGCCTATTGCAAAGTAGAAACTGTTAGAAAAGCCAATTTTGATAGTGTGGGCTTCAAGTCCCTTAAATCCCAAAGTACTGGGACGAAGAAGAAGACTGCAGAGGCACAAATATGCAGGTTGCAGTCATTCAGTAATAATGACCCACACCTGAGGAGGACTGGGAGGCATAAAAAGTCTGCTCAGGTGCAGGTCATGAGAAGGAGCAGTAGTAGGTGGAGGAGATTTCCTACCTTCACGTGGCAGCAGAAGCAGAGGTTGGATGTGACCCAAGATGCCGGGACCACGGTGGTGTGTAAATTAGTTGCCGGTCCTTAGTGGGTCTTTGATGCTCAAGACCGTAATTGCAGAGCTGGTGCAGCTGAAAGGGTTGGGAGTGTCCACTCTCCCTCTGAGGATCACAGCTGCAGAGGTTGTGCAGCAGAAAGCAAACCCTTTAATAGTTTTCCCCATTTTCTGTCAAGCACTGGTGGCCAGAGAGCACCGCAGAGTTGTGGGAGCCAGCAGAGCCCTGCTGGTGACAGACATGAGTTGCGGAAGGCTGTGAAGGAGAGATTTCCTAACTGCATGGGAAACCGAAGCAGAGGACCTGAAGAGCACTGTAAGCACCCGCTGGCCGAGTCCAGGGGCCTTAACCATAGAAACGTGATAAACGGAGTAAAAAAAGTGAAGAATAAACTTTTTGAATACCGAACCAATATAAAGCAGGTTAATTCTTCTGTTGTGAACCAAGCTGATTTAAAAGAGCACAGATGGCAAATTAAGAACTTGATTACCATACCAGAGGAGTGTGAATGTAACATTGTGGGGCATAATAAAAGCCAGCAATGAAAAGGGGAAATATCTATAAGAGAAAAAAGATAAACCGTCATTGCCAAAACAAAAACATACCGAGCCAATTAAGAAAGTACCAGAATTGCCAAAGCCAGAAGAAGGCAGTTGATACTTTCAGGGTTGGTAAAAACTATTGCCCTTATGAAAAGGGTGTTCTAAGAGAGAATGGCTTAGACCCACATTTCCAAAGCCGAAGAAGTGTGAAATTGACACAGAAGCCTTATCAGCAGTTGGTTAGTGAATAATGGAAGAAACAAGAGTGGCAGGAAGGTTGCCCTTCTAAAGGAAGGGGTTCAGAGTGAGTAGAGCATGACCTACAGTGAGTGTGTTAATCAGACAGGTGTAACAAACAACACCAGTGTGGTTCTTGTTTCCCTCAAAATGTTTCTTATATTTGATGTTGTGGGGCAAAAGCCTTTGCTAACCTGTTTGAGTTTAACCTTTACCACAGAAGTAGTGCAAGTAGTAGAATGCTCTGGCTTGGCAGGAGACTACACCTGGTCAGATAATGTTGTAGTATTTTTATCTTTTCTAGCAGGCGAATACACAGAGCAGAGAACTTTGTTTTATTAGGCCTGGCAGGGAGTGCACCAGGTGGAAGCCATTGAAGTACTGTGGTGTGGTTAGACATCGTGAAGAAGTTGAAGAGCCATTATAGTATTTTTTTGCATTATTGTAGAATCATCCTAACAAATTAATGTCATTGAAGCAAGTGTTGTGTGAACTGCTGCAGAAGTATTTCATATTGTCAAACACATGGTTATGTGAACTGGTACAGAAATCTTTGTTCACAACTTATGAACTGTTGGTTAAATACACACTGGAAATTTGTGTTATCAAAATGGAACCAAAAAGAGAACTGAAGTGGAACCTTGATACGGGACAGGATTTCCTTAACCTTTTTGGAACTGTTGGACAAAATTCTGCTTGAATCTGGGCAAGGGAATTCACCCAGATTAGAAGAAGAAACAGTTGTTATGATGTGAATTTAACTGTTATATTTGTTGCTCTTGAACTGCCATATATTGCCTTGTTAAGTTGGTGTATGTTTAAGTGTGAAGGACAGAATCGTTTTGTTGGTGTTTCCTTTAATTTATTTTAGGCAGGGAAATCCTCGTCTGGGCAGGGATAGTGAGGCTTTATCCAACCTTAATAAAATGGCATCTTTTGAAAAACCTTCACAAAGTTGTCCTCACATTTCTGACCACTCACATATGGTGTCAAGGGTGGGATGTGAATCAATTGATACAAATTGGGGGACCCTGAAATTTGAGAAACTCAGTAAAAGAGCCTCCATAGCTAACGTAGCTTTTGAGCAATTAATTCAACCAGGTGACAGGACCTACATCCCCACAGACTTAATCCTCATTCCTCCCAATGGTACTTATATCAGAATTACCACTAAGTCAGGCCTAGCCTGGTGCTGTGGCTTAGATGTATTGGCAGGAGTGATTGACCCTGACTACAGAGAAGATGTTAAAGTACTTATGCAAAATAATGGGAAGAAAGCCTACCAAATTGTAGCTGGAGAACATATTTCCCAAGGAATACTCAAGAAGCCTATGCTTCAAACCCAAAAGAAATTAAGAATAGTGATCAGACTGAAAGAGGCACTCAGGGTTTTGGGGAAGCCAAAATTAAAATCGGCGATTATCGATAGGTTGGAGAATTTCATGTTCAAATTGGCTATCCGTTCCAGAAATTGATTGTAAAAGAAAGAGTCTGAGCCAGGTGTATGGTAGACCGTCAGGAAGTGTGGAGTTAGGGAGGCAGAGATTAAACCGTGAACCAGTAGAGCTTCCAGTTACATGTCATGGGATAGGGGCACCAAAGTAACTATCAGTGGAACCTTATAGATTATGTCAATCGCACCTCATGGGTGGGCTGCCACATGGTCCAGAAGAAAAATATCCTAAGCATCTGTGAGAGTTTGAACAATCGTAGGTCCAGAGGATTCAGTCATAAGACCATAGCAAAATGTTGCGTGGGAGTCCAAAGAGCGTGCATTGACCAACAGACCTTTGTAAAATCCCTCTGATATGTCCTTAACTAGGGGCATGAAATTGGTAAAAGGAAGCAGAAGGGCACCTGGCGGGGCTAAGAGCAGTATGTCCTCACAATACCATTTTTTCAGATCATTATTAAAGACAGAGGCGTCTGCCCATGGCCCGTCCTACCTGAAAAGGCACCTAATACCACTCCAAGCCTTGCACAGTTTCTGAATGCAGAAATGCAACCACAAAGTACTTGTTCTATATACACTTTCTTTACAACACTGCAGAGATTCTAAGGTAGCAATGGTGACCGTCAATCAATAACAGCACCTACCAGACCATCACAGCAACCAGTAACACCTCTTGCACCTCCTTCTGCATCTGCTCAACAGTCAATGACACCAAAGGTGAGTCCACAGCACATGCCTACAGTGTGGAGTTTCTTTGTACAGGGTTGAGAGCAGCATCTTTTGCACCTGCACTCTGCAGAAATGTTGTGTCCTGTGTGAAGGTTGGCTGCCAATTTGGGCATGTCATCATTGTCAGGGCCTATGAAGTGAAATCATGTACAAGGTTGGAACCAAAATATTACCCACAATAGCCACCCTTCCTCCCTAGAACCAGTGAACACCCAGCAGCATCCTGGCACTGCCCTACATGGTGAACTTAGAACTAGGAGGTGTGAGTCCTGCATCAACGTATTGTGTCCGTCGGTGCCATCAGCAGCACCCAAATGTTATGTAGCATTAGAGGAGCAATGTCTCTCAGGCATGCCCAGCCTCAGTGAGTCATTTGCGCTCAGTCAGAAATGTCATTGTAAGCATCTTTTGAGTACAGCTGCTCAATGCTGAATTGGCGATGTTGCTGGCAGAAGATGTTTTATCACATGCCTTTGTTGAAAACAAAGGCTTCAGAGAGCTGACGGCAAGTGCTGATGCTCCCTGGCAAATTCTCAGCTTGACTTACTGTTTGTGCAAGACTGTACCTGTGTTGTATGATGCTGTGGTTATTGAAGTGGGAAAGGCCTTGGATAAAGTACTGATTATGTGGCTGTAACAGAGCATTTGGTCACCTTACCCTTTACTGACAAGCAAGGAAAGTAATGCATGCAACATGTTCTGTCCACCAACAGGAAAGTGTGTGTATGCAAGCTTTTGATGGAAGGAGCCACAAAAGAGACGACATCTTGCATAAAGTGGAGCAGGTGGTGGCAGCAATAGATTTGGGCTTGGTGGCAGCAGTCAATGACTCCAATGTCATTGCTGTACTATGACTCAGGAACACAATACATGTGCCATGCTTTGCACATGTTCTCTACCTTATGGTGACATTTGTCAGTGATTATTCCCCTGTCCATGATAGCCTTTCTGTGGCACACAAGATCCGTTCTCGTTTAAGCTGCTCATACAGTACCAGAAATTATTTAAATGCATTGCAGGTGCAGCACAAACTCCCACACCACAAAAATGTATGTTGCAACTGTACGAAAGGCATGGTATCAACAATAATACAGACAGAAGTGACCACAGTTCAAGGGTGTTTATTGAACTTCAAAAAGGGTTTTGTCTCGCCTAGGGTATTCCCATGAAAATGACCCTGGACTCCCCTACCCGGATGATCCTCCCGCATTGGTCCACCCCCAGGGTCTGTATCCAAAGGCGATGGCCATGGCCTGGGAACCCGAATAGAGGATTCTCGGGGTCCAAATGGGAGAATACCCCCAGGTTTCTCACATACCCTTCCACTAAACACCTGGCTTCCCGCGTAAGGGCCAATTTTAAGTTCCTGGTCTGAGGTTTCTTGTTAGAAATCAGTGTCTTTCCCCGAGCTGTTTTCTTTTTCCCCTAAGTCAAATGGCTATTTTAAATGGGGAGATTCACCCTTAAAGGTTTTGCTGTGCATGTCTGCCACTCATGAGACCGACTACAGAAATTGGGGTGGGTTAGTTCCTAACACTTACTGGACTGAAAGATTAGTGAACAAGGCCATGATAAGTTGTAGCCTTCTGCCCAAGATGGTAACAGGAATTTTGGTGAAGGAATGATTCTCAATGTGACTGTGAAAACAATGGATGTTTACTGTGAAAACAATGGATTTTTCTTTTACCCATCTGTTTCCACCCCAATTAAAGTAAATCTGCCCGTATGGCACATCCCCTGCTTCCACTGTCCAGTTGTGCCCAAATGGTTTCTTTCCTATTGTAGCAGGTACCCCATAGGTGGTTTTAGCCCCAGTGTATAAAAAGGCTCTAGATTTTCTTTGATTCCTCTTTGTGTTTTTAGAAAGGGGTTTCTTCTGGTTCTTTTCCTTCTCACCTGGTTTTACATTAGACTGGGTGTGGAGGCTGCGCACCAGGGGGGTTTCGGTTTTCATCTTATTATCCAGCCCCTTTTGTATGGGATTCTCTAGAGATGGTATCTGAGATGAACCAATTTGGTTTAGTGGGCAAGATTTTATACTATGCCCCCATCCCTGACAAGAAAAACACTTCTGATGTTGTAAAACAGAAATTGGAGTATCCTCCTCCCTAGTTCTTGTCTCACGCAAGTTTATAATCCCTGATTGTTAATTTCTGAAAATTCAACTCCTCAGGACAAGGGTCATCGGGGTGGTCAAACTTCCCACAGTTGTAACAGGGATATTCCATATGGTAAGAAGAGTTGGTCACCTTGATGGTGTCATTTTCTTGAGGTTTTATTTCCCATTCAGGATGAGATGTAGGTACCTCAATGGAGGGTATAGGACACAAGGTTTCTCTACTTTCAGGATTCCCATCTAACAAATAAGTAACAGGGTTGAGTTCACCCTTAGACTTACACTTCTTGGAGTAAACTATAGTTTGATTTTCTTCCAGTTCCACTAAGACAGTGAGAGAATAGTCAGGTAGAGTGTTTCTTTCTTCAAATAATGACCCAGGGCCTGTGCTGTTCTGCGGCATCTCCTGACCATCTGCCCGGTCTACTAGGGCCAGAGGTACAGATATGGATTCCTCCAAGGAATCACTCTTGGGGTCCTCCCTTCTTCTCCCAGCAGGGTCTCTCACATGTAGGGATTGCTACTTGTTGTTCAAAATTATTTTCGTGGGAAGGTTTTAAGGTGGCTGTCTCTGTAGTTTACCTATTGCTCTCCCACAGGTCTAGTTGGGACAGAGCTTCACAAGAATTTTCATATAATAATAATCTCATCAGTTCACCCCTCTCAATCTGTATTCTATCATGTGAAAAATTAAAAGGGCATCTTTTTAATTTTATTGTATTATACATATAGCCACTGACGACTTTGTACAAAACAGACAATTTATAACATATCACATAAGTTAAAACACCATTTAGCAAACAAACAATTGTATCAAAGCACGAAAACCGATCACCTCCTTATTATTACCCAAACATTATTCAGTCAATATTTTTAAAATCTTCATACTATCTACATAAAATCTCATCAAGTGATGGATAGGGTTGGCATCATTTCCTTCCATCAGAGTGTGCAACATCAGTGTCGGGGGTTACCTCAGTTACACTGTTGGAATGAGCCTGCATTGTACGACTTCTCAATACATCTAAGCTCTCACATATACATATTATATGTTCAATGGATTCAATTGTGTTTAATCCACATAAACTACAGTTTCGCTCCTCGCGAGATATTCACATTCGCGCTACCACTATTTCTAGCGCTTCTGCATGATTAAATTTGAATAGCAGGTAATTGCGTAGGCTTTCACTGTTAATATATGCATCAACGTATTTACCTGCGACGCAAGTTTGACCATATCTCTTTCAAGGTAAAGATCTTTTTTTTCCCTTGCAACAGTGTTTTATTATCCTCAAAGAGCAGGGGACCTTAATACCTGGGTTTTCTTTTATCCAGTTCTTATGTTGATCATACAAACATCCAAGCGTCCCCAAGTGTGTGTTGTTATCAATACTTCTAAAAGCTTGCATACATTTACTCACCAATTTATGTTCTACCACTCCTGTTATATTTAAGATCACAAACTCTAACAGGAGAAATTCAATTGGCAGTGATTGTGGCATGCAAAATAATCGTCTCAAGTTCTTAGCTTCTAAATTACCAAGTTCAACTCTGATCTTCTGCCCCCAAACATCAACTCCATAAAGCATGCATGGAATCACCTTGGAGTTGTATAATAGTAGGATCGTTTTGATGGAAATGCCACTTTGTCTATCAATAAAGTTGCTCAATGTTAATGCACTTAGTTACATTCGCTTTCCATTGTTGGACCCAATTCAGCCTGTTGTCTACTATAATGCCTAGATATGTTTAGCATTTGACCCGTTCTATCTCTTTCTCGTCTATTTTCCATTACAATCTAGGTTGTTTTCTACACCTAGTTTTGCCCATAAATGTCACAATCTTCCTTTTCTCAAGGGCAACACTTAGCTCTTCTGTATTGTCCAAGAAGGGTAATATTTTCGCTTTCTCTTCCACCTTGTTTTACCCAGAGGCAAAAGATACATGACAAAGTGGTTCGGTACCTCCGCCTTGACCTCCAGGGAAATTATTATTTTACCCCTTTAAGGGACTTGACAAGTATTAGGGGCAAAAAATGGATAGGTATTGCTTTCCACATTTTTCTTAATGGGAAGGATGGCTTGTTTGTTTAAAGGAAAAAACTGGATTCCCATTGCTTGACCAATGCTCTTAAAGGGTTCTCGTACATTTTCCATAGACTTTATCCCATTGATGGCAAAGGGGATGTGGTTATATTTTCTTTCATACACATTGGTGTTTGAGGAAACTGATGCTCATTTGTTCTCTCTCTGAGGCTCCGTACGGGGCATTGGAATTTAAAGGTTGTCTTGTCCAGTGGGGTCTCCAGCTTGTTTTACTTGAGTCTCATTCCACTCCTGACACCACATGTAAAAAAGGCATAGTATCAACAGTAAGACAGGCACAAGTGAGCACAGTTCAAGAGTGTTTATTGAACTTCAAAAAGGGTTTGAAAAACACGGTTCCTAATCATTGCATGAAATTCCTAACATCGACATACCATTCCATCTAAAAAATTGCATCCAAAAAATTGGATCGAATGTATTTTTTTAAATTTTTGTTTTAATGGGGCCCCCAACTCCCCTTTTTTAACCTTTAAAACCCATTATAATTAAACTAAACCCTTTACCTTTAAAAAAATGTATTTGATGCTTTTTTAATGCAATTTTTTCGATGATAAGGCATCCGATGGTATTGCATTCGATGCAATTACCCGATACCGAAAAACACCTATCTAATCCTAAATCTACAGTTGGGGGCAAGTTACAACAATCAAATAAAATAATGCAGTCCTAGTCGTGTCTTGTCAAAATAAAAGGGGCTATTATACTAATGAACCTATTGCCGATTCCTACGTTTAAATACAAATAGTGTGGGTAACAGTGTTTACTAAAAAGAAAGAAGTGTTCACAAAATGATATGTCAGGATGTTCAGGCAGTTGGCCTCCTTTCCCCACGTTTTCAGCATGGGGCAAGGCAGCACACTCGAGCTTAGCACAGTCTCCGGCTCCTCTAGTACGTGGATACAGTTCAGAACAAACACCAGGGCCTTCTACGACAAAGTCACTTTCCCCTTGAAAGTCTCTTTTTTCATAGAATACCATGGAGTGCAAAATAAAACTTTAAGTTAGCTTCTCTTTTTCAGGCTTACTCAATATAAATGGGATATCCTTCCCCAAACTTCTTACTTCCAGATTCACTTTGCTTTACTGTCAGAGACTTTCAACACTATATGGATTTGCTTTAATCTCATATATGACCACTTTGACACTGCTGCATTCTGGTACTTGTATTTGTAAAGATCAATTCCTTTTAGCTTACATTCAGTTCTGTTTCAGACAAGCCTTCTTGGGATTTCTATTCACTTTTCCTCTACTTAGCAATTCCCCTGTTTGGCTTTTTTTTGTTTGCTTTTCAGTGTTCACGTCACTTCCCTTCAGGGACTTGGTTTTTATTTTACAGAGACTTCCAATATCGTGTTCACTCACACAGGGTCACTCTGCTACTTTGGATTTTATCACCTTACAGATATCACTTTCTCGGGTGATTAATTTTTCACCCCGGATCGCCCTACGCCGGGCTCAGATCCTCTTGACACAATGTTCAATTATTCCCCCTCTGCCATGGTCAGACCAGTTTCAATTCAACTCAAACTTGCTTTGACAAAAAGCTCTCAGCTGATCTCCCTCCGCCAGGCTCGGACCAATTTCATTTATTTTGTCATCAACTTTCATCTCACTTTTTGGGTTCAGGCCACTTGCCTGCTTTACTTGGTGCCTTCTCTCCCGTGCTCCGCTTCGCACCTGCTTGCCTGAGTCTCTCTCACTCTCTCTTTTATTCAGATTCACCGGGCAGCGTTGCAAGGTCAGTGGCTCCATCCGTTGGCGTGGGGATGAGGTCAGGGTCTCACCACCTGCCCCTCTACATCCTTGGGGTCGGCACTGGGAACAAGCAATTGTCTGGACCTCAACAGCAAGGTCCTGGCTGCCTGAATCCAACATGTAGGAGGCACGTTTCCTGTGACATGGGACAGCCCTTCCTTCTCACTGGGCCAGTGTCACTGCGCGCCGTCCTCTGGATTCACCTGACAGCTCCCAGCCTCTTGGTTTCTCAGCTCCAGACAATCTTCCAAGCTTGCCTTTGGTGTTTGGGATTCAAAGAGGGATCCTATGCCATCTCAGCCTTGCAGCTTCCCTCTTGCTCACCCAACTGCACCTGACCTTTCTTCCCCACCAGCTTCCCTTTATACAACTCTGTGATGTTAATGGGTAGCAGGTGCATGATTAAGGTTGGGTCTGTCTGACCTTGCCTGTCTTCATTAAGGGGACAGCCTGCTGTCAGAGTGTTGTAGTCTGTTTTCTGTGTCTTAGTGTTTTTTTCTACTGGTAATCTTCACCCCTCCAGGTTGCTTCTTCTTCTTAGTAGTATGCGAAAATAGGGCTGGGGAGATGTTGCCCCAAAAAAGACAGAGTGGTTGTGTGGTTGTGGATAACGGGTGAGACGGGGATACCGTGTCTCACCTAGGGTATTCCCACGAGGATGACCCTGGACTCCTCTACCAGGGTGATCCTCCCGCACTGGTCCACCCCCAGGGTGTAGATACAAAGGTGATGGCTGTGCCCTGGCAACCTGAATAGAGGATTCTCGGTGTCCAAATGGGAGAATACCCCTAGGTTTCTTACACAACCCACTGGAATACATCATTGCACATGCTTGACTGGCTATTTGAGCAAAGCAATGCAGTGAGTACCTACTGCTACAGTCACAGTGGGGCATTGGATGGGGCTCTCTTAACCTTGACCCAGTGACAGCTCATGCACAATGTCTGCGGCTTACAACAGCCCTTTGAGGAAGCCACACAGTATGTGATCTAAAACTATGTGTCACTGAGTGAGGTACTTACATTGACCTACTTGCTCAACATTAACCTGTCCAGAAGCTCATCCGAACATAACACAGATGAGGAAAACATGTTTCCGCTGGTAAGAGAACTGATAGCACTGAATGACCTACGTATAAAATGCATCAAAGAAAACATTGAGTATTTTTTATATCATTATTGATCCCCATTTTATGGATTACGTGGCTGCATTCCAGCTTTTTGGGCAGTATGATGACACATACAGAAGACATAGTTGAAATGTGCATGACTGCACTTTAGAGGGATTTGCAAGATCACTTGCTTGCAGAGCAAAGGCTTGAAGGTCAGACAGCACCAACAACAACTGAGCTTCACGTACAGACAGTAAGAAATCTGTATTCATCTGGTAGTGCCCTCTCATCTGGACCTCTGAGAAGTGGGGGGGCGCCCCATGTAGGGTGTGCAGCTGTATTCCAAATTCCGCATACGTCAATGTATCTGTTCCTGAGAGAGGAACATGTAGTGGGCCGACAGCTGCATGGATGGTCAATGTGTATTGGAGTGACACATGGCAGCTTGGCAAGGATGATGACTCACTGAAGTATTGGTTCTCCAAGCAGTCTGTATGGCCAACATAACTTTCCCATGTAGCCATTGACATCCTAAACTGTCTCCCAGAATCGGAGTGCATTTCTGGTGTTTGTGTTGCTGTCGCTGTTGTCTCTGCCCACCGGCAAAGCCTAACTGCTGCACATGTAGAAAATATGACATCCATTAAAATGAATGAGCACCATATCTCAGTTAACTATAGGAAGATACCATTGCTTTCCCAGGTACAGTGAAAGAATACTCGAAGTCAGAAGCAGATCATAGTTTATTCAGAGGATGATCTGCTGTGTCCCACTGAACGGGGCAGCATAGGCAGAATAGGGAGTGGCAGCTACTGTTTCCATTGATACTACTAGCTCAGGCTCCGGAAAGCAGATTGTATTGTGGGAGTGATTGATGTGGTGACCAAGGTGATGATGAACAACAATTTTGATGACAAATCTGCCCACAGTGCAAATCCCAAGTGTGCTGCATTTTGTGTGTCTTCTATCAGCAGTGTGCATTACCAATTTTTCATATAGTCCAATGATTGAATACAGTAATTTGGTCATTTAAGGTTTTCATTTCTCCTGTCTCACAGAGTGGGAAGCACACTCGATTTTTATATCCCTCCTGTCTCGCAGGGGTGAGGGCACCGTGTGAAATGGTATGAAAGTCAAAAGTCAAAAACATCAACAAAAAAACATCACTGGTTCGTAAACTCTGAAAAATTGGAAACTGTAGAAAGCTTCACATACCTGGGGGTCAAAATCTGCCGCAGTAAAATTGAAATTTCAATGCAGGAATATCTTTTCGCAAGGACAAAAACTCTCACAGCCCAAGCCCTGACTCTGAACAGAAAGTACGGCAAATTTTCACTACTTCCGGTGATAAACTTTATCAAAGCAAAAGCCACGCCTGCGATAACATAACAGAGCCGATGCGATGTTACAACTTCCAGTTACATTATGGGACAGACTTGAGGGCCTATTTTGGCACAAAGTACTGAAGCTGCCAAACTCGACACCAATAGCAGTAATCAGACGCAAGCTAAGTCTATCATCCATGAAATATGAGATCAAGAGAAATAGTCTCCTGTTTTTGGGAAAAATTCTGAGAACGCCTCGCCCGCAAATCCTGGACATTATATACAGAGAAATGACAAGTGAAAAGACTCAGATGCTGACTGCTTGGTACAAAAACCAACTCGAACTGGACGAAAGAAATCGGATGCTCTGATTGGGACATCGAAAGAATGCACTAAGTTTGTAAAAATTGTTAACCACGATTAAACACAAAACAAAATGGTATGTCATTCCTATCTTACAATGGGGAGGATGCAGACTCAATTTGTACATCTGTGCTGTTTCCCAGGGGTGGGGACAATGCTTCATTTTATATTACTCCCCTGTCTCACAGGAGTGGGACACAGCATGATTTTTTATGTTGACGAGGAAGTGCCAGACATCACCCGCACTCCAGCCACCCCCTTGGAAGTGCCAGGAACATTCACGCCAAGATATGTGACGTATGGAGAACAAATAATCCAGCAGAACACCGCAGTTGGGCTCTGCCACGTGCCTATCGGAGTAAAAGGACCTATTGAAGCACCGACACCTAATCAAACCTGGACAGTAAGGTACCCACTGAGAAATCCATATCTACAGACACGACAAAAGGACGTTTGTCAGAATGGAATATCCGAAGAAGCCAAGAAGATACTAAGAAAAGACGACTGGTGACGTCATGAGAGATCGGACTGACGCACATATAGAGTATATAATGACCTACGAATGCTAAGCAGAGAACAGCTGATGATCGCGATAGAATAGAACAAAGGAAAATAGAAGAAGAAGAACAAATGATACGGGAGAAGAGAATAAAAAGACGAAGGGATGAGGAGATGCGAAGAGCAAATGAACAAAGAGATGTGAGGAAACAAGAAGAGTATAGGGTCAGAGAGGAAGCAAGGAAGCATAGAGAGTTTGATAACAACATAGAGCGTAAGTGAAGACAGAGAACACGGGATCTCGAATATCTGGAAAGAGAGGGGAAACAACCCAATCCAGTAGTAGACTGGGAAGATATAGAAGAATTATTTCCTGAGTACAATTCAGTCCCAGGCACGTCTAGGGCAAATATCAAAGATGATTTCGACACAAGGAGCATCAGAGAGACGATGAATAGAATATATGATGAGATGGGGCTAGAAAAGGTACCCCAAAGGGAAGTAGAGGATGAGTGTCGTGAGAGCACTCAGCTGTACGATACTGAGAACTTCTCACAGAGTAGCAGAAATAGAGAGCTGTCATTAGATAGGCTGACCCTAACCAGAAATGAGGAAGATGAGAGAAGATGCACGAGTTGGGCACAGACAATATCGGACGCAGAAAGAGAAGGAGAGCGAAGACGTGAAAAACGCTTCTCTAGAGGAAAGGGAGTGAGATGGTCAGATCCTAGTGGGTCTACACCTAAGACATCAGAGTCAGCCACACAATCAGATTAGCATGAAGGAGTATCATACGGTCAGAGGGGGGAGTCTCTACCACCCTATGTGAGCAGACTAAGGACATTGCCAGGTAGACGGCGATGTAGGAATATTACCCCTGTGGTAGACAGAAAAATGATGAGAGAGTAAAAGGAGTGTCATGTGTCACAGTTCCCTTTACTAGAAAAAGGAGGAACAAGACCACAATATATATACTGGCCTCACATGGTCAGAAAAAGCCTGAAAAATAAGCAAATGGATACATGAGTTAGAAAAAATGACAGGAGGGAACACGTTAGCTATAGGGGACATTAAGGGTTTTTTAATCGCCATACTTGGTGATAGAGCTGACAATGTGTGGGCACAAGCAGGTTACCCTGGAGTGACTACAGTTAATACCGCGCATGACAGAGCACTGTTTAACAATTGCAGAACCGCGGTATGGAAAGCGCTTCGAGTGCTATACCCAGACACTTCTGATATGGGAGCTTTAATGTCACACAAGATGAAGGAGTCAGATGATCCTTTGCTTTACATTCAGAATTTCCAAGACGCCTGGGTGCTGGAAACTCATGAATCCTGGGTGAAATCTATACCCGTGTTTTACCATATATTGTGCCATGGGCTGCCAGAACAGGTACAGAAACAGCTCAAGAAATTGGTAGGGATTGAGGCAAAGCCATGGTCTGAAATACAGTTGACCATTGCACACTATTGCAGGCTGCTGCAAGAAAAGAATTGCAAAAAGGATGCTGCACGGAAAGGTGAAGAGGCTAAATTTGTGCAGAAAAAATTATCAAAGTATGCCAATGAGGGGGCAATGATAATTAATACAGATGGATCAAACATGCAGCAGGCCAATAGCCAAAGACAGTTTGATCAAAGCAGTAACAGGCTTTACGCAAGGGGAAGAGGCTTTCGAGGAAGAGGATGGCAGAGTAATCAGGGAGGTTTTCAAAACAATCAAGGAGGTTTTCAAAATAGCAAAATGGAAACCAGGATATGCAAAATGGGCAAATAATCAGACCACCGCCAACATGTTGGACGTGTGGAATGACAGGGCATCTATCATGCACATGCAGAAGTCAAGCCATGGTGCAAAACGAACAGCTCACAAGAGGAGGGATGGTGAATCCATCTGCGTTCTGGCAGCAGGGTGGAAATGAAGTTGCGCAGAATCACATGGTGCAGCAACAAGCACTGGGAGAAGAGTACAGCAGAGTTTGCAACCCCAGAATGTGACACATTTTCCACAGGGACAGTCTCAGCAGTCACCAATGCAACTGTCACAAACAACAGGTAAAGGACAGCTACTGAATTCAGGAATGAGAAATGCCACAAGTGACGGGGGAAATCCGTTCACTCAGAATGGGACAAGATTATATATAGACTAGGACGGCTCACTGGAAGACCTGATGTGTTCTATCCTATCAGTGATACCGAACCCTCACGAAGAACCAAGGGTAGATGTCTGTATAGGGGATAAAGAATATTCTTTCTTAGTTGACACTGGTGCGACACGCTCGTGTATACGCAAAGGCAAGTTTTCTTTTCCGGCGAAGCCATAAAAACTCAGGGCTTCACAGGAGCAAGAAGTTGTGTTCCTTTTACAAAAGAACTTCCAGTCTCCATAGAAGAATGTGACATGAAGGTGCCACTGCTATATTCAAGACAAGCCCCAGTGAATATATTGGGACGAGACCTAATGACAAAGCTAAACATGACAATCTTTTTCACTGAGAAGGGCATGGTATGTTCAACCCCAGGAATGCATTATTTGAACATATTCAAATGGTTAGAGCATACGCAGGTCACACGGCTATGAGAGCTATTCCATTGGAACCAGAATGGAGTGCGCATATTAATGTCATGGCTACCAGGCCTTGCAGACAAAACCATGAGAACCCCAGATGAGTATTTATTCAGACCAAGAATACCTATGCATGAGGAAAAGGGACAAGTGTTTCTCTTGGCAATACAAGCAGCCATAGTACAAAGAGAAATGGCTCTGCTTGACGGTTGTGATGATGAAGGCTGACAATGGTGTGCAGTAATCGCCATTGGGGAAGGTTACAGATTGACTGACATCACTGATGACGATCTGTTTGAAGAACAAACAAGTGAAGATGAGATAACAGTTGAGGTTAATCTCATCTATTTGGTAAAAATTATCAAAAGAGAAGTGCCTCAGAGAATGATGCTGGCACAAAAACGTCCTGAATGTTTTGAGGACGACATGGCAAAGGTGCCTGTCTCAGTATGGACTACAGGCCCCTATGACGTAGGCTTATTGAAAGGAGTCAGAGAAGTGAAGATTAAATTGAAACTAGGAGCAATTTTACCAAAAGAACAACAGTATCCCATGTCTAGAGAAGCAGATGAAGGGATTTTTAAGACAATTTCTGCCATGATGGAGCAGGGCAACTTAGTGACGTCAGAGTTGTCACGCAATACTTCGATTTATCCAGTGAAAAAAGGGTAGTGGGTCTTGGCATTTAATCCAAGATTTACGACCATTAAACCAGATAGTCGAGGCCGAGTTCCCTCTAGTCCCTAACCCGTCCACAATCCTATGTAATATACCCGTTGAAGCAAGGCATTTCACAGTGATTGACTTGAAAAATGCATTTTTCTCAATCCCATTGCACAACGACTCACAGGATTTGACATTGTTTACGTTCAGACAAGTTCATCTGAAAAGCACAAGGCTGCCTCAAGGGTTCTGTGAGTCTCCTTTGATTTTTAAGAGTCCTGCAGATGGACTTGAGCAATATCGCATTACATGGTTGACATCCTAATTTGCAGCACGACAGAGGAAAAGTGCAGACATGATTCTATTCAGCCATTGACTATACTGGCTGAGAAAGGATATAAAGTTGACAAGGAGAAATTACAACATTGTCAACAAGAAGTGCTGTATGTAGGCCAGCTAATCTCACATGAGGGGAAAAGGGTTACCCCTGAAAGAGCTGAAGCCATTTCAAAGACAGCCAAACCACACACGATAAAACAAATGCAGAGTTTTCTCTGATTATGCAACTATGTCAGGGCATGGGTCTTTGACTACAGTTCCTATACCAGACCCTAGTTACAAGCCATGAAGAAAGCACAGGCAATGAAAGAAAAAATCATGTCAACCAAGACCATGGAATTAGGGTTTGTTGAACTAAAAAAGGCCATTTGCACAGCACCAGTTTTAGGGATTCCCAATTATGCAGAGGAATTCTAACTGTTTTCACACACGAATTGCAGTGTTATGACAGCAGTACTCACACAGAGAACCACGTTGGGGTACACGCCCCATTCATACTACAGTGGGAATTTAGACCCAGTGATGAGGGGTCATTTGCTGTGCAAACAAAGTTTAGCTGCTGCAGCATTCACCATAGAGAAGGCTACAACCATTGTAATGGGTTGCCCAATGACGTTATTCGTCGAGCACGTACTATTTGCCATTTTAGAGAAACCAAAAGGCACATTCACATCTGAGAGAGCTTATGCTTATGAAGTGATTATATCAAATCCAACCATTCAAATAGTTCGATGCAAAATAGTGAATCCAGCTATGTTTATAGCAAAGCCAGTCACTGAATGAGAGCCAATGCATGATTGCATGCACTATGAAGGATTCTATGATGATATTCCCAGAGTAAAAGAAAATGCATTGGCAGGAGGAGAAATCGTCTTCATAGATTGAGGATCGATCAAAATAATGGACAAAGATATACAGGCACCGGTGTGGTGAAACACACAGCAAATGGGGAATTTCGAGTTCTCAGTAGTGTACGATTACCCTCACACTATTCAGCTCAAGCTGCAGAATTATTGGCGTTGATACACACACTCGAGAATCACGCTGACCAGGAAGTGACAGTGTACAGTGACTCTGCCTATGTGACGTCAACAGTGCACGCAGGCCTAGCACGCTGGAAAAGGAAGGGCTACCTACGACCGGACGGCACGCCAGTGCAACACGCAGCCTTATTGGACAGGCTCATTAAGGCACTACAGTTCCCAGTGGACATAGCGGTTGTGAAATGCGCCGCTCATACGAAAGGGACAGATTTTGTCTCACGTGGAAATCAAGCAGCAGACACTGAAGCCAAGCGTGTGGCGACTAAAGACGAAATAATCATGAGTGTGGAAATAACTGATGTGCATGAGAGAATGACTGTTGCACGAAGTGAGCCTGAAGGCTATAGCAATTTGGCAAGAACTCAGTTAGTGAAGTTCCAGGGGGAGGCACCGCAGGAGGAGAAGAACTTATGGAAGCAACAAGGGTGTTATTTAAACCCCTCTGAGAGCTTGTGGCGACAAGACAGCACTGGTAAACAGGTGATGCTTTTAGCCTTATTAAATATAGCAGTGGAACAGTTACACTATCTAGCGCACATGAAAAAGGAGAATGGAGCAGCAGCGATTGCTGAAGAATGGTTCATACCGAACTTGGCAGAACACGTTGCATTTTTTATGGTGAAATTTGACAGCAGTTCACAGATCGGCATACACTACGTGTAATCAGAGGAGTTATCCAAAGGCCTAATGGGCCTTTTCAGCACTTGCATATCGACTATGTCGACATGATTCAAGTATGTAACGAGTACAGGTATCTAATTGTTGTGGTGTGCTCATTCTCTAAATGGATAGAAGCAGGTCCATGTACACATCCTGAGTCTACCTGTGCGGCCAAATTATTGGTGAGGGAGGTGTTTCCCAGATGGGGAGTGTGTGAAGTCATGAGATCAGACAATGGTCCTCATTTTCAAGTTTTCTTCGGCGTATCATCCGCAAGGGAACGGCAAATGCGAGAAGCACAACGGCTTGTTAAAGGAAAGGATAGCAAAGTTGAAACTTACTCTGAAGAATGGATGGCTACACTGTCTTCCACTGGCACTGCATGCACTCAGAAACCAGCTTGGTTCTGACCATCATCTCATGCCGCACAAAATCGTGACAGGCAGAAGGATGCTCATGCCATTGACACCTAAAAACAGAGCTAGATGTGATGCCCAGCCAACAGGAGAAGTGTTAGGATTGGAAACGCAAGACTACTTGAATTGCATGACATCTTGTCTTACTGTCATTTGAGGACAGCTGCAGCGACGACAAGAAGGGTGCATGGCAGCACAGAACACAGAAGGAGATACTACAACAGACCCAGTTCTGAAATTACACATTCCTCCCATATTCCCTGAGGACACAGTCCTTGTGGGAAAACACACAAGAAAAAAGTGGGACGAGCCGAGGTTCAATGGCCCCTTTAGCGTGGAGGACGTTACACCCTCTGCAGTCAAACTACAGGGAAAAAGAGCTTGGATCTTTCTAAGTGACATCAAGCCATACATTGGAGAAGACCCTCTGCCCGCACTCCACTGCGTAGAGACTACAGACAATGGGGAAGAACCACAGCACGTGCAGACGAGATCCATGAACAGGAAGAAGGACGCATGACCAGCAAAGCAGAGACAAGGAACATTTTGTTCAGATTGTGGCTTCATTTGGACACTTCCTTTGAGCAAAATAATGGAAAAAGGACATAAAAACACAGTCACTCTGTGCATCCTAGTTGCAGGGTGAAGAAGAAGAATTGCACGCCTAAGCCACAAAAATAGCTTGTTTATTTTGGACTTTGGACTGAGGCTCACTGAAGCCTTGAAAAGAAGGGATATGCCAGATTTTGATCGAGGCTACGTAAATTGGAAGAGAATACAGTATCCTGACTCTTTCAATACAGAAGCCTTATTTGGACTTAATCATGGTGTCACGCAATAGTGACCTCACCAAAGAGATTCTGATCTATTTCAAGTTAGTATTGAGGTCATACCCGTCATTGGTGGGAAGAATCACAAGCATAACAGAGTTTCTTCAAGATCCTGAAAACGAAAAGACAATAAGGAGGCTGCTCACAGTGATTGCAGAGCAGTTTCTTTTGCTTCCAGAATACAGCGAGGACAAGACAAATGTCCCTGTCACGAGAAAATAGCAGACTAGCCAGTAACGTTTTCTTTTGCTTAATTGAAGACCTTCCAGAACTTTTGGGGAGACATGCCAGTGTTGATGTCCTCACTTTCATTAGAGACCCAGCAAACTCTGTACAGATGGGTATGCTCCTGCATGGTATCATAATGCAGGTCAAACTTTATAATCAACAGCAGAATCACCAGAGAAGATCGTAAAACTTTCCTTCGAGGGACAGATCGTGAAGGTGCCAAGGTCTTCACTTTTGTTTATGCTGACAAAAGGAACGACATGTCATCTGGAGTGAAACAGATAAAAGACATTGGGCCTCATTACACGGATGGCGGTAAGGGTTTACCGGTACCGGTATTTTACGGTACCGGTAAATCCTTATCGCCTTACTATGAGGTCCGTTTGCGGGTTGGGGAATTTAATGCCTGCTTTTGGCAGGCGTTAAAAACCAACCCGCAAAGGGACCAGGGAGCTAATTACAGTACCGCAATTTGCGGTACCGTAATTAGCGCCTTCCCCATTCCCATAGAGCCCTATGGGGCAAAAATGGGAATGGGGAAGGGCAATGGTGGAAGGGGTGGAATCACCGTCCTGCCAACCTTGGAATAGGGCGGTAATTCCCCTTTCCACCAAGGCGGTGCCGGTATGTTACCGGCATGAACCATGGCGCTAATAGCGCCATGGTTCACCGCCATCCGTGTAATGAGGCCCATTGACAGGGAACTGGTCCATTTTTTAACTCGCAAATTAAAAGACTTGATTAACTTATTGCCTTATTTTGAACTTTCATTTTTAGAGAAAGGACTGTTTCCAGAGGCAAGAGACAGTCCAGTATTCGGACAAGGAGGATAAGCCGTCTAGCATGTGTAATCTGCAAACAGAGACAGTAGAATCCAGATAAAAATGGCAAATGTTAGTATGTATTAAAAGTTAGTTTTGCTTCTTTAAATGATCGAGATGGGAAACCAGAGCAGTCACGTTGTCCTCCCTCAGGAGGAGAGACGTACATGTTGGCCAAGGAACAAATGCTGTAAGCTTACTTACAAGTGTATTGCTTACATATGCATAGTATTCATTATCACATTACTGTCATTGACAATTAGAACTGCATTCTTCATTGGTGCGCAGAGCGCTCAGGTTCCTGTGCACCCACCTAATGATGTACGCATGCAACCTACAAAGGTACCCAGACCTTACATAGTCATTCCAGTCCTTAGAAAGAATGACAGAGTGACTGAACTTAAAATGGATGTGATAAGTAATGAGACACGCACGAAACTTGGGCTAACAAATGAATTGGAACTCCAGAGACAGGGTGGGCAAATTAAACCCGAGAAGGGGTTGAGGGAAGGTGCACATACACAAATAGTGAGCACATACACACCTGGTCTAGTGTCAATAAGTTCAGAATCACATTCCAGAGAATGGGGGAAGCTTGGACAAACAACAATGAGAAGTTCCACACCAAGGGAAGTTGAGAGACAGATGGAGAAAGCGGAACTTTTAAAGAGACAAAAGACTCTAGATAATGAACTAACAGAGACAGCACCGACATGCACGCCTGACCCAGTGATGAATAGGTCAAGCTTAAATCCTGCAAGACAATCAAGTTCTGAGATACTAACAGAATCAATACGGATGTTTATAAACAGAGCCAGAAGAAAACAGAAGGATAAATAAAGATTTACCAAACCTTCTCCTACTCAAATGGTACAGATGAAAATGCCTGGATCATTGATGAAGATACCTGAGAATCCTCCAGCAAGAAGAAGCTATACAGATGTGTTTAAGGATGTGGTTATAGCAAACTACAGGAAAACCTTAAGAATTGGAAGGAGCACACAAGAAAACAATACCAAATTGAATGATTGCTTGGACAGCACAGCACACCTGGGAAACAACATATGGTACCAAAACATGAAGGAAGTTGGAGACGAACTTCAGAGGAAGAATGCTTTGTGTGTGCACTCCTACCTTACAGCATGGGGAAGTCAAAAATATGTGTAGCTGTTGAAGTAGATGTGCAGACAGCACACTGTCTGTCATACATAGCAATGTGCAAGACCAGAGGTCAGTTCATGGGAAGTGATGCTTCACTCAAATGGGCAACTGAAATGAATGATCCAGATGAAGATGATTATGTACAAGACATAAAGACAAGAAACAATGGCAAAACAAAGAACATTGTGATAAGATACGAAAAGCCTGGAGTTAAAGGAGCGGAGATCAGAAGAGAAACAAACAAGAAACTGAACATCCAAGAGAAATCTCCAGAAGAAACGCAAAGATGGAAGAACAGAGGTCAAATGCAAATCTGGGGAACAGTGCTTTCACCAGACAGATCAGAGAAAGGAGTAGTGATATGCAGAGCATGGATGATCACTGGACACTATAAGGATACCATTGAAAATGCACAGATGGTATGCAAACCATTATGGCCGAGACTGGCAAGACTGCTAACATGGGTCGAAGACAGAGGAGGACCCCTACAGATAGTGCCATTGGAGAATTCCAAACTGTGCTTCAGAAACAATAGTACAAGAAAAATGGGAGAAAATCAGAACCGTGGACACATTTTTGATGCTACAGGAATGGCACATGGTACCCCAGTGATCATGGATCATTATTGGGCATGTGGATCCAAAGCATATATTAGGTTGACGAAGAATTGGGGAGGTATATGCACATTGGTGAATGTCCATGTTCCAGCATTGGTGATTCCAAAAGGTGACCTGAATATTGACAGTTTCCCAAAAGCAGATGCTCACATGAGGAAGGAGAGATCTGTGGAACTGATGAGCCAAATGAAGAGAGAGAATTACTTCTCTGACAAATCAGAAGAAGCCTTTATGCAATCCCATACAAACACAGGCTATTCAGCTTGACCTCATCAGTGTTCACGGCAATCCTGATGCCAAGAGTTCAGATTGGAGCAAATACTAAATGGTTGCAGATAACCAGATGGGAGTTACTGCAGACCATCAACACAACTATAAAGGGATTCAATGCAATCAAGGAAGACTTAAGAGCAATTCAACTAATGACTCTCCAGAACAGATATGTCCTAGACATGATCACAGCTATGGATGGAGGTGTTTGTTCAAAAATCGGGAATCATGTTGCACGTTCATACCATCTCACAATGACGTAAATGGTACCTTAACAGAAGCCATAGGTATGCTGACAAAACTACAGAATCAGATGATTGATGAAGCTGACGAAGTTGATGATGACAGTTGGTTTGGAACACTGTTTTCATGGGTTCCACAATTGATGGCAGATGCATTCAAGATCCGAGGAGCCCTGTTGGTGAAGAAAACTGCAAAGAAGGCTATAGAGATGAAAATCATGATTGACGTTGAGTCCGGATGTAAGCCCAAAGACCTGACTGATGAAGAAATAAGAGACTTTGTGAAGGCCAGGATTTATGCACCAGAAGGAACAAAGTTTTGGTATCCAAAGAAACATAGAAAATATGTGGGAAAATGGATCTATTGCAATCCAAGTGGAGAATGCCAACTAATGACACGGAACAAAGACGAGCATGTAAGAACAGCAGGATGTTTAAAGGGAGTGATAAAGATATGGACCCAAAAGGAACATTTCTGCAGACCTAGAGGTCCAGATCCAGAGGAGGACAGAAAGGTGAATGCAAAGAAAGAAGTAGGAGTGGTCGATGAATCGCCCAGAGGGGGGAGTGAAGAGGAAGTGCCAGACATCACCCGCACTCCAGCCACCCCCTTTGAAGTGTCAGGAACGTTGACGCCAAGATATGTGACACATGGAGAACAAATAAACCAGCAGAGAGCTGCAGTTGGGCTCTGCCCAGTGCCTATCAGAGTAACAGCACCTATTGAAGCACTAACACCTAAGCAACCCTGGACAGTAAGGTACCCACTGAGAAATCCATATTTACAGATCTACAGACACAACAAAAGGATGTTTGTCAGAATGGAATATCCGAAGAAGCCAAGAAGATACTAAGGAAAGACGACTGGTGATGTCATGAGAGATCGGACTGACGCACATATGGAGTATATAATGACCTAAGAATGCTAATAAAGAGACAAAATGCCATGGATAAGTGACATCTTGGGCCTAAGGGGAAACTGTTGATTTCAAGTTGAAGAAACTTATGCCATATGCACGATGAAGACATTAAGCCAGTTTAAACGTGGACATACGCAAGAAACCACAAGAGCAAAGAAATCGTGAAGCTTGCTTATGCTTAGTAGTAAAATAGATTGCGGCAAGCGTCAACCATACACATATCTACCTCAAAAGCACTTTTATAGATGAGTGAAAATCCACTACGCACATGAGCAGAATTGAATAGAGGTTACTAAAGGTCTCAAGAGGAGAGGGCCACAGCAAACAAATCAAGAATTAAAGACGGAGAGAAACTCAGCTGAAGGTAACCATGCAAAGAAATCAAGGTCGTATCAGGCTGGAATAGGCCAGCAATGCCTACAATGAAAGAGAAAAAATAACAAAGTATCCTGTTCAGCAAGGTCGAGATAAGCCACAGATGATAGAAGACTTGCAGAAGTAAATCAAATACACGAAAATGCATGAAGAAGAGGCCGATTTCACGGTGTCCTAGTCACGTGGCAAGGCAGGCAGAAAGGGATGAGACTTCCACACCTACGCATGGAGCCTTGCCGTACCCAAACTCCTTAACTTTCTCAGACCAAGAAGCAGACTCAAGGCAAATTACAAAGCAGTAATTGACACACGGCCATTGAGGTGATGAATGGTTGTAACATAAATTGGAGGGAAGCTGGAGTGCAGACTTACTCCCTGCACCTGGCTAATTATTCTGCATCCTGCTAAGCGCAAGTGGAAAAGTATGTGTGGGATCGATGCAAACCCAATCATATTGCACCATGTAATCTAGGTTCCTATAGAGAGTAGAGCCAATGGGACGTCGTACTTTTAGTGACGTTTACAGTAGCCAGTTCGAAGGAAGGTCTCAGTTGTCCCACCTGACATTATTATCCAATCCCCTCACCCCGTTACCATATACAGATAAAGTATTGATTTTAAAGTTACCTTCTCATAGCCAATGAAGTTGCATGTTAGGTTTTTAAGATTACACGTCAATGATGACAATTTTTGTTATAAAGGTTGTGTTTTATCTGAAATTAATTGGAGTTTAAGCGAGAAGGAAGATCGAGCAGTTGCTGATGTTCATTGAACTCCCCGTTTTCTGTACTTGTCATTAAACGGACTCCCTTTGCCAAACTATTCAGTTGTCATTATTATTTGATGCAAGAGTACGAATCTGCATCCCCATCTATCTTCCGGGCACTGCTGCTCATCTTAAAGGGCTGTTTGGAGACCCCCAGTCACCAGGGGCCTGCTGGGGTCCATCCAGTTCAATGTTGCTCTTGTCTTACAAGTGTGAGAGCACATACTCAATTTTGACATACCTCCTTTCTTGCAGTGTCTGCAGTCTTGCAATGGTTCGGGCACAGTCTAAAATTTGTCATCTCTTGTTTTTCAGGGTTAATGCCATACTCAATTTCTCTCTTTTCTCCTCGGGTTGAGGGCACAGCCTTAATTTTTTAATGTCTCATCTCTCACAGGGGTGAGGGCACAGTCTGGCCTTCTATATTCCTCCTGCCTCACATTTGCAAAATTCTGGACACACTCAATGTATATGTCTCTCCTGTCTCACAGGTGTGAAGGCACAGACTCACTTTTACACCTCTGCTGTCTCGCAGGCATTATTATTATTAGGGTATTTATTGAGCGCTGTCCTTGCTTTGAGAAGCAACACAGCGCTTTACAATCATAGGGGAACAAGGTGAGGGGAGCTGAGAAACAAGAGCTGGATACATAACAGTGGAGGGGGTAGGTGGGCAATTTGTCAGCAATGGTTCTAAATGGACCCAGGCATGGGGGTACAGTCTGACATTTTAAGGCCCTCCTGTCTGGAAGGGGTGAGGGCACACACTACATTTTTATGTCACCCTCTCAGAAGGCATGAGCCCAAATAGAGAGCAGTAAACCACTCCCAAGTCTGAGATGAGAACCCTTATTCGGTACTTGTTTCAAAACATCATTAACAAATCTCAGGAAGGCATGTTGCCACAGGGTAGTCTCTCAAGCATCCTGACTTGTTAGTGTTTGTTGTATTAGTTGTTTTAGAAAAGATAACCGTCCTCATTTACAGTCTCTCTCTGTAGACAAGTGAATGGTGCACTGCGAGGCAGAGATATTTATTTGGAAGATGTCTATGCGGATTATTATTGATATTTTTTGTGGGGTGATCCCAGTTTTGTTTTTAAGTAGTCCCTTACTTCTATATAGACCTGATGTGCTAAATGACGTAACACTGACAAACTATGAACATCATTTTGGGTGGGTGCAGTAGTTAGATGATGCGCCTACCAAAGGTTGCTAGAAAGGTTAGTTTTAATATTTAGAAAAATCACAGTTGACCTCAGTTTGGATTTCATAATTGTGCAGGCTACATTTGCTCAATACATCTGTACATTTAGATTTCTAAAATGAAATAGTTTATGACGACCATCTCGACAGATATCAATCTGTAAGTGTCCTTTAACATTTCAAGAGTTCTGATCTGCTTTATTTCTGTGATTGCTTTTGTCTTTCACAGATTCTGAGGATTTAATTCACAGTTGTATTAAATATTTGTGTATCTGGCCAGCCATTATTGACCTTGAGAAAGTCCTTGCAAGGGGCAAAACGAGTGTTGGAGCAAGGTTCGATAGGCTTTAATGCATCTATTGTTTGGGCTTCAGCGTGAGGGCTTTCATCAATTGTGCACAAATGAAATGTAGTCTGTCTACTAATAAACAGATCAATTGCATCAATATAGTCTAAACTGTGTTTATTGATAACTAAATAATGTCTATTGTGTCATTGTGTCACTGCTACACATGATTAATTTCTCTTCGCATTGTTAAGCATTTAATATCTATCTAACTAGTGTGTAACCACGACCAAAGCTCATCATTTTAACTGGTTATTCTCGACCCAGGACAAGGTGCTTAAGTTATATATCAGATTACCCTACTTTACCAAATTGGTAATGGGCACCTTTCGGCTTGCCTAACTCACCTTCAACTTAGAATGTATTGTGTCACCCCAAGGTTGGCTCCCCTGGGAACCCAGGTTGTTCGTGGCACCTGGGACCTCGTGCTGAAGAAAGCCTTCTCCGGTGTTCTTACAAATAAAGGCTATCTGTTTAACCTAACACCTTCCATCCACACAATATTTTTCAGCAGATTACCTCATACAAATAGCAGGAATAACATTGATGCCCCACTCCTACTACCAGTACTAGTATTGTTACTAGCACAACCACCACTTCTAGGAGCAGTAGTAGCACTACTAATGTAATAGTAGCCAGAGCCATCGTAGTCGGGCATTTACTGGCAGTATCCTTGGTTATTTGTCTGCTACGGCTGGTACTAGGTCTAATAATTACATTACTAGTATTACTGCTAGAATTATTTCTAGGAGTAGTACTAAACCACGTCTTATTCCAGTACTGCAGCTATCACTACATCTACTAATACTATTAAGTATAGTAGTAACACAATAGTTGTAGTAGTACTAATGATACCAGAAACGGTGGTAGTACCAACACTTCTTAGTAGTACTGATAGTAATTGTAGAGCTACAACTGCTTAGATCACTGGTACTGATACCATTGAGTGTACTAGAACTAGTGCAAATGCTACCAGTACTATTACCTCCACTGCCACTATATATGGTAGTACTACAAACAGTTGTACAGGTTCAAGCAGTACAATAGTAGTATGTGTAGTAGTAATATTGCTAGAGCCTGCACTACTGATAGTACTACTATTGGCATTACTGCTGGTAGTAGTTTCAGTAGTGCGGAGAGTAATAACACTAATATCACCAGTAGTACTGCTACTACCAGGACTGCTAAGCCGTCAATGTGCTACCACCAGTAATACTGCTCCTACTTCTTAAACCATTATGGGATTAGTATTATGTCTACTGGTACTACTTCTCATAGGGATGCTATTAAGACCAATAGTAGTAATACTACTAATCATGTTACCATTATTACTAATAAAAAAATATTAAAATAAAATAACACAATTATTCCATGCCCGTATCTTTTTCTATGTCTGTCTCAAGTACAGTGTTTATATTACCAATAGTAGTAATAGTGATGCCAATACTTCTACGACTACTACTAGTGGTGGTTGTATTTGTATTTTATATTTGTTTTATTTATAAAGCGCAGCCAGCCCCAGGGGCATAGGGGCGCATAGGTTTAGATCTGGTTACAGAAAACTGGGTTACAGTTACATTAGTATGCAGGAGGCAAAGGTTTCAAGGTTACGGTTACAGATAAATACAGACATTGGTGTTACAGGTACATACATACAAGTTGCCATTTTCATGTGGTAGGCAATGGAGGGTGCAAATAATAATATAGCATACAATATAATATATTATTTACATACATACATTAGGCAGGCAACAAGATTAGGATCTAGGAAGTTAGGCTGTCATTGTGTCAAGGTCATGAAGCCAGCGCTTAGTATTATGTTTGAATAGGTTGAATGAGGGCTCTGACCTGAGGAGAGCGGGGGGTGTGTTCCATAGCTTTGAGGCTTGTACAGGGAAACTAGCTCCTCCCGAGTTATGAAGTTTAAATCTCGGTATGGACATGGTGTTAGCTTGAGCTGCTCTAAGAGGTCTTAATGATGTGTGTGGGGTAAGTTGGTTGGTGAGGTATAATGGTGCAAGGTTGGCCCTGGCTTTGTGTGTAAGGGCAAGAGTTTTGAGGGATATTCTGTGCTCTACTGGGAGCCAATGGAGATTGCGTCTGGTCTCATAGAGGTGCGACTTCTTAGGGATGTTGAGGGCTGCCCTGATGGCATTATTTTGAATTACCTGTAGTTTGTTCATATTTTTGTAGCTAGTGCCTAAATAGAGGGCATTACAATAGTCTACTTTGGACAAAACTAATGTTCTAGCAAGTGTAATGCAGTTAGGTGTGGAGATGAACGGCCTACATGCGGTGATAAGTTTACAGGTGTAGGCGGCTGATGATGCTACTGCATTAGTTTGTTTGGAGAAGGATAAGGTGGCATCCAGGTAGATACCAAGGGTTTTAGTGTTGTTTGAGACGGGAATAGTGTTACCATCTATAGTGAAAGATTTAAAAGCAGTATTTCGTTTTTTTAGTTTGGCGTGAGTACCAAGGATAAGCAGCTACGTTTTTTCGTCATTGAGATAAAGTCCGTGATGAGCCATCCATGCTTGTATTACTGCATATATTTCATTAAGGGTATGCTGTCTGTTGCATAGTCACCAGATATGGGAATGAGTATCTGGGTGTCGTCCGCATAATTAGTATATGTGACACCCAGATAGTCAAGGATATCGAAGAGGGGCTTCGTAAATACATTATAGAGCGTTGGAGACACACAGGAGCCTTGCGGGACACCACAAGGTACCAGTGAAGGTTCAGCAGAATCAGTGGGAGAGAAGACCCTCATAGTTCTGTTGCACCATTGTAGAAGTAGTACATGCTATCATTTTTTAAGTGTTGACGAGCAAGTGACCATGAAAAAAGGTATTGCTCAATTTGACCAAATGCCAAATTGAACTTCTCTTAATTGACTGCATTATTTTGGTCGAATTCGGTAGGTCAATTGGTACATTTTAATTAAAAAATAGATGTGGGGTTGGGTAAGGGAATAGGTTAAGGTGGGGGGCGTCAGGGGTGGGAGGTGTGGTTTCTCCCACTGCATTATGGTGGGTGGTGGGGGTTCTCCCCCCTGCAATAGGTCAAAAAGAATTTGACCAAAAAGAATTGCTCATTTCAGCGGTAGGATTTTTTTTTTCAGTCAAACAACCCATATCCGGAAAAAACATGGACGATTGTTGGTGTCATTTTTCAAGTAATTGGTCATAATAAGGCCTTTTGAAAAGTTTAGTTCAAGTCCCTGGAATTTACTATAGGTTATTTAGGGAAACACATGAAATACACCAACAGATGCCAAGTGGCCAAGAGAACACAGGATCATTTCGCAACACATATGTTTGCTAGTTGTACCCAAAGGAAATTATAAGGCCCCATCACTTTAATAGCTGCCATCGTTGCCAATGTGTGCTCAAGAAAAATCATGCAGCATGTCTCAAAATATGTGCCACCATTGCCCCCCTTCATACCAGTTACGAACAAAGACAATCATGTACTCTGTCTCACCTATATGCAGGAGTTGCACCGAAGCACCCATTTCATGCTGATTATGCCCAAAGGATTGTCTCAATCATACATGTACACATTGACACTACAAGCTATTTTCATGTTTGTTGCCAAAGAAAATCACGTGTCTTCCCTCAACAGTATATGATAGTCCAGCACCCTCTCCCCATTTTCATGCTTGTGTTACCCAAATACAATTTTGAAACTTGTCTCAACAATGCAGTGCAGCATTAACACAGTTAAACACATTTTCATACAATTGTTCTGCTTCAGAGTCCCTCTTCCTGCCCGAGTTCTGCCCCATTTGGCTTTTACTGACAAAGTCATGTCCCAGTGTCACTCTATTATGCCAAGTTCTGCCACAGTGAGTCTCTCAGTACCTATCTTCTGCCCCAGTACCACTCTCTGTGCCAATGTTTTTCCACAACCTGGCTCCTGGTGCCCAAGTTCTTTTTTGATTATGACTATCATTAGGGTATTTATTGACTGCGTACCTAGCCTTGAAAAGCAATTGAATGTTTTCCAATCATAGGGCGAACCACATGGTGAGGGGAGCAGAGAATCAAGGGAGTGGGGAACTAACAACAGGGGAAGGAGAAGCTGGCAATTTGCCAGCAGGAAATCTACAAGCAATCAGGGGAGGAAACAGTGGGGATCAAATCACCCAGTCCCAGGTAGGGTGGGGAGTGGAGGGTGTGTGTACCTAGATGTTAAGGCAGAACCTTTCCTTGAAGAGGAGGGTTGTGAGCTCCTTCCTGGCTGTAGAAGTGAGGGGGCAAGTCTTATGTTGACGGGGAGGAGGTTCTGGAGTCTAGGGACATAGTCAAAGAAGACCTGTCTTCTGGTTCTTTCCTTCCTGCACTGGGTATTTTATTAAACCAGTACATCTTTTTCACCGAGAAATGCATCAATAGCACCCTCTTCGTACCCTCCACTGGGGTTTGGATTCAGACCTATATAATTATGGAAGGCCTTTCATTATCATCTGTGAACTACGGAGGACCATTGTTCTTCCCGGAAGCGTTCTTAAAAAACCACCTATTTTTACATTAAACTCCTAGTGGTCAGATACCCACAGGATGTTGTATTCCGTACCAAGGGTCTTCTCTAGAGGCAACAGGGTGCTCAATAAGTCCTCCTTATCCATAACAAAACAAAACAAAACAAAACACAATACCTCCATGTAGGCCTTACCCAAAGATTAATGAAGATTGTCTCAACAATATTTGCCAGCATTGGCACTATAAAATGCATGTTTTAAAAATCAAATATTACAGCCAGTTTCAGCTTTAATTCCTATCCAGAGCGAATCCTTTGTGCCACTTGAGTTTTTGGAAGTCTAGGGTCTGCACTGGGAGTGCCAATATTGTGGCTGCAACAATATATAAACCAATATGATGAAGAATAAAGTTGGTACTCCTTAGTAGTGCGCTCCCCAGACAAAAATGACAGTCACTTTATCAAGGTATTTTGTTTTATTTATTTAGTATGTTTTCTGGATGCTCCATGTATTTAAATCATACATTCAGAATCTTTGTTCCATCTTTGTAACATTGGATTATCTCCCTTGTAACATTAGATTATCTCCCAACACGTGTTTCCCCATAGCTTTAGCTATGGTTCCTCAGGGAGATTCTAAGTGAAATGAAATCAAACAAAACCACATGTTATACTTTTAATAACAAAACCAAAATAATAAACCACCAATTTTGAACATATCTATCTGGAAGAGGACATGCACTCACCCTTATCACAGTCTTCTTGATCCTGATTATCATTGGTCATTAATATTTGTCTTTCACTTTTTACCGATATCTTCCAATTTGTACTTTTCTTCTAAAGTCTGTAAAACAGATGCACAGAGCTCTTGTAGTTTATTTGCTTGCTTTTGTTAAGTATTATTTCCTGTGTGTATAAGGATATGTGTACTATTTTGTACAAAATTCAATTTAATTAGACTGCCTATATAGATGGCATTTGTTTGGTCCACATATGGCTTGGCAAGATACATATACATGCCCGTAAGCTTGGTTAAGTACACCATTCAATGAGGGACCCATAAAATAAAGAAAATAAATAATGAAGAGTTCTAAATCAGAAAATACAGTTTCTTAAAGTATGCTATAAGTTTTACCTTAAATGTAAGTTCCAGTTTTCCTCTCAGCAAGGTGCGATTGCCTTGATTCATCCGCGATTTCAGGATGAATCTGTCCTTGCTGTTTCCTTCTATTTATGTGACGCGATGCACGTCGCGTGATGACGTCATGTGCGTCAATACGTGCTGCGGCCCTCTTGGAATGGCTATTTCTTCAACGGGCTGTGTTTTAATTACATAAATGTGTAAGAGTTTAGAAATCGTGTTAAGGATATGACTGAAACCTCTAATTTAGTTAGTAGTGCTGGTTATTGTGGTACCACGGGTGATGACCATTTTTTAGAATGGCACATATTTTTTCAAAGCTCCTATTTCTCGTGTTATGAGATACGTTTGCAAATGAAAATAAACAATATTGCATTTTTATCCATCATTGCATTCATTAAAACAAGATAATTTCGATATTTAATATTTGATTGTATTTTTGCTCAAGGTTGACATATAAATTCTGGACATTTGCTTTCTGTGATATTCTAATACTACTTTTGCTCAAATTAAACATGTGAATTCTGTATATTCATTTACACCTTCATGCTAACATTAAGCACAACTTGACGAAGGCAGAGAAAAAAGCAATAGATGTACTCTCAAAAAATGAAGAAGTTGTTGTGAAATCAGCAGATAAAGGAGGGAACATAGTTCTTATGCAGAAATCGGATTATATAGCAGAAGGCACCAAACAACTTAAAGCAATCAAATGGTACTCTGTATTACAAAATAATCCAATCAAAGATCTTCAAGCTCAATGGCATCAAATGGCAAAACACTGGGAGTAAATTGGCCTACTAACAGAAGAAGAAACAAACTACTTGGACATAGACAAACCAGTTATGCCAATAATCTATTTTCTTCCCAAAATACACAAAAAGTACACACATTTTCCACCTTGCAGACCTATCATAAATGGGATAGGCTCCCTAACAGAAAGGATTTCTCAGTATATAGACTTACATCTACAGCCTCTAACAACAGGGCTAGCGTTAGATCTACGAGACACAAAACATGTGATACAGCGAATGGAACGCATTCCAAGGGAGGCAGAATACCTATTTGTGACTGTTGATGTGGTGTCACTATACACCAGTATCCAACACATAAAGGGACTGGAAACAACAGAATCTTTCTTAAAAACAAGGTCTATCTCATTCCTTAATCAAAACAACATGATCTTAGAGATGCTAAATTTCGTTCTGTCAAACAATATTTTCTTGTTCAACAAAACTATATGCAAACAGGAACAAGGGACGACCATGGGCGCTAAATTTGCCCTTCATATGCAAATCTATTTATGGGTCATTTTGAATTAAAACACGCTTGGCAGCATGAAGCATTCAGCGAAAACAAAATTGTGTATTGGGGCCGCTACATTGATGATTTACTTGGGATATGGCATGGGAACAAATTGAGTCTCCACAAATACATTGCCTATCTCAACAACAACAAATACAACATCAAATTTACAGAAAAAAATCAGCTCTGAAGAAATAGAATTTCTAGATCTACAATTATATACAGATGGGGAGAAGATATTTACGGATTTGTATATTAAACCTACAGCAGTCAATGACAAGTTACATGCACAGAGCAATCATGCGAAACATACAATTAAGAATATCCCATACTGAGAAATACTTAGAGTCAAACGAAATTGCAGCCTGGACACTAAGTATCAAAGACACTTAACAGAGCTAAAAGAAAACTTTATACAGAGAGGATACAAGGAAGATTCTCTAAATCATGCAATAAAGAAAGCAGAAAAAGTGCCAAAAAGAAAAAGAACCAGCCTATTAACTGAAAAACAAAAAATAGGGAAGAAAAATATGAAAACACACTTCATTACAACATTCAGTAGTGGAACAAACAGTATGAAGAAAATACTGAACAGACATTGGAATATTTTACAAACTGATGACACACTAAACACCATTATTGAAGAGAAACCCACAATGATATTTAGAAAAGCACCTACTCTAAGGAATACATTGATCCCAAGTCATCTAAAGAACCCAGCGAAGAATAACCTCAGTGGCTTTCTGAAAGTGCCGGCACCAACAGGATCCTATAAATGCAGTAAATGCACCATTTGCTCACAAATGATCAATGGTATTAAACAAATCAAGTTACCAACTGGAAAAATGCAAGACATAAAACAATTTATCAATTGCAGAAGCAAATTTGTAATTTATGTAATACAATACATCTGTGAAAAGAAATACATTGGCAGCACAATTAGGGAACTCAAGACACGTATACTGGAACACTTTAGAGCAATTAAAAATTGAGACGCCAGGTACCCGATGGCTACAAATTTCACTAAAGAACACAGACAATCAGACATTAAGGACATCAAATTTTTCAGACTTGAAAGAATTGATCAACCAGAAAGAGGAGGAGACAGAGAACTTTTATTATGGAGAATGGAATCAAAATGGATTTGTAAAATGGACACGTGCCATACTGGACTCAACACAGAACCAGAGATGGCATATTGACTTTAAGAATGAACATAAATGACTCCATTATAATTTTTGGAACTACAACTTCTCTCCGTTTTTTCCTCTCTCTACTAGAAACATGCAAAAGTAATATATTCCGCAGTTCCTAAAGGTTTGATACACTATTCATCTAATTGTTTGTACAAATAGCATGAAGGTGTAAATGAATATACAGAATTCACATGTTTAATTTGAGCAAAAGTAGTATTAGAATATCACAGAAAGCAAATGCCCAGAATTTATATGTCAACCTTGAGCAAAAATACGATCAAATATCAAATATCGAAATTATCTTGGTTTAATGAATGCAATGATGGATAAAAATGCACTATTGTTTATTTTCATTTGCAAACGTGTCTCATAACACGAGAAATAGGAGCTTTGAAAATATATGTGCCATTCTAAAAAATGGTCATCACCTGTGGTGCCACAATTACCAGTACTACTAACTAAATTAGAGGTTTCAGTCATATCCTTAACACGATTTCTAAACTCTTACACATTTACGTAATTAAAACACAGCCCGTTGAAGAAATAGCCATTCCAAGATGGCCGCTGCACGTATTGACGCATATGACGTCATCGCGGCACGTAGTGCGATGACGTCATCACACGACGTGCATCACGGCATATAAATAGAAGGAAACAGCAAGGACAGTTTCATCCTAAAATCGCGGATGAATCGAGGCAATCGTACCTTGCTGAGAGAGGAATACTGGAACTTATATTTAAGGTAAAACCTATAGCATACTTTAACAAACTGTATTTTCTGACTTAGAACTCTTCATTATTTATTTTCTTTATTTTATGGGTCCCACATTGAATGGTGTACTTAACCAAGTTTATGGGCATGTATATGTATTTTGCCAAGCCATATGTGGACCAAACAAATGCCATCTATATAGGCAGTCTAATTAAATTGAATTTTGTACAAAATAGTACACAGATCCTTATACACACATGAAATAATACTTAACAACAGCAAGCAAATGAACTACAAGAGCTCTGTGCATCTGTTTTACAGACTTTAGAAGAAAAGTACAAATTGGAAGATATCGGTAAAAAGTGAAAGACAAGTATTAATGACCAATAATAATCAGGATCAAGAAGACTGTGATAAGGGTGAGTGCATGTCCTCTTTCAGATAGATATGTTCAAAATTGGTGGTTTATTATTTTGGTTTTGTTATCAAAAGTAGAACATGTGGTTTTTTTTTTTTTTTCATTTCACTTAGAATCTCTCCTGAGGAACCATAGCTAAAGCTATGGGTAAACACGTGTTGGGAGATAATCTAATGTTACAAGGGAGATAATCCAATGTTACAAAGATGGAACAAAAATTCTGAATGTATGATTTAAATACATGGAGCATCCAGAAAACATACTAAATAAATAAATCAAATCACCTTGATAAAGTGACTGTCATTTTTGTCTGGGGAGTGCACTACTAAGGAGTACCAACTTTACTCTTCATCACTATAAATGCATTTTCATGCAGCTTGTGGAAAGACGAAAATGATGCATCCTGTCTCAGCAATATATGCTAATGTTATGCCCCCCATCCACTATCATGCTGGTTGTGCTCATAGAAAATAATCAGGCTTGTCTTTAGAATTTATGGCAGCAACAAAACATATTCTCATTGTCCTGTTTCTGACCCAAAGTTTTCCTCTGTAACACACATCTCTCTCAGTACTTATGTTCTGCTTTATGTGGCCCTCTCTGCCACAGAGCCTAAAGTAGCTCTCTGTGCACATGTTCTGCCCAATGCCACACACTCCTGCTTACATTCAAATGTCCCCCATTCACCTTTGAACACACATCGTAATATTATTCAAATCAAATGACATAGTACCTGCACAGGTGCAGATGTGTCTGGTTACTAGTACTCTCTTGTCTCGATGTCCATGCCTCAGTGTCTGCACAGGGTCACAGACTGCAGGTTCTGGGAGCTCAGCGAGTCATCGGAGCAGGTGATTCAGTTGATGCCACTCAACAAGGCAAAGATGCAGGCTGCTTATCTGTTCCAGAGGTGGTGTGTTCTTCGGCACAAGCAGAGATACACCATCAAGTTGGGCGTAGGATGGGCTGCAAATCCAGCAGACCTTCAGAACAGCGCTTCACTTCAGGCATCTTCTTTCTGCTTCTGGAATTAATCCCAGCATTAAGAAAGGTAATGGTGCAGATCCTCTCTCTTCATGGGAGATTTGGAACTGAGAGGGGAAAGTCATTCACCAATCTTAGGGATCCAGCTAATCAACATCTTTTGTAGCCACCCACACGCGAAGGGCACCACCAAGTGTACTGCAGTCAGCACTGTCTGTGGAAGCTCCGGTGTACTGTCTGCAAGTACAGTACATGTACTTCATTCATTGGCCTGCTCATCTTGATCCTCGCACTTGTACTGCAGTGCTTTAAAAGCAGGCTGTGCGCAGGCGCGAAGTGCATCGCAAATTGTACTGCAGTTGTCAGTTTGAAGGACGACTGTCATTGGCGTGTGCAATCAGAAGCGGACTGTTTTGCTGCAATACTGCTGATGATGGGCAGTTATTCCATCCCCTTCCTATGTACCTGGTGAGAAGGTAGGGGGGTCGACGGAAGATACAACACTGCCACTGATTGGCCCTGTTGTTCTGGTCTGTCTGTAAGCCCCACCTCTACTTTTTTGAAAGACATATGCAATGAAATATTAGCTTGAGCACACCTGTCTACCAACACAGCGTTCCCCTTTATTTTAAAGTCTGCTTTCTCTGTGTTTTGCCTTACAGCAGTGAGCCAGCAGTGTTCTTATTAGTTATATGCATTTAGTTTAGTTTGTTTCAAGCTCCTATTTCTTTATAGATTCTAGGTTAATTGTTCTTTTATTTTGGGATCACAGTATACATATTGTATGGATTATTATAGTAGTAGTCATTTCATCACAGCACTACCAGTACAAAACTATTACAACTACTGGCATTGGTAGTAACAATAGTATTAAAAGTAGTGCTAATACTACTGTTAGTATCACTCCTGCTGCTACCTCTACTGCTAAAACAGTAGTATTTGAAGTATTACTAGTGATAGCCCCACTATTAATATCAGTTTTACTGAAACTACTTCTCACAGTAATGGTAGTAACATTCGTAATACTTCCAATAGTAGTCATATTAGTTTTGCTGGCAGTGGTACTACTACCATTACTATTAGAATATGAATGATAGTAATCATACAACTACTGGTAATTTCACTAGTTATACTTGTGCTGCTTTTGGAAACTCTGTAACTATTTCTGTGATGCAACTGCAGGAACTACTGCTACTTCTATTGGTATTACTACTTCTTCTGCTGGTGGGGCATGAATACCAAATATTCAAGCATGTTGGTGGAGAGTACAAGAAAATGCAACCTTTCATTTGCACCTTTGCTGTTCTAATGGACATGCATTCTGCACTGGAAGTACTCCTCTGATGTCACTTTCTATTTCTGGAACTGAAGGCAGTTCACAAAATGGAGGCCAACCTAAGCAAGAACAATTATTACAAACATTTTATACATCAAAAATATGGAAAGAGTTTTGCTTGGGAAACTGTCAGAAAATGAAACTGAAAGTACAGAGCAATACATGTCATCATTGGGAAAAAACGCAATGGCCCTAATAATTAATACCAATGCGGCGTCTGTGCCCGTTGAGGGACAAGACAAAGACATATGAGTATTACATTAGAACCATTAATTGCCAGAGACCACTGTCTTCATATCACTGGCTTCAAAACTGAGATCGTGTTACCTGGAGGCATTCTCTTTTGTTGTGAAACCATCATTGTGCACCCCACTTGTGCCATCAAAATCTGTTCATAATCTAGGTGCCAACCTCATCCTCTCAGGTTAATAACATCCTAACTAAACCCTCCATCTTCACCACCTTTGCTGGATACTTCTTCTGTTTCCTCACACGATCGACACCATCGCTTCCGTAATTCTCTCTTGAAAATATAACTGAAATGTAGTGTATGGTGGGCACCCTGACAAAAAAGTCTGCGCAAACAGCAAAGTGCCCAAAACTATGCGGCCGGACTCATCTTTTACCTTTAAAGGTTGTACTCTATTACTCAAGCACTGAGGTAACACTTCTACCTGTCTGTCAAACACATAACTCAATTCTAGTCCATGAGTCGGATACAAAAGGCAATCAATTGCTGTGGATCACAGGTAACTTGCAGCCTTGCTTCACTCCTACCATCTGACGTGCGGGCAAATTACTTATGCCCTAGGCTACACCTAGTGTAGCGCACATCGTTTGTGCAGTGCCCCATTACCTGGTCCTCAATGCAGTGTGCAGCAGTGGCACATCATCATTTGCATGCTGAACCCTTTGAGTCAGTTAAATTGGCAAGTGTCAGAAATGAGTGCTCACTCAACTAGAGGCCACCTTCCCACAATGGTAGGTGCTGTTTGTAGCTATGGCCCTTCACACAGGCCCCCTACGGTCCCTATGACACTCTTTTACCCCTTCAAAACTTCACTCTCTGTGTCCGCTGTGCATGTGTCCCACATCAAGGGTGGTACACACACTAACTCAAGGCCTGATTGACGATGTGCATGTTTTGTCAATACAAACCTATGTACATGGGCACTCAAATGACCTAATTTCTGGGGCGTGCACCCCAGAAAATGACAGAACACAAAACTGTGCCTCATGATTGTGTAACTGTATATATAGCTGGCATGCATTTACTATTAAAAAGGGGGCTTGTGGACCCTTCTATAACGCTAAAGTGCACTCCATTTAGAGTACACACTGCAGTGCCCCTTTTGTGCAGCGGTTGCATTTTACGTAATGAGACCTCAGACGTGTAAAGTCATCCTCCTTAAAAGATATTAAGCTGGTATATCTCCCTGCCAGATGTTAACCATTTGGGAAAGGTTAGAGAGTATGATTCAAATCCTCGGGGTGAGAGTTAAGGAGGGAAACGTTGCGGGTGGGATCAGGTTACAAAGGGTTCCTTGCAGGAGGTGGCTAACAGGGTATTATCAAAATTGACCATAGCTGATTTGATCGAATTTTTGGGTGACTGTTTTTGATGCAAACATATGGGGGGGGCAGAGGGTTAAGGGTAATGATTAATGTGGGAGGTGCGGGGGATCTCCCCCCCACACATATTTGCAGCAAAAACTACCAAAAAAGAAAAACACAATTTGGTCAGTTCCACCACAAACAAATTAGGTCGAACAAATCACACAGATCCGTTAAAAGGGGTTGCTTTACAGTAGTTGAGACTTGGTTGACAGCTAAAAGGTGAAAGATGGCTTTTTTTTATTTGCTTTAATTGATAACAATTTTTTTGCAAAAACATTGACATTTCATCCAGTTTTTTAATGTAATAATTAAAATGGTCCCAAAAACAGTGTGTGGTTCCTTAAAATTACCCATCAAGTCTCTTCATTTATTGGAGTATTTTATTCATGAATGCAACAACAGCTATTACGTTGGAGGTCCTTTCTCTGTTCATCAGGGTTGTCCACCAATCCTCCACATCAAGTGTGGTAAATAGTGACATCAGATGGCCAAGTTGGTTCCTTCTTTCTCTGATTAGAGCTGGACAAAGTAGTAAAAGATATTTCATGGTTTCCACAATAGTATCCACTCCACAAAATTGACATTGGTTCTGGTTGGATTTGGTTCATATTACAAAAACTTAATTTGTGGGAAGCAGGTTTAGTCGAGCTCTAAAAAATTGGTCTTCATAAAGTCTATTAGGAAACTTTGCTAGATTTCCTGGGAGAACATTTAATTTACGTGTCTCCATCTCAAGGTGTGCAGCTTAACGATACTGAGCAGCGGTTGCAAGAGTCAATATCCAATCGGTCTCTTCCAGCTTCTTCTTTACTCTTGTCGGGCTTGCTGTCAAGTCATCAATGGATAATTAGATTTTGTGAAGTTTCTCATTGTTAATTCCTGCCCAGTTATTTAGCGCTGGGTAGGACTGTAATGTTAGTTCCTTATTTATGATATCCAAAATCAGAGGTCGAGGGCTTACAAGACATTTTCTGTACAGAGCCAGACTGATCCATTCTACCGTGGCTTTTAAAGATGACAAACCAAGCTCACCGAGAATGATCTGAATCGGTGTGGATGCTGGGAGACACAGGACTTTTTTCCAAAAGAGTCACTCTAAACGGGGTCATACCCTGTTCGGGATGTTTGCCATCGCCTTTACTCCATACGTCAGGGACGGAACTACCTTAGTTTTATAATAGTTCACCACTGGCAATAGGGTGAAACTGCCACATTTCTTGTTCATTGCCAGTGCTTGGCTGGCCATTGTTTTATTTTTCTCTTTAAAATGGTCCACCATCAGGGTTTCGATTATGCTGTTGTTAAGCCATACTACTACAAATTTGAATGATTTAACTTGTTTGATTGGTATATCTGCTAAAAACCATTTATGTTGATTTTTCTGCCTGTCCGATTTTCCAAAGCACATGATTTTTGTCATTCCCTTATTTATTTTAAGTGTGTTCGTCTCGATGTAGTCTTGAAGATTACCAAGCTGTCGCTGAAGGCCAACTGTGGTTTGGTGTATTAAGACTAAGTCATCTGAATCGATTAAGCAGTTTAGCAGGACACCACCTACAATTGGTGGGAAACATCTGAATGTGAGCTGTGGTGTTGGATGTCTGCCAGAAAGAAATTAAACAAAGCCAGGGCCAAAAGGCATCCTTGTTTACTTCCTCTTGCAGTCAGAATTTCAGCTGTAACAGTCCTGACTGAGTCAGCCAATCTCTCACGTTGTTGCAGAGTGTAGGGCTATTAGGGGTTCCAGTATGGATTTCGGACCGTTCTGTGCAGCCAATTTACCCCACAGGCGTTGTCGATTCACTTGGTTGAATGCTTGGACCAAATCAACAAAGGCCACAAAAATCTTAGGTTTACCTTCCCCTACTCTTCCTTTCAGCATGGTTAGAAGTAGTATATTCACAGCTATGCCAATGCCTTTAACGAAGCCAGTTTACAAAGGGTCATTATAACCTATCGAGGAAGACCATTCTTGGAACTGCTGAAGGAGTAGTGAGCCAAAGATCTTTCCAATTGCATCCAGAAGGGTGCAGGGACAATAGTTATTTGCATTTTTTCTCCCCCCCCTTTTGAAGATTGGAACCACTAACGCCGTTCCTCTGAGAGCTTGGAATCTGGCGAGTTCGAATAATCTGGACCAAAAGTTTGTGTATGAATTTGGCACATTCCTCTGAAGGGTCTTTTAGCATAGAGTTTGTCAAACCGTCTGGGCCTGGATCTTGTGAGCTGTTTAATTTCCAGATTAACCTCACAATATCTTGTGGTCTGGTCCTTGCATGTATCATTCATAGACTCGTAGAGTGAAGTAAAGGGTGCTAAAGCGATGGTTAATGTGGACATCATTGTCAGCAAGTCTGGTTTGTTTTTCCTAGGGGAAGACTGGATCTTGTCCACCCTTCCACCGTTCTCCAGTACATTTGTAGTTGAATTGTCCAGACTCAAGTATGACCTCGTCGATGGATTTGCAAAATCCTGAGAGGGGCCTCTTTGACGGGCTTGCCAATCGCGTTCAGGAATGCAAAAATCAGTTCTCACAGTATTTGGCCTGCTATGATGTTTGGAGGACCCCACCAAGGTCCCTTCATCTCTTTTGTTTTTTTCTGTTGGTAACGTGGGTCTTGGAGCCCTGGTTACTTGTTTCCACGGCCGGTGGGTACATCGTACCTGTTTTTTCTTGAGGGTGGACATAAACAATATATTTCCTCCTCCCTTTGGGCTGCTGTAAACATTCCACTTCCCCCAGTCATCTCTAGTTTGTGCGCAGAGAAGGACGGTGCAACGATGTCTTCTTGTATATCCAGGTGTATTTTATTCTCTCCTAGTTGGAACAGCTTACTTTGGTCTGTATTAAAAGGTTCAAGGGGACACGTGTTTCTAGTGTCAGTCTCCTTGGTCCTCAAATCATGGACAGGAGCAGTGTCAACTGTGTTAACGTCCTCTGTGCCCGCAAGCATTTCGGCATTCGAGAGTTCAATTGGAGTAGTTAGGTCAATATTTCTTGGTGTTTTGAGATTTTAAAAAGTTGTCATTTTTGTGCCTCATCTGCTTCCTTTTGAAATTGTTTTGCCGTATGATATGATATGATATGGAATTTATAACGCATTATACACCAGTGTTTCAAAGCGTGACTAGGCAAGGGTGAGGGAACAGAAGGAAGACAGAGACAATGATCTTACAGGTGACATTGAGATTGCGCAAGTGCAGAGGAGAGGGGGGGAAGTGCGGAGGGAAAGGGGGAAGTCCAGTGCATAGGATAACAGTAAAATAAGTAAGGCCAATAAACAAAATAAATAAAAGTGCGGCCAGCTGGTGGCAAGTGCATGGGTAAGTGCAGACATCAGGTGTCAAGTGCTGGTAGGTGGCTGTAGGGATAAAGAACAGTCCCAGAGTGCAGGGTTGGTAGGGGGGCAGAGCCGGTGCACAACTGGCGGGGAGGAGACCAGGGCCCAAGACCAGAGGGTCGCCAGGTAACCAGTGCAGTTTTAGCCAGGAGATCAGCAGGGAAGAGGAGGAGAGAAAGCAGAAGCAAAGAGGAAGGACTTGAGGTGCTTCGAGAACGGGAGATCGTTCTCCTCAAGTTTCAGAGAGGCAGGGAGGCTGTTCCAGAGGGAGGCCCCAGCAGAAGAAAGAGATCTACCACCAACTTGTTGCTTGGAGAAGTGACTGACCCTGCGGGAGCTATAGGCTATCACCGAAGAGTTCAAGAAGGAAGATATTTAGGAAGAGAGAGTTGAAGGCCTTGTGGACAATGCAGAGGGTTTTGAACTTAATTCTCACCACAACTGGGAGCCAGTGCATATATTTCAGTCCTATAGAGATACGATCCCTGGGCTTGAGGCCAAGGACAAGTCTTGCATTCCTGTTTTGGATGAGTTGCAGAGGGAGGAGAGTAGAGGCAGGCAGATTTAGAAAGAGGCTGTTGCAGTAGTCCAGCCTATAGAGAACCGAAGCTCTGGAGACAGTGAGCTTCTGGGGGAAGGATTGGAAAGTAAGAATACCTCTGAGGAGGTGCAGCTTGTAGTGTGACTTTTTAGAGACGTCAGAGATTGTATATTCTTGGGGCAGTGGGGGGTTGTTGGTATGGCCCCTTTCTCTGTTTTTGTTTTTGACTGAATGGCAGTGGACAGAAAAGACGTCTTTTTTGTAAACCATGAATCTTTTCCTTTTTGGCTGGTGTGCCGGTCCAATTGAGACGATTTTCTTCCAGTCATCGCTCGTATTGTTGGTCCATTATTAAGGGCTGTTGGATTCAAAGGGGCATTCAATAAAGTCATTTCTGAGGCGTTCTGCCTTTCTTCTGTGTCAGATATAGAGTCTCCGGGCTCTCTTGGTCGATGACACATAGGGCCTCATTACACGGTAGGCGTTAAGGGTTTACCGGTACTGGTATTTTACCGCTACCGGTAAATCCTTACCGCCTTACTACGAGGTCCCTTTGCGGGTTGGGGAATTTAACGCCTGCTTTTTGCAGGCGTTAAAAACCAACCCGCAAAGGGACCCAGGGAGCTAATTACGGTACCGCAATTTGCGGTACCGTAATTAGCGCCTTCCCCATTCCCATTATGCCCTATGGGGCAAAAATGGTAATGGGGAAGGGCAATGGTGGAAGGGGGAATTACCGCCCCATTCCAAGGCGGTACCGGTAAATTACCGGCATGAACCATGGCGCTAATAGCGCCATGGTTTACCGCCTACCGTGTAATGAGGCCCATAGTGTGTCAGCGAGGGCCATAGTGAGCGAGTGTTGTTTAGACATGACTAAAGAGGCCTCTTGCGGAGTGACTAGATCATGAGGATGGGGACCATGCAGCAGAGCCTATGTCGAGATCTGAGACTTATTGGGAATCGGAACAGCCATCGGAGCACCCCGATCCAGGTCTGTGTCAGATTCTGGGACTGGATTTTGAGGGAAATTCTCCCCTGTGATTGCTGGTTTGTGGGCTCATCCTTGAGCGAGGGGAAGGACGTTGTGGATGGTGCGGTTAGTAGGTTGGAAGAGTGGAAGCTCACCTTCTTTCTGTGGCTTGGAGCTCTGGGGGTTCCGGCCCTCCTCCATCCCTTCTCCTAGTGCGGACTGCGCAGATGCTGCGCTGACTCGCCTCTGACTTTCTATTCGTGGCAGGAGATCACAAAGAGATTAAGGCAGGGTGAGGTGGAGCTGAGTGTTGATCTGGAGTGGTCGGAGGGGGGACCTCTTGCATCAGACATGATGCACTAAACCCCAAACACTCTGCAATACTCTGCCAAGGCTCCGCCGGGAAAGGAGTTTATATACGCTCCGCCTCTTGCACTGTAGAGAAGAACAACAGACTCCAGATAGATAGACTATTGCAGCTGTATCAAACACTGCAATACTCCCTAGCATTTAAGTATTGGATGTGGTTCTTGGCTCATAGGCGCAATTTTAGTTGATTGAGTGTGTTGGCACTGGCACTAGTAGAAGGGATTGGCCGTAAAAGGAGTGGGATTTCAGCAGAGGAAGGTATGTTGTCTGTGGAAGACAAGGTTTTGGAGGAGGGAAGGATACAAACGTTGTTGTTAATGTTTGACATCAATGAATATTTTTTTAAAAGAGACCGTTTCACTGTCTCAGTGAAATAAAGCCTGTTTAAAAAATCGTAATTTTTGCACATTTGGGTCAATGAGTTAACACACAGTGAGTGTGCTGTGGGATACATTAAGGGTATAATTTTGATTAATCCCATAGAAGTTGTTTTAGATTCACCCAGAAGTAATGCTATCCCCCTCTTGTAGAGGTCATGTAATCAAAGGTCACCTCCCCACACGCATCGTGAAATTCTCATGTAATCATCATATGATCCTGATGTATCCTCAACTTGTCATATAGAGTCATTTGTCTGAGTAATTTATACATATGTATTATAGACCTAATGAAAGTATTCATAAAGTGTTTGTTTTAAAGTGAATTTTGTCATGCATGCATTTAATAGGAAACACATAGAAACTATGTAGTGGAATTACTTGCACTCGTGGGAGTTAAATGGAAACAGTTCAAATGTCTTGGAAATCCCTGCCTAGGGTTGTAAACACTTGCGCCAAGAGATTCGGTGTGTGCATGACGCACTTTGTTTTGATAACACAGTGTTGCCGCCGAATCTTTTCTCTTAGGGTTCATCAAACTGTCTGTCTTTACGGTCCCAGGATAATTGCACCGCTTGCTGGTCTGAGTGGCTTTAGGAGCGTAATGTTAAAGCTGTTTATTTTCCTTTAAGACAACATGCAGCCTGCAATCATTTCCACTTAACGGATTAGATTTCCCGATGAGTGACTCCGGGAAGATTTTGTCTAGTCGGCGTTTGTGAATTACGAAGACGAAAGAGTAGTAGCTTTTACGTAGTCGTTCATGTCAGTGCAGGTGCCACGCAGGAATCCTGAGCCAGCTTTGGCACTGGTGACAAAAAAGGGGTCCATGTCATTAGTGGTAATTTACTACCGTGTAGTTCCTTCGAAATTTTAGGTTGAATGAGTGGGATACCCAAACGCCTGCACCCCTCCCTCATCTCCCTCGTCTCATCATTGCGCTCCCCTCACTTCCCCACTCTTAAAGTGACCGTTGAGAATGGAAAAAACCATGGATGCTTAACAGACAAAAACCAATAAGTTTTCATATTTCTGCGAAAGGTGTTCTGAATTCCCACGCCCAACAGAAGCACACTTAAGAAGGTGGGCACAGATAGACCTCTGCTATTCCAGCACTGTGACCCTCAAACAGTTCTGCTGTTACATCTCCATCATGTCTTGCAGCCCCTACTTTTCTGGTACTGAGGCTGAAACATGGCTTTACCAATGCACTAAAATCCTACCCTTCAACTGGCCATCTTATTTCAGCATTGAAACCCACACATAGCTTTGCTTAGCACATCTGTCCCATTCGGAAGCTCATGGCGCTAATCCATGGCAGACACCCTGTGTCAGTAAACATGTACTCACTCTCCAGTGATTTTTGTAAACTTTTGATTGTCAAGGGGAAAGTGGTTTTCTGCAAGAAAGTGTGCTGAACTGAGAGGACTCATTTTCTGCATATGCTCTGTGGTTAAAAGGTAGTGTCAGTGGTTACACCGGAACTGGGTTATGGAGTCAGTAGCATAACTACTGCCGTTTGTTGGTGGATAGCTCAGCGGCAACGTGCTGCCTTGGAAGCAAGACGACATGGAGCCACACAGGTTCGATCCCCGGGTCCGCGCTTAGAAACCTCTGGGTATTAAGCGCGTTATAAATCATATATCATGTAATTTATAGAGTGGATACCTGTATACTTCTGGGGCCAGATCACAGAAAGTTTGCACGGTATTAGCACTAGGGTAACATTTGCCCTATTTTTAAAAACACTGGAACACATTAAAAAACCATTGCACCTCGACGAATGCAGTTTGGCATATTAAAAGCACCAGGGCAAAAATTACCCTAGTGCAAAAAAGATGCATTTTCACTAAATTTTTGCACCAGGGTAAGGTTTGCCCTAGTGCTAATACGGAATGGAATTAGCACTAGGGCAAACTTTGCCCTGATGCAAAAATGCACCAACAATGTATATTTTTAGCACTATGGCAATGTTAGCCCTCGTGATTTTAATATGCCAAACTGCACTTGTCGAGGTGCAATGGTTTTTTAATGTGTCCCAGTGTTTTAAAAAAAAGGGCAAACTTTGCCCAAGTGCTAATACCGTGCAAACTGTGCACTTGCACCGGTGCAATGTTTCTGTAATCTGGCCCCTGGAGTGCAGTCAAAAGACATACATCAACTGAAATGTGAAATGGACACATTTCAGATACAAATGTTACATGTATCTTTATAGGTCAACATAAAGACACTGGGCCTCATTACGAGTTTGGAGGTAGCCATTCCGTTTTTAGCGGCATGGCTACCCCCAAACACGGGCCCCGAAAAATGGGAATTACTGGGCCATTCCGACCTTTGGGGGCCCGGTAATTCCCATTTGCGGGACCCGGATCCGGTACATCCCCATTCCCATTTGAGCCCCCATAGGGCTCAATGGGAATGGGGTGGATGCTAACAACGGTCCTGTTAATAACGGGACCGTTGATAGCATCCTGTTCTGCTAGCGGGTCCCGCTCTGCAGGTCTGGTCTGACCAGGCGTACAGGGCGACCCCGCGAGCAGAACTCGTAATGTGACGGTAGAGTGATAACGGTGCAGGCAGCACTACCGGCGTCGTTATCACTCTACCGCCAGGGTCGTAATGAGGTAGCAGCTAATCATTTTATCTCCCTTTAAGTGCCATTTGGCAAAAGAGAACTGGACTAATATGATATGGATATCTATTGGCACCTCTGACTCTATTAGTACTAAAAGGTAGTGCCCAGGGAAAGTTTAATCTTGATCAGGAAAGTCTGCTAAGACCCAAAAACCATCTGAAAGAAATGGGCGGGGGGTGATTTCATTTAATTCCCTTGTTTAAACGAATTGGCATTTTAATACCTGCACCTAGAGTCCTAGCACTCTAAAAATGTATATAGCATATCTGTTTTCACAGAAATAAAGCTAGTAAACTTGCTTTGCCCTCATTGCTTTTCCAGGTGAAAGGAATATTTGCAAAGAATGCTTCCCCTCTTTGAAACGGATACAAGATGGCCTCATTCCATTTCAGAAAGTTCTTTGTGAACCTCAAATGGCCCTCTCATAGGTCACCAATATGTGACAGTGAAGGCTTCTAAAGATCGGGCTGAACCCATAGTAGACCCTTGGACCCACTCTAGCAGGGTCTGATCTGGGAGATAATGGTAGGGCAGAACCCTATGTTATTACGGTGGCAGAGTCACTGAAGAGGGCATTGCGGAGCAGAAACATGATACTAGCCCTGTGCTGTGAATCCAAAATGCACAGAGAGAGCAGCTGGCTTACTCTGACTGGGGAGCTGAGTGCAGATCAAGAATTACGAAGCTTTATGTAGTCCAATAAAATACATGGGGAAACATTGTCACTCAGATATTGTGTGGCACCAGTACAGGACTGGAAGGCTGAAGGGGCAGCATTGCATGCAGAAAAGAACGATTGGAATGGGGATTCGGCTCATCTGGGCATCACTACTGTTGAAGAAAAATCAAACTCGAGACTCAGGGATCCTGTGCTTACCCCTTCACATCGCTTTACATACAGCAAAAGAATTCATGAATTCCCTAAGGGGGATTTTCACACCTTCCAATTTACATAATGATTGTTTATGCGAACACAGTTTGACTTAGGACATTCAAGAAACACTCACTACCTCTGCAGCGGTGCAAATGTGCGCTAGAATACCAACTAAATTATCAACTACTCATCAGTCAAACATTTGAAGGGAGGTTAAGCTCATGCTGAGCTAAACATTAGCTGCCTGTGCAGGGTTACATAAACAAAGGCTTGCGCTGTGGCTAGCAGGGGTGGGGTTAGTTAATCGCTTTTTGTGCCAAAGAGGATTTTAATCGTGTCAACATGCATAGAGCCCTCAGATTTCTTTAGCAATGCTGGCCAGTGCATCGACGATGGGGCCTAGCCTTCGTAAATCAGTGCAACGTTTCTCATTTCATCTGTGTTCACTTGCAGATACCTTACAACTTTTCTCTCTACATTACACAACACATTGGGTTCGAAGATGTGTAGGAGCTGAGCTGCTATTTAAGCAGCCCGTCAAAACGTATGTTGTCTTGTGAAATCCCCCAAACCAGCCGTGATAAATATCCTCTGCACTAATGTAATGTCTAATGTCCACATACAAGCCGGGGCTCTGACAAGGCTGTGGGGCTCCTGCAAGATGAACAACATTCTGCTTTGCCTGAAAATACAGTGTAAAGCAATTAGCCCTACAATGTTTTATTTTTAGATAAGGTGTTTAAATACTAGTAGGCACAATGCCAGTTGGACAGCCAATATATAATATTCGTAGGCATGTTATAAGCCTCTGAGAATATAGCAGACTTGTGTTTCGTCCCCCTAGGTGCGTTTCAGAGAGAAAACAAAAGATATTTGTAGAACAGTTATACATTCCCAATAATGATTTGTATGCACATACAATTAACTACTAAACTAGTAGTTAATTGAGTAGTAACAGGAATCAAGATTTAAAACTCAATATAAGCTTCCTATACAATAAATGATAATTACAGCTGCTCAAATATAATAAAAACAATGTGTATCATCAACGATGTGATTAAAATAGCCTAAGATTGCGGGGCTACGAACGTAGCCAGGATTGTCTTGCAAGTGGGGCCTGAAGCTAATGTAGTTAGGCCCATTCGTAAATGCCCACACAGTGCTGCTGAGGGGGAATTTACAGATTGTGGGTCGCCCTTGCCTGCTCAGGCTCCACCTTGTCTACGCCATGAACCAAAATATTATGGGCCTCGGTACGCGTTTGGTGGCAATCCGGCTGAAAATCTGTTGAAATACAGGCACACTCTTTTACTGTTACAGCTGCATTATGAGTGGTGGCAAGGTGGTGTTAATCCCAATTTGTTAGGTCCATGGAAATCCAGGTGGATTTTCGTGGAATTACCACGAGTGGTAATTCCTCTGCAGTAATTCTGCAGATGTGTTTTGGGTAAAGTGGAGGGTTCACCTTCAGCTTCTTGATGGTGGTGAACCCTCCATTTTAACAGTGGAGTAGCAAGCTTTGCGGTAATTCTGTTACTGCCAGAACAACTGTAATTACAACCACTTTTTTACCACACCGCTGAATTTCTGATGAGGCCCTAAAACCTATAATCAATCTATCAATTCAAAGCGTCCAATTCTTGAACATACCTTCAACAATTATTTCTGTCTACTTTCTGTCACGTGATACATCAGTCATTGCCTAATTTCAATCTTAATTTAAATTGGGACTCCATAACTATCCAAAAAAATGAGTTGAGTATACTATAAACACATACATACGTGATTGTGTTCATAATGCCTACATAAGCGTCGTTATGCGACTTACTACAAGACTGAAAAGACGGTCCAATATGTTCACTCTCTTGTTGCTCCAACATCAATGTTGTTCACTGCAAAGGAATTACCATGTATGGAAATACACCTTAATGATAGCAAGGCACTGTTAGGATTATCAATGGACCTATTTATTCCTGCATAATACAAACACAACCTTAAATGAGGATTTTTCTTACCTCAGTTAATGATTTAGGAAATGTTGACAAGACTTATGTTAAGCATTACTTGGGTAACTTGATTTTTTTTCTTAGTTACTGGTATTCCATTTGTAAATATGAGAGAAAGTAAAGAAAATCAAATAGAGGCGTACAGGTTATGTAACAGACGTCCAATGTTATTTATTGAAAGATGTTTGTACTGTGATAAAACTCTAATCCTCAAAAAAAGTATCTCTCACTCAACAATTTTGTGCAAAATGTGGCCGGTCAGCCCTGAACGATCAGTACAACGTTTTTATAATTGGAATTGGATGCATTGGGGGTCATTCCGACCCTGGCGATAGGGGGTTAACGGCACCGGCAAGGATGCCGGTGCCGTTAACCCCCTACCGCCCTATTACGAGGTCCCTTAGCAGGTCCCACCCAGCCGGCCTTAGCGGGACCCGTTAAGGGACCATGGAGCTAATAACGGGCCCGCAATTTGCGGGCCCGTTATTAGCTCCTTCCCCATTCCGATTGAGCCCTATGAGGGCTCAAATGGGAATGGGGAATGGTTTTCGAAATGGGGACTTACCTGGTCTGCATAGGTCAGAATGTCCCGGTAAGTCCCCGTTCTGACACCACGGACCCGGACCCGAGTTTGGAGGCAACTCTAATAATAATGCTAATAACACCATGGCTACCTCCAGACTCGGAATGACCCCCATTGAGAAAAAAAAAACACCACTTTCGTGTCCCTGCTGGTCATATTGGCCTTGTTTATTCCCACAACCTGGTCTATTGAGCCTATGAAACTCCCTCACTTAAAGTTGTATTGTTTTTGCAAAAACAGATCCCTGTGTAAAAATGGGAACATAAATACCCTCTGTCCCATAGCAAATGTCTTGTAACATTGATCCAATGTCAATCCCCCCTTTCTCTTTCAAATAGACACATTATGCCCCATGTGCAACAAAAGAAGAATCTGTGAAGGAGCGAGAGGGGGCAGTCTGAAAGCACCACTCATTACCATAGGCTACATGCTGAGGCTTTTGGGAGGCAAGTGATAGGTTTGCTTGGAATATGAGGGGTGCAGGCACCCATTTCACCTTCCTTTTCCCAAGTTACCCAATTTTTGATTCTTTCTTCTAAACTCTGACTGCTAATTATTTATTTGTTTATTTGTATTTATTTATGGAAATCACAGAAAAAAACGTAACATTGATAACAGAGTGCAGGACATGTTTCCTTTACAATGGGGTGAGAGAATGTGACTTGAAGACCAGATGTTCCCGGGGAAGGTGTAACGATAAACGACGGATGAGGACAGGATACAATAACATGGTAACGGGATGGTGGAGGAAGTGCTAAATTAAGGGCAGAGGGGTGATGGAGAGGTGCTGCAGGGTTGTCCGTGAGGGTATGGGAGAGAGGGAAGCAGGGTCACGGAGTAACGCAGAGTGCTAGTAAACAGGATCTTCAGAAAGGAGGAGGGCTTTGAGGTTGGATTTAAATAGTGGTAGAGTTGTAGAAGTACAGAGAGGAGAGGAAGAGCATTCCACAGTAGGGGAGTGAGGAAATGAAGAGAGCAGGACACCCCAATTTCGTCCATTGACGAACATTTCAGAACACAGCTTGTGTTCTTAGAACAGTTTCAACTTGCCTCTGAACAATACGGACAGGCATAGTGTTCTCAGGACACCCCCATTTTGTTTATTTACAAACATTTCAGGACACCGCGTGTGTTCTTAGAACAGCTTCAACTTGCTAGCGAACAGTACGGACAGGTATAGTGTTCTTCGGACACCTCCATTTTCATTTCTTCACGGACATTCCGGACACCCGTGCTGTCCGCGGACACCTAAATTGCTTTAAAAAAAAATAAATGAATTAGAACACAATATAAAAATGTAACTTTATTTTACATGTATGTTAAATTTATGACAGAGAAGGTGAGGCAGAAACTGAAACAAAAACAGGAGAATTAGGGGTTTCAACAGGATTTATATGAGGTGAAGAAGGGATGGAAGTCTCATCAAAACGTTTTGGTTCATGGAGAGGGTTTGGGGATAATTGACTGGGATATGGTGAGGGTGGACAGGTACATGTGGGACAATGATACGTAGTTTCTTGTTTGAAATGATCCTCCACAAAGATTTTTAAAGTATTAAAATTTGCCAACAGTAGGTCAATTTTTTCTTCTATGTTGTGAAGAGTCTTATCCACTACAGGTTTTTCTGTAGTACTTTCAATTTTGGTATGCTCTCTGTACAAAAAAATATATATATGTTAAATGTATATAAAATAATATTAATTAACTGGTTTATATTGTAAAGTGTCTACCATTAGATTCACTATCTTCTGACATTTCCTCACGTGGGAAATGCTCCTCTAGCCACTCCAGAGTACTGGACATTTCTGTGAGAAATAAAACGTAATATCAATTTTTTTTATCTAATACAGAAAGTTTACAAATATATGAGTAAAATGCAGTAAACTTACTATTTCAGTTAAGGTGTGTTCTGAGTGGTCTGTAGATCTGCTGTTGTTCTTGGTTGTGGAGTTTCTGTGAGGTAATCATGTTGGAAGCTTATCTTTCTTCTTTTGGTATATTCAATTTTTAGAAAATATTGTATTTAAATGAATGGTTAGTGTGTTACATATATGGTTACACTTCTTATGTATTACTACATATAATGTGTATGTGTGTGGTTTGTGAATTTGTAAAATGTTCATATGTTATGATATAACAATTAAACATACCCCCCCAGAGTTTTTGGGTAGTGGTGCTGTTGTCCGAACATGTCCGCGGACATTAAAAGGGTTCGCGGACATCAAATTCAGTAGAGGGGGTTCAGTATGTTTCATATTACATGTACATAAAGTCAGAGTTATTATTGTTAAGTTGTGCTACTAAAAACCTATGAAATTCAGTGAAAAAACTTTGTTAAAGGGACGTTATGATTAAGTTGCACTACTAAAAACCTATGAAATTCAGTAAAAAAAACTTTGTTAAAGGGACATTATGGTTCCAAGTAAAACCGAAAAACCCCTGAAATTCGCCAGTTATGGTAAGCTAAGCAATCATAACTCACGCCACCACTATGCACTGCTAAGACTAACACCCACGATATCAAAGATGACATCACAAATGTCATTGATGACATCACATGTGTGTTTACTTTTCATGAAATGTGTGTACAAGGGATTCTTATTATAATGTTGAGAAAAAACTGTCCAGGATCATTGAAATAAGCATCATGAGCTAATTAGTGCATTAAGCAATGCATTGATATAAATAGCATTCTATTATGAAGTTCTATCCAGTATACTAACCTACTCATGCAGATAGGCAAGTCTTTTTAACGTGCATTTTCCATTCCAGCACAATAGTCCAATCAAACCCTGCCTTATCTGAGCCCTAACTGTTTCCAGGATTGTGTGCAGCATTTATGTGCAGCCCTATTACTTATAAACACAACTGGTGTGATCTGTTTTAATAAATGTTTTAAACAATTAATGCCATTTGCAATACACCACTGCTTGCTACATGTGTATACTAATTTCCAATACTTGAGTAGAAAACTTTGAATGGACCAGGCAGTTTTGTGTGTGAGTACTATTTGCTTAGTGCACTTTGTAAACGAGATGTCTTACAGTACAAAGGTGTGTTGCTAACTTTTGGAGATGGTGGAAGGTGCTTTTGCTAGCAGGTCCAGAAATGGAGACTAACAAATGTCCTTATTCTCCTGTGTATTTGCGCACTGGACAGGAGTTCACAGTTTGTAGTATTTTACTTTGTCCGTTGTTGCTGACTTTTCATAGAGTTGTGGTGACCGTTACAAATTGATGTGCAAGGCGATTTGAATCTCCACCACATTGGTTCGGTACTATAGACACTGGCATCTAACTTTGCAGGGGATATTTCTGAAAGCAGTGTTTCTTCTTCCATTATGCTATTGTGTACATTTTCATACCCTGGTACAGTGCTATGTATGGCAATTTACTTTCTTTGCTCTTCTTTGTATGATTTCTTGGTGGTGTGTCTCCACTGACCTGTATTGATGTTGTGAAGGTATTTATGTTAATAATGCGTTCGCTTCTAACTAGTGGTGGTACTTTACAGAGTCATTTTGTTAGTGCTTCATTGTCATTAAATTTAATTAAAATATTTTTCGTTTTAAGGGCATTACACTGTCTACAACAGTTTCCAGGATTAGTTTTTTATGGTGAGGTTTAAGGGTTGAGCGTGATATCTCCTCTCTACTTGTAAGGGTCTAAATGACTCTGTAGTGAAACATTTTTTGTAAAAATACTTTTTTTGAATGCTTCCTTGTGGTGTCATTAGCATTTGCTAATACTCCATTACCAGAAGTGGCAGTTCCACCATTTTCAGTACTTTCATTTCTACATTTTGATAGAGGCATTACATTCTCCTTATAGGTAGGTGCTTTCGTTTTCCTTTGTGCCTGTATTAGCTGTTCTCTTTCAACTTTATGTACAAAATCTACTCGGGGTGCATGGCTACTTTCTATGCTTTTAGGTACAGCTGGCCTATTTCTGCATTGTTTTCTACTGAGTTCCTTTTTGCTAGGCATTCTGTAACAGCTGCTGGAGAAAAAAAGAAAGCTTTGGGTCTGCAGATTTTGCATTTGGGGAATGCATTATATGACAAGGTAGGGGAATGTGCTGGCAGGAACACTTAGTGTGTGTCTTTAACTGGATGGCTTTGTGTATGATCGAGGATTTCGGAGCAGTAGCATTGTTGGTAAGGGGGTATGTGGTTGATTTGCAAGTGTACCGTATGACGTGCCGTTTATCAAGTGTGTGCATTGGAGTAGGACTATTTACTTTTCAAATGGATTAGTCCTAGTTGTAGAAGGGTGAGAAAACGGTTGGGAAAGGTGAACACCTTGGAAAGGACAATGTGTTTGTGTGTGAAATTCCATTAACTTTTCTGCACATATATGCTTCCTACATGAGTACAACAATTATTACACTTCTTGGATCTATGTATCCACATTTACGTTTGGTACTGTTGTCAATGCACACATACATTTGGTTGCCTTTCTAACTAATGTTCCATTCTGTGAAGTGTGCAACATAGGTGGCAGGCACCCTGTTGTTATGCATGCAATGTATGTACTTGTTTTAGGTTGGTAGGATACATGCAGTGCTGTTTTTGTGCGATCATTTTACGAATTTTGTAGGAGATGCGTTAGTGCGGAAAACAATTCGTACCATTGTCGGAAGGAAATAAGAGAGTTCCTGTTTGGATATAGCGATGGCTGCTATGGGTAAATGAAAACTTTCAAAGTACATACTAATGAAGTGGCACTCAATGGTAGGTGATGGGAGAAATGCAAGTATGTTTTTTGAGAACGTTATGGAGGTTCCAGGGAAGATAACCTGTTTAGAGGCACTTATAACATAGTTGTAAAAATACTGTAGAAACAATATTTATACCTGTAGTTTGTGGTGATGGGTGGCGATGTGGATGATTCTGGATGCAGAAATATTAGATAGTTTAACAGAAGTTTTTACTGGGATGACACGAGACTTGCACTCTGAATGTTTAACGGTACATATGGAGTGTTGCACAGAACTGCTAGTGTTACATGCAGAGGTCTTTCATGTGATTGGTGGATGTGTGTGTGACTATTTAACAGTACCCAATGAGGGGGTGCTGGAAAAAAGATAGTGGAAAGGGAAGAAGGACTGCTACTGCTTTACTGGGGTGTGGCCCTTGCGGTACTTGGGAAAGCACACATGCCACATCCTGACCTTTTCAGCATGCTGGCCATGAGAATGGGACTGTGGGGATTATTTCGATTTGGAAGGAGTGGAGGCTTTGTGGTGCAGTGCTGATGTGTGCAGTTTCCTCATTGTGCTGGCACTTTGCATAGAAGTGGCCCCTTTCCCAAATGTTGATGTTGTTGTGGTGCACTATGGCGACCAGCTTTGGGTTACGTGGCTTGTTGATGTTTGTTCCATCAACTAAACAGTTTGATGAAAGCAGTGAAGCACCTTTTTCCCACTGCCAAGGTGGTTTTCTCTTCCATACCACCAAGAAGAGTACCATGCCGATACCTCAGTTCGTATACGATTAACTTTGGAAGGTTTACTAACAACTCCTATCAAGACAGCTCGTGGTTTAAAGCAAGGCTGCTTACTAGCTGCAGCCATTTTCAACTACTTTATACAAGACCTTAGATACTCGTTCCTACACATATCATCTGACTCCCCGATCCTTAATGGAACTAAAATTACTAATCTGAATTATGCAGATGACATTGTGCTCATCTCAAAGTCCCTGATAGGTCTGCAGAATTTACTTGATGCATTTAACTCTTATCTTGTCACGAATCAGCTTGTTATTAACATCAATAAAACACAGATTGTAATATATGCTCCAAATTGCAATCATAGGAACAAATATAAGTGGACAATAAATCTAACGTCACTAGAAATCGCGAATAAATACATTTACCTTGGAATGGTTTTTGAAGGCATACTATCATCAAGCGGCCAAGTAGAGAGCATGGAAGTAACATTGACCATAGCCATATCGCAGGCAAAAATAATTTGACACTGTTACGGTAAATTCACGTTAAAACCAGCAATCATTTTCTGGAATATGAAAGCAATCCCAACCATTTTATATGGAGTGGAAACATTATTAAACTGTAAATTCCTAAATCTAGATAGACTAGAAGCTAAATTCTGGAGAGCAGTACTTGCTTTACCTCAGTGTGTACCTGGTGTATGCATGCGATATGAACTGGGGCTAATTTCCCTGCATGACATCCATCTATGGCGATGCTGTGCACTGTTCCGCAAATGTTTGTTGGCAAATAACCAGCCAAATATGTTACAGGTAATTCCAAATAATATGCTTACATTGGATAAGAATTTTGCGAAAAGGTGGGTTGGAGAAAGTCTGTCTTGCTTAGCAAATGCAAACGTAGCAATCCATATGCTAATCACAAATCCGGATAAAGCTAAAAAAAACTAATATACGAACTAGACTGGATCGATACGAGAGATAAATGCTTAAAGTATCGCCAAATCAGTAAATACCGATTTTGGCCTAAGGCAGTTAAAATGCCTGAAGCGTATTTGCTAAAATCTCCATCTGTGACATTTAGATCAGGCTTTTTGAGAGCACGCCTTGATTTATGGCCCACTCGCCAAGTACAAGTCATCTGAGCCCAAAGGAGAGTGAGTTTTGCCAATTCTGTTTAGATCGTAAAACTGTAGAATCATTGGAACACTTGGTATGTTACTGCCCAGAGTTGAATGCTTTAAGATCAGCTCACTTTGCAAATGTAATCACCATCTTAGAAGCGGTTGAACAAGATGCACAATAGACTTTTCTATTATGCTCAAAAAATTGCACCTTACAGATAGCTTCGATTAACTTCCTAACATCTCTGAAGTTAGAAATTCTGTGTAGCGGTGGGTCTATTACAAATTTGCTTTGAACTTGATGAAATTCTGTCTCATTATGTGGGTTGTAAGAACATGTTTATGTTCATGAGAATTTTGTTTTATTGTTTTGTTTAAAGAACTGACCCATACAGGCTGTTGATAACAGAGTACCTGAAACGATTGGGAGCTGTCAAGACATGACAATAAGAAAGAATATGCCATGTGCCTAGGGAGAGAATAGTATTGAATGTGAAATGTATCTTATTTACTTATTTATTTTTTGATTGTGTCTTGGTTAATAGCAACTTGCCTGTTTTTGTGCTAATTAGATTAGCTAAATGAATTTTCTTGTTTTGTTTGTTTGTATATGATTGTGTAATATTGATGCATTGTAAATAATGGTTGAATTATATTAGAATGTAAGACACTGAAAATCTTTATTATATATTTTAAATTATGAATTTTGTATATTGAAAAGCTGATTAAATTCAGCTAATTCAATAATAATAAAAAAAAAGTATGGGACTATGCCAATATGCTTTGCCCCCAGCCAGAGGTCAGAAGGTGTCTTATGAACAGAAGCATGTGTGATGTCCTGTGCGCTGCTGGCATGTTTTTCTGTGACAATGACATCATTGATTCTCGAAGTGAGTATGTTTCCGAACTCCTGAGTTATTTTTTTCTCGAATTTTGCAGACAGATGTGGCTGCCTGCTTCTTGCTTTGGTGCGTAAATGGAGAAAGCGAAGTGAAATGTCAAGAAGGCTGTTTGTGCCTTTTTGCAAGATGTTGCCATATCATTCTTCCACAATGCCAACAATGCGTTTAGTAGTACAATAATTTTTCCCACAGATGGTGTTCATCTTACTGATGCTGGTAATCAGCTTTGTCTGCGAAATATGACAAATGCATTGCTGCCCTTTTTGCAAGTACAGCAAGTATCTAGTAGGTGTTGCTCATTTCAACCCTTCGAAACACACTCAAACACCAGAAAAAGACTCTCTTTTTAGAGTCAGGACTTTCTCCCAGAAACGACTACAATGTTCTTGACTGAGCGTGCAATCTGTAAAGCTTATCGGCTGCGTGTCAGTCTGCATCGTTTCATTGGCAATTGCATTAGTGAACTTTGAAAGGTGGCTATGAAAAGAGTTTTTTTTAAACTTTTTTGCTTTTTTGGTTGTTTTGTATCTTTCTTGGTCTTGTAACACACGACACAGAAAGAAAGGAAGGACGGGAAGGGAGGATAGGGAAGGGGCACCAGCCCCTTATAAGACAATATAAGGCACTTGCACAGAGAGGAAGATATTGGGTGGCCCTCATTTAGGTAGGGGACACAAATTTGCATGCTCCTGGATTGACCCCTTGAACACACTTCAAAGTTGCACCCCCTGCAGAGCAACGTGTAACAGTACATGCACAATCCAATGACCTTTGCAAGGTAAGGGTCTGCTGTGGTGCATATAGCCTGCAAGGCTGCTTTAGGGTTGTGTTGCCCACAGGAGTGTCCCTTGTGGTGGCAGGAGCAGATGCGGAGGATGCTGTAGAACAGCCTTGTTTGAAGGGCACTACCGTCTGAACTGCTGCTTTCTGCTACACTTTGAGATCTCGTTGCATTGAGGTGGTGCTGTAACTGTACACGCCAGGTTTTCTGCAACTGAATGAGTGGATCTTACTTGGTTAGCATGACATTTCGGCACGTCTCCTACGCTGCTAAACAATTTGCACACCCTGCACTCATGCTGCCTGCAGGTATTGGGGATTTGCTCTACTTCATTCTTGTTGTCCTCTTTATGTATATGTACAACACCACGTCTGTGCCCTTGTGCATGCCCTTTGGAAGGAGATGGTGGTGGTGAGGGTTTGGGTGTGGGTGCTGGTGATTTAGGGGCAGTAGCAGCAGTAATGGTAGTCATTAGTTGCAAAGGTAATATAGCATAGTAGAAATGATGAGAAAGTAATTCCAACAAGGACCAATGCGGACTCCTGCTGCAAGGGCACAAACTGAATGTGGTGCACCTCTGGGTTGTGGCTTTTTGTAGGGCTGCTGTGCAGCACTTGTAGCCGGAAAGTGGGCCTAAATTGTAAACAAAATAGTTACATGCACAGTGGCACAGTGTGGGACCTTTGTAAGGGTGAACTTTCACAATAACACTCCTTATATTGCAGAAAACACTACTTTTCCAATGCCCGTGGGCTCCGAGTGTGTCCGGCAAATAAGGGTCTACGTGCAGCGTGGATTTGGACACATACTGATGTTGTGAATATTCTCCACTCGGACGTCTGTTTGCAGGGCCTGTATTGGGCAGAATACTTTGTGCGCATGTGTATGGGTGTCCGACGAACAGGCTTGGCTTCCCCGGACATACTAAAAGTGCGACACATGTCCGGCGACTATTTTCACACAAGCTGGTTCTTTGTAGGGTACAGCCAGTGCAATGTTCATGTGCACAGCTGTCTGCAGAACCTGGGTTGACGCTTCAAAGTATTGAAAGTACGTCACAACTTTTTCCTACCATGCTGCACAGGGCTGGTGTTACCAGGACGCAGAGGATGACCAACAGATGCACATAGGCGTGGGACGGACAGACGTCCGCTCCCACAACTAATTAAAGGTGCATCACAAGATGTGGACATGAGGCCAGTACTGGCGTGCTACGGATACATGCATTGTATTGCACATGCACTGGGCACGTGCAGTGTCCATGGGAATCCTCAATTTTGTTTAACTGCAGCCATCCCGGACAGTACTGTGCACTACAGACTTATAACGGAATTTTTAAATAAAAGGAAAAGCCACTCACACACCCAGCAACACTTTACATCTACACCTTTCATTTCTGACATACATAGACACTATTGGAAAGGGAAGGGGAACCTGAAATGGATATATACACAAGGGAATTGGGGATTTGTACAAGGTCGGCATGAGGGGAGGCAAGTGTAACATCGTAACATCTGTGCTCACAGGGATGTTGTTGCGGATGGTGGACTGGGAAATGGTGAAGGGGTACATGTGCAGGTGGGGAAGTGGTATTTCATTTTTCCCATATTATGTTCTTTCAGAAAATCTTTTAAGGCGACTACATTGTTTAGCAATTGTTCCATTTTGGTGTACAGTCTGTGTAGACTGTTACAGACTTTCCTTCCTTTCGTGTGGCCATATGTTGTTGTGGAAGATGTGCTGCTTGCAGTGCATTCATTTAATTTCCACTATGTCCTCTAAAGATAAAAATACTTGTTAGGTATATATAAAGCAATACAGATTAACTGTCTTACATTTCAGACTGTGCTGCGTACCAATGGGGTTACTATTGTTACTCACTTCGTCATGAGGGAAATTCTCTTCCAGCCTTTCCAAGGTGCTTGGTATTGCAGCGTACAACAAAAAAAAAAATCATGGATTTCCACTGTTGTACACTACACAAGCTGTGTAATTATAGAAGACATTTCAGTGTACTTACTGCATTGTAGTGATGCTCTGCTGTCACTATTTTGCAGTCCGTACTCTTCTTCATTCCCATGTACAGCCGCAGTGCTGTAATATTGTTCCACGCAGATGTTATTTCCCTTATTGGTACATTCCATTATCGTGTATACCCTATGCATTTGCTTTGTTTGTAATAATGTAGGTAGAACAAATAGTGATATGCCTTTGGTGACTGGGTTATAGCCTGTGTCTATGGGCAGTGTCCAGATGGTCCAGGTCATGGTATAAGGTCATGACTTGGACTATCTAGCTACTGGCCCTGACCACAAGGGATGAAAAATTGTGTTAAAGTGGCCATATCCACCTGGGACCGGCTATGTGATAAAGTTATTCAAAAGTAGGATAGGTATAAAAGGGAAAGGGAAGAGGTGCTCTGTACTGAGCCCCACCTTCTCTTTCAATGGTGGCCATCTTGGAAAAGAATGTTCCTTCCTACAGCGGGACACGATTTGCAATGTCATCTTCGATGTTCTGGTTCTGGGTATTAGTCTTAGCAGTGCACGGTGGTGGCACGAGTTATGGTTGCTTAGCTTTCTATAACTGGTGAATTTCTGAGGTTTTTCGGTTTTACCTGTAACCATAACGTCCCTGTAACAACGTTTTTCCATTGATTTACATAGGTTTTTATTAGTGCAACTAAACTATAACGTCCCCTGAACTACGTTTTTTCATTGAATTTCATAGGTTTTTACTAGTGCAACTTAACCATAACATCCCTTTAACAAAGTTTTTTCATTGAATATAAATAATACACGGCCCACGGTAGTGGCCGTGTAGTTATGGTTAAGTTGCTAACCCCATAGGAAGAACACTTTTTAGGTGGCTTATAACTTCGCTCTCCCTGGACGAATCCTCGCCAAACGTTGCAAAAATAGTATATGGCCCACTTTGAATCTTTTTGCAAAGTTTAGTGATGTTTGGTGCAGGGGGGGCAAAGTTATAAGGTGGGGTCCCAAAATTTTATTTTTTTCCCATAGAGTGAATGGGGAAAAAACTTTGCTCACGCCTACAGCTCAAACCGCTAGGATGGATTTGCACCAAATTTGCGGCAGGAGCAGTGGCTTGGTCCGGAAAGCGTGCTTTTGAAAATTTGGTGTCTATCCGTCCAGTAGTTTTTTAAAATGACCTAAAAGTAGGTCTCAAAAAATTAGTGATATCTATGTGTGCTCTGCGGACACATTTCACTGTTCGCTGTGCGGACAGGACACCGATTGGCTAATCGGCTTGCATCATGTCTGCGGACATACAACGTGTTCACTGATTAGCTGGGTTGAAGCGTGAGGTGCGTCGCATTGTTTTGATGCGTTCTCCATCCTGGATCCCCGGACAGGGTGGCGACGAACGGGGGAAAAATACAACTTTGGGGGTTGTGTTGGTGTGTAAGAGTGCTTGGGGAGGGTGGGGGAGTAAGAGATGTGTCAAATGCTGTATTTGTGTAGGTGGCAGGTGCCCCTGATGTGTTTGTCATGTCCGCGTTCACCGCGGCTGTCCGCGGACATACAAAATGCACTTCTGGCTATTTTGCTTTAGTATGATATTAGTTTTGGGTTGTTAATACAGCGTTGATTTTAATTAATGTCATGTATAAGTAGCCCATATAGCACAGTTAAAATGTTTGATTCTATGGGTGTGTTATGCTGCGGTGGTTGTGGCCAGGGCCTAGAGTCATGGGTGCATGGCCAAAGGCCATAGGCAATTGGAATAGAATATTTATTGCTACTTTTGCGTAGCAATTTACACCAGTTATATTTGAAAATTTTAATGGACCTGATAGTTCTGTGTCCAAGTCATTTCTTCGGAGTGTGTGTTGCTTGCTTTGAAGAAGTACCTCAGTTGCTTTGAGTAGTAGAGTCTTCTTTGGTTGTAGTAATTGATGAAGTGTTATCTTCTTTTACTCTCTTTGGAGGATTTGTAGTGAGATCCTGTTGCATTTCTGTAGGAAGTAGTTTTCCTTTACAATGTTTTGAACATAGTCTAGTGTATTCTAAAATGCAAGGAATATCAGCATTTACTTTTCTTGCATCAAAGTTGATTAGAAATAGACCGTCAAGTGTACGTAAGCGTGATAGTGCTGCATAGCCCATGCCTTCTTAAAGACTGTGTTCCCAATATCTATCAGTGCTTTATCTAGGGTAAGACCTTGTGATTTGTGAATGGTGACTGCGTATGCTAGAGTTAGAGAAAATTGTTCTCTGTGTACATACATGTCTTTGAAAAGAAGGAATCGGGCTGTTGAGCGTCCTATCCTTCTAACTTCTGATAGTTTGTCAAAGAGAATATTGACAAACTGAATGTTGTTGTCACGTGGGTATGTTTGAAAGCCAACAGCTGTACCAAGTGCTCCATTAACTAGTCCTTGTTGCACGTCAAGGTTACGTTTAAGCATTACTCTACAGTTTAAAGATAATTTTAATATTTTCTCCAAACCAGCTGTGTTGGAGATAGAGTTTTCTAAGGTATTTAGTCTTGTTGTGGCTTGTTCACACATGGGTAGTGTCATACCATGTACGTCCAGTTTGTCTGTGGAGCAAATTTGAATTATTGGTTGCATTTCTTTTTTCAACATTGTTTCATTGAATTTTTAACAGCTTGCTAGAGTTGGCATCAAGGACATACAACTGACATTTTTGTCTGCTAATTTTTCCATGACATCAGTAGCACATGTGTTATGGCCATACAGTGCATGGATGTGCCGGATTTTTAATATTGATTGTGCTTCTTGAGATAGTGCACCAACTCTAATACTTTTTAAAATATTGGCGTATGTGAGGTCTGCAAACTGGCGCATGTTTTCTGTTAATTCTCTGTATTGGAAATGTTGCCAAAGTTTGACATTTCCTATGCTGCCAACAGTTTCACGGCAGAGTTTGTGCCCTAAGGTTTTAAAAATAGGTTCCCCTTTCACTGGTGTCAATTGAAGAAGATCTCCGAAGACAATAATGTGTTTTGCTCCAAAGAGCTCTTCGTAGTTTGTTTTGAGTAGGTCTTGTAATCTGAGGTGAATCAAAGCCAACATTTGTTGGAGACCATGCTCACTTCATCTATTAGTAGCATTTTCATTTGTTTCAAAACTCTGCGTAGTTCCATTGCAGCTTCTGTAGAAAGTTTGTAATATTCTAATTTGTTTTGGTGTTCTACTGGAAGGAGTAGTAATCGGTGTAAAGTGACACCGCCTATGTTGTAAGCAGCTAAACCTGTTGGGGCAGTTACAACAGCTGACAGTTTGTTGTTTGTCAATTGTTGAAGGAACTTGCTGATGATTTTGATTAAGAATGTTTTTCCTGAACCAGCTTGACCACTGACGTATACTAGTATAGGTTTGTAATTTTTGCAGGTACATTCTTTATTTTCATGTTGTACACCATGTGCAATTTCTTTTGTTACTTCTTGAAAAATGCTACGCTGCTCATTGTTCAGTTTTGATTTCAGTACAGTTAAGTCTGTATCTTCTTCATAGTGACACATGGGGCCTCATTACGAGGTTGGAGGTAATGGAAAACGATGCCGGTAAAGTATTACCGGCATTGCTTACTGCTCTGGTGTATTATGACCCGGCAACCCGCTATTAGCGGCACCCTAAATAATGTTGCCTCTAATAGCGGCATGGGCACGTACACGCACCCCTTCGGGGAGCAAATACCAGCATGCCGGGAATAGGAGGACATCACAACCCATGCAGACATGCAAATACCGGCATCCAGAAGCTGGTAATCATGGGCTGCACGATGCCGGCCATGTAGACATCGCGGACCCCCCGCAAACAGCAATCAGCAATCAAGCCAACTGCCACAGGTGCACACAATCACCACAGGTGGAGTCAATGGAGGCTAGGCCAGTATTAAATGAGCACACCCACACACCGCACCCCTTCCTACACCAAAATGCTACCACTAGCTGTTGCAACCATGGCGCTGGAGGACATGCCTATACTGCTACAACTACAGCAACAACACCAACTACAGCAACAACAGGCAGCACAGAGGAGACACAGGAGGAGAAGGAGGGTGAGACAGGCCCAGCAATTACCACCAGCGCAGCCAGCAGTGCCTTGTAGGCAGCCACCAATCCCTCGCATCAGACCCAGGCCATTCAACCTAACCCCTGAGCAGATCCACACCCTGTACCAGTTGGACCGGGACACCATCACCACCATAGTGGACATGATACACAATGACATTGCCAGCCTCATAGAAATACGCACTGCCATCCCCCCGCTAATAAAGGTGGTGTCTGTGCTCCACTTCCTGGCCACAGGCACCTATCAACACACAGTGGGTCAGCTGCATGGCATTTCACAACCACTATTTTCACGCATGTTGAACCAAGTGCTGGATGCCCTCCTGAAGCATGCAAGCACCCACATATCCCTACCACGGACTGCCCAGGAGATAGCCGACACCAAAGTAGGCTTCCATGCACTGGCAGGCATGCCCAATTGTGTTGGTGCCCTGGACTGCACCCATGTGGAATTGGTAGTCCCCCATGCCATAGAGGCGGTTTACCGCACTTGCAAGCAATACCACTCCATCAATGTGCAAATGGTATGTGACTCCAGCAAGATCATCACACATTGTTGCGCCCGATTTCTCGGATCAACACTTGCTGCCATGGTGCTGTGCAACTCCACGCTACCCCGTCACATGGAGCGACATGCTGGACCACGTGCCTGGCTTCTTGGTGAGTTGCTCAACTGGTCCACGGCAGTGCTTTGGGGTACTGATGTGTAGGGATGCATACTCCACCTGGGTGGGAAAGGGGAGGATGCATACTCCACCTGAGTGGGAAAGGGGGGGTATGCATACTCCACCTGGGTGGCATATGTCAGTGATTGGAGAATGCATGCCGAGGTAAACACTCCTGACCTGAACCTCCCAAACAGAACATGACACATAACTGCCACACATTTGACCATTTATGCATATCGAAGACAACCAGTAAGAGGCATGACCAGGCCGCCATGGGTATGTCAAGCAATGCATGACTGAACAGGATTGCAACTGTGCCAATGTGGCTAGTGTGACCATGCACAGTGTAGAATACACAGCATGAATGGGAGGCTATACATTGTCGTACAACCACAGTACATCCGCCTTAGCATGCATTATTACACCCTGCATCATCTATTGAATGCCATCCAGACTACCACACCTCATAGCAGTATAGTATGCATCTAGGTAACAATCTTGCATACGTACAGGGACATGTGCATGTCCACACCAAATAGCTGCATCCATGACTGTGCTTCCTGAAGGTGGCAGCTCAGAGTGACACACACCTATTTGTATTTGCTTGCAGGGGATGGAAGATATCCCTTGAGGCCGTGGCTACTTACCCCTGTGCGGAACCCACAGAACAGCCATGAAGAGGACTACAATCATGTGCACACCCGTACCCGTGTTGTGATTGAGCTCACCTTTGGCCTGTTGAAGGCACGTTTCCGCTGCCTAAGCAAGTCTGGTGGGGCACTCCTATATAGTCCTTAGAAGGTGGAAAAGATCACCATGGCCTGTGTCATGCTGCACAACATGTGCGTCCGGAGAAATGTACCACTGCCACCTGACATTGACATGCATGCACCCGGTGAGGATGCTGAGGATGGAGACGGAGGTGAAGTAGCCCCCCTGCCAGTACGTGATGCACGGGATGGCCATGCAGTACGCCAAGCACTGAATCACGAATACTTCTGAAGCACAGGGACTATGATAGACATGTGTCAGTGACACACTGGGTCCATGTGGACATGCACACTGGGATTGTTGGGAGTTGGCCACTGAATACCGTCACACATTAAATGGATATACACAAAATGAACAATGTCCAGCCATTGTATTTTTTGGCACACAACGGGTGTATTTGTTCAAACAGGGAAAAATGTGACCACTCCCCGCAGCCCCCAGTGAACTCTCAAACCCACCCAACAAACCCCAAAAACCCCCAGTGAACTCCCAAACCCACCCTACAAACCCCAAAAACCCCCTGTGAACTCCCAAACCCACCCAACAAACCCCAAATGTACTCCATGAAATACTCCCTTTCACCCACAACCCTGTGTCCCACTCCCATTGTCTGGCCACACTACTTCCAGGACTTTCTGGCCACACTACTTCCAGGACTTTTTGCTGTCCGGGGGTGGCATCTCGGAGTGCCGTGCACTCCTCCGGGTCTGGCGCATCGGGCTTGTGGGGACTGAGGATGCAGGTGTGGTGGCTGTGGATGTGTCCGAGGCAGGTTCCATGCCTGCTCCAAGGCGTGGCTGCTGCATATGGAGCAGGATGGAAGTGAGGACTTGGGTTACTGCCCCCAGACAGTCCCCCATGAGCGCAGCTGACGCATTCACAGTGGCTGTGTTCGCTGTGATGGCCACTGTGGTCCCCGCAATGGCAGTTGTAATACCCCTCCTTGTGTCCTCACCATCGGCAATATACTGTCGCAGGAGATCCAACATGGCCTCCTGTCGGGCCTCCACCCTCGACAGTCGTGACTCCAGGGTGTTGGTGGCAGCTGGAGTGGTGGGAGCTGGAGTGGTGGGTGGTGCACTGGTGGGTGGTGCACTCACGGGGCCTGCGTCCTGGGTGCTGTCCTCCTCGAAGGTGCACCGGTCCGAATCCCTCAGGTCAGAGCCATGGAGGCAGGGATCATCACTGCTGTAGGTGTTTGAGGGCTCCATATGGGGCGGGGGTGAGCCGGGGGCTTGGGGTGGGTGGACTAGTCACTGCTGTGACTCCCCCAAGGTCCACATTGCCATCCAAGACACCCTCGGTGGTGGCCGGCACAGGAAGGGACCCCCCCTCTGACTGGTGTGGGCTGCTGGGTCTGATGTGAGTCTGGCACACTGGCAGCAGGTGTTGGTGGATGTGTTTCCACTTGGACAGGCACACTGCCTGTGGGTGTGGCCTGCTTCTTTGCCATGGGGGTGGTGGTGGCCCTTTTATTTTGGTGTGACACAGATGCCCTTGCAGTGTTCTCCTGACTGGCATCTTCCTCATCGGTGCCTGGGGGGTAGAAGAGAAGCAGGTCATCAGTGGTGGTGTCACATGCCAGAGGCATACAATCGTGCTATTCAATATTCATTCATTCATGCATTCATGTCTTACAGGTGTGTCACACTTGGTGTTCTGAGGGGAGCAACTGCATGGCAGGTGGCATGCCGTTGATTTGGGGTTTGTGTGATGTGTTACATGGGCACGGTCCAGGTGTGTTGGCCGTGTGTTGGTTATGGGATTGGCACTCAGCATGCATTTCTGTGTGGCAGGGTTTGGGCCGCAATCTGGACTTGGATATGTTGATGTGGGTGTAGGGACACGCATAGACTTGCCTAGTCTCTCTTCCACATCACTTGTGCTACGTCATGGTTTCCCCTACAGTGTGCAGGGTCACTCACCTCCTTCTGGGGATGATGCCCCACCCATCTCCATCTCCCTGAATCCCTCAATCGACTCAGGATCGATGAAGCTGCTAGCAGTCTCCTCCCAGGGCATCATCTTTGCAGGTGAGTGGGGACCCCCGCCTGTCGCCATGGCCGCCCTCCTGTTGCTTGACATGATGTTTCTGACCCTCAAGCGGAGGTCGCCCCACCTCTTACGGCAGTCCAGGACAGTACATGGGGTGGTCCCCACAGCTGACACCTTGCGGGCTACCTCCTGTCAGATTTCCTTTTTTTTGAGCTTGGCCTCAGGCTTAATATCATTTGCTTTAATGATGTCTGCATGTGCAGCGAGAGTGTCCGCCAACATATTCAGCTCTGCGTCGGATAAACGCTGTTTCCGCTCCCGGGGGGTGGTCTTCTGGGTAGCCTTGGACATCCTCAGATTATTGCCACAGAGCACAACAGGAATCGACTGGTGGTTTGGGAGGATTGCAATGGATTGTGTTTTTAAAGATGGCCGCCGGCCTAATTTCCTGTTCCGACACCATGACTTTATTTCCGGGTCTGGTTTTATGAGCACGGTATGAGCATGTTGGTATTACCGGGTCGGTATTTAGGGGTTCCTCCTAGGTGGTGGTGGTATCGGCGGGTCCCGTGATGCCCCTATCTGGGGGTTGGAGGGCCTTTTACGGCATGCCGGTATGGCCATTACCGGCATGGGGGTTCACGCGTGCTCGCACACTTGTAATCACACGCTATTAGCGGCATCATACGAGCACGGACCTGCTTGTTCTGCCATGCCGGTAATGACCACGGTTTTACCACGCTATTCGTAATGAGGCCCATGGTGTTTTCTACTTCTGTCATAGCTAATTCTGCATCATTTGCTATTAGTGGCTGTCTCAGCGGTTCTTGGCTTCCTGTTACAGAAGGTTGACTACTGTCGGAGGTGTCCTTATCTAGTTGGGCCTGGAGTTCTTCTTCGTGTTGCTGTCCATTGTGCAACATTGTTTTGTACTGTGTAAAGTTTACATCTGTTATAGTGCTTTCATTTGCTTTGAAAGCATCTTCATAGGAGCCATAGATATCTAGTAACTCATCTTCTTTTCTCCATGGTTCAAAAAGTTGTAGAAGGGACATGTAATATAGTCCTTTATGTTGAGGAGTTTTTAATGACAATTTGATATGATTAATTAAGCTTGGTTTGGTAAGTTTCACTAAGCTGCCTTCACAATTTGTCACTCTGTATCTAACTTTGTTTTCATCTGGTTTTATATTATTTTTGTATGTTAAGTTTTGGGCTATGTGGTATAGACACATGGTTTTCATAGTGGCACTCCTGTTTGGGTAGTATGTGTCTAGTAAATTGTTTTTCAAAATGTCTTGGCTGTTGGGATCATTTTTGGCTATTGTTTGTATGTCCTCATATGATATGAGAACTTTTTTTTCTAGATTTAGCAGGACCAAGACTTAGCCATACTATATTTACAGATTTTCCATATAAAGCAGTACTGGTTAAATGGTCTGCAGCTTCATAGCAGCCACATTCTCTGAGAGCATTTTTATGCCTAAAATGTACAAATTCTGAGACAGTGTTTGGTCCGATGATAGGTCATCCCAGAGGTTTTGGAGCTCTTTTTTTTCTGCTTTGGTTAAGTAGGCTGTAATATATCGTGCAACTGCAGTTGAATTGTTTGCAATGTACTGCACATCTATGTTTGCATTCCATAAGATGGCAATGATTGCATTGTAATCATTGATATATTTTGCCTCTTCTGTTCTTTTTATGTAATATGTGTTCTTAGGTGATTTACCTTTAACACTATGTCTAACTGAAGACCTGAAGTGGTTTACTTAACCTGTTGCTGTAACTGGTCTACGGAAACCAAAGCGGCATTTGGTGTAGTATTTCCCTTTGTTTTTGTATTTGTGACAGCAATATTTCCCACATTTGTGTCTTTGAAATTGTAAAATTGGTGCATGAAGATCACTATTTGTTGTTTGTGAAGGAATTTCACAAGTGACATATTTTTCGATACTGTAAAACAGTGCCATCACTGTCTTGACCAAATTTAGGAGCATCTTTAATCAATAAAAGCATATGGATATGTGGTGCTCCTCTGGCTTGGTATTCTTTTCTCCAAAAGAAGTGTTGCACTTCTCAGAGGGGAGGAACAGTTTTATTACAAATAAAGTGTAGTATAGCAATGAAGCGATAATGGAAATATCTTGAAACATTAACAGGATCTATAGAGCAAAGTACTTCAGGTGTTAGTATATGTATGTTTGTTTGGTTTTTGTTTGATATGCGTAGGAAATCATGTAAATCTTCCCATGCATATTCTGCACAACTTAATGTAACAAACCATGTGGGTGGGCCAAGGTTTCTTATCATATAACGTACATCTCCATGACGTAGGAACCAGTATTCTTTAGTACCACGCATGTTTGCTAACAGATTTGTAATGCTTGATTGTATAACATCATCTTTTCTTGCACTTTTTGTAATAATTGCGTAGCTGACATATTTTGAAAATGGGTACCTGATTTCAATATGTGTACAACTGCGTAGGATAGTGTTGCTAGTTCACTTTCAAAGAGTAGGTGGAATATGTATTCCACATTTTGTCTAAATCTGGGATCTTCAGAATACATTTGTAACGAGCGGTATTCTGATGCTGTTATCTGAGTGGCTCTATCATCGTGCCTTCCTCCTTTCCCGGTAGGAAAGAGTAGAGGAAAAGCACGTGCTTCTATATTTTTTTCCCATATGCTGATTGGTGATCCTTTGGTTTGTCGCATTTGGTATGGTTCTAGTGCATCATCTATGATGTATTTAGAGTGTAATGGATGAATTGTATAATGGTCTAAAATATTGGATACTGTAACAGGATCTAGACGTTCAAATTGACCAGTTTTTGGTGACTCTTGAATTATTTCAATGGTTTCCCTAAGGTTTTCTTCAATATTAATTTCTTTGTAGTATTCATTATTGTCTTTTAGATATTGCCAGGCTTGACTAACTTTATGTAAGTCTACGAGTTGTTGCCAATTTTATTTGTCTTTTGTAGGTACACCATTTACTAAGACAATTAAAGATTGATCTATTGGACATTGCACCCCCAGAGTGTGTACATTTTCTTTCAGATCTAATGGTAAATAAAATACTTTGCCACAAATGCCTTTCACTAATTCAGAGGGAGGTCATTTTGCTGTTTTTGGTTGAAGGCGTATTATTGTTTGAAATTGATGCACTGTTTGAATTATGATGCTCTCATATAAATTGAGTTGTTGCAAGGGCTTTGGTAGTGGGAAACATTCCAAGGTATTTGTGATAGCACATGAAGGAGTTTGGTTGTTATCAAGTTTTGCAGTGCAGTAACTGCAAAGTATTTAGGGGTCATTTATTTCGTATTTGTTTTCTGCTATAAGGTAGAGAGCTAATTCAATCCATTAGGAATCTTCATTGTCTTCTATTTTGTATGTTATGTCTACAGTTTTTGTGCTACTTTTTAAAAAAAAAGTTCTGTGGCAACACACACACCCATGGTTTGGTACTTCAGTGGATGTACTTTTAAATTTTAGTATTTCTTTTTTGTATGTGGGTAGTAGAAGGTTGCCATTTGTTGAATTGTTCCTAGTTTGTTGTAAAGCTATTGCATTTTGGAAGTGGCTTTCACTTCCAAAATATTTTCTCTGGTTATGCTCTATTTCTTCGAGTAGGTCTTTGGCTGTACCATGTAGAAGATTGTTATTTAAATTGCCTAATGCTAAAGCTGGACTTTTAGCATAGTAAAGTTTATGGACTAGATTTCTTATACTTGAATGATGTGTTGATATCATTTTGATATGATGGAAGGTGCTTTTGCAATTAGGTCCTGAAATGCAGGCTAATGAATGTCCTTGTCGTCCTGTGTGTTTGCGCACTGGACAGGTATCCATATTTCGTAGTAGTTTCATTTTGAATGTGTTTTTGCCTTTCACATACTGATTAAGGAACTGGCGTAAAGATTAGAAAGTTTGTTGTTCAATGCTACACATTGACGTGCACGGCCATTTGCACACTGGACGTTTTGGTTCAGTCGGATGGAGACGTGATACTGAGTTTTCTGGGGATATTTATGTAAGCAGCATTTCTTGTTCCATTATGGTATTATTAAGTTTTTCATAGCCTCGTCCACTGCTATGTATGGCAATTGTGTTTGTTTGCTTTTGTTTGTATGCTTCTTCATTGAAATATGGTTCTGTGCTCGTGGTGTGACTCCATTCACCTACACAGATATTTAAGAAGTTATTTTTGTTGCCATTCCATTTGTTGTAGTTTAGTAGTTAGTTTGTTGGTGGTTTCATTCTGTTGAACACTAAAATAAATAACTTCCTTTTGAGAAGGATTGCACTGTCTATGAGAGCTTCTAAGATACATTTTCTATGGTAGATTTTAAGGGTTGTGCATGATTTCTCTCCTGTTTTTCTAAGATTCTGAAGGACTCTGTGGCAGAACATTTTTTGTAAAATACTTTTTTTGGTATGGTTACTTGCCACTACATCAAGATTTATAGGAGCAGTGTTAGCAGTACTGGTAGCTGAATTCTTGTTAATCACTTTCTGTTTCATTTTATATTTTGAAAGAGGAGGCAAAGTTTTTGTACTGGAACCTTTTTTTTTGCTTAATGACTCTATTAGATATTTTGTTTGAACTTTTTGTACAAATTCTGCTAGAGATGGATGCTTACTTTGGATACTTATTTTCATTTACTCTACTTCTGAATTGCTTTCTACGGACTTGCTTTTTGGTAGGCATTCTTTGGGGTCTGTTGGAAAAAAAAGAAGGTATGGGTTGGGCTGTCCTGCAATGTATGTGTGCATGTGTTTCTGAGTATGATGGTAAGGATGCATGTGGAGGTTCAGATGACAATACAAAGTAAGCTAGTGGTGAGGAGAAGCACTAATACTAAATCTAATGGTATAGAATTAAAACAGTTCTTTGTTCAGCAATACTAACATTCTAGGGGCTGATTTATGGAATTTGTGCACCGAAAAACAGGGATTTGTGTGCCATTCTGTCCGCAAATCCCTGTTTAACAAATTGGGATTTGGGGGCAGAATGGTGCACAAATCCCTGTTTTCTGGTGCACAAATTCCATGAATCAACCCCACAATGTGTTTGAGTAACAATTGGAACATTATGGTAGTATTGTATTTACTTTTCTGTTTGGAATGAGCAGGTTTCTTTCAGCAGTTGTTGTTTGTACTTCAGATGCTGCTGCTTTTCAGCAGAGTGGTCTTCACTGCAATTGTAAAAGAAAGACGTTAGTAATTTATTTTGTGTGTTTATAGCACTGTTGTTAATTTAGATGTTGATTTTTATGTTTTTGTAGTAGTATTGTTGTTTGATAATTGAACATAGTGTGTGCATGCAGTTTCCTTTGACTATGTGCAGTCTTTATATTTTACTTACAATCTTTTAGTTCAACATGCTTTGCAAATGAGTATAATACTAAGTGTACGAAACTCACTTGGTTTCTTAAGGCTGTGTTATTGGATGTTAGGAAATAGAAGAAATAATCATATACTTATTTTGCTATTTTTATAGGGTAAATGACAGAAACTGTATATAAAAGCATGGAATGTATGAATTTGTGAAGGTGTGGGTAACAAAGCAGAAGGATGTGATATACAGGCAGTGGTGTTATTTCAGGTGGGAGCTTTTTAATGATAGTGTCTATCTGTGTGAGTGTATAAAGATGCATGAACTTATCCTGGCTGTGTGTAATTTTATAATGCACAACTAAGTGTTTTTCTACAATTATACTGTTATTTCTCCCATCTTTTAATATTAAATTATACTTTTTTAGGTAGCTGTGTGTATAAAAAAAGAATTTAGATAGCAGACAGGTTTGGAAGTGACAGTTGATTATAGCAGATGGGAAAAATAACAGTAAGTTCATTTTGTAGGTTATACAGGTTAAGTGGCAGTTACTCTGTTTATATGCATTTGGAAGAGTTGTACATGTACTGTGCATAAAATATGCATACCTGTAGTTTGTATTCATGCATATGAATATGCATGCAGCTGCAAGTAGAAATCTTGAAGACTTGTACAGTAGTTTTTGTTGTAGGTGCTTTCCAATGATATGAGACTTGTACTCAGAGTGATCAACAGTACATTTGAAGTGCTGAACTATGATGATGGAGTTAGATGTAGAGGTCTTGGATGCGATTGGTGGATGGTTGTGTGACTGCTTAGCTGTATCTAATGAGGGAATGGCACAGAGACTGAAGTGGAAATGGTAGAAGGGCTGTCTAAGAGTTACGCGTTATGCAGACACTGCGGCTGTCCGCGGACAGGGCGTGCTACATCCAGGGTTTTCCAGCAAATCCAGCATGGAAAGGGGACTGTAGGGATTAGCCAATCAGGTGTTGAGGTTGTGGATTTGTGTTGAAAGAGGTTGGGGGTAGTGAAGATGGCAGAGGTGGAGAAAGTCAGGGTGTTGGTGGTTGGAGATATGTTTGTGCATGGTTTACAGCAGTATGCTCAATGCAGGAATGGCAAAAATGTTGATGTTAAAGGACTGGAGGTGGTGTGGAGCATTGTGCCTGATTGCAATGTACAGGGCATTTTCCAAATTTGTGAAGATATCGGTAGGATGAACAGTCCCCATGTGCTAGTTTTCCACTGTGGTGCTTTACATTTGGGCTATGTCAGTGCCCCTACTTTGTTGGCAGATTTGGAACACTTGGTTCAAGCAGTAATGAACGTCCTTCCAAATGCCAAAGGAATTATTTCTGGTTTAGTACCTAGAGCATATGGGACAATAGTTCTATTTTTTGTCATTGCTAAGTGTGCAATCAACCGAGGCATGTATGCTTTCATGCTTAGAGCTGGTATGTTCTTCTGTAATAATGAGAATATTGATTTGAATAATGCTGTTTATTTGAAAGAAGATGGCATTTCTTTATCTTTTATGGGAAATGCCATGCTGTTTTGGAACGCAAGGGTTGCTTTGGAGAAGCGTATGTGAAGATTTTAGGAGTAAAGTAATAAGAAAAAGCAAATAAAATACAAAATAAGAGGTGTCTGTCAAGCATCTGCAAAAAAACTAAACAAATGGCTCTTTTTAGAGCCAACCTCAAAGGGGAAATGTGGTACATCATTTAAATTTAAATTCATCAGGCTCAGATTTTCGATATGTCTGTGGACATGGCGGTTGTCCGCGGACACCACGTATTACATACAGGGATTTTGGGGTGGAGAAGCATGCAAATGAGAATGAGTAGAGCAAGGGATTGGTCAATAAAGTTTACTGGATGTGTTGTGTAAGGAGAGAGTTTGTCAGAAAGTATTTCTCCTGAGAGAAGAACAGATAGCTATGGCTGTGTGTTTCAGAATACAGATTATCTGGATTTTGGGAGACTCATGGATGCATTGTTTGGAGGTGAATGCAGAACGCTTTGGAGTAGCTGCACATCTTGTGGAAGTGCACTGGCATGGAGTGCGTGGAATGACGTGGCTGGACTTGGTACCTCTCTGTGCTACTTTGGAGACACAGCATCATCCAGACATAATTATAATTCATTGTGGAGGGAAAGGTTTAGGACATGTGTCTGGAATGTCTTTGCAATTTGCAATGAAAGAAGGACTTGTGAAGGTCATGGACATGTTTCCAAATTCCCAAGTAATTTTTTCTTGTATTGCGCAGAGACAAATGTGGCTGCGTTCCTTATTTGGTCCACAAATGGAGAAAGCGAGGCGCAATGTCAATAAGGCTGTTTGTGCCTTTTTAAGAGATGTTGGCATGTCCTCTTTTCACAATGAAAATATTATGTTTCATAGCACATACATTTTTCACAGAGATGGAGTCCATCTTACTTATGCTGGCAATCAGATTTTCCTGCAAAATGTGCAAAATGCATTGCAACCTTTTTTGGAATTACAGCAATCCATTTTGCAGTAGGTGTTGACTATTTGAAGTTTTTCAAACACAAAAAACACCACCAAAAGGCTCTTTTCAGAGCCACCACTTCCTCCCATAGAAAAGTGCAATGGTTATGATAGGGCAGCATCCCCAAAAAATAAATGTCAGCGGACTTCTAAAATATGCAAATGGGCCAGCACTATTTTTAAACTGTGAAAGGCGGCTCTGAAAAGAGCCTTTTTTTTGTTTTTCTGAAAAAATATTTTTTTGTTTTTTAAACACGAGGTGGTGGAGGGGGTGGTGCTGAGGCAGAAGTAGAACTAACAAGAGTAGCAGCAGCCATGGATGCCATCAGGTTTAATGAAGCAATCGCAGCAAGAGCAGCAAAGGCAGCAAAAGCAGGTCAATCTGCAATAGTAGAAAGACAGAATGAGGATGAGCTCTAGGGTGTGGCCTTTTATAGGGGTGCTGGTGCGTGCTTCGCAGACAGCCGAGCTGTCCGCGGAAATATCAAAACACTAAAAAAAGGATCAAAAAGTTCCAAAAAGTATGTAGATCGTCAGGGACATTGTCTGGGACATCTGCAACGGTAAACCTTTACTGTAAAATACTTTGGTCTGTCCGAAAAAGTACTTTTTAAATGTTCGGGAACCCAGACAGTGTCTGCAAATCAGGACACACACTCAGCGTGGGTGCGGTCACATGATGACGTCTCGGAAACCGCAGGACACCGCAGGACACCAAATGTGCAGGGACGGTTGTGCGCATGCGCGTGGGTGTTCTACGGACAATGTTTGGGTCCTCAAACTAATTAAAAGTGTGACACACGTGCGACGGACAGTTGCAGACAGGCACAATGTTCGTAGGATCTATGGGTGTGGTGCGCATGTGCGTCGATGCTCTACAGACAGTACGGACATTCCCATTTTAATTACGAACAGTACGAACAGGTATTGTGTCCTTAGGACACCCCCTTTCTGGTTAATTATGGACATCCTAGGCATTGAATGTGTTCTAAGAACAGTTCTATTTTGATTCTGGCCATCCCGGATATCAAGTGTGTTCTAAGAACAGAAACTGACACAAATACAGGGGAATTAGGGGTTTGGAGAGGATGGATGGGAGGGGATGAAGGGATGGAAGTTTCATCATAATGTTTTTCTTGGTAGTGAGGGTTTGGGGATAGTTGACTGGGACATGACTGGGACATGGAGAGGGGGAACAGGTTTCACTGTTTGTATGGTCTGTTAAAAAGAAAATGTGTTAAGTACATATAAAGTAATGATTATTAATTTGTTTATATAGAGAAGTGTCTACCATTAGTATCATTGTCGTCACTCATTTCATCACATGGAAAATTTTCTTCAAGCCATTTCAAAGTACTGGACATTTCTGTGTAAAAAAAAGAATTACTTTTAGTGTACAGAAAGTTTAGAAATATATAAGAAAAATGAAGTTTACTTACTAGTTTCTGGTAAGTTTTGTTGTTACTCTTGTATAGGTCTGTTGTTGCTTCTTGCGGTGCAGTTTCTGTGAGGTAATTATGTTGGAGGCATATCTTTTTTGTTTTGGTATATTCCATTTTGGTACATATGCCATTTAAATGGACGGTTGATGTGTTACATATATAGGTTCCACTTCTTATTTATTATTACATATAATGTGTTCATGTGCTACTTTTTGAACTTGCACAGTCCGTGGACATCAAAACCACTAGCAGGGGGTTCAGTATATTCTATGTCACATGTATATAAAGTAAGGGGATCCTAGTAAACATCTATGAAATTCACACTATGTATATGTATATTCAGTAAAAAAAACTTTGATAAAGGGAGGTTATGGTTACGTTGTGCTATTAAAAACCTATGAAATTCAGCAAAAAAACTTGTTTTGACATATGCAGTATAGTGCCCTGAAGTGGTTGTGGCACCAGTTTGATATACTATACCTATTTTTGTGAAGGCTTTCTTTCCAAGAAATACTTGGCCGTGTGTGAAGCCTGCAATCTTACAGTTATTTTTGGTACCATCTGCATTGTACCTTAGAAGCATTAGTATGACATATTGGCTATGTGAGTTTATTTATATGGTGGCGATTGTCTGAATTACAAAAAGGGGATAATATGCCATGATTTGCATTCTGCAGAAGCTGATGAAGTGGAATGGATTCACAATTTGGTATGAAAAAGAAGATACATTGTCACATTAGCATAACAATTTACTCCAGTTGTGCTTCTGAATTTAAATGTACCAGAAAGTTCTGTTTGTGGATCAGTTGATAGGCCTGCAGATCTTTTGGGAGAAGAGACATTTGTGTCATTTTTTTCTGATGGATGTGCAGTTGATTTTGTACTAGACAGTTTTGTGGCTGTATTGTTTGATGCAGAAGGAGTTGGTCATTGTTTTTTTAGTGGTATTTTTCGGAAATCTGCTCTAGCTTCTGCTTCTAGTAATGTATTTTAAAAGGTTTATTTTTTTCAGGTACAGGACACATATCTATATGAGGGGTGTATAGTGCCTGTAGCCTGTTGTATTCCAGGATGAAAGGAATGTCAGCATTGATTTTTTTTGCAACATTGTTAACTAGGAATAGACCATTGAGTGTACGCAGACACGAAAGTGCTATGTAACTTACACCTTCTTTTAAGACTGTGCTGCCAATGATGATCAATGCTTGATCTACGGTTCGACCATGTGAATAGTGACAGCATATGCAAGAGATAGAGAAAATTACTCTCTACGTATGTATATGTCTTTGAAAAGAAGGAAACATGCTGTTGTCTGACCAATTATTTTTCATTTCTGCAAGTTTGTCAAAGTAGATGTTGACAAACTGAATGTTGTTGTCATGTTGATATGTTTGGAAGCCAACAACTGTACCAATTGCTCCATTGACTAAACCTTGTTCTACGTCAAGGTCACGTTTTAGAATTACTCTGCATTGTAGACACAAAGTCAATATTTTCTCTCAATCCAATCTCCGGCTGTGTTGGAGATACATTTTTCTAAGCTATTTAGTCATGCTCTTGCTTGTTGAGACATAGGAAGTGTCATGCCATGCACTTGTAGCTTATGTGTGGAGCTGATATGCAGTATGGATTGCATTTCTTTTTTCAATATTGTCTCGTTGAATTGACTACAGCTTGATTTTGCTGAGTTAATTGTTCCATGACATCAGGAGCAGATGTGTTTCGTCCATACAGTTCATGGATTAGTCTACTATTTAAGATGGATTTTGCATATTTAGTAAGCAGACCAGTTCCAATGCTTATTCAAATGTTAGCATATGTGAGGCCTGCAGGCTGGCACATGTTTTGATTTAGTTCTCTGCAGTGAACATTTTGCCAGAGATTTACATTTCCAATGCTGCCGAGGGTATTGAGACATTGTTTGTGTCCTAATGTTTTGAAAATAGGTTGACCTTTCACTGATGTTAACTGTAGGAGGTCTCCTAAAACAATAACACGTTTTTGTCGTAGTTGGTTTTTAGGACTTCTTGCATTCTGAGATGAATTAAAGCCAACAAGCGGTTGGAAACCATGCTTACTTCATCTATCAGGAGCACTTTCATTTGTTTGAGAATTCTGCATACTTCTGTAGCAGCTTCTTCTGATAATTTGTAGCATTCTAATTTGTTTTGGTGTTCTATGGGGAGGAGTAGTAGTGGGTGTAAAGTAACACTTCCGATGTTTTAGGCAGCTAAACCTGTGGGGGCTGTTTCTACACCCAAACGGTTGTTGTTTGTTATGTTTTGTAGAAATTTGATGTTTATTTTAATTAAGTATATTTTACCAGGACCAGCTGCTCCACTTACATATAGGAGCAGAGGTTTATAGTTTTACAGCTACTGGTTTTAGTTTCATTTTTAAAACCATGTTCAATTTCCTGAGTGACTTCTAGATAAATGGTGAGTTGTTAATCATTTAGCTGTGATTACAGCACTGACAAATCTTCCTCAGATTGTTTATTTTGATAGATGGTATTTTCTACCTGATTCATGGCTATTTCTGCTTCATTTAGAATGAGTGGTTCTCCAAGTGGGTCTTGGCGTCGTGTAAGAGAAGGTTGACTTGCCTCTGGAGTGTCTTTGTCTATTTGAGCTTCAATTGCTTCAATTGCTTCCTCTTGGTGGCGTTCATTGTCGAACATTTGTTTGTATTGTTTGAAATTGTCATTTGTTATACTGCTTTCATTTACTTTGAATGCAGCTTCAAATGTATCATAATCAACTAATATTTATTTTTCTTTTCTCCAAGGTTTAAAATGTTGGAGTAGGGCCATGTAACACACTTCTCTATGTTGTGGAGATTTAAATGATACGTTTATATCATTAATTAAACTGGGTTTGGTGAGTTTCACTAGGCTTCCTTCACAAGTTGAGTCTGAATATTTGCCAGTTTTCTCATTTGGTGTGACAATGTTTTTGTAGGTGTAGTTTTGGGCAATGTCATACATGCACATGTTTTTCAAAGCAGTACTGGTAGTATGTGTCAATAAAATTGTTTTTTAAAATGTCTTGGCTGTTGGGATCATTTGTGGCTATGTTTTCTATCTCTTGTTAGGATTTTACTACTCTTTTTCAGGATGAAGCTGGTCCAAGGTTCAGTCAGACAATGTGCACAGCTTTGCCATATAAGGCTGTCTGTTAAACTGTCTCCAGCTTAGTAGCACCAGCATTCTCTATGGGAGAACATTTTTATACCGCAGCTGTACAATTTCTGTGATAATTTTTTGTCAGATGATATGTCATCCCAGCGGTCCTTTAGCTCTGTTTTCTCAGCTTTGGTGAGATAGTCTGTGACATATATTGCAACAGCAGTGAATTGTCTGCAATACATTGTCAGGCCGATTCATGGAATAATTAGCGCGGCGCAAGTGGGCAAAAACGTGCGAATCGCAGTGGAATAGCGAAAATCGCAGTGCAAGTGCGAAAATCGCACGAAAAGTAGCGCACGTCGATTCATGGAAGGCCGTGCGCGAGAAAACCAGCGGATGTGCGATAAAAAAGTGCGCGGCGCACGTTGGCGCACGTTGGCGCACAGGCCATCTAACAGCGTGCGCCAGGTCACAGCGAAAATCGCACAGGCCACAGCGAAATTCGCACATAGCGCGGCGCACGCGACAAAAGTAGGCGGAACACGGGCGTAACACTCAGAATGGGGAACAACTTGCCAAAACGTGGGCGGCACGGGGGAAGTACAGGGCACAAGTGCGCGGAACGCCCACACGCTCGCCTACAACATGTATTCATGGAATAGAATAGGGGAAAAAAGCACACGCTCAAACCAGTGCACAGGCACAAACACGACCACCACAAGAAAGGAGGCGGTAGCGTCTCTGCGGCTGTAAGAAATGTGCGCCAAAAGGTGCGCCAACAAATAGCACCTATATACTGCCATGATGAATGTCCCATACTGTGGCCCTCCAGGAAAAATGACGTGCAAAGGGGTACCCACAAACACGGACACCTGCTGACAAAAAATACGTGTGCATGTATACCGGGGTGCGCAGGAAGTGTCACATGCGATTTGCAGGGTACGTGCATCACAGGGGTTCGCGTGAAGTTATTCACGCGATCGGGCCTGGGGGAGCGGGCTACGTGTATTACAGGGGTTCGCGTGAAGTTCCTCACGCGATCGGGCCTGGGGGAGCGGGCTACGTGTATTACAGGGGTTCGCGTGAAGTTCCTCACGCGATCGGGCCTGGGGGAGCGGGCTACGTGTATTTCAGGGGTTCGCGTGAAGTTCCTCACGCGATCGGGCCTGGGGGAGCGGGCTACGTGTATTACAGGGGTTCGCGTGAAGTTCCTCACGCGATCGGGCCTGGGGGAGCGGGCTACGTGTATTACAGGGGTTCGCGTGAAGTTCCTCACGCGATCGGGCCTGGGGGAGCGGGCTACGTGTATTACAGGGGTTCGCGTGAAGTTCCTCACGCGATCGTGCCTGGGGGAGCGTGCTACGTGTATTTCAGGGGTTCGCGTGAAGTTTCACACGCGATCGGGCCTGGGGGAGCGGGCGGTGCGCGGGGAGTTCCACACGCGAATAGCCTGGGTGCGTGTATTTCAGGGGTGCGTGGGAAGTTCCACACACGAATAGCCTGGGCACGTGTATTTCAGGGGTGCGCGGGAAGTTCCACACGCGAATAGCCTGGGCGCGTGTATTTCAGGGGTGCGCGGGAAGTTTTACACGCGAATAGCCTGGGCGCGTGTATTTCAGGGGTGCGCGGGAAGTTTTACACGCGATTTCTGCACGGTACGTGTATTTCAGGGGTGCCGGGGAGTCCCACGTGTGATTTGACAGTGTGGGTCCTCCCAGGTGTACCCTGTACACCCTCCACGGCCCCTGCAGGCAGCCCACACCACAGGGGACTACCCTGCATCCCTGGTCATGTCCCGCAGGCAGCCCACCCAACATGGGCATGCCCCCCAGCAAAGGCACATGTCTCCTTGAACTAATGAACACCAACACATGTCCTCTTGCACCCCCACCCCCCAGCACTGTGGGGCACCTGCCAGCAGGCCCCCACTCATGTCACCCACCACCCCCACACCCCAGCAGTGCAGGGGCACCCTCCACCAGGCCCCACTCATGTCACCCACCATCCCCACCCCCCAGCCACCAGGGTCAGCCTCCACCAGGCCCCCACTCATGTCTCCCACCACCCCCACACCCCAGCAGTGCAGGGGCAGCCTCCACCAGGCCCCCACTCATGTCACCCACCACCCCCACCCCCCAGCCACCAGGGGCACCCTCCACCAGGCCCCCACTCATGTCTCCCACCACCCCCACACCCCAGCAGTGCAGGGGCACCCTCCACCAGGCCCCCACTCATGTCTCCCACCACCCCCACACCCCAGCAGTGCAGGGGCAGCCTCCACCAGGCCCCCACTCATGTCAACCACCACCCCCACCCCCCAGCGACCAGGGGCACCCTCCACCAGGCCCCCACTCATGTCTCCCACCACCCCCACACCCCAGCAGTGCAGGGGCAGCCTCCACCAGGCCCCCACTCATGTCTCCCACCACCCCCACACCCCAGCAGTGCAGGGTCACCCTCCACCAGGCCCCCACTCATGTCTCCCACCACCCCCACACCCCAGCAGTGCAGGGGCACCCTCCACCAGGCCCCACTCATGTCACCCACCACCCCCACCCCCCAGCCACCAGGGTCACCCTCCACCAGGCCCCCACTCATGTCTCCCACCACCCCCACACCCCAGCAGTGCAGGGACAGCCTCCACCAGGCCCCCACTCATGTCACCCACCACCCCCACCCCCCAGCCACCAGGGGCACCCTCCACCAGGGCCCCACTCATGTCTCCCACCACCCCCACACCCCAGCAGTGCAGGGGCAGCCTCCACCAGGCCCCCACTCATGTCACCCACCACCCCCACCCCCCAGCCACCAGGGGCACCCTCCACCAGGGCCCCACTCATGTCTCCCACCACCCCCACACCCCAGCAGTGCAGGGGCACCCTCCACCAGGCCCCCACTCATGTCTCCCACCACCCCCACACCCCAGCAGTGCAGGGTCACCCTCCACCAGGCCCCCACTCATGTCTCCCACCACCCCCACACCCCAGCAGTGCAGGGGCACCCTCCACCAGGCCCCCACTCATGTCCCCTATCACCCACACCCCCCAGCTACCAGGGTCACCCTCCACCAGGCCCCCACTCATGTCTCCCACCACCCCCACACCCCAGCAGTGCAGGGGCAGCCTCCACCAGGCCCCCAATCATGCCTCCCACCACCCCCACACCCCAGCAGTGCAGGGTCACCCTCCACCAGGCCCCCACTCATGTCTCCCACCACCCCCACACCCCAGCAGTGCAGGGGCACCCTCCACCAGGCCCCACTCATGTCACCCACCACCCCCACCCCCCAGCCACCAGGGTCACCCTCCACCAGGCCCCCACTCATGTCTCCCACCACCCCCACACCCCAGCAGTGCAGGGGCAGCCTCCACCAGGCCCCCACTCATGTCACCCACCACCCCCACACCCCAGCAGTGCAGGGGCACCCTCCACCAGGCCCCACTCATGTCACCCACCACCCCCACCCCCCAGCCACCAGGGTCACCCTCCACCAGGCCCCCACTCATGTCTCCCACCACCCCCACACCCCAGCAGTGCAGGGTCACCCTCCACCAGGGCCCCACTCATGTCTCCCACCACCCCCACACCCCAGCAGTGCAGGGGCACCCTCCACCAGGCCCCCACTCGTGTCTCCCAGAATCCCCACACCCCAGCAGTGCAGGGGCAGCCTCCACCAGGCCCCCACTCATGTCACCCACCACCCCCACCCCCCAGCGACCAGGGGCACCCTCCACCAGGCCCCCACTCATGTCTCCCACCACCCCCACCCCCCCAGTCACCGGGTGCAGCCTCCACCAGGCCCCCACTCATGTCTCCCACCACCCCCACCCCCCAGCCACCAGGGGCACCCTCCACCAGGCCCCCACCCATGTCCCCTATCACCCCCACCCCCCAGCAGTGCAGGGGCAGCCTCCACCAGGCCCCCACTCATGTCTCCCACCACCCCCACCCCCCAGCCACCAGGGGCATCCTCCACCAGGGCCCCACTCATGTCTCCCACCACCCCCACACCCCAGCAGTGCAGGGGCAGCCTCCACCAGGCCCCCACTCATGTCAACCACCACCCCCACCCCCCAGCCACCAGGGGCACCCTCCACCAGGGCCCCACTCATGTCTCCCACCACCCCCACACCCCAGCAGTGCAGGGGCACCCACCACCAGGCCCCCACTCATGTCTCCCACCACCCCCACACCCCAGCAGTGCAGGGTCACCCTCCACCAGGCCCCCACTCATGTCTCCCACCACCCCCACACCCCAGCAGTGCAGGGGCACCCTCCACCAGGCCCCCACTCATGTCCCCTATCACCCCCACCCCCCAGCCACCAGGGTCACCCTCCACCAGGCCCCCACTCATGTCTCCCACCACCCCCACACCCCAGCAGTGCAGGGGCAGCCTCCACCAGGCCCCCACTCATGTCACCCACCACCCCCACCCCCCAGCGACCAGGGGCACCCTCCACCAGGCCCCCACTCATGTCTCCCACCACCCCCACACCCCAGCAGTGCAGGGGCAGCCTCCACCAGGCCCCCACTCATGTCTCCCACCACCCCCACACCCCAGCAGTGCAGGGTCACCCTCCACCAGGCCCCCACTCATGTCTCCCACCACCCCCACACCCCAGCAGTGCAGGGGCACCCTCCACCAGGCCCCACTCATGTCACCCACCACCCCCACCCCCCAGCCACCAGGGTCACCCTCCACCAGGCCCCCACTCATGTCTCCCACCACCCCACACCCCAGCAGTGCAGGGGCAGCCTCCACCAGGCCCCCACTCATGTCACCCACCACCCCCACACCCCAGCAGTGCAGGGGCACCCTCCATCAGGCCCCACTCATGTCACCCACCACCCCCACCCCCCAGCCACCAGGGTCACCCTCCACCAGGCCCCCACTCATGTCTCCCACCACCCCCACACCCCAGCAGTGCAGGGTCACCCTCCACCAGGGCCCCACTCATGTCTCCCACCACCCCCACACCCCAGCAGTGCATGGGCACCCTCCACCAGGCCCCCACTCATGTCTCCCACCACCCCCACACCCCAGCAGTGCAGGGGCAGCCTCCACCAGGCCCCCACTCATGTCACCCACCACCCCCACCCCCCAGCGACCAGGGGCACCCTCCACCAGCCCCCCACTCATGTCTCCCAACACCCCCACCCCCCCAGTCACCAGGTGCAGCCTCCACCAGGCCCCCACTCATGTCTCCCACCACCCCCACCCCCCAGCCACCAGGGGCACCCTCCACCAGGCCCCCACCCATGTCCCCTATCACCCCCACCCCCCAGCAGTGCAGAGGCACCCTCCACCAGGCCCCCACTCATGTCTCCCACCACCCCCACCCCCCCAGTCACCAGGGGCAGCCTCCACCAGGCACCCACTCATGTCTCCCACCACCCCCACCCCCCAGCGTCCAGGGGCACCCTCCACCAGGCCCCCACTCATGTCTCCCACCACCCCCACCCCCCCAGTCACCAGGTGCAGCCTCCACCAGGCCCCCACTCATGTCTCCCACCACCCCCACCCCCCAGCCACCAGGGGCACCCTCCACCAGGCCCCCACCCATGTCCCCTATCACCCCCACCCCCCAGCAGTGCAGGGGCACCCTCCACCAGGCCCCCACTCATGTCTCCCACCACCCCCACCCCCCCAGTCACCAGGGGCAGCCTCCACCAGGCACCCACTCATGTCTCCCACCACCCCATCCCCCCAGTCACCAGGGGCAGCCTCCACCAGGCCCCCACCCATGTCCCCCTGCCCACAGGTCCTGACGATACACAATCATGGCAGTAATGGGCAGCATACCCAGCACAAACACCCAGGCAAGGATTGCATCCACCCACATAGTGAATGCAATTACATGACACAACCCCTATGGCAAGTATGTAAATGAACACATGTCCGTCACACACACATACACAATGGCTGCAAGTGAATGTCAAAACCCATATCATGACATGTATGAAACCAAAGACAAAATAACACAAGTGGAAGTAAAAATTAAAAATGTATTAAAGATTAAAAATAAGTAAACAAATAAAACATACAACTATGTGGATAACAAAATAAATGGTCCATGTTGGAGTCACCAGGGGCAGCCTCCACCAGGCCCCCACTCATGTCTCCCACCACCCCCACACCCCAGCAGTGCAGGGGCAGCCTCCACCAGGCCCCCACTCATGTCACCCACCACCCCCACCCCCCAGCGACCAGGGGCACCCTCCACCAGGCCCCCACTCATGTCTCCCACCACCCCCACACCCCAGCAGTGCAGGGGCAGCCTCCACCAGGCCCCCACTCATGTCTCCCACCACCCCCACACCCCAGCAGTGCAGGGTCACCCTCCACCAGGCCCCCACTCATGTCTCCCACCACCCCCACACCCCAGCAGTGCAGGGGCACCCTCCACCAGGCCCCACTCATGTCACCCACCACCCCCACCCCCCAGCCACCAGGGTCACCCTCCACCAGGCCCCCACTCATGTCTCCCACCACCCCACACCCCAGCAGTGCAGGGGCAGCCTCCACCAGGCCCCCACTCATGTCACCCACCACCCCCACACCCCAGCAGTGCAGGGGCACCCTCCATCAGGCCCCACTCATGTCACCCACCACCCCCACCCCCCAGCCACCAGGGTCACCCTCCACCAGGCCCCCACTCATGTCTCCCACCACCCCCACACCCCAGCAGTGCAGGGTCACCCTCCACCAGGGCCCCACTCATGTCTCCCACCACCCCCACACCCCAGCAGTGCATGGGCACCCTCCACCAGGCCCCCACTCATGTCTCCCACCACCCCCACACCCCAGCAGTGCAGGGGCAGCCTCCACCAGGCCCCCACTCATGTCACCCACCACCCCCACCCCCCAGCGACCAGGGGCACCCTCCACCAGCCCCCCACTCATGTCTCCCAACACCCCCACCCCCCCAGTCACCAGGTGCAGCCTCCACCAGGCCCCCACTCATGTCTCCCACCACCCCCACCCCCCAGCCACCAGGGGCACCCTCCACCAGGCCCCCACCCATGTCCCCTATCACCCCCACCCCCCAGCAGTGCAGAGGCACCCTCCACCAGGCCCCCACTCATGTCTCCCACCACCCCCACCCCCCCAGTCACCAGGGGCAGCCTCCACCAGGCACCCACTCATGTCTCCCACCACCCCCACCCCCCAGCGTCCAGGGGCACCCTCCACCAGGCCCCCACTCATGTCTCCCACCACCCCCACCCCCCCAGTCACCAGGTGCAGCCTCCACCAGGCCCCCACTCATGTCTCCCACCACCCCCACCCCCCAGCCACCAGGGGCACCCTCCACCAGGCCCCCACCCATGTCCCCTATCACCCCCACCCCCCAGCAGTGCAGGGGCACCCTCCACCAGGCCCCCACTCATGTCTCCCACCACCCCCACCCCCCCAGTCACCAGGGGCAGCCTCCACCAGGCACCCACTCATGTCTCCCACCACCCCATCCCCCCAGTCACCAGGGGCAGCCTCCACCAGGCCCCCACCCATGTCCCCCTGCCCACAGGTCCTGACGATACACAATCATGGCAGTAATGGGCAGCATACCCAGCACAAACACCCAGGCAAGGATTGCATCCACCCACATAGTGAATGCAATTACATGACACAACCCCTATGGCAAGTATGTAAATGAACACATGTCCGTCACACACACATACACAATGGCTGCAAGTGAATGTCAAAACCCATATCATGACATGTATGAAACCAAAGACAAAATAACACAAGTGGAAGTAAAAATTAAAAATGTATTAAAGATTAAAAATAAGTAAACAAATAAAACATACAACTATGTGGATAACAAAATAAATGGTCCATGTTGGAGAACAAAAGTAAAAATCAAAAAACGAAAAAGGAATACAAAAACAAATGTTGACCAAAGCAATATCAAGTAGAAGCAAAAGAATGAAAAACCATTTCCACATGGAAAACACAATAATGAAAAAAAGAAAATGTTCCTTCAAAAAACAAACTAAATACAGGAATGTACCAGGGTCCATGAGCCCAACACCATAAAGGAAACCTACTACTACCTAATGAAAAAAATATATACAAAAAAGTGGCCATTGTCCGAGTGGTCCAAAATAATAAAAACAAATAAAGGAAACCTAACACTAACTAACTATATAACTATATACAAAGGCAGCGGGCAAGTTCTGCGGCTCACTTGTTGATGTTGCTGGCCAGGGCATCATCGAACTCCATGTCGATGTCCTGGAGGCGGGACTCTGTCCTGGCCCCGAGGTCTCGCAGGGATAACCCCATGTCCAGCTCAAACTCCCTGCGAGCTTCCTCGAGGCACTCAGCCCGCCTCAACGCCCGACGCATGGAGAACTCCGCCCTGACCATGGCGAGCCGCTCCTCTTCCGCCCGCTGCCGCTCCGCACCTATCCGCTGGACCAACTGCTCCCACACGGAAGACACCACCATCCCAGGGTTGCCCTGCCCTCCGGCCGATGCCTGCCCCTCTGATCTTGATGGCCCCGAGCCATGATGCCTCCCACGTCGAGCCCGCTGCTGCCTCCGACGCCACTGCCTCTGCCAGCACGACGGCATCCAGGCTGATGGAAACCACCGACGCCGTCGTGCACGTGCCCTGCCTGATGATGCTGTCACATCTTCCATCTGCTGGGGTCCAGTTGCTGTGTTGTCCACCCCTGCTGGACCTCCGACTCCCAACTGTGGCAGGGATGGGATCCCCACCGAGCTGGCTGCATTGGTCGGGGCAGGTCCACAGGGGGCCCTGGTGGCATCTGGGCTGGAAGACGGCAAGGAGAACGACTGGTGGATAGCCTGCACAGAGGAGGAGAGGGCCGCCACATTGGCCAACACATGCAGGAAACCCCCGAACATGGCCGATCCCAATTGGGCCACGTCGGCACGGTGCACTTCGTGATGACGTGTGTGCTCCTCCCGGGAAGCACGCACGGCATCACGAATCACAGCCGTGCGCATCGCGACCCCAATCAGGACCTTCTCCGCACGGCCAGGGGTTCCCACGTCCGCAGGTGGAGGGGAGTCAGGTGACATGGACATCCCCTCTACCTGCGGACGGGCCTGGGACGGGGCATCCCTGCTGGTGCATGGTGGTGCACTCACAGGGACAGCGACATGCACAGGCCCCTCCACGGTGACCTGTGCTGCCTCCTGCCCCTGGCCCTGGACTGCACCACTTGCACCAGCAGGGATGCCCCCACCAGGCCCCATGTGTGCCCCAGTGGCAGCCTCCTCCTCCTCTGTGCAAACCACCAACCTGGATGGCTCCTCACCGTCTCCCACCGTAGCAGGCCCCTGTGGGGGCTCACCCACCCCTTCCGCTGCAGCCGTGGGGGCATCCCCGCCGCCTTGCTCCACAGCGCCGTCTCCGCCCTCTTCTTCACTAGCCGCTGCGTAGAGGGAGACAAAGAACACAAGCATCAGGGCACTGTACAATGGTCCCCTAGACAGGAAGCAATAGCAGATGAGCACCACTGTCAAAGTACACTTCCATCATGTCCCTCCACAACACATGGGTCAGTCCAGGCAAAACACACACAGTAACAGGCATGGTGCATGCCATGGACATTTCCATGCATGTCCAATGGACTCTTGAAACATTCAATGATATGTAACTCACATGCATCATGGCTCATGCCTATCACATGCACACACTTCACCTCAGTCACATCCATCTGGCCCCAAACACACCAAACACAGCGGATACAAGGGTAATTTGGCTGCTTCACTGAATCTGTGCATTGTCACACACATGTGTCATGCATCCATGGCATGCACAAGTCACAGACACGCAGGTCAGGCACACAGACATGGCTACCATATATGTACCTGGCATCAGCACCCATCCCTCACCCCCACCCATGTCCAGGTACAGAGACTGGCATGCTCTCATGTTCAAAATCTGTATAGGGCTCCCCATGCGGCATTTGAACACATGCAACAACCATGTGGGTCACACATCACTGGTCGCACATGCATTACCATGATGTCCCTGCACACATACATGCATACATGGCCTATGGCACACATACAGGCAAGTATCATAGAACCAGCACACCGCAACATGCCCTGTCTCACACAGTAATGCTTGGACACTTACCGCTCAACTCCAGACGGGCCTCCCTCTCAAGGATCTGGGCGTGGAGCGCTGGGCGTACGCGTTCCAGGACCCTCATCTGGATGGAACTCATGCGGCCCCGGCCCCCCTCCACGAGGCGCCGGGCCTTCACAAGGGTCCTGGACCTCAAGTCCTCCCAGCGCTTCTTGATCTTCAGGACGTCGCGGGTTGCCACCCCCTCCGCGTTGATGGCAACCACACAGTCGGCCCAGATCCTCTGCCGTCCTTCCTTGCTGGCGCGGGACGATCCAAAGAGGGCATCATACTGCCCCAGGACATGCTCCACCAGGACACCAACTTCGGTGGCAGTGAAGCTGGTGCCCCTCTGCCCCTCTGGCCTGGGGTTGCCACTGGTGCCAGATGTGGAAGTGCCCGACATGGCAACCCCAGAGGCAGGTGTGGGTGGGCAACTGGGTCCTGGGGCTGGGCTGTGGAGCGATGTAATCCCAGTCGGGAGTCTTCACTTCCAGCAGGGGTGGACACAGCAACTGGACCCCTGCAGATGGCTGATGTGCAGGCACCAAATGGCAGGGCACGGTGGCAGCAGGCAGGCAGGCAGCAGCAGATGGCACGTGGGAGGCTGCTCGGGGCACTTGGGGGCAGTAACTCGGCCTTCTGGGCAGGAGCGTGGTCTTCCGTGTGTTTTCGCGTGGCCAGCTTGATACAGAGTGATTTGGCACGTGAAAATCCTGCACGTCAGCGTGAAATCCGAGGAAAGGCCCTTAGCGCGTAAGCGCGTCAGCACGCATACGCGATTCTATTGGACCAGAGTCCCTCAGCGCGTAAGCGCGTCTGTGACGTGACCCGCACGGGTGTTCCCCACTCAGCACGTGATGACGGGGCACACGTGGAAATACTGCACGTCAGAGTGTCATCGCGTGTAATTGGACAAAAGTGCGCATACACGCGATTGGCCTATGTACGTGTATTTTATGGGTGCGCGGGCACTTACACACGCAAGTACGTCAGCGAACCTGTATCCCGTGGTGCGTGTGATTTTCCACACGCTATTGGACTGGGAACTGGATTCCAGGGGTGCGCGGGTCACACGCTCGCCTAGAACACGCGCAAAGCATAAATTTGCTGACTTTAACAATAACAAGCTCAGACGCCAGGATGAACATACCGTTCCTAGCAGCAGTGGCAGTGGGCTACCAAAGGAGGAGGAGGAGGATAGTCAGGGCCAGAATATTCACACCCAGAACCAGCCTTTTCGGGATGCCTGATGACCAGGTGTATGGGAGGTACAGGTTTCCACCACACATTATACTGGACCTGGTGAGTGAGTGGGAGGATGACCTCACATCACCCACCCTGTGCTCCCAAGCACTCAGCCCCCTGGAGAAGGTCCTCAATGTACTGCACTTCTTAGCCACTGGATCATTTCAGCGGACAAGTGCCATAGTGGGTGGGGTGTCACAGGCCACCCAGTCACGCTGCCTACACCAGGTCTTGAACATCATCACTGCACGCCCATCAGTCCGCAGGCACATATACCTGCCCAGAACACCTGCAGAAAGGCATGCTGCCGCCCTGGATTTTTACGCTGTGGCAGGATTCCCCAAAGTGCTAGGTGCCATCGACTGCACCCATGTGGCTCTACGTCCCCCCAGGGCATCTGAGCACATCTATAGGAACCGCAAGCACTGGCATTCCATCAACGTGCAGGTAGCATGTAATGCCAAGGGAATCATCACCTCAGTATATGCCAACTATCCCGGCTCCACCCACGACAGCTTCATTTACCGAATGTCCACCCTAAGCCGGGACCTAGAAGCTGGGCGGCATGGCGATACATGGCTGCTTGGTGAGTATGTATGCCACTGCACATGCATGCATGTTGGATACTGAGCAAGGTCACAACCCCACCAATGATACCAATCACCACCTCCACAGGGGACAGTGCCTACCCTCTCAGCCCCCACATGATGACGCCAATTCGGAACCCCACCACGCCACCCCAGGTAAGATATAACACAGCCCACATTACAACCAGGGGCTTAGTGGAGCGCACATTCGGAGTGCTAAAGTCACGCTTTCGCTCCCTTGACCGTTCTGGCGGGCAGCTGTTATACGCTCCCCCAGTAGTGTGCAGGATCATAGTGGCAGCATGTGTCCTGCACAACGTTGCAACACGCCGGGGCCTGGCCGTGGACATGGTGGTGGCCCCACATCCCCAACCACATGCACAGCCGCTGCGCATGGGAGGGGAAAGGGCACGGGGGGAGGCAGCCCGTACACAGCTAGTGGCTAATTACTTCACATAGAAATCACACCCCGGTGGAGTGCACACTGCCCTGGCACATTCCATCTGACAATCAATGATGACTCAACCTGACACTGATCCTGAATGTCTGGAGAATGAACCGTGAATACCATATCAGCCTGAGATTGTTCACCTGAAGTGTCACAATGTGTGCATCCCTACCCACACAGACACCACCAATGCAGTTTTGTGAAGTTACACATTGAAGCAGCTAAAATGAATACCCACTTGCAAAATGCAACAAGAGGACAGTGCCATGTCAGCCAACCCAACCCCAGCACCGCCACACGACACACCGTGCCATGTCATGCTAATTGCAGGTAAACAAAGTAATCCCCACAACATGACATCAGTTCACTATGTACAGTGTCCCTATTAGAAACCTGCAACACCTGAAATGCTCACAGCAATGCCGGACCAACAACATACTTGAGCATGTACTACCATTAACATGACATCACAAATGTTACATATTAGTAGTCTCACCAACTGGAAATGCCTGCACTCCCACCACTACCAACTGTGCAGTGTTGGCGCCATGTAGAGTTGTAGGTGCACTGCTGCCAACATGGACCCCATCTCCAGACTAGAGGTCCTTGTGTGGACATGAGGAAGGGACCTGCAAATTGGGAGGTAGACACAGAAGAAGAGTTACACATCAATGCAACATGCAGTGTACAACACAACAGCAATATGCACTAGGAACGTATACACAGTATTGACTACAGACTGCCCACACAGCTCATGGGAGTCCAACGTCACTGTGTAATTCACTGTCACTTGGGCACACCCTTTGCAAGCCCATGGAAACGGGAAGCAGGAGGGGTGTGTGTGACTCAAACCCAAGCATCGGAACCAAATACATTACAAGCCTGCATGTGCCCAGCCACAATGCAGCGTATGCCCACAGGAACCACGGAAGCCAACAGATCGTCCCAAAAAAATTGGGAATAAAAGAAATCAAAATAAAAAAAAAATGAGAAACAATCAAAAATGGCCATTGATGGGCCCGGGGGGGGTTGGGGAGGCCACCCAGGAGGTCCGAGGACAGGATGCACACCAGAACCCACCCGCGTGGATCCTGGGAAGATAAAACACCTCCATGGGCTCATGGCCCACACGGCTACCCTATTGTGGGAGTATCACTGCTGTCGCTATTATCACCCTGTGCAGCTGCATCCGGAGGTGGTTGCACTATGGGAGGCAGCCCACGCAAGGCCCTAGTCTGCTCCTCCATGGCTGCAAGCATGCTGGTGTGGTAGGTCTGGTTCTGGAGGATGAGTGTGCGGAGGTCCCCATGCAACAACTCACGGGATGCCCGGACCTCCGCCCTCGTTGCCTGCATCTCAGCTGAGAGCGTACGGGTGAGACGCTCCAGCTGCTGTTCTGTCCTTTGGTGTGTTGAAGCCTCAAGCTCAACAAGAGTCGTCCTGAGGTGAAGGAGCTCCTGCCTCAGGGCTTCCCTGTGGCCCTGGGACTCAATGGAGATGGCCTCCTGCAGAGTCGCCAGTGCCGCCCGCCTGTCCCTGTTGGACCCCAACATGTCCTCCCTGTGTGACTGGCAGATGGAGTCGTTTGCCTGCTCTAGTCGCTCCATCAGCCTTTCTGGGGGGACAATGGAAGTGGCCACCCTATCCATGGCCTGAGCCATCATCTCGGATGATGCAGCCTGTTGGGTTGCCATACCGTTAATGGATTGCTCCCATGCGGTATTGCCGGGTGGCGTACGGCCACCACGTCGGCGGGCACCACACGTGTCTGGGGCAAGGCGAACTGCGCCTTGCTGTGCCGGCACTGCCTGAGGCTGCAGGACTGCATTCCCCCTCTGATCTGCTGGCCCAGGAACAGGATCAGATGTCGCGGAGTGTGACCCTGCATCCGTAACCACCGAAGGCGTAGCTGCCAACACTGACATCCCCATGGAGGGTTCTGACCCTGGTGCAGGTGGGTGAGACAGAACAGAATCCCTCCCTGGAACACTCACCTGCGATGGCACGTAGGTCTCATCCGAATCAACACCTGAGTACAGCTCGGGGGAGGTGCAGCCAGAGACACCCCTTGAGAGCACGACCTGCAGCACTTGTGGGTTCTCCCCCACCACCACACCACGTCCCTCACTGGTGGTTGGTCGGCCCTCGGACCCCTCCTGGGTCTGCACCATCTCCACAACCCCAGCAGTATCAGGTGCGTCTTCCCCTGCAAAGACATGAAAACAAAGAAATGGAAACAGGCATTAGCACCATGGCACACAATGAGGGCTGAGAAGCAAGAGAACCAGTACTTGATTGACACATATCCCACATGACTAAAACCCTCCCATGCATGCACCCTCACTGCGTATGAAGTGCAGGCAAATGGCACACACTGATGACACCAAGATGGAAGATGAACACATTTTCTGCATGCTGCCTGGCAGTGGCATCACACATTGGCCTGTGATTGCCAGGTGAAACACACATGCCATCACACAGATGGCATGTACCATTGCTATTGAGTGAAGATGGAGAGGAGGGCAGCACCTATTCATTCAGTCCAGTTCCCGCATGTAATTGCTTTTCTAATTCTAACAGGTCAGATTTTTCACCTGGAGCTGCCAGTCTGAAATGGTCCAATTGCACAGGGACATGTGTGTACAAATGATATCCAGGTAACAAAGTCACTCCACTTTACCATACCCATGTCAGACATGTGACTAGTGGACAGCGACATGCCTAGTGAAAGTGGTGGAATGCAAACAAACTGACTGAATGAACAGTGAAAAATAAGCAAATATGTTGTGGCAAGGTGACACTTCAAGGGCAACTGGCGTGCAGTTGGGCTAGATGTCTACTGTTGGCAGAAGGGATACTGCTATGGCCAAATGCAGCTGCGCAGGAAGGATTGCATGAAGCACATGGCTGACCCATACGACTCAGGCGCACACACTCTCACCTGGCACACAAACAGAAGCCCTCACACACACACCATGCACATGGATGACACACACATGCATGTGCACTCACCGGACAATGCCTCGTAATCAGCCAGGTCTCCCACGCCTTGGATCTGTTCCTCCGTGACGTAGGTCCCAGCGACTGACTCATGTGGAGTGAGTTCCATGTCTACTACTGGAGACCCAACCCCAGTCACTAGAGTTGCGGCATGACTTGAGGCCAGCTTACTCTTTGCCCTGCGCTTTAGGTCATTCCAGCGCTTATAGCAATCATTGGCTGTGCGCCTCACGATTCCAAGGGCACTTACGATGTCCGCAACGGTCTGCCAGTGTGCCTGGCGTTGTGCAGGTGTGATCTTGGATCCTGCAACAATGACCATCTCGTTGTCATGTCCGGACACATACTCGACAAGTGCATTCAGTTCGTCATCCGTGAAGCTGGGCTTCCTGGACAGGCCGGACTGTGTAGCCGTGTCTGGGGCATCAGCCTGTGCCGGACGAGCACTCTTCCTCTTCCGCTTGGAAGGTGGTGGTGATCCTGAGTGTCCTGCACCGCTCTGGACACTAGGGGCAGGAGCCCTGGTGGACTCTGTATCAGGAGTTGGGATTGCACACTCAGCATGGGAGTTGGTGCAGGCATTGGCTCTAGTGTGATGGTGTCAGGGGGAATGTCAGCAGCATGGACTAGGACCGACACTGTCCTGGCTGGGTGTGTGAGGGCTGGGGTGGATGGAGCCGCAGCTGCCCCTGCAGCCTCTCCGCCCTGCCTCCTTGGTGCAGCAGATGACCTTGCTGCCCCAGATCCACGTGGCATGATGGCATCAACGTGCACCAGCGCACGTGTCGTAGCCCTGCTGACCTGGAAGTCAGCCATGGAGTCAGCCAGGTCTGGTGCCACAATGGGCTGGTCCAACAAGGTCTGAGCATGGATGGTGTCAGCCACATCAGCCTCAATGGGAGGGGGGAGGGGGGGATTATGGGTGCCCGTGACTGGTCCTCCACACATGGGGGGACAGGCTCACCCTGCAAGTTACGACCACGTCCCCTACCGGATCCACCACGGCCACCACTTGTGGCTCTTCCACCTTTGCCACCCTTACGGAATCCTCGCCTCCCAGCCATGGCACTGATGTTAATGTGCGTATGGGAGTGGATGTAGACTATTGTCCTGGGCAATTGGGGGTCAAAGGGGTTGGGTACCAGATGGTAACTGTACCCTAGTGCTCTAGCAAGGCTGAATGTAACCCCTGGGGAAAGATGACGGGTCACGCAACGCACAGGAGGCCCAAAAAAGGGAGATGACGTGCACGCAACCCCTCCTAGACCACGTGTGCAGAAAGAAAAACCTGCACTACGCTGTGGCACCCAGTAACACAAGAATGAACGTATGCGTGTCACACGCAGCCTAGAATGACCTCTGAAGGGGTAGGCTACACACGGGGCAAGCACTGATGTTAGATACGTGCGTGACTCACCGTCTGCCTGGTAAACGAGCGTGTAAAAGGAGCACGTTTGGTTGGCAACACCCCCGCCAAAAGAAGATTTGTACGCTGTCTGAGGAGACAGGACAACAGTAGAAGGGAACACTGTTTGAGGGAACAGGCCCAGGTAAACCAGTAAAAGAGAAAAAAGAGAAAAAGCTGTCAGAGGTAACAGGGAATACGAACTTGAAACGCCGTGAAGTAAATCGCGTGTGAAACGACAAGAAGTACAGAATTCACCCACTCGCTCTCCACGAAAAGCACGTACAAGGAAAACGTGTTCTACACGTACCTTTTATACAGGCCCACACGTCCAGCGTCACTTACGCGGCGTGTACGCGCTAGGGCCATTTCCACCTATTACCTGCTTTGTCACTTCTGCGTGTAGGGCCATTTCCACCAATTACACGCTTTGTCACTTCTGCGTGTAGGGCCATTTCCACCAATCACACGCTTTGTCACTTCTGTGTGTAGGGCCATTTCCACCAATCACACGCGATTACACTCTGACGTGCAGTCTTTCCACGTGTGCTCTGTCATCACGTGCTGTGTGGGAAACACCTGGGCGGGTCACGTCACAGACGCGCTTACGCGCTTTGGGCCTTTCCTCAGTTTTCACGCTGACGTGCAGGATTTTCACGTGCAAAATCACTCCGTACCAAGCTGGCCACGCGTACGCACACGGAATACCATGCTCCTGCCCGGAAGGCCGAACTACTGCCCCCCAGAGCCCGAGCACGCTCCCACCTGCTGCTGCCTGACTGCCTGCTGCCCCTGCACTGCTGGGGGGTGGGGGTGGTGGGAGACATGGGTGGGGGCCTGGTGGAGGGTGCCCCTGGTGACTGGGAGGGTGGGGGTGATAGGGGACATGAGTGGGGGCCTGGTGGGGGCTGCCCCTGGTGACTGGGGGGCTGGGGGCGGTGGGAGACATGAGTGGGGGCCTGGTGGAGGGTGCCCCTGGTGACTGGGGGGGTGGGGGTGATAGGGGACATGAGTGGGGGCCTGGTGGGGGCTGCCCCTGGTGACTGGGGGGGTGGGGGTGGTGGGAGACATGAGTGGGGGCCTGGTGGAGGGTGCCCCTGGTGACTGGGGGGGTGGGGGTGATAGGGGACATGAGTGGGGGCCTGGTGGGGGCTGCCCCTGAACTGCTGGGGGGTGGGGGTGGTGGGAGACATGGGTGGGGGCCTGGTGGAGGCTGCCCCTGCACTGCTGGGGGGTGGGGGTGGTGGGAGGACATGAGTGGGGGCCTGGTGGAGGCTGCCCCTGGTGACTGGGGGGGTGGGGGTGATAAGGGACATGAGTGGGTGCCTGGTGGAGGCTGCCCCTGCACTGCTGGGGGGTGGGGGTGGTGGGAGACATGAGTGGGGGCCTGGTGGAGGCTGCCCCTGGTGACTGGGGGGGTGGGGGTGGTGGGAGACATGAGTGGGGGCCTGGTGGGAGGCTGCCCCTGGTGACTGGGGGGGTGGGGGTGATAGGGGACATGAGTGGGTGCCTGGTGGAGGCTGCCCCTGCACTGCTGGGGGGTGGGGGTGGTGGGAGACATGAGTGGGGGCCTGGTGGAGGCTGCCCCTGGTGACTGGGGGGGTGGGGGTGGTGGGAGACATGAGTGGGGGCCTGGTGGAGGCTGCCCCTGGTGACTGGGGGGGTGGGGGTGGTGGGAGACATGGGTGGGGGCCTGGTGGAGGGTGCCCCTGGATGGTGGGGGGTGGGGCTGGTGGGTGACATGAGCAGTTGTGCAGGGTAGTCCCCTGTTTTGTGGGCTGCCTGCAGGGGCCGTGGAGGGTGTACAGGGAACACCTGTGAGGACCCACCCAGCCTAATCGCGTGTGTAACTTCCCACGCACCCCTGTAATACACGTACCAAGCCAAATCGCGTGTGAGAATTCCCGCGCACCCCTGAAATACACGTACCCTGCTGAAGTCGCGTGTAAAACTTCCCGCGCACCCCTGAAATGCATGCGCCCAGGCTATTCGCGTGTGGAACTTCCCCGCGCACCCCTGAAATACACGCCCCCAGGCTATTCGCGAGTGGAACTTCCCGCGCACCCCTGAAATACACGCGCCCAGGCTATTCACAAGTGGGACTTCCCGCACACCCCTGAAATACACGTAGCACGCTGGGAGACATGAGTGGGGGCCTGGTGGAGGGTGCCCCTGGTGGCGGGGGGGGTGGGGGTGATAGGGGACATGAGTGTGGGCCTGGTTGAGGATGCCCCTGCACTGCTGGGGTGGGGGTGGTGGGTGACATGGGTTGGGGCCTGCTGGCAGGTGCCCCACAGTGCTGGGGGGGGGGGTGGTGGGAGACATGAGTCGGGCATGAGTGGGGGCCTGGTGGAGGCTGCCCCTGCACTGCTGGGGGGTGGGGGTGGTAGGAGACATGGGTGGGGGGCCTGGTGGTGGGTGCCCTGGTGGCTGGGGGGTGGGGGTGCAGGGGGTCATGAGCAGGTGTGCAAGGGAGTCCCCTGTTTTGTGGGCTGCCTGCAGGGGCCGTGGAGGGTGTACAGGGAACACCTGTGAGGACCCACCCAGCCTAATCGCGTGTGATAATTCCCACGCACCCCTGTAATACACGTACCCAGCAAATTGGCGTGTGATAATTCCCACGCACCCCTGTAATTCACGTACCCTGCCAAATCGCGTGTGATAATTCCCGCGTACCCCTGTATTACACGTGCCCTGGCTAATCACATGTAAGACTTCCCGCGTACCCCTGTAATACACGTTCCCTGGACAATTGCGTGTTGAACTTCCCGCGTACCCCTGTAATACACGTTCCCTGGACAATCGCGTGTTGAACTTCCCGCGTACCCCTGTAATTCACGTTCCCTGGACTATCGCGTGTTGAACTTCCCGCGTATCCCTGTAATACACGTTCCCTGGACAATCGCGTGTTGAACTTCCCGCGTACCCCTGTAATTCACATTCCCTGGACTATCGCGTGTTGAACTTCCCGCGTACCCCTGTAATACACGTTCCCTGGACTATCGCGTGTTGAACTTCCCGCGCACCCCTGAAATACACGTACCCTGGCACCCTGGCTAATCGCGTGTATAACTTCACGCGTACCCCTGATATGCACGTTACCCGCTTTGCGTTCCTTGTTTGGCAGCCCTGTAAACTGGTCCAGGGTTAGCGCAGCCCTTTGCGATGATTTAGCGATTTTGATGGCTTTTCCTTGCGCGAGGGCTTTCTTGGGGGCGTTACTGGCGCTGCTGCAGGGTCGCTGCGATACTCTGCGCCACGGCTGGTTTGGGAGCCTAAAATCCATGAATACGCTGTGCGCGGAAATCGGTTTTAGCGCACGTGCCTGGCGCAGACAATCGCACGCGGACACTCTGCGCCAGCCGCTTGCGACACTTTTCTGCGAAATTCTATGAATTACCCTGTGTATGTCTATGTTTGTATTCCACAAGAGGGCAATGATTTGGATTGTAATCATTGATGTACTTGGATGCTTCATTCCTTTTAATGATGTATGTATTTTTAGGGGATTTGCTTTTTGCACTGTGTCTTATAGAATACCTCAAGCTATTTACTTCATGTTTTGCAAACTAGTCTAGGGAATGTAAGGAACTCATGGTGGAGGCACTAAAGTGATCACAGTTCAAGAGTGTTTAATTGAACTTTATAATAGGTGTGATAAACACCTAATCTAAACCAAATCTAAGATGGGAACAAGCTAAACCATCAAAAATTAATAAGGCAGTCTTAGTATCGTCTTGACAAATAAAAAGGACCTATACTAAAAAAAAGAGTGTGGGATAATGTTCACCAGAAAAAAAAGAAGTGTTCACAAAATGATAAGTCAGGATGGTATGGGCGGTCTCTCTTCCCACATTTTTAGCACAGAACAGGTGGGGGCTCCTGAGCAGAGCACACTCCTGGCCTTCTCCAGCACAAGGTTCAGAAGTCTATTTCACGAGCAGAGCACACTCCTGGGCTTCTCCAGATCAAGGTTCACAAGTCTATTTCACAATACCAGAACATTCAAGGTCCAAGTCTCTTTCCTCAAAGTCTCTTGTCTTAGAAGGCTTGCTGGATCCAAACAACAAACAAATGTTCCTTCTGTGATCTTGCACCTTTGGGCGATTGCTCTTTGCCCCTAGGATCTCCTTCCGCCGGGCTCGGATCCTCTTTGCAAAATGGTCCTCCCTCCGTCAGGTTCACTACAGCCTTTCTTTAACACAGTTCATGAATTTCTAACACACTTAATGATTTCCTCATTTTCATCAGAATCTGTGGATTCCCTTCTCCTACCTTTCTTTTGGCATCCCTCTGTTGGGTTCACACTTGCCTTGTTCTACAGTTCACAATCTTCAGCAGAAAGCAGGGTTCCCTTCCCCAGCTTTCTATCAGCAATCGGTCAGAGACTTTCGATTGCACAACGGATTTGACATGACACTTGTAGGACCACTCTGACATTTTATGCTGCCCTTTCCTAGAGCCTTCTGGAACTTGCAGGCTCAACACAAAAAGGGGCCAGCGAGAGTACTTCGAATGAGCACTCCTACGGTGCCTGACCACTCTGCAGCTGGCCCTTTTCTGGGCTTTTCAGATAGTTCAAACACACACACAAAGTTCTTTCTTTTCAAGTTCCTTGCATTCAATAATGTTGCCACTTGCAACATTGGGCTCAACACAGTTCAGTTTGCTATCAGCTTCCCCCAACTCACTGGCTGTGTTGAACCCATTGGCTTGTCTTGTTTTTCTGGAGTCAATGAAAGTACCACGGTAGCCAGCGTGCCACCCCGTCAGCGTTATCAATTCAGGAGGCTCCCGTGCACCATTGATATCTGTTTCTCCACACACCAGCTGCAAAGGTATTATGATTTCCCTTTCGGAGGCTTTGCGGGTCTGAGTTGAGTAGGGCAGTGCAGTTCCCCCTTCTTCGTCCCTCCAGGTCTCGCAGCCTTCCTCAACAGTTTTAACTGCCGGTCTGGTACAGCTGTGCCCTCATTCAGCCTTGCTCGTAGGGCGCTCACGTGCTCCGCCTTTTATCCCTGTCGGGAAGGTAAAGGGCCATCAGGTGTGCTTGGTTATTGGCAACTGCCTGACTCTGCCTGGCCCATGTATTGGGACATGCTAGGTAAACGGCTCTGGTGTTAGTCCGTTGTCTATTACGGTACAGGAAAGTGTTTGCGTCGGAAAAGGGGGGGTAGAGTTTCTAAATATCCTACATGATATATATTCTAGATATCCTACATGATAGGATGGGGAAAATGTGTTACAAGGAAGGGGGTACCGCGTCTCAAACTTCGGTGTCCCACTTTCACTCCCTGAAGTCCCCTCATCCAAGTGATCCTCCCCCACTGGTCCATCCCCAGGAACTGGATACAATACTGATGACGGTGTCCTGGCCACCTGGATGACAGATCTCCGGGGACCAGCGGGTGAGACACCTTCAGGTTTCTCACAGGAAGCCAAAGCGACATTTGGTATAGTATTTCCTTTTGTTTTTATATCTACGTCGGCAGTATTTTCCACAATTATGTTTATGAAAGCGTAACACTTGTGTATGTAGGTCACTATCTGTGGTTTCTGAAGGATGTCATGGGTAATGTATTTTTCAATAAACTGTAACATTGTGGAGCATGTTTTATCCAAAAAAGCATGTGGATGTGTGGTGCTCCTCTGATTGATATTCTTTTCTCCAAAAGAAGTGTTGCACTTCTCCAAGCAGAGGGGTAGTTTTATTGCAGATAAAATGCAGCATGGCAATGAAGTGATGGTGAAAGTACCTTGATACATTGACAGGGTCAAGAGAACAGAGTTCTCCTGGTGTTTTTATAGCTATTCTGTCTTTATTTTGGTTTGCAGTGTGTTAAAAGTCATGCAAGTCAGCTCATACGTACTCTGCACAACTTAAAGTAACAACATGTGGGTGGGTCTAGGTTCCTTAGCATACATACATCAGGGTGACATTGGAACCAGTATTCTTTTGCACCACCCATGTTTGCCAAGAGATTTGTGATACTTGACTGCAAAACTTACAGGCCGATTCATGGAATAATTAGCGTGGCGCAAGTGGCCAAAAACGTGCGATTCGCAGTGGAATAGCGAAAATCGCAGTGCAAGTGCGAAAATCGCACGAAAAGCAGCGCACATCGATTCATGGAAGGCCGTGCGCGAGAAAACCATTGGATGTGCGCTAAAAAAGTGTGCGGCGAACGTTGGCGCACAGGCCATCTAACGGTGTGGGCCAGGTCACAGTGAAAATCGCACATGCCACAGCGAAAATCGCACATAGCGCGGCGCACACAACAAAAGTAGGCGGAACACAGGGCGTAACACTCGGAATGGGGAACAACTTGCCAAAATGTGGGCGTCACGGGGGAAGTACAGGGTGCAAGTGCGCGGTACGCCCACACGCTCGCCTACAACACGTATTCATGGAATCGAATAGGGCAAAAAAGCGCACGGTCAAACCAGCGCACAGGCACAAACACGACCGCCACAAGAAAGCAGGCGGTAGCGTCTGTGCACCTGTAATAAATGTGCGCCAAAAGGTGCACCTCCTATATACAGCTATGATGAATGTCCTATACTGTGGCCCTCCAGGACAAATGACGTGCAAAGGGGTACCCACAAACACGGACACCCGCTGACTGAAAAATAACGTGTGCGTGTATTCCGGGGTGCGCGGGAAGTTTCACACGCGATTTGGCAGGGTACGTGGATTTCAGGTGTGCGGGAAGTGCCACACGCGATTTGGCCGGGTACGTGCACGGGAATTTCCACACGCGATTTGGCTGGGTACGTGGATCTCAGGGGTGCACGGGAAGTTTCACACGCGATTTGGCAGGGTACGTAGATTTCAGGGGTGCGCGGGAAGTTCCACACGCGATTTGGCCGGGTACGTGCGTGGGAATTTCCACACGCGATTTGGCTGGGTACGTGGATCTCAGGGGTGCGCGGGAAGTTTCACACGCGATTTGGCAGGGTACGTGGATTTCAGGGGTGCGTGGGAAGTTCCACACGCGATTTGACAGGGTACGTGCGGGGGAATTTCCACACGCGATTTGGCTGGGTACGTGTATTTCAGGGGTACGCGGGAAATTCTACACGCGATTTGGCTGGGTGCTCCCAGGTATTCCCTGTACACCCTCGCCGGCCCCTGCAGGCAGCCGACACCACAGGGGACTACCCTGCACACCTGCTCATGTCACCCAGCACCCCCACCCCCCCAGCACTGTGGGGCACCCTCCACCAGGCCCCCACTCATGTCCCCTATCACCCCCACCCCCCAGCAGTGCAGGGGCAGCCTCCACCAGGCCCCCACTCATGTCTACCACCACCCCCACCCAAAAGCAGTGCAGGGGCAGCACCACCAGGCCCAAACTCATGTCCCCTATCACCCCCACCCCCCAACAGTGCAGGGGCAGCCTCAACCAGGCCCCCACTCATGTCTGCCACCACCACCACCCCCCAGCAGTGCAGGGGCAGCACCACCAGGCCCCCACTCATGTCTCCCACCACCCCCACCCCCCAGCAGTGCAGGGGTAGCCTCCACCAGGCCCCCACTCATGTCTCCCACCACCCCCACCCCCCAGCAGTGCAGGGGCAGCACCACCAGGCCCCCACTCATGTCCCCTATCACCCCCACCCCCCATCCACCAGGGGCACCCTCCACCAGGCCCCCACTCATGTCTCCCGCCACCCCCACCCCCCAGCCACCAGGGGCAGCCTCCACCAGGCCCCCACTCATGTCTCCCACCACCCCCACCCCCCAGCAGTGCAGCGGCAGCCTCCACCAGGCTCTCACCCATGTCTACCACCACCCCCACCCCCCAGCAGTGCAGGGGCAGCCCCCACCAGGCTCCCACCCATGTCTACCACCACCCCCACCCCCCAGCAGTGCAGGGGCAGCCTCCACCAGGCCCCCACTCATGTCTCCCACCACCCCCACCCCCCAGCCACCAGGGGCAGCCTCCACCAGGCCCCCACTCATGTCTCCCACCACCCCCACCCCCAGCCACCAGGGGCAGCCTCCACCAGGCCCCCACTCATGTCTCCCACCATCCCCACCCCCTAGCAGTGCAGGGGCAGCCTCCACCAGGCCCCCACTCATGTCTCCCACCACCACCACCCCCCAGCAGTGCAGGGGCAGCACCACCAGGCCCCCACTCATGTCTCCCACCACCCCCACCCCCCAGCAGTGCAGGGGCAGCCTCCACCAGGCCCCCACTCATGTCTCCCACCACCCCCACCCCCCAGCCACCGGGGGCAGCTTCCACCAGGCCCCCACTCATGTCCCTTATCACCCCCACCCCCCAGCAGTGCAGGGGCAGCACCACCAGGCCCCCACTCATGTCCCCTATCACCCCCACCCCCCAGCCATCAGGCGCACCTCCCACCAGGCCCCCACTCATGTCCCTTATCACCCCCACCCCCCAACAGTGCAGGGGCAGCACCACCAGGCCCCCACTCATGCCCCCTATCACCCCCACCCCCCAGCCATCAGGCGCACCCTCCACCAGGCCCCCACTCATGTCTCCCACCACCCCCACCCCCCAGCCACCATGGGCAGCCCCCACCAGGCTCCCACCCATGTCTACCACCACCCCCACCCCCCAGCACTGTGGGGCAGCCTCCACCAGGCCCCCACTCATGTCTCCCACCACCCCCACCCCCCAGCCACCATGGGCAGCCCCCACCAGGCTCCCACCCATGTCTACCACCACCCCCACCCCCAGCAGTGCAGAGGCAGACTCCACCAGGCCCCCACTCATGTCTCCCACCCACCCCACCCCCCAGCCACCATGGGCAGCCCCCACCAGGCTCCCACCCATGTCTACCACCCCCCCCACCCCCCAGCACTGTGGGGCGGCCTCCACTAGGCCCCCACTGATGTCTCCCAGCACCCCCACCCCCCAGCCACCATGGGCAGCCCCCACCAGGATCACACCCATGTCTCCCACCACCCCCACCCCCCAGCCACCAGGGGCAGCCTCCACCAGGTCCCCACTCATGTCTCCCACGAGCCCCACCCCCCAGCCACCAGGGGCAGCCTCCACCAGGCCCCCACTCATGTCCCCTATCACCCCCACCCCCCAGCAGTGCAGGGGCAGCATCCACCAGGCCCCCACTCATGTCTCCCAACACTCCCACCCCCCAGCAGTGCAGGGGCAGCACCACCAGGCCCCCACTCATGTCCCCTATCACCCTCACCCCCCAGCCACCAGGGGCACCCTCCACCAGGCCCCCATTCATGTCTCCCACCACCCCCACCCCCCAGCCACCAGGGGCACCCTCCACCAGGCCCCCACTCATGTCCCCTATCACCCTCACCCCCCAGCCACCAGGGGCACCCTCCACCAGGCCCCCATTCATGTCTCCCACCACCCCCACCCCCCAGCCACCTGGGGAAGCCTCCACCAGGCCCCCACTCATGTCCCCTATCACCCCCACCTCCCAGCAGTGCAGGGCAGCCTCCACCAGGACCCCACTCATGTCTCCCACCACCCCACCCCCCAGCAGTGCAGGGGCAGCACCACCAGGCCCCCACTCGTGTCCCCTATCACCCCCACCCCCCAGCCACCAGGGGCACCCTCCACCAGGCCCCCACTCATGTCTCCCACCACCCCCACCCCCCAGCCACCATGGGCAGCCCCCACCAGGCTCCCACGCATGTCTACCACCACCCCCACCCCCCAGCACTGTGGGGCAGCCTCCTCCAGGCCCCCACTCATGTCTCCCGCCACTCCCACCACCCAGCCACCATGGGCAGCCCCCACCAGGCTCCCACCCATGTCTACCACCACCCCCACCCTCCAGCAGTGCAGGGGCAGCCTCCACCAGGCCCCCACTCATGTCTCCCACCCACCCCACCCCCCAGCCACCATGGGCAGCCCCCACCAGGCTCCCACCCATGTCTACCACCACCCCCACCCCCCAGCAGTGCAGGGGCAGCCTCCCCCGGGCCCCCACACATGTCTCCCACCCCCCACTCCCCCTCAGAACGGTGGGGCACCCTCCACCAGGCCCCCACTCATGTCTCCCACCACCCCCACCCCGAGCCACCAGGGGCAGCCTCCACCAGGCCCCCACTCATGTCTCCCACCACCCCCACCCTCCAGCCACCAAGGGCAGCCTCCACCAGGCCCCCACTCATGTCTCCCACCACCCCCACCCCCCAGCCACCATGGGCAGCCTCCACCAGGCCCCCACTCATGTCCCCTATCACCCCCACCCCCCAGCAGTGCAGGGGCAGCCTCCACCAGGCCCCCACTCATGTCTCCCACCCACCCCACCCCCCAGCCACCATGGGCAGCCCCCACCAGGCTCCCACCCATGTCTACCACCACCCCCACCCCCCAGCAGTGCAGGGGCAGCCTCCACCAGGCCCCCACTCATGTCTCCCACCACCCCCACCCCCCAGCCACCATGGGCAGCCCCCACCAGGCTCCCACCCATGTCTACCACCACCTCCACCCCCCAGCACTGTGGGACAGCCTCCACCAGGCCCCCACTCATGTCTCCCACCACCCCCACCCCCCAGCCACCATGGGTAGCCCCCACCAGGCTCCCACCCATGTCTACCACCACCCCCCAGCAGTGCAGGGGCAGCCTCCACCAGGCCCCCACTCATGTCCCCTATCACCCCCACCCCCCAGCAGTGCAGGGGCAGCCTCCACCATGTCCCCACCCATGTCTACCACCAACCCCACCCCCCAGCAGTGCAGGGGCAGCCTCCACCAGGCCCCACTCATGTCTCCCACCCACCCCACCCCCAGCCACCATGGGCAGCCCCCACCAGGCTCCCACCCATGTCTCCCACCACCCCCACCCCCCAGCAGTGCAGGGGCAGCCTCCACCAGGCCCCCACTCATGTCCCCTATCACCCCCACCCCCCAGCAGTGCAGGGGCAGCCTCCACCAGGCCCCCACTCATGTCTACCACCACCCCCACCCAAAAGCAGTGCAGGGGCAGCACCACCAGGCCCAAACTCATGTCCCCTATCACCCCCACCCCCCAACAGTGCAGGGGCAGCCTCAACCAGGCCCCCACTCATGTCTGCCACCACCACCACCCCCCAGCAGTGCAGGGGCAGCACCACCAGGCCCCCACTCATGTCTCCCACCACCCCTACCCCCCAGCAGTGCAGGGGTAGCCTCCACCAGGCCCCCACTCATGTCTCCCACCACCCCCACCCCCCAGCAGTGCAGGGGCAGCACCACCAGGCCCCCACTCATGTCCCCTATCACCCCCACCCCCCATCCACCAGGGGCACCCTCCACCAGGCCCCCACTCATGTCTCCCGCCACCCCCACCCCCCAGCCACCAGGGGCAGCCTCCACCAGGCCCCCACTCATGTCTCCCACCACCCCCACCCCCCAGCAGTGCAGCGGCAGCCTCCACCAGGCTCTCACCCATGTCTACCACCACCCCCACCCCCCAGCAGTGCAGGGGCAGCCCCCACCAGGCTCCCACCCATGTCTACCACCACCCCCACCCCCCAGCAGTGCAGGGGCAGCCCCCACCAGGCTCCCACCCATGTCTACCACCACCCCCACCCCCCAGCAGTGCAGGGGCAGCCTCCACCAGGCCCCCACTCATGTCTCCCACCACCCCCACCCCCCAGCCACCAGGGGCAGCCTCCACCAGGCCCCCACTCATGTCTCCACCACCCCCACCCCCAGCCACCAGGGGCAGCCTCCACCAGGCCCCCACTCATGTCTCCCACCATCCCCACCCCCTAGCAGTGCAGGGGCAGCCTCCACCAGGCCCCCACTCATGTCTCCCACCACCACCACCCCCCAGCAGTGCAGGGGCAGCACCACCAGGCCCCCACTCATGTCTCCCACCACCCCCACCCCCCAGCAGTGCAGGGGCAGCCTCCACCAGGCCCCCACTCATGTCTCCCACCACCCCCACCCCCCAGCCACCGGGGGCAGCTTCCACCAGGCCCCCACTCATGTCCCTTATCACCCCCACCCCCCAGCAGTGCAGGGGCAGCACCACCAGGCCCCCACTCATGTCCCCTATCACCCCCACCCCCCAGCCATCAGGCGCACCTCCCACCAGGCCCCCACTCATGTCCCTTATCACCCCCACCCCCCAACAGTGCAGGGGCAGCACCACCAGGCCCCCACTCATGCCCCCTATCACCCCCACCCCCCAGCCATCAGGCGCACCCTCCACCAGGCCCCCACTCATGTCTCCCACCACCCCCACCCCCCAGCCACCATGGGCAGCCCCCACCAGGCTCCCACCCATGTCTACCACCACCCCCACCCCCCAGCACTGTGGGGCAGCCTCCACCAGGCCCCCACTCATGTCTCCCACCACCCCCACCCCCCAGCCACCATGGGCAGCCCCCACCAGGCTCCCACCCATGTCTACCACCACCCCCACCCCCAGCAGTGCAGAGGCAGACTCCACCAGGCCCCCACTCATGTCTCCCACCCACCCCACCCCCCAGCCACCATGGGCAGCCCCCACCAGGCTCCCACCCATGTCTACCACCCCCCCACCCCCCAGCACTGTGGGGCGGCCTCCACTAGGCCCCCACTGATGTCTCCCAGCACCCCCACCCCCCAGCCACCATGGGCAGCCCCCACCAGGATCACACCCATGTCTCCCACCACCCCCACCCCCCAGCCACCAGGGGCAGCCTCCACCAGGTCCCCACTCATGTCTCCCACGAGCCCCACCCCCCAGCCACCAGGGGCAGCCTCCACCAGGCCCCCACTCATGTCCCCTATCACCCCCACCCCCCAGCAGTGCAGGGGCAGCATCCACCAGGCCCCCACTCATGTCTCCCAACACTCCCACCCCCCAGCAGTGCAGGGGCAGCACCACCAGGCCCCCACTCATGTCCCCTATCACCCTCACCCCCCAGCCACCAGGGGCACCCTCCACCAGGCCCCCATTCATGTCTCCCACCACCCCCACCCCCCAGCCACCAGGGGCACCCTCCACCAGGCCCCCACTCATGTCCCCTATCACCCTCACCCCCCAGCCACCAGGGGCACCCTCCACCAGGCCCCCATTCATGTCTCCCACCACCCCCACCCCCCAGCCACCTGGGGAAGCCTCCACCAGGCCCCCACTCATGTCCCCTATCACCCCCACCTCCCAGCAGTGCAGGGGCAGCCTCCACCAGGACCCCACTCATGTCTCCCACCACCCCACCCCCCAGCAGTGCAGGGGCAGCACCACCAGGCCCCCACTCGTGTCCCCTATCACCCCCACCCCCCAGCCACCAGGGGCACCCTCCACCAGGCCCCCACTCATGTCTCCCACCACCCCCACCCCCCAGCCACCATGGGCAGCCCCCACCAGGCTCCCACGCATGTCTACCACCACCCCCACCCCCCAGCACTGTGGGGCAGCCTCCTCCAGGCCCCCACTCATGTCTCCCGCCACTCCCACCACCCAGCCACCATGGGCAGCCCCCACCAGGCTCCCACCCATGTCTACCACCACCCCCACCCTCCAGCAGTGCAGGGGCAGCCTCCACCAGGCCCCCACTCATGTCTCCCACCCACCCCACCCCCCAGCCACCATGGGCAGCCCCCACCAGGCTCCCACCCATGTCTACCACCACCCCCACCCCCAGCAGTGCAGGGGCAGCCTCCCCCGGGCCCCCACACATGTCTCCCACCCCCCACTCCCCCTCAGAACGGTGGGGCACCCTCCACCAGGCCCCCACTCATGTCTCCCACCACCCCCACCCCGAGCCACCAGGGGCAGCCTCCACCAGGCCCCCACTCATGTCTCCCACCACCCCCACCCTCCAGCCACCAAGGGCAGCCTCCACCAGGCCCCCACTCATGTCTCCCACCACCCCCACCCCCCAGCCACCATGGGCAGCCTCCACCAGGCCCCCACTCATGTCCCCTATCACCCCCACCCCCCAGCAGTGCAGGGGCAGCCTCCACCAGGCCCCCACTCATGTCTCCCACCCACCCCACCCCCCAGCCACCATGGGCAGCCCCCACCAGGCTCCCACCCATGTCTACCACCACCCCCACCCCCCAGCAGTGCAGGGGCAGCCTCCACCAGGCCCCCACTCATGTCTCCCACCACCCCCACCCCCCAGCCACCATGGGCAGCCCCCACCAGGCTCCCACCCATGTCTACCACCACCTCCACCCCCCAGCACTGTGGGACAGCCTCCACCAGGCCCCCACTCATGTCTCCCACCACCCCCACCCCCCAGCCACCATGGGTAGCCCCCACCAGGCTCCCACCCATGTCTACCACCACCCCCCAGCAGTGCAGGGGCAGCCTCCACCAGGCCCCCACTCATGTCCCCTATCACCCCCACCCCCCAGCAGTGCAGGGGCAGCCTCCACCATGTCCCCACCCATGTCTACCACCAACCCCACCCCCCAGCAGTGCAGGGGCAGCCTCCACCAGGCCCCACTCATGTCTCCCACCCACCCCACCCCCAGCCACCATGGGCAGCCCCCACCAGGCTCCCACCCATGTCTCCCACCACCCCCACCCCCCAGCAGTGCAGGGGCAGCCTCCACCAGGCCCCCACTCATGTCTCCCATCACCCCCACCCCCCAGCCACCATGGGCAGCCTCCACCAGGCCCCCACTCATGTCCCCTATCACCCCCACCCCCCAGCATTGCAGGGGCAGCCTTCACCAGGCCCCCACTCATGTCTCCCACCACCCCCACCCCCCAGCAGTGCAGGGGCAGCCTCCAACAGGCCCCCACTCATGTCCCCTATCACCCCTACCCCCCAGCAGTGCAGGGGCAGCCTCCACCAGGCCCCCACTCATGTCACCCACCATCCCACCCCCCAGCAGTGCAGGGGCAGCACCACCAGGCCCCCACTCATGTCCCCTATCACCCCCACCCCCCAGCCACCAGGGGCACCCTCCACCAGGCCCCGACTCATGTCTCCCACCACTCCCACCCCCCAGAACTGTGGGGCACCCTCCACCAGGCCCCCACTCATGTCTCCCACCACCCCCACCCCCGAGCCACCAGGGGCAGCCTCCACCAGGCCCCCACTCATGTCTAACACCCCCCACCCCCCCAGAACTGTGGGGCACCCTCCACCAGGCCCCCACTCATGTCTCCCACCACCCTCACCCCCGAGCCACCAGGGGCAGCCTCCACCAGGCCCCCACTCATGTCTCCCACCACCCCCACCCCCCAGCCACCAGGGGCAGCCTCCACCAGGCCCCCACTCATGTCTCCCACCACCCCCACACCTCCCCAGAACTGTGGGGCACCCTCCACCAGGCCCCCACTCATGTCTCCCACCACCCCCACCCCCGAGCCACCAGGGGCAGCCTCCACCAGGCCCCCACTCATGTCTCCCACCACCCCCACCCCCCAGCCACCAGGGGCAGCCTCCACCAGGTCCCCACTCATGTCTCCCACCACCCCCACCCCCCAGCCACCATGGGCAGCCTCCACCAGGCCCCCACTCATGTCCCCTATCACCCCCACCCCCCAGCAGTGCAGGGGCAGCCTCCACCAGGCCCCCACTCATGTCTCTCACCCACCCCACCCCCCAGCCACCATGGGCAGCCCCCACCAGGCTCCCACCCATGTCTACCACCACCCCCACCCCCCACCAGTGCAGGGGAAGCCTCCACCAGGCCCCCACTCATGTCTCCCACCACCCCCACCCCCCAGCCACCATGGGTAGCCCCCACCAGGCTCCCACCCATGTCTACCACCACCCCCACCCCCCAGCCACCAGGGGCAGCCTCCACCAGGCCCCCACTCATGTCTCCCACCACCCCCACCCCCCAGCCACCATGGGCAGCCTCCACCAGGCCCCCACTCATATCCCCTATCACCCCCACCCCCCAGCAGTGCAGGGGCAGCCTCCACCAGGCCCCCACTCATGTCTCCCACCCACCCCACCCCCCACCCACCATGGGCAGCCCCCACCAGGCTCCCACCCATGTCTACCACCACCCCCACCCCCCAGCAGTGCAGGGGCAGCCTCCACCAGGCCCCCACTCATGTCTCCCACCACCCCCACCCCCAGCCACCATGGGCAGCCCCCACCAGGCTCCCACCCATGTCTACCACCACCCCCACCCCCAGCACTGTGGGACAGCCTCCACCAGGCCCCACTCATGTCTCCCACCCACCCCACTCCCCAGCCACCATGGGCAGCCCCCACCAGGCTCCCACCCATGTCTACCACCACCCCCACCCCCCAGCAGTGCAGGGGCAGCCTCCACCAGGCCCCCACTCATGTCTCCCACCACCCCCACCCCCCAGCCACCATGGGCAGCCTCCACCAGGCCCCCACTCATGTCCCCTATCACCCCCACCCCCCAGCATTGCAGGGGCAGCCTTCACCAGGCCCCCACTCATGTCTCCCACCCCTCCACCCCCCAGCAGTGCAGGTGCAGCCTCCAACAGGCCCCCACTCATGTCCCCTATCACCCCCACCCCCAACAGTGCAGGGGCAGCCTCCACCAGGCCCCCACTCATGTCTCCCACCACCCCCACCCCCCAGCAGTGCAGGGGCAGCACCACCAGGCCCCCACTCATGTCCCCTATCACCCCCACCCCCCAGGCACCAGGGGCACCCTCCACCAGGCCCCCACTCATGTCCCCCTCCACCCAGGTCCTCACAATCCCCAATCATGTGCGTTATGGTCAGCCTCCACAGCCAAAAGGCCCTACCAAGTAACCCATTCACCCACATGGAAATGGAAATTACATGTTACACCCCCAATGTTCATAAAGCAAATGAACCCATGTCCGTCACACACAATGGTTGCAATTGAATGGGAAACACCCAACATGACATGCATGAAACCAATGAGATGATACCACACAGTGAAGTATGAAAACAAAATTGTATTAAAAAAAATTGAATGCAAATGAAATGAAACAAACTACAATGGCAATAAAAAAAAGATAAGCTGCATGTCCGTCAAAAAAAATCAAAACTACAAATCCAAATTCAAAAAAATGTTGTCCAAAGTCACATCAAAAATAAAATCAATCCGAGAGAGAAAAATAAATGCAAAGACCATTGCTCCATGGTGAATAAATAAAAACAAAAAAAATAAAACAATCCAATGAAGAACTATGTACAAAACATCCAAGGGTCCATGAGCCCAACTGAACAAAGGAAACCTACAAAAAACCCTAACTAAAATGCAACTATATACAAAAAGTGGAGCAGTGTCCGTCGACTCCAAATCATAAGAAGAAACAAAGGAAACCTAAAACTAAAGAACTATATACAAAGGCGGCGGGCAAGTCTAGCGGCTCACTCCGTGGTGTTCCGGGCCAGGGCATCATCAAACTCCTCTTCGATGTCCCGGAGGCGGTCCTGTTCCATGGCCCCGAGGGTCCGCAGGGACGATGCCATCTGCTCCTCCAACTCCCTGCGGATTGCCTCGAGGCACTCGGCCCGCCTCAGGGCCCTCCGCATGGAGTTCTCCGCCCTGACCATCGTGAGCCGTGCCTCTTCCGCCCGCCGCTGCTCCGCACCTATCTGCTGGCCCAACCGCAGCCACACGGAAGACACTTCCCGTCCTGGGTCCTCCTGCCCTCCGGCCGATGCCTGCCCCTCCGATGTTGATGGCCCCGAGCCATGATGCCTCCCACGTTGACTCTGCTGCTGCCTCCGACGCAATCGCCTCTGCCAGCACGACGGCATCCAGGCTGATGGAATCCACCGACGCCGTCGTGCCCTGTCTGATGATGCCGGCACATCCTCCATCTGCTGGGGTATAGTTGCTGTGGTGTCCACCCCTGCTGGACCTCCGACTCCCGACTGTGGCAGGGATGGGATCCCCACCGAGCTGGCTGCATTGGTCAGGGCAGGTCCACAGGGGGCCCTGGTGGCATCCGGGCCGGAAGACGGCAAGGAGAACGACCGGTGTATAGCTTCCACAGAGGAGGAGAGGGCCGCCAGATTGGCCGACACATGCAGGAAACCCCCGAACATGGAAGATCCCAATTGGGCCACGTCGGCACGGTGCTCTTCGTGATGACATGCGTGCTCCTCCCGGGAAGCACGCACGTCATCACGAATTGCACCCGCGTGAATCGCGACCCCAATCAGGACCTTCTCCATATGGCCACGGGTCCCCTCGTCCACAGGTGGAGGGGAGTCAGGTGACATGGACATCCCCTCTACCTGCGGACGGGCCTGGGACGGGGCATCCCTGCTGGTGCATGGTGGTGCACTCACAGGGTCAGGGACAGCGACATGCACAGGCCCCTCCACGGTGACCTGTGCTGCCTCCTGCCCCTGCCCCTGGACTGCACCACTTGCACCAGCAGGGATGCCCCCACCAGGCCCCATGTGTGCCTCAGTGGCGGCCTCCTACTCCTCTGTGGAAACCACCAACCTGGATGGCTCCTCACTGTCTTCCGCCGTAGCAGGCCCCTGTGGGGGCTCACCCACCCCTTCCGCTGCAGCCGTGGGGGCATCCCCGCCGCCTTGCTCCACAGCGCCGTCTCCGCCCTCTTCTTCACTAGCCGCTGCGTAGAGAGAGACATAGAACACAAGCATCAGGGTACTGTACAATGGTCCCCTAGACAGGAAGCAATAGCTGATGAGTACCACTGTCAAAGTACACTTCCATCATGTCCCTCCACAACACATGGGTCAGTCCAGGCAAAGCACACACAGTAACAGGCATGGTGCATGCCATGGACATTTCCATACATGTCCAATGGACTCTTGAAACATACAATGATATGGAACTCACATGCATCATGGGTCATGCCTATCACATGCACACACTTCACCTCAGTCACATCCATCTGGCCTCATACACCCCAAACACAGCGGATACAAGGATAACTAGGCTGCATCAGTGAATCTGTGCATTGTCACAGACATGTGTCATGCATCCATGGCATTTACAAGTCACAGACACGCAGGTCAGGCACACAGACATGGCTACCATATATGTACCTGGCATCAGCACCCATCCATCTCCCCCACCCATGTCCAGGAACAGAGACTGGCATGCTCTCATGTGTAAAGTCTGCATAGGGCTCCCCATGTCGCATTTAAACACATGCAACGACCATGTGGTTCACACATCACTGGTCGCACATGCATTACCATGATGTCCCTGCACACATACATGCGTACATGACCTATGTCACACATACAGGCAAGTATCAGACAACCAGCACACCGCAACATGCCCTGTCTCACACAGCAATGCTTGGCCACTTACCGCTCAACTCCAGATGGGTCTCCCTCTCAAGGATCTGGGCGTGGAGCGCTGGGCGTACGCGTTCCAGGACCCTCATCTGGATGGAACTCATGCGGTCCCGGCCCCCCTCCACGAGGCGCCGGGCCTTCACGAGGGTCCTGGACCTCAAGTCCTCCCAGCGCTTCTTGATCTTCTGGATGTCGCGGGTTGCCACCCCCTCCGCGTTGATGGCAACCACACAGTCGGCCCAGATCCTCTCCCGTCCTTCCTTGCTGGCGCGGGAAGATCCAAAGAGGGCATCATACTGCCCCAGGACATGCTCCACCAGGACACCAACTTCGGTGGCAGTGAAGCTGGTGCCCCTCTGCCCCTCTGGCCTGGGGTTGCCACTGGTGCCAGATGTCGAAGTGCCCGACATGGCAACCCCAGAGGCAGGAGTGGGTGGGCAACTGGGTCCTGGGGCTGGGCTGTGGAGCGATGTTATCCCAGTCGGTAGTCTTCTGTTCCAGCAGGGGTGGACACAGCAACTGGACCCCTGCAGATGGCTGATGTGCAGGCACCAAATGGCAGGGCACGGTGGCAGCAGGCAGGCAGTCAGGCAGCAGCAGATGGCACGTGGAAGGCTGCTCGGGGCACTGGGGGGCAGTAATTTGGCCTTCTGGGCAGGAGCGTGGTCTTCCGTGTGTTTTCGCGTGGCCAGCTTGATACGGAGTGATTTGGCACGTGAAAATCCTGCACGTCAGCGTGAAATTCGAGGAAAGGCCCTTAGCGCGTAAGCGCGTCAGCACGCATACGTGATTCTATTGGACCAAAGGCCCTCAGCGCGTAAGCGCGTCTGTGACGTGACCCGCACGGGTGTTTCCCTCATAGCACGTGATGACGGAGCACACGTGGAAAGACTGCACGTCAGAGTGTCATCGCGTGTAATTGGACAAAAGTGCGCGTACACGTGATTGGCCTATGTACGTGTATTTCAGGGGTGCGCGGGCACTTACACACGTGAGTACATCAGCACACGTGTATTCTGGGGTGCGCGGGAATTTCCACATGCTATTGGCCTAGGTATGTGGATTTCAGGGGTGCGCGGGAAGTTTCACACATTCGCCTACAACACGGGCAAAGAAACACGTACGCCAGTAGGAAGCAGGCATACGTCGACCCGCGACGCATAAATTTGCGCGCAAAAAACTAACAAGCTCAGACGCCAGGATGAATATACCGTTCCTAGCAGCAGTGGCCGTGGGCTACCAAAGGAGGAGGAGGAGGATAGTCAGGGCCAGAATTTTCACACCCAGAACCAGCCTTTTTGGGATGCTTGATGACCAGGTGTATGGGAGGTACAGGTTTCCACCACACATAATACTGGACCTGGTGAGTGAGTGGGAGGATGACCTCACATCACCCACCCTGTGCTCCCAAGCACTCAGCCCCCTGGAGAAGGTCCTCAATGTACTGCACTTCTTAGCCACTGGATCATTTCAGCGGACAAGTGCCATAGTGGGTGGGGTGTCACAGGCCACACAGTCACGCTGCCTACACCAGGTCTTGAACATCATCACTGCACGCCCATCAGTCCGCAGGCACATATACCTGCCCAGAACATCTGCAGAAAGGCATGCTGCCACCCTGGATTTTTACGGTGTGGCACGATTCCCCAAAGTGCTAGGTGCCATCGACTGCACCCATGTGGCTCTACGTCCCCCCATGGCATCTGAGCACATCTATAGGAACCGCAAGCACTGGCATTCCATCAACGTGCAGGTAGTATGTAATGCCAAGGGAATCATCACCTCAGTATATGCCAACTATCCCGGGTCCACCCATGACAGCTTCATTTACCAAATGTCCACCCTAAGCCGGGACCTAGAAGCTGGGTGGCATGGCGATACATGGCTGCTTGGTGAGTATGAATGCCACTGCACATGCATGCATGTCAGATACTGAGCAAGGTCACAACCCCACCAATGATACCCATCACCACCTCCACAGGGGACAGTGCCTACCCTCTCAGCCCCCACATGATGACGCCAATTCGGAACCCCACCACACCACCCAAGATAAGATATAACACAGCCCACATTGCAACCCGGGGCATAGTGGAGCGCACATTCGGAGTGCTTAAGTCACGCTTTCGCTCCCTTGACCGTTCTGGCGGGCAGCTGTTATACGCTCTCCCAGTAGTGTGCAGGATCATAGTGGCAGCATGTGTCCTGCACAACGTTGCAACACGCCGGGGCCTGGCCGTGGACATGGTGGTGCCCCCACATCCCCAACCACATGCACGCCCGCTGCGCATGGGAGGGGAAAGGGCACGGGGGGAGGCAGCCCGTACACAGCTAGTGGCTAATTACTTCACATAGAAATCACACCCCTGTGGAGTGCACACTGCCCTGGCACATACCATCTGACAATCAATGATGACTCAACCTGACAATGATCCTGAATGTCTGGAGAATCAACCGTCAAAACCATATCAGCCTGAGATTGTTCACCTGGAAGTGTTACAATGTGTGCATCCCTACCTACACAGACAGCACCAATGCAGTTTCGTGAAAAAACACATTCATGCAGCTAAAATGAATACCCACTTGCAAAATGCAACATGAGGACAGTGCCATGTCACCCAACCCATCCCCAGCACCGCCACACGACACACCATGCCATGTCATGCTATGTGCGGGTAAACAAAGTAATCCCCACAACATGACACAAGTGTCACAAAGTACAGTGTCCCTAATTGAAACTCGTGACACCTGAAATGCTCACAGTAATGCAGGACCAACAACACACTTGAGCAGGTATTTAGCAATAAAACTTATCAGCTACTGACCCTCAAAACTACCATTAACATGACATTACGAATGTAAGAAATTGGTAGTCTCACCACCTGGAAATGCCTGCACTCCCACCACTTCCAACTGTACAGTGTTGCCGCCATGTAGAGTTGTAGGTGCACTGCTGCCAACATGGACTCCATCTCCAAAGTAGAGGACCTTGTGTAGACATGAGGAAAGGACCTGCAAATTAGGAGGTAGACATGGATGATGAGTTACACATCAATGCAACATGCAGTGTACAACACAACAGCAATATGCACTAGGAATGTATACACAGTATTGACTAGACTACCCACACATGTAGTGGGAGTCCAATGTCACCATGTACGTCAATGTCACTTGGGCACACCCTTTGCAAGCCCATGGAAACGGGAAGCAGGAGGGGTGTGTGTGACAAAAACCCAAGCATCTGAACCAAATACATGACAAGCCTGCATGTGCCCAGCCACAATGCAGCGTATGCCCACGGGAGCCACACAAGGCAACACACTGTCCCAAAAAAAAAAAAAATAAAATCAAAAATGGCCATTAATGGGCCCGGGGGGGGGTTGGGGAGGCCACCCAGGAGGTCCGAGGACAGGATGCACACCAAAACCCACCTGTGTGGATCTTGCGAAAAAAAAACACCTCCATGGGCTCATGGCCCACACGGCTACCCTATTGTGGGAGTATCACTGCTGTCGCTATTCTCACCCTGTGCAGCTGCATCCGGAGGTGGTGGCACTATGGGAGGCAGCCCACGCAAGGCCCTAATCTGTTCCTCCATGGCTACAAGCATGCGGGTGTGGTAGGTCTCGTTCTGGAGGATGAGTGTGCGGAGGTCCCCATGCAACAACTCACGGGATGCCCGGACCTCCGCCCTAGTTGCCTGCATCTCAGCTGAGAGCGTACGGGTGAGACGCTCCAGCTGCTGTTCTGTCCTTCGGTTTGTTGAAGCCTCAAGCTCAACAAGAGTCGTCCTGAGGTGAAGGAGTTCCAGCCTCAGGGCTTCCCTGTGGCCCTGGGATTCTATGGAGATGGCTTCCTGCAGAGTTGCCAGTGCCGCCCGCCTGTCCCTGTTGGACGCCAACATGTCCTCCCTGTGTGACTGGCAGATGGAGTCGGTTGCCTGCTGTAGTCGCTCCATCAGCCTTTCGGGGGGGATAATGGAAGTGGCCACCCTACCCATGGCCTGAGCCATCATCTCTGATGATGCTGCCTGTTGGGTTGCCATACCGTAAATGGATTGCTCCCATGCGGTATTGCCAGGTGGCGTACGGCCACCACGTCGGCGGGCACCACACCTGTCTGGGGCAAGGCGAACTGCGCCTTGCTGTGCCGGCACTGCCTGAGGCTGCAGGACTGCATTCCCCCTCTGATCTGCTGGCCCAGGAACAGGATCAGATGTCGCGGAGTGTGACCTTGCATCCGTAACCACCAAAGGCGTAGCTGCCAACACTGACATCCCCATTGAGGGTTCTAACCCTGGTGCAGGTGGGTCGGACAGAACAGAATCCCTCCCAGGAACACTCACCTGCGACGGCACGTAGGTCTCATCATCCGAATCAACACCTGAGTACAGCTCGGGGGAGGTGCAGCCAGAGACACCCCTTGAGAGCACGACCTGCAGCAGTTGTGGGTTCTCACCCACCACCACACCACGTCCCTCACTGGTGGTCGGTCGGCCCTCAGACCCCTCCTGGGTCTGCACCTTCTCCACAACCCCAGCAGTATCAGGTGTGTCTTCCCCTGCAAAGACATAAAAGAAAACAAATGGAAACAGGCATTAGCACCATGGCACACAATGAGGGCTGAGAAGCAACAGAACCAGTACTTGATTGACACATGTCCCACATGACTAAAACCCTCCCATGCATGCACCCTCACTGCGTATGAAGGGGAGGCAAATGGCACACATTGATGACACCAAGATGGAAGATGAACACATTTGCTGCATGCTGCCTAGCAGTGGCATCACACATTAGCCTGTGATTGCCAGGTGAAATACACATGCCATCACACAGATGGCATGTACCATTGCTATTGAGTGAAGATAGAGAGGAGGGCAGCACTTATTCATTCAGTCCAGTTCCCTCATGTAATAGCTTTTCTAATTCAAACAGGTCTGATTTTTCACCTGGTGCTGCCAGTCCAAAATGGTCCGATTGCACAGGGACATGTCTAAACAAATGATATCCAGGTAACAAAGTCACTCCACTTTACCATAGCCATGTCAGACATGTGACTAGAGGACTGAGAAATGCCTAGTAAAAGTGGTGGAATGAAAACAATCTGCCTGAATGAACAGAGAAAAATAAGCAACAATGTTGTGGCAAGGTGACACTTCAAGGGCAACTAGCGTGCTGTTGGGCTAGATGTCTACTGTTGGCAGAAGGGATACTGCTATGGCCAAATGCTGCTGCGCAGAATGTATTGCATGAAGCACATGGGTGACCCAAACAACTCAGGCGCACACACCCTCACCTGGCACACAAACAGAAGCCCTCACACACACACCATGCACATGGATGACACACACATGCATGTGCACTCACCGGACAATGCCTCATAATCAGGCAGATCTCCCACGCCTTGGATCTGTTCCTCCATGACGTAGGTCCCAGCAACTGACTCATGTGGAGTGAGTTCCATGTCTTCTACTGGAGACCCACCTCCAGTCACTAGAGTTGCGGCATGACTTGAGGCCAGCTTATTCTTTGCCCTGCGCTTTAGGTCATTCCAGCACTTATAGCAATCATTGGCTGTGCGCCTCACGACTCCAAGGGCACTTACGATGTCCGCAACGGTCTGCCAGTGTGCCTGGCGTTGTGCAGGTGTGGTTTTGGATCCTGCAACAATGACCATTTCGTTATCATGTGCGGACACATACTCGACAAGTGCATTCAGTTCGGCCTCCGTGAAGCTGGGCTTCCTCGACGGGCCGGACTGTGTAGCCGTGTCTGGGGCATCAGCCTGTGCCGGACGAGCACTCTTCCTCTTCCGCTTGGAAGGTGGTGGTGATCCTGAGTGTCCTACGCCGCTCTGGACACTAGGGGCAGGAGCCCTGGTGGACTCTGTATCAGGAGTGTGGGATTGCACACTCAGCATGGGAGTTGGTGCAGGCATTGGCTCAAGTGTAATGGTGTCAGGGGGAATGTCAGCAGGATGGACTAGGACCGACACTGTCCTGGCTGGGTGTGTGAGAGCTGGGGTGGATGGAGCCGCAGCTGCCACTGCAGCCTCTCCACCCTGCCTACTTGGGGCAGCAGATGACCTTGCTGCCCCTGATCCACGTGGCCTGATGACATCAACGTGCACCAGCGCACGTGTCATAGGCCTGCTGACCTGGAAGTCAGCCATGGAGTCAGCCAGGTCTGGTGCCACAATGGACTGGTCCAACAAGGGCTGAGCATGGATGGTGTCAGCCACATCACCCTCAACCAGGGGGTGCGGGGGGGGATTATGGGTGCCCTTGACTGGTCCTCCACACATGGGGGGACAGGGTCACCCTGCAAGTAACGACCACGTCCCCTACCGGATCCACCACGGCCACCACTTGTGGCTCGTCCACCTTTACCACCCTTATGGATTCCTTGCCTCCCAACCATGGCACTGATGTTAATGTGCATATAGGAGTGGCTGTAAACTATTGTCCTGGGCAATTGGGGGTCAAAGGGGTTGGGTACCAGATGGTAATCGTACCCTAGTGCTCTAGCAAGGCTGAATGTGACCCCTGGGGAAAGATGACGGGTCACGCAAAGCACAGGAAGCCCAAAAAAGGGAGATAACGTGCCCGCAACCCCTCCTAGACCACGTGTGCGGAAAAAAAACCTGCACTACGCTGTGGCACCCAGTAACACAAGAATGAACGTATGCGTGTCACACGCAGCCTAGAATGACCTCTGAAGGGGTAGGCTACACACGGGGCAAGCACAGATGTTAGATACGTGCGTGACTCACCATCTGCCAGGAAAAAGAGCGTGAAAAAGAAGCGCGTGTACGCGTTGGCAACACCCCCGCCAAAAGAAGAATTGTACGCTGTCTGAGGAGACAGGACAACAGTAGAAGGGAACGCTGTTTGAGGGAACAGGCCCAGGAAAACCAGAAAAAGAGCAAAAAGAGAAAAAGCTGTCAGAGGTAACAGGGAGTACGAACTTGAAACGCTGTGAAGTAAATCGCGTGTGAAACGACAAGAAGTACAGATTCCACCCACTCGCTCTCCACGAAAAGCACGTACAAGGAAATTTTGTTCTACACGTACCTTTTATGCAGGCCCACACGTCCAGCGTCACTTCCGCGTGTACGCGCTAGGGCCATTTCCACCAATTACACGCTTTGTCACTTCCGTGTGTACGCGCTAGGGCCATTTCCACCAATTACACGCTTTGTCACTTCCGCGTGTACGCGCTAGGGCCATTTCCACCAATTACACGCTTTGTCACTTCCGCGTGTACGTGCTAAGGCCATTTCCACCAATTACATGCTTTGCCACTCGGACGTGTCTTTCATTTTTTTAACACGCAACATTTCAAACGTGTGCCATATTCAACGTGCACGTGACTTCATAGACGCGCATACGCTGGTGGCCTTTGGGCCAATGAATGTACAGACGTGTGCTGACGCGCTTACGCGCTAAGGGCCTTTCCTCGAATTACACGCAGACGTGCTGGATTTTCACGTGCAAAATCACTCCGTATCAAGCTGGCCACGCGTTCACACATGGAAGACCACGCTCCTGCCCAGAAGGCTGAATTACTGCCCCCCAGAGCCCTGAGCACGCTTCCACCTGCCATCTGCTGCTGCCTGACTGCCTGCTGCCCACGTGCCCTGACATTTGCTGCCTGCACATCAGCCAGAGGTGCAGTTGCTGTGACCACCCCTGCTGGAACCGAAGACTCCCGACTGCTTTTCCATCGCCCCACAGCCCAGCCCCAGGACCCAGTTGCCCACCCACTCCTGCCTCTGGGGTTGCCATGTCGGGCACTGCAACATCTGGCACCAGTGGCAACCCCCGGCCAAGGAGGCAGAGGGGCACCAGCTCACTGCCACCGAAGTTGGTGTCCTGGTGGAGGATGTCCTGGGGCAGTATGATGCCCTCTTCGGAAGGTTGCGCGCCGACAAGGAAGGACGGACTCGGATCTGGATGGACATCGTGACTGCCATCAACGCGGAGGAGGTGGCAGTCCGCGACTACGAACGTGTCAGGAAGCGCTGGGAGGACTTCAGGTCCAGGACCCTCAACAAGGCCCGGCGTCTCCTGAAGGCAGCGGATGCTAAGGGGCGCCGGGGCCACTTGTCGGTAGATCAGACGAGGGTCCTGGAACGCATATCCCCAGCCCTCCACGTCCAGGTCCTTGAGAGGCAGACCCGTCTGGAGTCGAGCGGTAAGTGTACATGCATACTGATTGTAAGCTGTGCGTGTGGTGTGCCAGGAGTGTGCAGGTTGAACATGTATTTTTATGTGGGCAAGTAGGGGGGGGTGTACAGGGCCGTGAGGGTGACACATGCGAGGGGTCTCATGTGTGACACATGGATGGTGCTTGTGTGTGTGGGCTTGCATGGCACAGGATGTGGAGGAATGATTGTCAGGTGTGACATGGATGTCGATTGGAACACTGCGACAGTTGGCGGAGGTGTACACATGCATGCAAGTTTGGTGGTGTGTGTGCATGTGTAGTGTACTCCCTATGTTGCATGCGATGTGTGGATGACCTTTGGCTGCTCATGCTGTTGTATGTGAATGGATGGTGCTGGCTGTGGCAATATGGCTGTGGTATGGCTCATGTGTGCAAGTTGAAATGACATGTGTGTTGGGGATTGTGATGCCATGTCTGAGGTTTACCAATGCCACTCATGTATAACTGTCATGTGTGTATGAGTCCATTGTACAGTGCCCTGATGCCTGTGTTTTCTTTCTCCTTGTCTGCAGCATCAACTGATGAAGAGGGCAGAGAAGGTGCTGTGGAGCACAGCGGCAGGGGTCGCACCACCAGCCGGAGACGCAAGGCCCGGATCCCCTCCCAGGTTCTGATCTCGTCGGTGAGTGAGGAGTCCGGTGCCGTGTCCCAGGCCGCAGCTGACGAGGGGAAGTCCAAGAGGCGGAGGTTGGAGTTGGACTCCTCGGCAGCAGAAGGGGCAGCTGGGACCCCACAGGGCCCAACGGAGGAAGATGGCACGGAGTCATCCAGGTTGGTGGGGGGTTTGGAAGAGGAGGAGGCCGTGCAAGCGACAGAGGCGGGGTCTGGAGGTGGGGATTCCACTGGTGCTAGTGGTGCAGTGCAGGATCAGGGACAGGAGGCAGCACAGGCCGCCACGTAGGTGCCTGTGTGCAATCCTGTCCCTGCTCCTGTCACTGCATCATCTTGCACCAGCGGGGATGCCTACCTCCAGACCCGTTCTCAGGGAGGGGATCGGCTTACAACACATGGCCTTCCTCTCCCTGCGGATGTGGCTATCCCGCACCAGGTTGAGCCTGTCCAGGGTGGGGTGGCGTTGCGTCAACGGGCCATGCGAGCTGACCTGCAGTCTTTTCATGATGAGTCTGCACGTCTTCTCGCATGGCTCGTTGACCGCGTTGACCCACTGGGACAGCTCACCAGGGCTGGATTCCTCCGTTTCCTGGACCTTGTTCCGACCCCCTCCTCCACGGAACCCCCTATGCCCCAGTCGTCCTCCATGCCATCTTCCCACCCATGTGTCACCTGGGTGCCCTGTGGAGCTGCCTCCGACCGTGCGGCCAGGCTGGTGGACAACAGATCCCTGCCACAGTCGGGAGTCGGATGTCCAGCAGGGGTGGCCACATCAACGACTGCACCCCAGCTGGAGGAGGATGTGCAGGCACCATCGGACAGGGCACATGGACAGCAGCAGCTGCAGCAGCAGGAGGCTGTAGGTGGGAGCCACGATAGCTCGGGGCCTTCAACATCGGAGGGGCAGGCATCGGCCGGAGGGCAGGAGGACCCTGGGCGGGAAGTGTCTTCCGTGTGGCAGCGGTTGGGCCACGCCATAGATGCGGAGCGGCGGCGGGCGGAAGAGGCGCGGCTCACGATGGTCAGGGCGGAGAACTCCATGCGGAGGGCCCTGAGGCGGGCCGAGTGCCTCGAGGCAATCCGTAGGGAGTTGGAGGTGAACATGTCGGCGTCCCTGCGGACCCTCGGGGCCATGGAACAGGACCGCCTCCGGGACATAGACGAGGAGTTCGATGATGCCCTGGCCCGGAAAACCACTGAGTGAGCCGCTGGACTGGCCCGCCGCCATTGTATATAGTTATTTAGTGATAGGTTTTCCTTTATAGTTTATTTTTGGAGTCGACGGACACTGCTCCACCTTTTGTATATAGTTCCATTTTAGATAGGTTTTTTGGTATTCTATTTCTTTTTTCCCTTCATTTCCTTTTTATGGGCTTGAACTTTGGAAGAAATTTTTTTGGATTATCATTTATTGATTTTAATTTGAAAAGGGACAGCCAGCTTAATTTTGTTATTTTTTTACTTGTGTATTTTGTTTAATTTTGATTGCCATTACCGTTGTTTTTAATACATTATTTTGATTTTTTCATTCTTCAATGTGTGGTTTCATCTCATTGTTTTCATGCATGTCATGATATGGGTTTTCAGGTTCACTTGCAACCATTGTGTGTGTGTGAGACACATGTGTTGATTTACATTGTTTCCATTGGAGTAGTATCATGGGCGCATGTAATACTTGGTTGTGTCTTTGGGCTGTGGTGGCTGGTCATGAGGCCCATGCTTGAGGATTGTCAGGGCCTGTGGGCAGGGGGACATGAGTGGGGGCCTGGTGGAGGCTGCCCCACAGTGCTGGGGGGTGGGGGTGGTGGTAGACATGGGTGGGAGCCTGGTGGGGGCTGCCCATGGTGGCTGGGGGGTGGCGGTGGTGGGAGACATGAGTGGGGGCTTGGTGGAGGCTGCCCCTGCACTGCTGGGGGGTGGGGATGGTGGTAGACATGGGTGGGAGCCTGGTGGGGGCTGCCCATGGTGGCTGGGGGGTGGGGTGGGTGGGAGACATGAGTGGGGGCCTGGTGGAGGCTGCCCCTGCACTGCTGGGGGGTGGGGGTGGGTGGGAGTCATGAGTGGGGGCCTGGTGGGGGCTGCCCATGGTGGCTGGGGGGTGGGGGTGGTGGTAGACATGAGTGGGAGCCTGGTGGAGGGTGCCCCACAGTGCTGGGGGGTGGGGTGGGTGGGAGACATGAGTGGGGGCCTGGTGGAGGCTGCCCATGGTGGCTGGGGGGTGGGGGTGGTGGGAGACATGGGTAGGGGCCTGGTGGAGGGTGCCCAACACTGCTGGGGTGGGTGGGGGGTGGGAGACATGAGTGGGGGCCTGGTGGAGGCTGCCCATGGTGGCTGCGGGGTGGGGGTGGTGGGAGACATGGGTGGGAGCCTGGTGGGGGCTGCCCATGGTGGCTGGGGGGTGGGGGTGGTGGGAGACATGAGAGGGGGCCTGGTGGAGGCTGCCCATGGTGGCTGGGGGGTGGGGTGGGTGGTAGACATGAGTGGGGCCTGGTGGAGGCTGCCCATGGTGGCTGGGGGGTGGGGGTGGTGGGAGACATGGGTGGGGGCATGGTGGAGGCTGCCCCTGCACTGCTGGGCGGTGGGGGTGGTGGGAGATATGAGTGGGGGCCTGGTGGAGGCTGCCCCTGCACTGCTGGGGGGTGGGGGTGATAGGGGACATGAGTGGGGGCCTGGTGGAGGCTGCCCATGGTGGCTGGGGGGTGGCGGTGGTGGGAGACATGAGTGGGGGCCTGGTGGAGGCTGCCCCTGCACTGCTGGGGGGTGGGGATGGTGGTAGACATGGGTGGGAGCCTGGTGGGGGCTGCCCATGGTGGCTGGGGGGTGGGGTGGGTGTCAGACATGAGTGGGGGCCTGGTGGAGGCTGCCCCTGCACTGCTGGGGGGTGGGGGTGGGTGGGAGTCATGAGTGGGGGCCTGGTGGGGGCTGCCCATGGTGGCTGGGGGGTGGGGGTGGTGGTAGACATGAGTGGGAGCCTGGTGGAGGGTGCCCCACAGTGCTGGGGGGTGGGGTGGGTGGGAGACATGAGTGGGGGCCTGGTGGAGGCTGCCCATGGTGGCTGGGGGGTGGGGGTGGTGGGAGACATGGGTAGGGGCCTGGTGGAGGGTGCCCCACACTGCTGGGGTGGGTGGGGAGTGGGAGTAATTGAGTGGGGGCCTGGTGGAGGCTGCCCATGGTGGCTGCGGGGTGGGGGTGGTGGAAGACATGGGTGGGAGCCTGGTGGGGGCTGCCCATGGTGGCTGGGGGGTGGGGGTGGTGGGAGACATGAGAGGGGGCCTGGTGGAGGCTGCCCATGGTGGCTGGGGGGTGGGGTGGTTGGTAGACATGAGTGGGGCCTGGTGGAGGCTGCCCATGGTGGCTGGGGGGTGGGGGTGGTGGGAGACATGGGTGGGGGCATGGTGGAGGCTGCCCCTGCACTGCTGGGCGGTGGGGGTGGTGGGAGATATGAGTGGGGGCCTGGTGGAGGCTGCCCCTGCACTGCTGGGGGGTGGGGGTGATAGGGGACATGAGTGGGGGCCTGGTGGAGGCTGCCCCTGCACTTCTGGGGGGTGGGGGTGGTGGGAGACATGAGTGGGGGCCTGGTGGAGGCTGCCCCTGCACTGCTGGGGGGTGGGGGTGGTGGGAGACATGAGTGGGGGCCTTGTGGAGGCTGCCCCTGCACTGCGGGGGGTGGGGGTGATAGGGGACATGAGTGGGGGCCTGGTGGAGGCCTCCCATGGTGGCTGGGGGTTGGGGGTGGTGGGAGACATGAGTGGGGGCCTGGTGGAGGCTGCCCCTGCACTGCTGGCGGGTGGGGGTGTTGGGAGACATGAGTGGGGGCCTGGTGGAGGCTGCCCCTGCACTGCTGGGGGTGTGGGTGATAGGGGACATGAGTGGGGGCCTGGTGGAGGCTGCCTATGGTGGCCGGGGGGTGGGGGTGGTGGGAGACATGAGTGGGGGCCTGGTGGAGGCTGCCCCTGCACTGCTGGGGGGTGGGGGTGGTGGTAGACATGGGTGGGAGCCTGGTGGGGGATGTCCATGGTGGCTTGGGGTGGGTGGGAGACATGAGTGGTGGCCTGGCGGAGGCTGCCCCTGCACTGCTGGGGGTGGGGGTGGGTGGGAGACATGAGTGGGGGCCTGGTGGGGGCTGCCCATGGTGGCTGGGGGGTGGGGGTGGTGGTAGACATGGGTGGGAGCCTGGTGGAGGGTGCTCCACAGTGCTGGGGGGTGGGGTGGGTGGGAGACATGAGTGGGGGCCTGGTGGAGGCTGCCCATGGTGGCTGGGGGGTGGGGGTGGTGGGAGACATGGGTGGGGGCCTGGTGGCGGGTGCCCCACACTGCTGGGGGGGGGTGGGGGAGGGGAGACTTGAGTGGGGGCCTGGTGGAGGCTGCCCATGGTGGCTGGGGGTTGGGGGTGGTGGGAGACATGGGTGGGAGCCTGGTGGGGGCTGCCCATGGTGGCTGGGGGGTGGGGGTGGGTGGGAGACATGAGAGGGGGCCTGGTGGGGGCTGCCCATGGTGGCTGGGGGGTGGGGGTGGTGGTAGACATGGATGGAAGCCTGGTGGAGGGTGCCCAACAGTGCTGGGGGGTGGGGTGGGTGGTACACATGAGTGGGGGCCTGGCGGAGGCTGCCCATGGTGGCTGGGGGGTGGGGGTGGTGGAAGACATGAGTGGGAGCCTGGTGGGGGCTGCCCATGGTGGCTGGGGGGTGGGGGTGGGTGGTCGACATGAGTGGGGGCCTGGTGGAGGCTGCCCCTGCACTGCTGGGGGTGAGGGTGATAGGGGACATGAGTGGGGGCCTGGTGGAGGCTGCCCCTGCACTGCTGGGGGTGGGGGTGATAGGGGACATGAGTGGGGGCCTGGTGGAGGGTGCCCCTGCACTGCTGGGGGGTGGGGGTGGTGGTAGACATGGGTGGGAGCCTGGTGGGGGCTGCCCATGGTGGCTGGGGGGTGGGGTGGGTGGCAGACATGAGTGGGGGCCTGGTGGAGGCTGCCCCTGAACTGCTGGGGTGGTGGGGGTGGTGGGAGACATGAGTGGGGGCCTGGTGGAGGCTGCCCCTGCACTGCTGGGGGGTGGGGGTGATAGGGGACATGAGTGGGGGCCTGGTGGAGGCTGCCCATGGTGGCTGGGGGGTGGGGGTGGTGGGAGACATGAGTGGGGGCCTGGTGGAGGATGCCCCTGCACTGCTGGGGGTGGGGGTGGTGGTAGACATGGGTGGGAGCCTGGTGGGGGCTGCCCATGGTGGCTGGGGGGTGGGGGTGGGTGGGAGACATGAGTGGGGGCCTGGTGGAGGCTGCCCCTGCACTGCTGGGGGGTGGGGGTGAGTGGGAGACATGAGTGGAGGCCTGGTGGAGGGTGCCCCACAGTGCTGGGGGTGGGGTGGGTGGGAGACATGAGTGGGGGCCTGGTGAAGGCTGCCCATGGTGGCTGGGGGGTGGGGGTGGTGGGAGACATGGGTGGGGGCCTGGTGGAGGGTGCCCCATACTGCTGGGGGGGTGTGGGGGGTGGGAGACATGTGTGGGGGTCTGGTGGAGGCTGCCCATGGTGGCTGGGGGGTGGGGGTGGTGGGAGACATGGGCGGGAGCCTGGTGGGGGCTGCCCATGGTGGTTGGGGGGTGGGGGTGGGTGGGAGACATGAGTGGGGGCCTGGTGGGGGCTGCCCATGGTGGCTGGGGGGTGGGGGTGGTGGTAGACATGGGTGGGAGCCTGGTGGAGGGTGCCCCACAGTGCTGGGGGGTGGGGTGGGTGGGAGACATGAGTGGGGGCCTGGTGGAGGCTGCCCATGGTGGCTGGGGGGTGGGTGTGGTGGGAGACATGGGTGGGGGCCTGGTGGAGGGTGCCCCACACTGCTGGGGGGTGGGGGTGATAGGGGACATGAGTAGGGGCCTGGTGGATGCTGCCCCTGCACTGCTGGGCGGTGGGGGTGGTGGGAGACATGAGTGGGGGCCTGGTGGAGGCTGCCTCTGCACTGCTGGGGGATGGGGGTGATAGGGGACATGAGTGGGGGCCTGGTGGAGGCTGCCCCTGCACTGCTGGGGGGTGGGGATGGTGGTAGACATGGGTGGGAGCCTGGTGGGGGCTGCCCATGGTGGCTGGGGGGTGGGGTGGGTGGGAGACATGAGTGGGGGCCTGGTGGAGGCTGCCCCTGCACTGCTGGGGGGTGGGGGTGGGTGGGAGACATGAGTGAGGGCCTGGTGGGGGCTGCCCATGGTGGCTGGGGGGTGGGGGTGGTGGTAGACATGGGTGGGAGCCTGGTGGAGGGTCCCCCACAGTGCTGGGGGGTGGGGTGGGTGGGAGACATGAGTGGGGGCCTGGTGGAGGCTGCCCATGGTGGCTGGGGGGTGGGGGTGGTGGGAGACATGGGTAGGGGCCTGGTGGAGGGTGCCCCACACTGCTGGGGTGGGTGGGGGGTGGGAGACATGAGTGGGGGCCTGGTGGAGGCTGCCCATGGTGGCTGCGGGGTGGGGGTGGTGGGAGACATGGGTGGGAGCCTGGTGGGGGCTGCCCATGGTGGCTGGGGGAGTGGGGGTGGTGGGAGACATGAGAGGGGGCCTGGTGGAGGCTGCCCATGGTGGCTGGGGGTGGGGTGGGTGGTAGACATGAGTGGGGGCCTGGTGGAGGCTGCCCATGGTGGCTGGGGGGTGGGGGTGGTGGGAGACATGGGTGGGGGCATGGTGGAGGCTGCCCCTGCACTGCTGGGCGGTGGGGGTGGTGGGAGACATGAGTGGGGGCCTGGTGGAGGCTGCCCCTGCACTGCTGGGGGGTGGGGGTGATAGGGGACATGAGTGGGGTCCTGGTGGAGGCTGCCCCTGCACTGCTGGGGGGTGGGGGTGGTGGGAGACATGAGTGGGGGCCTGGTGGAGGCTGCCCCTGCACTGCTGGGGGGTGGGGGGGTGGGAGACATGAGTGGGGGCCTGGTGGAGGCTGCCCCTGCACTGCTGGGGGGTGGGGGTGATAGGGGACATGAGTGGGGGCCTGGTGGAGGCCTCCCATGGTGGCTGGGGGCTGGGGGTGGTGGGACACATGAGTGGGGGCCTGGTGGAGGCTGCCCCTGCACTGCTGGGGGGTGGGGGTGGTGGGAGACATGAGTGGGGGCCTGGTGGAGGCTGCCCCTGCACTGCTGGGGGTGTGGGTGTTAGGGGACATGAGTGGGGGCCTGGTGGAGGCTGCCCATGGTGGCCGGGGGGTGGGGTGGTGGGAGACATGAGTGGGGGCCTGGTGGAGGCTGCCCCTGCACTGCTGGGGGGTGGGGGTGGTGGTAGACATGGGTGGGAGCCTGGTGGGGGCTGCCCATGGTGGCTGGGGGTGGGTGGGAGACATTAGTGGTGGCCTGGCGGAGGCTGCCCCTGCACTGCTGGGGGGTGGGGGTGGGTGGGAGACATGAGTGGGGGCCTGGTGGGGGCTGCCCATGGTGGCTGGGGGGTGGGGGTGGTGGTAGACATGGGTGGGAGCCTGGTGGAGGGTGCTCCACAGTGCTGGGGGGTGGGGTGGGTGGGAGACATGAGTGGGGGCCTGGTGGAGGCTGCCCATGGTGGCTGGGGGGTGGGGGCGGTGGGAGACATGGGTGGGGGCCTGGTGGCGGGTGCCCCACACTGCTGGGGGAGGTGGGGGAGGGGAGACATGAGTGGGGGCCTGGTGGAGGCTGCCCATGGTGGCTGGGGGTTGGGGGTGGTGGGAGACATGGGTGGGAGCCTGGTGAGGGCTGCCCATGGTGGCTGGGGGGTGGGGGTGGGTGGGAGACATGAGAGGGGGCCTAGTGGGGGCTGCCCATGGTGGCTGGGGGGTGGGGGTGGTGGTAGACATGGGTGGAAGCCTGGTGGAGGGTGCCCCACAGTGCTGGGGGGTGGGGTGGGTGGTAGACATGAGTGGGGGCCTGGTGGAGGCTGCCCATGGTGGCTGGGGGGTGGGGGTGGTAGGAGACATGAGTGGGAGCCTGGTGGGGGCTGCCCATGGTGGCTGGGGGGTGGGGGTGGGTGGTAGACATGAGTGGGGGCCTGGTGGATGCTGCCCCTGCACTGCTGGGGGTGAGGGTGATAGGGGACATGAGTGGGGGCCTGGTGGAGGCTGCCCCTGCACTGCTGGGGGTGGGGGTGATAGGGGACATGAGTGGGGGCCTGGTGGAGGGTGCCCCTGCACTGCTGGGGGGTGGGGGTGGTGGTAGACATGGGTGGGAGCCTGGTGGGGGCTGCCCATGGTGGCTGGGGGGTGGGGTGGGTGGGAGACATGAGTGGGGGCCTGGTGGAGGCTGCCCCTGAACTGCTGGGGTGGTGGGGGTGGTGGGAGACATGAGTGGGGGCCTGGTGGAGGCTGCCCCTACACTGCTGGGGGCTGGGGGTGATAGGGGACATGAGTGGGGGCCTGGTAGAGGCTGCCCATGGTGGCTGGGAGGTGGGGGTGGTGGGAGACATGAGTGGGGGCCTGGTGGAGGCTGCCCCTGCACTGCTGGGGGGTGGGGGTGGTGGTAGACATGGGTGGGAGCCTGGTGGGGGCTGCCCATGGTGGCTGGGGGGTGGGGGTGGGTGGGAGGCATGAGTGGGGGCCTGGTGGAGGCTGCCCCTGCACTGCTGGGGGGTGGGGGTGAGTGGGAGACATGAGTGGGGGCCTGGTGGAGGGTGCCCTACAGTGCTGGGGGGTGGGGTGGGTGGGAGACATGAGTGGGGGCCTGGTGGAGGCTGCCCATGGTGGCTGGGGGGTGGGGGTGAGTGGGAGACATGAGTGGGGGCCTGGTGGAAAGTGCCCCATACTGCTGGGGGGGCGTGGGGGGTGAGAGACATGTGTGGGGGCCTGGTGGAGGCTGCCCATGGTGGCTGGGGGGTGGAGGTGGTGGGAGACATGGGTGGGAGCCTGGTGGGGGCTGCCCATGGTGGTTGGGGGGTGGGGGTGGGTGGGAGACATGAGTGGGGGCCTGGTGGGGGCTGCCCATGGTGGCTGGGGGGTGGGGGTGGTGGTAGACATGGGTGGGAGCCTGGTGGAGGGTGCCCCACAGTGCTGGGGGGTGGGGTGGGTGGGAGACACGAGTGGGGGCCTGGTGGAGGCTGCCCATGGTGGCTGGGGGGTGGGGGTGGTGGGAGACATGGGTGGGGGCCTGGTGGAGGGTGCCCCACACTGCTGGGGGTGGTGGGGGGTAGGAGACATGAGTGGGGGCCTGGTGGAGGCTGCCCATGGTGGCTGGGGGGTGGGGGTGGTGGGAGACATGGGTGGGAGCCTGGTGGGGGCTGCCCATGGTGGCTGGGGGTGGGGGTGGGTGGGAGACATGAGTGCGGGCCTGGTGGGGGCTGCCCATGGTGGCTGGGGGGTGGGGGTGGTGGTAGACATGGGTGGGAGCCTGGTGGAGGGTGCCCCACAGTGCTGGGGGGTGGGGTGGGTGGTAGACATGAGTGGGGGCCTGGTGGAGGCTGCCCATGGTGGCTGGGGTGTGGGGGTGGTGGGAGACATGAGTGGAGCCTGGTGGGGGCTGCCCATGGTGGCTGGGTGGTAGACATGAGATTGGGCCTGGTGGAGGCTGCCCCTGCACTTCTGGGGGTGGGGGTGATAGGGGACATGAGCGGGGGCCTGGTGGAGGCTGCCCCTGCACTGCTTGGGGTGGGGGTGATAGGGGACATGAGTGGGGGCCTGGTGGAGGGGGCCCCTGCACTGCTGGGGGGTGGTGGTAGACATGGGTGGGAGCCTGGTGGGGGCTGCCCATCGTGGCTGGGGGGAGGGGTGGGTGGGAGACATGAGTGGGGGCCTGGTGGAGGCTGCCCCTGCACTGCTGGGGGGTGGGGGTGGTGGGAGACATGAGTGGGGGCCTGGTGGGGGCTGCCCATGGTGGCTGGGGGGTGGGGGTGGTGGTAGGCATGGGTGGGAGCCTGGTGGAAGGTGCCCCACAGTGCTGGGGGGGGTGGGGGGTGGGAGACATGAGTGGGGGCCTGGTGCGGCTGCCCATGGTGGCTGGGGGGTGGGGGTGAGTGGTAGACATGAGCGGGGGCCTGGTGGAGGCTGCCCCTGCACTGCTGGGGGTGGGGGTGATTGGGGACATGAGTGGGGGCCTGGTGGAGGCTGCCCCTGCACTGCTGGGGGTGGAGGTGATAGGGGACATTAGTGGGGGCCTGGTGGAGGGTGCCCCTGCACTGCTGGGGGGTGGGGGCGGTGGTAGACATGGGTGGGAGCCTGGTGGGGGCTGCCCATGGTGGCTGGGGGGTGGGGTGGGTGGGAGACATGAGTGGGGCCTGGTGGAGGCTGCCCCTGCACTGCTGGGGGTGTGTGGGGGGTGGGAGACATGAGTGGGGGCCTGGTGGAGGCTGCCCATGGTGGCTGGGGGGTGGGGGTGGCGGGAGACATGGGTGGGAGCCTGGTGGGGGCTGCCCATGGTGGCTGGGGGGTGGGGTGGGTGGGAGACATGAGTGGGACCTGGTGGAGGCTGCCCCTGCACTGCTGGGGGGTGGGGGTGGTGGGAGACATGAGTGGGGTCCTGGTGGAGGCTGCCCCTGCACTACTGGGGGGTGGGGGTGATAGGGGACATGAGTGGGGGCCTGGTGGAGGCTGCCCATGGTGGCTGGGGGGTGGGGGTGGTGGGAGACATGAGTGGGGGCCTGGTGGAGGCTGCCCCTGCACTGCTGGGGGGTGGGGGGGGTGGTATACATGGGTGGGAGCCTGGTGGGGGCTGCCCATGGTGGCTGGGGGGTGGGGGTGGGTGGGAGACATGAGTGGGGGCCTGGTGGAGGCTGCCCCTGCACTGCTTGCGGGTGGGGTGGGTGGGCGACATGAGTGGGGGCCTGGTGGGGGCTGCCCATGGTGGCTGGGGGGTGGGGGTGGTGGTAGACATGGGTGGGAGCCTGGTGGAGGGTGCCCCACAGTGCTGGGGGGTGGGGTGGGTGGGAGACATGAGTGGGGGCTGCCCCTGCACTGCTGGGGGGTGGGGGTGATAGGGGACATGAGTGGGGGCCTGGTGGAGGCTGCCCATGGTGGCTGGGGGGTGAGGTTGGTGGGAGACATGGGTGGGAGCCTGGTGGGGGCTGCCCATGGTGGCTGGGGGGTGGGGGTGGGTGGGAGACATGAGTGGGGGCCTGGTGGGGGCTGCCCATGGTGGCTGGGGGGTGGGGGTGGTGGGAGACATGGGTGGGGGTATGGTGGAGGCTGCCCCTGCACTGCTGGGGGGTGGGGGTGGTGGGAGACATGAGTGGGGGCTGCCCCTGCACTGCTGGGGGGTGGGGGTGATAGGGGACATGAGTGGGGGCCTGGTGGAGGCTTCCCATGGTGGCTGGGGGGTGGGGGTGGTGGGAGACATGGGTGGGGGCCTGGTGGAGGGTGCCCCACACTGCTGTGGGGGTGGGGGTGGGAGACATGAGTGGGGGCCTGGTGGAGGCTGCCCATGGTGGCTGGGGATGGGGGTGGTGGGAGACATGGGTGGGAGCCTGGTGGGGGCTGCCCATGGTGGGTGGGGGTGGTGGAAGACATGAGTGGGGGCCTGGTGGAGGCTGCCCATGGTGGCTGGGGGTGGTGTGGGTGGTAGACATGGGTGGGGGCCTGGTGGAGGCTGCCCATGGTGGCTGGGGGGTGGGGGTGGTGGGAGACATGGGTGGGGGCATGGTGGAGGCTGCCCCTGCACTGCTGGGGGGTGGGGGTGGTGGGAGACATGAGTGGGGGCCTGGTGGAGGCTGCCCCTGCACTGCTGGGGGGTGGGGGTGATAGGGGACATGAGTGGGGGCCTGGTGGAGGCTACCCCTGAACTGCTGGGGGTGGGGGTGGTTGGAGACATGAGTGGGGGCCTGGTGGAGGCTGCCCCTGCGCTGCTGGGGGGTGGGGGTGGTGGGAGACATGAGTGGGGGCCTGGTGGAGGCTGCCCCTGCACTGCTGGGGGGTGGGGGTGGTGGGAGACATGAGTGGGGACCTGGTGGAGGCTGCCCCACAGTGCTGGGGGTGGGGGTGGTGGTAGACATGGGTGGGAGCCTGGTGGGGGCTGCCCATGGTGGCTGGGTGGTGGGGTGGGTGGGAGACATGAGTGGGGGCCAGGTGGAGGCTGCCCCTGCATTGCTGGGGGTGGGGGTGGGCGGGAGACATGAGTGGGGGCCTGGTGGGGACTGCCCATGGTGGCTGGGGGGTGGGGGTGGCGGTAGACATCGGTGGGAGCCTGGTGGAGGGTGCCCCACAGTGCTGGGGGTGGGGTGGGTGGGAGACATGAGTGGGGGCCTGGTGGAGGCTGCCCATGGTGGCTGGGGATGGGGGTGGTGGGAGACATGGGTGGGAGCCTGGTGGGGGCTGCCCATGGTGGGTGGGGGGTGGGGGTGGTGGGAGACATGAGTGGGGGCCTGGTGGAGGCTGCCCATGGTGGCTGGGGGGTGGTGTGGGTGGTAGACATGGGTGGGGGTCTGGTGGAGGGTGCCCCACACTGCTGGGGGGGTGGGGGTGGGAGACATGAGTGGGGGCCTGGTGGAGGCTGCCCATGGTGGCTGGGGATGGGGGTGGTGGGAGACATGGGTGGGAGCCTGGTGGGGGCTGCCCATGGTGGGTGGGGGGTGGGGGTGGTGGGAGACATGAGTGGGGGCCTGGTGGAGGCTGCCCATGGTGGCTGGGGGGTGGTGTGGGTGGTAGACATGGGTGGGGGCCTGGTGGAGGCTGCCCATGGTGGCTGGGGGGTGGGGGTGGTGGGAGACATGGGTGGGGGCATGGTGGAGGCTGCCCCTGCACTGCTGGGGGGTGGGGGTGGTGGGAGACATGAGTGGGGGCCTGGTGGAGGCTGCCCCTGCACTGCTGGGGGGTGGGGGTGATAGGGGACATGAGTGGGGGCCTGGTGGAGGCTGCCCCTGAACTGCTGGGGGTGGGGGTGGTTGGAGACATGAGTGGGGGCCTGGTGGAGGCTGCCCCTGCGCTGCTGGGGGGTGGGGTTGGTGGGAGACATGAGTGGCGGCCTGGTGGAGGCTGCCCCTGCACTGCTGGGGGGTGGGGTTGGTGGGAGACATGAGTGGGGACCTGGTGGAGGCTGCCCCACAGTGCTGGGGGTGGGGGTGGTGGTAGACATGGGTGGGAGCCTGGTGGGGGCTGCCCATGGTGGCTGGGTGGTGGGGTGGGTGGGAGACATGAGTGGGGGCCAGGTGGAGGCTGCCCCTGCACTGTTGGGGGTGGGGGTGGGTGGGAGACATGAGTGGGGGCCTGGTGGGGACTGCCCATGGTGGCTGGGGGGTGGGGGTGGTGGTAGACATGGGTGGGAGCCTGGTGGAGGGTGCCCCACAGTGCTGGGGGGTGGGGTGGGTGGGAGACATGAGTGGGGGCCTGGTGGAGGCTGCCCATGGTGGCTGGGGGTGGGGATAGTGCGAGACATGGGTGGGGGCCTGGTGGAGGGTGCCCCACACTGCTGGTTGGGGAGACATGAGTTGGGGCCTGGTGGAGGCTGCCCATGGTGGCTGGGGGGTGGGGGTGGTGGGAGACATGGGTGGGAGCCTGGTGGGGGCTGCCCATGGTGGCTGGGGGGTGGGGGTGGTGGGAGACATGAGTGGTTGCCTGGTGGAGGCTGCCCCACAGTGCTGGGGGTGGGGGTGGTGGTAGAAATGGGTGGGAGCCTGGTGGGGGCTGCCCATGGTGGCTGGGGGGTGGGGGTGATAGGGGACATGAGTGGGGGCCTGGTGGAGGGTGCCCCACACTGCTGGGGGGAGTGGGGGGTGGGAGACATGAGCAGGTGTGCAGGGTAGTCCCCTGTTTTGTGGGCTGCCTGCAGGGGCCGTGGAGGGTGTACAGGGAACACCTTTGAGGACCCACCCAGCCTAATCGCGTGTGTAACTTCCCGCGCACCCCTGTAATACACGTACCCAGCCAAATCGCGTGTCATAATTCCCGCGTACCCCTGTAATACACGTACCCAGCCAAATCGCGTGTGATTATTCCCGCGCACCCCTGTAATACACGTACCCAGCCAAATCGCGTGTGATAATTCCCGCGTACCCCTGTAATACATGTACCCTGGCTAATGGTGTGTAAAACTTCACGCGTACCCCTGTCATACACGTACCCTGGCTAATCGCGTGTAAAACTTCCCGCGTACCCCTGTAATACACTTACCCTGGCTAATCGCATGTAAAACTTCCCGCGTACCCCTGATATGAACGTTACCCGCTTTGCGTTCCTTGTTTGGCAGCCCTGTAAACTGGTCCAGGGTTAGCGCAGCCCTTTGCGATGATTTAGCGATTTTGATGGCTTTTCCTTGCGCGAGGGCGTTCTTGGGGGCGTTACTGGTGCTGCTGCAGGGTCGCTGCGATACTCTGCGCCACGGCTGGTTTGGGTGCCTAAAATCCATGAATATGCTGTGCGCGGAAATCGGTTTTGGCGCACGCGCCTGACGCAGACAATCGCACGGGGACACTCTGCGCCAGCCGCTTGCGACACTTTTCTGCGAAATTCTATGAATTACCCTGTTAATCTTTGTCTTGTATTTTTTTAAGCAGTTGGGTAGCAGATATGTTTAAATAGATAGAGCCTATTTTTAATGTGTGTCAAACTCAATAACATAGAGTTTCTAATTCACTTTCGAAGAGGAGGTGGAAAATGTATTCAACATTTTGTCTGAATCTGGATTCTTCAGAATACATTTGTAAAGAGCGATCGATATTTTGATGCACTCATTTCTGAAGACATTTTATCACATCTACCTGCATCATAAATTTTGTCTTTGGTGTGTAGTGGGTGAATTGTTTACTGGTCTAATATGTTGGCTGCATTAATAGGATCTACACGTTGAAATTGGCCAGTTTTGGGTGATTTCTCTTAGGTTTCCCTCTATGTTTATATCTTTGTAGTATTCATTGTTTTCTTTTAGATATTGTTGGGCTTGTCTAACTTTGTTTAAGTCGACTAGTTGTTGCCAAATTATTTTTTCTTCTGTTGGCACACCATTAACTAGTAAAATCAAAGATTGATCTATTATCCATTGTACTCCTAGAGTTTGAACATTTTCTTTTAGATCTAATGGTAAATATACTACTTTGCAATGGATGCCCTTTAGTAACTAGGATGGAGGTAATTTGGCTGATTTTGGTTGAAGGCGTATTATAGATTGAAATGGGTGCACTGTTTGTATTATAATGCTCTTGTACAAGTTAAGCTGTTGGAGAGCTTTCGGAAGTGGCAATATTTCTAAGTTATCAGTGATAGCACGTGATGGAATTTGGTTATTGACAAGCTTTGTGTGGCAGTACGTGCACACTCTTGAGTGGTTATTTATTTTATATTTAGCTTCTGCTCTTAGCTAATTGGAACCATTGGGACTCTTCATTGTCTTCGATTTAGTAGGCTAGATCTATTATTTTTGTGCTCTTTTTTATAAAACTTTCTGCCGCAACAGGCACATATTTGGTCTGGTATTTCAGCAGATGTGCTTTGAAACTTGGCTATTTCTTATTTGTATATCTTTATTCGGACATTGGTGTTTATGTGGTTTTCGGTAATGTTTTCTAAAGGTATTTACTTTGGATGTGCTCTATTTCTTGAAGCAGTTCTTTGGCTGTTCAATGTGGGAGAGTGTTATTTAAATTTTGCAGTTCTAGCGCAGGACTTTTTGCATAGTGTAGTTGATGAACAAGATTCCTTATAGTAGAATGTGTCGCTCACATTCTAATGTGGTGGAAAGTGCTTTTGCAAGCAGTTCCTAAAATGCAGGCCAATGAATTTCGTTACAGTTCAGTGTGGCTGTGCACTGGACAGGAGTCTATGGTTTGTAAAGATTTAATTTTACTTTTGTCTTTTGGTTTCATATATTGATTGAGGAATTGTTGTAAAGATTTAAAGCATTGTTGGTGTACATTACACATTGAGCTGTATGTCCATTTGTACACTGGATGGTTTGTTTGGGTGAAAGGAGCATTTGGTTCAAAGTTTGTTGGGGACTTTTTTCTTTAAGGGTTTCTTTTGCCATAATGGTTTGTTCCACCATTTCATACCCTCAACCATTATTGTCTATGGCAATTGTTTTTTTTTTGTTCTGGTTTATAAACTTCTTCATTGAAGTATGGTTCTGTGCTGCTTGTGTGAATCCATTCACCATCACAGAAGTTTGAAAAGGTCTCTATATTGAAACTGCGCATGTTTAGAAGTACTTTTTGTAATGTATTGATTAATTAAGTTAGTGGTTTCATGCTATTTAAAATCAATATAAACAATGTTATCTTTAGTAGAAAAGCATTTTCAATAAGAGCTTTCAGGATTAGCATCTTACGGTAGTTTTTAAGGGTAGATCGTGACTTTTCAGATGTTTTTATAAGATTGTGAAGAACTCTACGGTGGAAAAATATTTTGTAACATAATTTTTTTGGCTGACTTTACCCCGACTACGTTAACACTGGTAGATAGAGGATTCGGTTTGTTAGTAGGTCTGCTTTTCTTTCTACATCATGTTTTACTTTTTATTTTTGAAAGAAGGGCCTTACCTTCTTTAGTCATGGCTGGTTTAGCTTTGTTTAGTGATGTTACTAGCGCTTTTATTTTAATGTTTTCTATTCATTGTTTTAGAGGTGGATGACTATATGGTGTAGTTTTAGTCTTATCTGCTGTACTTTTTCTTTCTTTTCTACAGAGTTGCTGTTTAGTACGCATTTTGTTGTGTCTGTTGGTAAAAGAGAAATGTTACTTCGGAAAGTTGTGCAATGTATACCTTAGTTCACATTGTGAAGGAGTCCTCGGGCCTAAGAGAGCTACGCACCAAGTACTTTCAACCTCTCTTTTCACAATTTATAACCTCGTATTCCTCCGTTTGTTGGAACTTGTTAGTACAGGGACATAGAACTAAAAATGTAATTGCACTTCTTCAATTTGTTGATGAAATTTCTTTTGAGACAGGCCCTGTTAGGTGAATTTGATTGATTTGAATAATTTGTTCTGATTGAGTTTTGTACAAAAAAATGAGTATTTTTCATTTGAGTATTTTTGTGCACTCACTGTTTAGCTTTTACATATTCTTGTTTTATTGTTGAGCACTACTCTGCAATATTGCTAAAAATTGTTGTACAATTTTAATGCAATAAATAAATAATAAAAAGTATATGTATGTATGGTGCATGGGTGTGTGGGTGTGATTGTAGAGATGCTGTTTGATTGTGAGGTGGTATATTTGGTGTGGTTGGTAAGGTTGTGAGAGTAAGAGTTTACAGAGGTGTGATGGTGTTGGGTTAGTGAGTAAGGCAGTGGTGGTGTGATAGAATCTGTAGGGTAATTGTGCTGTTTTGAGGAACAGAGTCGGTGTTGCAATGGTAGTGTGTAGATGGGAATAGTAAGAGTGTGAATGATGGAATATAATGGGCTAGGGTGAAAGAAATGTTGGTTTGAAAAGAGTAGTCTGGGGTAATATATACATAGTGGAACTGTGCTGCTATAATTACATACATATACCTAGTACATTAATGTACTTACTCTGTTGGATGCAAAGGGTATTCATTTTTCGTATTGTTGATTTCAGTAATGTGCGTCTTTCGTGTAATTGTAAAAGAAAGTCAGTGGGGATATGTGGTAATGGGGAAGTACTTTTAGTAAGCAAGGTTCATATTTATGATGGAAGGAGGAGTGGTGGGGAAAAAGTTAATGACATTAGTGGACGGTTAAAAATTGTTGATTTTAGGAACATTTTCATAAAATTTAAGAAATGCGTTGGTGCATTTATAGAAGCTCTGTAACGTTTTGCAAAAGAGAAGAAAAGTTGATGGAAAAGATTTGTAGTACACTTTTGAATGGATATGTGGAAGTTTAATATGTTTGGAGTATATGCATACTTGCCAACATGATGCATTGTAACCTGTAGGTGTTTATGTAGTGCTATAGTTTTTGTTTGCGTTCTAGGGACTTGTAGTTCCAATTTCCCCTTGTGAAAGTTGGAGTACAAGTCACAGAATGTAGAGAAAAAATAGGACTGCATAAGAAGCTGAAGATTGGAATGGGTTATGTTAGCAAGTATACATTTACTGTCAATATATTAAGCTGGCACACACGGAGTACCAATTACAAATGGTGTACAACTCTATTTTATCTGCCTTTAATTTCTTTTATGAAAAAGTGACACAGTGCTGAGGTAAATGCAGATATGCATTTTTTTACTTTCTTAAAAATACTTCCAATAAATATTTTTCAGAGCACCGCATTTTATATGTTTATTTGATATACATGTCACAGTTTCAAATCTTGAAGATCAGTCATATTTTTTTTGTTTGCATTCTGGGACTTGTAGTTTTTTTTAAATGGGAGAAGTGGAATTGGAAGTGTATGCATGTGCTTCAACATATTAAACTGGCAGACACTAAGTGCCACTTAAAAATTGTCTATAGGCCTATTTCTTGTGCTTTTCCCTTATTTTATGAAACAGTGACGCAGTGCTGCTATAAATGCGCATATGAATTTATTTACTTTCATCACAGGATTATAAATAGAAACAGTTTCAAGTGCAGAGCATTGCAATTGTGTGCTGCTTCATGTGAGCAGGTGATGAATGCTGGAAGACATGGCATTTGCTAGAGTGGTTAAAAAAGAGAATATGCTTATTTAGAAGCCATCACAGGGTAAGTAGCAGGAACCCCATATATATATTTGTGACCAAGTTCAATAATTGTTTTTTAAATATAAGCATACCTGTACTATATTTTGTTAGATGCAGATCTTGTTGAATCTGGTAATAGAAATATTGGACAGTTGCACAGTAGTTTTTGATGCAGATGTCTTTCATTAACAGAAGATATGTACTCAGAGTTCAATTGTACTTCTGAAGAGTTGAAGTGAGGTGACAGGATTAGGTGTAGAGGTTTTGGATGTGATTGGAGGATGGATGTGTGACTGTTTGAAAGCAGCCAATGAGAGAGAGTTGAGAACATGGAAGTGGAAAGGGTAGAAGGGCTGCCCCTGTGATAGAGGGATCTGCAGACAACGCAGTAGTCCATGGACGGCATGTGCCACATCCAGGTCTTTTGAGGATTCCTGGCATGAAAAGGGAACTGTGGGGATTAGTTAATGAGGTTTGCTTGGTGTGGTGTACAGGAATAGAGAGTAGTAGGAATTTTGTTTACAGGAGTTGTGAGAGCAGTGACAATGGCTAAGGCTATATGTTTGTGTGTTTGAGAAGACAGACTGTGTGGATTCTGGGGGACTCTTCAATTTATTGAAAGTGTATGCTGCAAATCATGGTATCCTTGAAAATATTGGATTGGCAGAAGTGGATGTTTTCTGGCATGCAGTTTGTGGGTTAAACTGGGCAAGCTTACTTTCATTCTGCGAGAGTATGGCTCACTTTACATGTCCAGAAATTGTGATTGTGCATTGTGGAGGGGACAGTTTGGCGGTTGTGGCTCCAGTGTCTTTGCAAGTTGCACTGAAGGATTTCTTTAAAAGCCTAATGCAACAGTTTTCCTGCTGCTCAGATTATTATTTCGGAAATAAATCAGAGGCGTACATGGAGCTGTCCAACAAACATTTTTAGTCCACAAATTGAAGAATCAAGGCAGCTTGTCAATAAAAGTCTATTTGTTTTTTTATATGCTGCAGCAATGTCATCTTTTGAGAATGATAATATAAGTTCTGATGGTGTGAATTATTTTTGTCAAGATGGAGTTCACTTCACAGATGTTGGAAATGCAATTTTCCTTTACAATCTTAGGAATGCATTGAAGAAGATCCTGTAAGGAAACTGTAAAGAAAGATGTAGAGTGTACAGTACTACTGTACATAAAAGCAAAACAAGGAAAAAAGGGTGTTTGTCAGAGCCACCACTAATGATGAAATAACTTCAATTTTGTTTAATCCCCCGTTGCTGCGATATCCGTGGACTACCACGCTGTCCGCGGACAGCACGTGCCACATCCAGGTCTTTCAGGGATGCCTGGCATGGAAAGGGGACTGTTGGGATTAGCCAATGAGGTGTTCTGGTTGTGGTTTACAGGAAGAGAGGGTAGTAGGTGTTTTGATTGTTGTGTGTAGGGAAGATGGATGTGGCTAGTGCTAAAAAAAAAGCTCACTGTGTGGATGATGGGAGATTGCTGGGTGAATTATTTGAAATGGTGCACTGAGTTGTGTGGCATCTCTGGTACTATTGGTTTGGAAGGAGTGGAGGTTTGCTGGTATACAGAATCTGGGCTAAACTGGGTGAGTTTACTATAATTTGGTATGACTATGGCTCACTTTTAATGCCCACATATTATTGTTGTTCATTGTGGAGGAAATAGTTTGGGGGACGCTACTCCACTATATTTGCATGTTGCATTAAAAGATATGTTCTGAGGCTTAATGGAACTATTTCCATGTGCAAAGACATTTTTTTCAGAAATACATCCAAGAAAAGTGTAGAGATGCCCAAATGTGTTTTCTGCACAACTAGACCAAGGAAGGCACCTTGTAAATAAAGGTGCATGTGCTTTTTTGAATGGTGTGGACATGGCATCTTTTGAAAATGAAAACATCAAGGTGAATGGTGCAAACAATTTTCGGAGTGATGGAGTGAATTTTACTGATTATGGAAATCAGATGTTTCTTGTAAATATTCAAAATGCACTGAGAAAGTTTATGTGAAAAAGATGTACAGTGCATATGAAAACATTTGTAAGTAATGTTAGGAAATAAAAATCTGAAAAACAAAAAAATAATGAAAACTGAAAAAAGGCTTTTTAAAAGCCACCAATGTATAAGAAATTGTTTAAATTAAGTGTGAACCTCCTTCAATTGGAATATCTGTCCATGGACACCGCAGTAGTCGGCAGATGGCACATGCCACATCTGGGTCTTTTGTGGTTGCCTGGCATGGAAAGGGGACTGCGGAGACCGCAGACAATCGTGGGTGTCTGCAGACACCGGGGGTTCAGCCAATCAGGTTTCCTTGGTGTGGTGCACAGGAAGAGAGGGTAGCAAGGGTTTTGTTTGTAGGAGTTGTGAGAGGATAGAAAATGGCCATAACAATTTCTTTTGGCAGGCAGAGTGTTAGGATTTTGGGGGACTCAGGTCCATTGGTTGAAGGTGTATGCTGAGCTTTGTGGAATAGTCAAACATTTTGGATTCCATGAATAAGATGTGCTGTGGTACGGAGTGCAAGGCATGAAGTGGGTGGAATTGCTCCCAATATGGTTCAATTGAAACATCTGGACATTATTATCATTCATTGTGGTGGGAACAGTTTGTCTGGAATTTCATTGTATGCAATGAAGGACGCACTGGGGAAGTTGAAGTAAATGTTCCCTAATTCAAAGATTGGAGACAGATATGGATGTGTTCCAGTTCATTTGGTCCACAAATGGAAAAAAGCGAGGCACAACATCAATAATGATGTGTGCGCTTTTGTTCGAGATGTCGGCATGATATTGTTTCATAATGAGAACATAAAATTTGATAGGGACAACATTTTTCGGTGAGATGGAGTTCATCTAACTGATGTGGGTAATCAGATTTTTGTGAAAGTGAGAAGAAATAATGAAATTCAGTGAAATGTTTTCTAAGTTCAGTTTGTAAAACCAAACATTTTTAAAAATAAAAGCCAGAAACACAAAAAAGGTTCTTTCAAGAGTCCCTCTTTTTTAAAGCAAAACAATTAAAATGATTTAAATTGTCCCACCACTTGACATCTTTATATGTCTGCGGATTACCACACTGTCCACGGACAATGCAGGCCACACAGGGGCCTGTGGTTTTTGTTCACACTTCTGTTTTGTAACTGTGAAAGGTGGCCCCTAAAAACAATTTTTTTGTGTGTTTGTTTGGTTTTGTATTTATTTTCGGCTTTTTCAAGGTTTTTTGCAGGAGAGGGAAGTTAAGGTGGGGAAGGGAAGAGAGAGAAGGGAGGGAAGGGGCACCAACCACAGAGGTGGAGGTGCAGGTGGACAGGGGAAGATGTTGGGCGTGCCTTAAATTTTACGGTAGGGGCACTGTTTGTCATGCTCTTTGATAACTGCCTCAAAAGCACTGCAAAACTGTTCCCCCCTGCAGAGTGGTTTGTCACAGTAGATGCAGCACACTGTGGCCCTCGAAAGGTAAGGATCTACAGCATCCCGTATGGCCTGCGATGCAGCCGATGGGATCCTCTGCCCCACAGGAGTACCCTGTGTGCTGGCAGGATCGGGTGAATAAGATGATGCAGAGGAAGATATCCTGCTCCTCCCTAAGAAAGGAACAGCCTTTCTCAGGGCAACCAGGTGGTTAGAAGGGACATGACGGCGCATTGATGTGGTCCTGAAGGAGTAGTGCCCCTGTTGTCTGTGACTGAGTTCACCCCACACTCAATACATTGAACACGGGCAGCCTTCGACTTCGGGACCCCACCCACCATCTTAAGGAACCACCACACCCAGGACTCACTCCAAGTGCTGGAGGTAAGCACTTCCACTACCTAATCTTCATCTTCCTCTTGATCCTCCTCTACATCATCATGCCTGTTCCCCTTTCCAGACCCTCTAGATAGTTAATGAGGATGATGGTGGTGGGTGTGGGTTGGGAAGAAGAGATGGCCATAGTAGATGCCATTGCAGTAGGTTTTCAGAAATCTGCAGAGCAGGTGTTTCCAAAATGCTCTCTCCTGGAGAGCCAGATTGAGAATGAGAAGAAGAAATGGGTGGGTCCCTTCTGATGAACCATCTGCAGACAGTTGTGTTGCCCACAGTCAAAAAATAGGCAGTGAAAAGTTGTAAAAAGTTGCCAGATCAATGTAGAATGTGTCTGGGAGCTGTGCAAGTGTAAAGTTTCTGCTTGAAACACCCTAGATTGGCTGGAAAAACACTTTTAAACTGGCCACGGACACAAATAACATTCGCGGGCACCGATGTCATGCCGCATGGGTGCGGTCAGATGATGAAAACTGCGGCCGTCTGCAGCTCCGATGGCCGTTTTTGGACACCCTCCGGGTAGGAATTGTAGGGTGCATGCGCTGGGTCTCCATAGAACAGGCGCAGTGTCCACGTACTAATTAAAAGTGCATCACATGGAAATGGACATGTCCGGACATCGCGCCTGTCCAAGGGCACCTCCATATTGAGTGCAGACACTCCAGACAGTCGTGGTGTCCACAGTCTGATAGTAGGAATTTTTGAAAAAATAGGTGACATTACACAACAGTAAACAAAGCATTCATAGTACAAAAAATATATTTATTCTATTTATTCAAGAAAGGCATGGGGTATAGGAATGGGAAACATAAATGGCAGAATCAGGAACTTTTGTACAATAATTATGAGGGGAGAAAGGGATTGAGGTTTCATCAAAGCGTCTTTCACCTAAATGTTCAGAATTTGCTGGGGATGATTGCTGGAGACAAGGAAGACATGTACAAGAAGGAAAGTGATAGGAAACATTTTTAATTACATGAGCTTTCACATACTGTACAAGTTCTTTCAAATCTTTACTAAGTTCATCTAATTTGTTGCCCAAGTACATTTTTTGATTATTTTCAGTTTGGGATAGGACTTCTGTTTGTGGTTCTGGGGATTGGGTATAATTCAACTGGGGAGTTGTTTCTTCGTGACTGTAAGGAAAACAGAAATTATGATTTTATTATGTGTGTACAAATTACATTATCTGTTTACATTAAACTATGCATTGTATACCATTAGAGATGTTATCATCACTCATTTCCTCTTTTGGGAAGTTCTCCTCTAACCATTCAAGGGTGCTTGCCATTTTAGTGAGAAAACAGGGCTTCTGTCTTCTAACACATGTTTATGTAATGAAAGCTAATAATAGAGAAGTAAATGCAATGCACTTAGTATTTAGTGAGAATGTGTTGTCCAATAAGCACCTGGCGTTTCTCAATCTGTATGCAGAGTTGTAGTGAGGAGATTATATGAAGTGTACAGTTATGGTTTGTGAATGATGCATTCCATTGTAATGTGTGTTAAATAAAACAATGTCTATTTTTTAATGTAAGTGGTTGTAAAAAAGGTATGGCGTATTGTAAACATTAGTTGTGATTTTAGGTACATCTGCTGGTTGCTTGGTACATCTTTTTTGGTTCTCCCCTATGATTCTCAGCCTTGTAAATTCCACCTGAAGTCCCCGGACTGTGCTGTCCGCGGTCTCCATATTTGACATATTTGAGCAGGGGGGGGGGCATATAATATAAGGAACTTGTAGCAGATACTAGTAAAAACCTATGAAATTCACTGAAAAAGCTTTGTTAAAGGGGCATTATGGTTAAGTTGCACTAACAAAAACTCATGAAATTCAGTGAAAAAAACATTGTTAAAGTGACATTATAGTCACAAGTAAAACCAAAAAAGCACTTGAAATTTGCCAGTTATGGTACACTAAGCAACCATAACTCGCGCCACCTTGGTGCACTGCTAAGTCTAATACCCAGGACATCAAAGATGGCCTCACAAATGTCATTGATTACATCACTGATGACATCACATATAAAATTAATTATGATAAAAAAAGTCTCTAAAAGGGGTTGTGTTTATAAAGTTAATGACAAGATGTGAGGGGTGATCGGGAGATCCATCATGAACTACTAAATGTATTAAAGAATGTACTCATCTCAAAAAAACATAATATTGGAGTGTTGTTGTTAATACAGGACACTAATCATACATACACATAGCCAATGGCTGCAGCATGCACTACAGAAATACAATATTTTTAATTTGGTAATTTCGGATAGTAAAAAAAATGAATGGTACCTTATCAGAGTTTTTTCATGGGGTTTTTAGTAGTGCAACCTAACCATAACTTCCCGTTAACAACGTTTTTTCAGTGAATATATATATATATATATATATATATATATATATATATATATATATATATATATATATATATATATTCAGTAAAAAAACATTGTTAAAGGGACATTATGGTTAAGTTGTGCTGCTAAAAACTGATGAAATTCACTAAAAAAACATTGTTAACGGAACGTTATGGTTCGAAGTGAAACCGAAAAACCCTTGAAACTTGCCAGTTATGGTAAGCTAAGCAACCATATCTTGCGCCACTAGCGTGCACTGGTAACACTACCACCCAGGATATCAAAGATGACATCACAAATATAATTTATGACATCACTGATGACATCACACGTGCATTTACATACAAGGGGTTGTGAATGTAATGTTGGGAAAAAAGTATCAGGGATTATCGAGACATGTGTCAAACTACATACTTCATTATGCAATGTAGTGTTCTAAAGAACACTCCATTGCAGTATTCTTTCTAGTACAGCAATCTACTCATACAGAAATGTATGTATTGCCTGCATCATACACCACAGAGGTGCTGTATTTGTACTTTTCCAAAGTTATATACAGAAACGTTGAATGCTTATGTATCAGACTTTTCCGTACTGTGAAACCTGTACTAAGTATCTAATAATCCATCACTTACTACATATTTCTACTACTACACACAAAACATGAATAGACTACAATGCATACAAATTTGGGCCTTATATATGAAGAGTAAAGTAAGGAAACAAGAGGCAGCATCATTAGCAACTGTGTATAATCTACATGATTGCATTGACGCCCAAAAATGATTGCTGTGTTTCAAGGCTGCTTCTTCCCCTACATATGTACATCATAAGATGCAATTAAATTGTAAGGAAAGTAGTGTAAGAACATGTGAGAATAGCAATATCTACAAATGTAATACCTTTTGAAAGTTATTTTTCTAACTGTCAGTAAATAAAACCACCTGGTCTAGATATGACAGTGACCAAAAAAGAAGGGGCTAGACGTGATGTCATCATTGATGTCATCAATAATATTTGTGATGTCATCTTTGATATCCTGGGTGGTAGTGTTACCAGTGCACGGTAGTGGCGCGAGTTATGGTTGCTTAGCTTACCATAACTGGCGAATTTCAAGGGTTTTCCGGTTTTACTTCGAACCATAACGTCCCTTTAATAAAGTTTTTTAGTGAATTTCATAGATTTTTAGTAGCGCAACTTAACCATAACGTCCCTTTAACAAAGTTCTTTTTACTGAATTTCACAGGTTTATGGTAGGGCAACTTAATCATAATATCCCTTTGACAAAGTATTTTTACTGAATTCCATAGTTTTTTAGTAGGGCAACTTAAGCATAGCAATCCCTTTAACAAAGTTTTTTTTACTGAATATACACTTTCATCATGTGAATTTGGGAGATATTTACTAGGATTCCCTTACTTTGTGTACATGTAACATAGAACATACTGAACCCCCTTGCTAAATGATATTTGAAGGGCACGGACTGAGCGTCTGTCCGCGGACGGGCGCGGACGAGAGCAACACTACCCAAACAGTCAGGGGGTATCTGAAATTGTTCTATCATGCCATATAAAAACTGCACAAGTTTAAAAAGCAGCACATAAACACATTATAAGAAGTAATAAATAACCATTGGAACTTACACATCTCACACATAACCCATCCATTTAAATACCATGTGTAATGAAATGGATTATACCATAACAAAAAAATATATGCCTCCAACGTAATTACCTCACAGAAACTGCACAGCTAGGAGCGACAGTAGAAGAACACAACACAACCAATACAAATTACAAAAAAGTTGTAAGTGAACTTCATTTTTCTTGTATGTTTGTACACTTTTTGTATGAGGTGCAGAACAAATAATGTATTTCTGCTGTTTTCACACAGAAATGTGCAGTACTTTGGACTGGCTGGAGGAGAATTTTCCACATGGCGAAATGTCGGAAGATAGAGATAATAATGGTACACACTTCTCTGCATAAGCAAATTAATAGTCAGTACTTTATGGGTACTTAACATATATATATATTTACTTTTAACAGTACAGGTTAAAATAGAAGAAAGCCCACCAAAAGACAGTGCAAGACACCTTGAAACGCATAGAAGACAAAGTGGACATGCTAAAAGAGAATTTGAATGGGTTAAGGCAATTTGTGGAGGACCACGTCAAGGGAAAAATTAGATACCACTGTCCAACCTGTACCTGTCCCCCTTCTCCATTTCCCAGTGAACTATCCCCAAACCCTGAAGAACAACATAAACGTTTCGACAAAACTTCCATCCCTTCATTCCCTCACAACCAGCCTGTGGAAACCCCTAATTCCCCTATATTTGTTTCAGTGTCTGCTTCCCCCTCTCTCTCTTAATTACTGTATATGTGTTTAAAAGTTATGTTACTTTTATTGGAATTGTGTGCGTCTATTTTTTTTTTTTTTAAAAAGAGTTAAAATGTCTACGGACAGAGCGCCTGTTCGGCCTGTCTATAATTAATAAAATATGGATGTGCTAAGGACAATACACCTACCCGTACCATTCGCAACCAAGATGTAACTGTTCTTAGAACACACCAGCTGTCCAAGATGTCCGTAAATCAACAAAATTGGGGCGTCCTAAGGACATTATAGCTCTCCGTACTGTTCACAACCAAGATGAAACTGTTCTTAGAACACACCAGGTGGCCGGGATGTCCATAGATGAACAAAAAGGGAGTGTCCTAAGGACACTATACCTGTCTGTACCGTCCGCAGCGAAGATGGAACTGTCCGTAGAACAGGCGCGGTGTCCAGCATGTCCGTAGTCAAACAAAATTGAGGTGTCCTAAGGACACCATACCTGGCCGTACAGTCAGCCGAACATCTACGCACATGCGCACCACACCCGTAAATCCTGCAAACATTGCGCCTGTCCGTAACTGTCCGTCTCATGTGTGTCGCACTTTTAATTAGTTTCAGGACCCGAACACTGTCCGTAGAACACCTGCGTGCATGCGCACAACCATTCCTGTGCGTTCGGTGTCCTGCGGGCACCCATTTTCTTCGCGGATGTGTTCACAACGTCATCATGTGACTGCACCAATGCTGACTGTGTGCCTTAATTTGCGCACTTTGTCCTCTTCCGCAACATTTCAAAATAATTTATGCAGAGAAGGCAAATTATGTTACAATACAAAATCACCATTTCACCTGTCCCATACAATGGCCCTAGATTTCCACATATTGTTTGGAACTTTTTCAACACTTTTCAGTGATCGATATGGTCACGAGGCGCACCCCTCAGCCCCTACAAAAGGCCACACCCCCAAGCTCATCTTCATTGTAGTTCTGGTGATTGCAGATTGAATTTTGCTGCCTTTAGTGCTCTAGCGGAGATTATCTCACCAACCCTAATGGCATCCATGGCTGCTGTTGCTACATCAGCCTCAGCACCACCCCCAAACGCTCCACCTCCACCACCTCCCCAAGGGCCTACAGAGGGAAATACGTGTGAGGATGTAGAGAGTGAGGAAGAAGAGGATGAAGAGAATGCGGTGGGGGAACTCCCTACTACCAGCATTCGACGGGAGTCGTGGGTGTGGCGGTTGTTTACCGTTTTTGGTAATGTACCAAAAGCATGTGCGAACCTGGTCACCTGTAAACAGTGCAATTTGGTGCTGAGTCGTGGGAGACCTGGTGCATACAGCTTTGGTACGACAACCATAAAGCAACACCTAACTTTGTTCCACGGTGCGGACATTCGCAAGGTGGTACCATGTAAAGAACGTAGTAGGTTGAGTTCCTCCGCAGCATCCTCCGTGTCCAATCCTCTCACCACAAAAGACACTCCTGTGGGAGAGCGCATCCCTCCATCTGCCTCACAGGCCATTCGCGATGCTTTTGACCCTTACCTTTCGAGGGTCACAATATTGTGTATGTACTGTGACGCAGTACCCTGCAGGGGGGAGAGTCTTCGAAGTGCTTTCGAGACTACGGTCACGGAGCACCAGAAGAGCTGCTACCTACCTAAATAAGGCCCACCCTAAATCTTTCTCTCTCCACCTGCCCTTTCTTATCCCTGTGGTTGGTGTCCCTTCCTTACCCTCCTTTCCCTCCTCTCCTAGTGTGTCGTGTGTAAAAAATCCCCAAAAATATAAAACAACAAACATTTTTAAAAAAGGCTCTTTTCAGAGCCGCTTTTCTCAATTTAAAATGGAACTATGAAGTAAACGGTGTAGGGCTCCGTGCATTTTCCAAAAAGTCAGTGGACAGTCCTAAGACAGACAAAATTTTAGGGTGCAACCGTAGCAAAACCAATGCACTTTTCTCTGGGAGTAAGTGGTGGCTCCGAAAAGAGCCTTTTGGTGGTGTTTTGTGTGTTTGAAAAACTTGGATTCCTCAACATGTAATGCAAAATAGGTGACTAGAATGGCAAAAAAGGTTGCAATGCATTTTGGACATTTCGAAGAAAAATCTGATTGCCAGCATATGTAAGATGGACTCCAACTCTGCGAAAAATGAATGTGCTGCGAAACATAATATTTTCGTTGTGGAAAGAGGACATGCCAACATCTCTTAGAAAGGCACAAACAGCCTTATTGACATTGCGCCTCGCTTTCTCCATTTGTGGACCATATCAAAAGAATTCAGCCACATTTGTCTTTGTGCAATACGTGAAGAAATGACTTGGCAATTTGGAAACATGTCCATGACCTTGTCAAGTCCTTCTTTCATTGCAAATTTCAAAGAAATTCCAGACACATGCCCTAAACTGTTTCCTCCACAATGAATGATAATTATAGCAGGATGATGCTATGTCTGTAAAGTAGCACATAGAGGTACCAAGTCACACAGAGGGAATCCAAGATCTGCAGATATACCACAACGTTCTGCATGCACCTTCAACCAATGTATCCATGAGTCTCCCAAAATCCAGATAATCTATTTTCGAGCACACACAGCCATCGCTGTCTGTTTTCCTCTCAGGAAAAAATCATTCTCACTAAGTCTCTCCTTTCACAACACACCCACTGAACTTCACTGACCAATCCCTAGCTCCGCTCATTCTCATTTACATGCCTCTGCACCCCAGAATCTCTGTATGTAGTACGTGCTGCCTGGAGTCTACCACCATGTCCTCGGACATGTAGAGGATCTGAGCGTGATGACTGTACATTTAAATAGTGCTCCCTTTTTCCCCTTTAAGGTGGGCTCTGAAAAGAGCCGCTTTTTTTGTTTTTTTGCAGATGCCTGACAGACACCTGTTTTTTGTATTTTTTGGGTTTTTTTCTTCTTAGTTTACTCCTACAATCATCACATAACCTTCTCCAAAGGAACATGGCATTTCCCAAAAAAGATAAAGAATCACCATCTGCTTCAAAATAAGGTGTATTACTGGAAACAATGTTCTCGTGGCTGCAGAAAAACATACCAGCTCTTAACATGAAAGCATGCATGCCACGATTGATTGCACACCTACCAATACTTTGATCAGGACAAAAGTAAGCCAGAAAAAATTACTTTCGCAGTTGGGAAGATGTTGATGACTGCTTGAACCAACTATTCCAAATCTCCCAACAAAGTAGGTGAACTTACATAGCCCAGATGGAAAGCACCATAGTGCAAAACGACCACATGGGGACTGTTCATCCTACGCATATCTCTGCAAACTTGGAGAATTGCCTCTACATGTGGCACGCCCTACCCGCGGACAAGCGCGGTGTCCGTGCAGCATGTAACTCTTAACCAGCCCTTCTACCATTTCCACATCACTCGCAAAGCCATTCCCTCATTGCACACAGCTAAGCAGTCACACAACCATCCACCAATCACATCCAAGACCTCTACATCTAACTCCGTCATCAGAGTTCCCCACTTCAAATGTACTGTTGATCACTCTGAATACAAGTCTCATATCATTGCACAGCACCTACTACAAAAACTACTGTGCAAGTCTCGAGGATTTCTACTTACAGCTCCATACATACCCACATGCATGATTACAAAGTACAGGTATGCATATTTTATTCAGAGTACATGTGCAACTCTTATGATTTCATTTAAACAAATTAATGCCACTAAATCTGCATAGCCAATACATACATACCAACGCTCCCGCTTTAAGCGCAAGACTTCCGATTTTTCATTGAAAGTTCGCACTACTTTTTACTGTCTCCCACATAACCTATACATACTTGCCAACCCTCCCGATTTACGCGCGAAACTCGATTATTCATTATAAAATGTCACCATTTTTTACTGTCTTCTCCCTGAATTAATGCTACTTCCAATGCGATCGTATGAGAAAAATAAAAGTTCCCGATTGCTGTGGTGACATCTCCCTCTCAGGTGCTCCCGATTTTTCGCATTCCTACTTATAATATGAAAGTATTCTAATTTTTCCCATCTACTATAATAACCTATCACTTCCAAACCTCTCTGCTATCTACAACACAGCTGCAAAAAAACAAGGGAATTTCATGAACTTAAAATTGTACTAATGTACGAAGCAGGTTCAACTTACATATTGTAAATAACATATAAAGGCTGCACATAGTCAAATGAAATGCACGCATACACTGTGTTCAGTTATCAATCGAGAATACTTCCACGAAAGCTGAAAAATTAACATGTACATTAACATCAGTGCTATAAACACCCAAAATTACTAACTTCTTCATTTTACAATTGTAGTGAAGACCACTCTCCTGAAAATCAACAGCATCTACACTACAAACAACATAGCCGAAGAAACCTGGTCATTGCACAAACAAAAGTAAGTACAAAACTACCTTTATATTCTTACTGTTCCTCAATGAGACTGTGTGAGTTACTTATGTAATTTGCGCACCAAAAAAACATCGATTTTTGAACCATTCTGCCCACAAATCCCCATTTATTAAACAGAGATTAGCAGGCAGAGTGGAACACAAATCCCCATTTTTTGGAACACAAATAACATACTCATCCCTTAGAATGTTAGTACTACAAAACAAAGAACTGTTTTAATTTTATACCATTACGTTTACTATTAATGCTTCTCGTCACCACTAGCTCACTTTGTACTCTCATCTGAACCGCAGTGTAGTAACATACAAATAGAGGAATAGCCTTCCCAGCTCATTGTAACTGCCCAATTCACATTCACACACCACCACATACATCTTCCCCATCAAACTCATACACGCATGGACACAGCACACAGCACACATACATTGTAAAACAGACCAACCTATACCTTCTTTTTTTTCAACAGACCCGAAAGAATGCCTACCAAAAAGCAAGTCTGTAGAAAGGAATGCAGAGATAGAGCAAATTAAAGTAAAAGTGTCCAAAGTAAGCATCCATGTCGACCAGAGTTTGTACAAAATGTTGAAACAAAACAGCTAATGCAGTCATTTAGTGAAACAAATGAAGCTTCAACTACAGAAACTTTGCCTCCTCTATCAAAATGTGGCACGAAACAAAAAATGCTTAACAAGAATTTGGCTACCACTACTGATAACAGTGCTCCCATAAATCCTGATATACTAGCAAGAAACCATAGTAAAAAAAGTATTTTAGCAAAAATGTTCCACCACAGAGTCCTTCAGAATCTAATAAGAAGAGGAGTGAAATCATACACAACCCTTAAAATGTACCGTAGAAAATTAATTCTAGTAGCTCTTGTAGACAGTGCAATCCTTCTCAAAAGGAAGTTATTTATTTTAGTTTTAAACAGGATGAAACCATTAACAAAGCTAAGTACTAAACTACAAAAGAAACTTCTCAATAAATGGAATGTCAACAAAAATAACTTCTTAAATATTTGTGGAGATGAATGGAGTCACAAAACGACCACAGAACCATATTTTAATGAAGAAGCATACAACAAAATCAAACAAACACAATTGCCATCCATAGCAGTGGACGAGAATATGAAAAAATGAATAATACCATCATGGAACAAGAAACACTGCTTACAAAAGTACCCCCAGAAAACGCAGAATTACCTCTCCATTCGACTGAACCAGACCGTCCAGTATACAAATGGCCGTGCATGTCAATGTGTAACATTCCTAACAAATCTTTCAAATCTTTACGCCAGTTCCTCAATCAGTACGTGAAAGGTAAAGACAAAATTAAAATGAAAGTGCTGCAAAATATGGATACCTGTCCAGTGCGCAAATACAAAGGACTACAAGGGCACTCATTAGCCTGCATTTCAGGACCTATTTGTAAAATTACCTTCCATGATATCAAAATGATATCACTACATCATTCAAATGTAAGAAATCTAGTGTATAAACTGTACTATGCTAAAAGTCCAGCTTTAGAACTAGCCAATTTAAATAACACTCTTCTGCATGGTACACCCAAATACCTACAAGAAAAAATCGACCGTATCCAGAGAAAATATTTTGGAAGTGAAAGCCATGTACAAAATGCAATAGTTTTAGAACAGACTAGCAACAATTCTGCACATGGCAACCTTCTATTACACACATACAAAAAATAAATACTAAAATGTAAACGTACATCCTCTGAAGAACCAAACCATGTGTGTGTGTATTGCCGCAGAACTTTTTACAAAAGTAACACAAAAACTATAGACGTAACATACAAAATAGAAGACAATGAAGATTCCAAATGGTTTGAATTAGCTGTGTACCTTTTAGCAGAAAACAAATACCAAATAAGTGAACCCCTAATATGTTGCAGTTAGTGCACTACAAAACTTGACAACAATCAAACTCCTTCACGTGCTATCACAAATAATTTGGAATTATTCCCACTACCAAAACCCCTGCAAAACTCAATTTGTATGAGAGCATCATAATTCAAACTTTACACCCATTTCAAGCAATAATACGCCTTCAACAAAAAACAGCAAAATTACCTCCCTCTGAATTGGTGAAAGGCATTCGAGGCAAAGTAGTGTATTTTCCATTAGATCTGACAGAAAATGTGCACACTCTAGGAGTGCGACGTCCAGTAGAGCATTCTTTAATTGTCTTAGTAAATGGTGTACCAACAAAAGACAAAAGAATTTGGCAACAACTTGTGGACTTACATAAAGTTAGACAAGCCTTGCAATATCTGAAACACAATAATGAATACTACAAAGACATAAATATTGAAGAAAGCTTAAGGGAAAGAACTGAAATAATTCAAGACTCATCAGAAACTGGTCAATTTGAACTTCTGGATCCTACTGCAGTATCCACTCTTTTGGACCATTATACAACTCATCCATTGCACTCTAATGAAAGCATAGATGATGCAATAGAAACTTACCAAATGCGACAAACCAAAAGGTCACGAATGAGCATATGGGAAAAAAGTATAGAAGCACGTGCTTTTCCACAACTATTTCCTACTGCCAAAGGAGGAAGATACGATGATAGACCCACTATCGATGATAGACCCACTCAGATAAAAGCATCAGAATACCGTTCATTACGAATGTATTCTGAAGATCCCAGATTTAGACAAAATTCCACCTACTCCTTGAAAGTGAACTAGCAGCCCTGTTATGGAGTTGCACACATATTGAAATCTGGAACCCACTTTCAAAATATGTCAGCTACGCAATTAATACAAAAAGTGCAAGAAAAAGATGAGGCTTTACAATCAAGCATAACAAATCTGTTTGCAAACATGCGTGGTACGAAAGAATGCTGGTTCCGACGTCACGGAGATGTACGTTGTATGATCAGAAACCTTGGACCACCCACTTGGTTTGTTACATTAAGTTGCACAGAATATGCATGGAAAAATGTACATGATTTTCTACGCAAATCAAACAACAACAAAACCAACATAGATATACTAACATCCGGAGAACTTCACTCTCTAGATCCTGTTAATGTTTCAAGATATTTCCACCATCGTTTCATTGCTATGCTACACTTTATTTGTAATGAAACTGTTCCTCCCCTCGGAGAAGTGACACACTTCTTTTGGAGAAAAGAATACCAAGCCAGAGGAGCACCACATATCCACATGCTTTTATGGATTAAAGGTGCACCTAAATTAGGTCAGGACAGTGATACCACTGTTTTGCAGTTCATCCAAAAATATGTCACTTGTGAAATCCCTTCACAAAGGACACATAGTGACCTTCATGGACAAATTGTACAATTTCAAAGACACAAATGTGGCATATATTGTTGTCGCAAATACAAAAGCAAAGGGAAATACTGCACCAAATACCTCTTTGGTTTCCCTAGACCAGTTACAGAAACAGGTGAAGTGAACAACTTCATGTCTTCAGTTCGACATAGTGTTAAAGGTAAATCACCTAAGAACACTTATTACATAAAAAGAACAGAAGACTCAAAGTATATCAATGATTACAATGCAATCATTGCCCTCTTATGGAATGCAAACATAAATGTGCAGTACATTGCAGACAATTCCACTGCAGTTGAACGATATGTTACAGCCTACTTAACAAAAGCAGAAAAAACAGAGCTGCAAGACCTCTGGAATGACCTATCATCAGACAAAACACTATCTCAGAAATTGAACAGCCTAGGCATAAAAATGCTCTCTCATAGAGAACGTGGCGCCTATGAAGCTGCAGATCGTTTAACCGGTACTGCTTTGTATGGAAAATCTGAAAATATAGTATGGCTTAGTCTTGGTCCTACTAAATCTAGAAAAAGAGTTCTCAAATAATATGAGGACATAGAAACAATAGCCAAAAATAATCCCAACAGCCAAGACATTTTAAAGAACAATTTACTAGACACATACTACCCGAACAGGAGTACCACTTTGCAAACCATGTGTCTATACCACACAGCCCAAAACTTTGCATACAAAAATAATATAAAACCTGATGAAAGCAAAGGTAGATATAGAGTGACAGATTGTGAATGCAGTTTAGTGAAACTTACCAAACGAAGCTTAATTAATCATGTCAAATTGTCATTAAAAACTCCTCAAGAGAAAGAACTATATTACATGTCTCTGCTACAACTTTTTAAACCATGGAGAAAAGAGGATAAGTATGACTGCTATGAAGATGCTTTCAAAGCAAATAAAAGCATTATCACCGATGTGAACTTTACGCAGTACAAAACAATGTTGCACAATGAACAGCAACACGAAGAAGAACTCCAGGACCAACTAGATAAAGACACTTGCGACAGTGGTCAACCTTCTGTAACAGGAAGTCAAGAACCACTAGGACAGCCACTAACAGCAAATGAGGCAGAATTAGCTATGACAGAAGTGGAAAACACCATGTATCACTATGAAGAAGATACAGAAGACTTGACTGTACTACAGTCAAAACTTAACACAGAACAGCACACCATTTTTGAAGAAGTAACAAAAGGAATTGCACATGGTGTACAGCACGAAAATAAAGAATGTACCTGCCAAAATTACAAACCTATACTGCTATACGTCAGTGGTGAAGCTGGTTCAGGCAAAACATTCTTAATCAAAATCATCAGCAAGTTCCATCAACAATTGACAAACAACAAACTGTCAGCTGTTGTAACTGCCCCCACAGGTTTAGCTGCCTACAACATAGGCGGTGTCACTTTACACCAATTACTACTCCTTCCAGTAGAACACCAAAACAAATTAGACTATTGTAAACGTTCTACAGAAGCTGCAATGGAACTATGCAGAGTATTAAAACAAATGAAAATGTTACTTATAGATGAAGTGAGCATGGTCTCCAACCAAATGTTTGCTTTGATTCACCTCAGATTGCAAGAAGTACTTAAAACAAACTACGAAGAACTCTTTGCAGGAAAACACATTATCGTTTTCGGAGATCTTCTACAATTGACACCAGTGAAAGGTGAACCTATTTTTAAAACCTTAGGACACAAACTCTGCCATAAAACTGTTGGCAACTTAGGAAATGTCAACCTTTGGCAATATTTCCAATACAGAGAAAATACAGAAAACATGTGTTAATCTGCAGACCTCACTTATGCCAACATTTTAAAAAGTATTAGAATTGGTGTACTATCTCAAGAAGCACAAGCAATATTGAAAAACCGGCACATCCATGCACTTTATGGTGATAACGCATGTGCTACTGTTGTTATGGAACAATTAGCGCACATAAATGTCAATTGTATGGCCTTAATGCCAACTCTTGCAAGCTGTTCCAAATTCAATGAAACAATGTTAACAAAAAGAAATGCAACCAATAATTCGAATTTGCTGCACAGACAAACTGGACGTACATGGTATGACACTATTCATGTGTCAGCAAGCGACAACAAGACTAAATACCTTAGAAAATTAAATCTCCAACACAGCTGGGTTGGAAAAAATATTAACATTGTCCTTAAATTGTAGAGTAATGCTTAAACATAACCTTGATGTGGATCAATGACTAGTTAATGGGGCACTGGGTACAGTTGTTGGCTTTCAAACATACCCATGTGACAACAACATTCAGTTTGTCAATATTCTCTTTAACAAACTTTCAGAAGTAAAAAGGATAGAGCGCTCAACAGCTTGCTTCCTTCTCTTCAAAGACATGTATGTACGTAGAGAACAATTTTCTCTAACTCTTGCATATGCAGTCAACATTCATAAATCCCAAGGTTTTACCCTAGACAAAGCATTGATAGATATTAGAAACGCAGTCTTTAAAGAAGGCATGAGCTACGTAGCACTATCACGCTTATGTACACTTGACGGTCTATTTCTAATCAACTTTGATGCAAGAAAAGTGAACGCTGATATTCCTTGCATTTTAGAATACAATAGAGTGCGTTCACTGTACACCCCCCATCTGAAATCATATCCTGTTCTAGAAAAAGGAAAAAGTTATAAAAGAAAACTAATTCAAACAGAAATGCAACAGGATCTGACTGCAAATCCTTCAAAGAAAGCAAAACAAGTTAATACTTCATCATTTACCACAAGCAAAGAAGAACCTATTAGTGAAAGTAAATCAGGTACTTCTTCAAAAAAGGAACACAAACTCCAAAAAATTACTCGGACACAGAACTATCAGGTTCATTCAAATTTTCAAATGAACTGGTATAAGTTGCTACGCAAATGTAGCAATGAATATTCTATTTCAGTTGCCACCAATTGTTAATATAATTTACTTACACAGTACAGACCAATTGTGTTTGCAAATGTTAGTCCTTCATAGAAATGCAGCAAACAATCCTGACAACATGTATAGTGTTCACAGAATAAGACAAGAATTGGACTACTGTGCTGGAATGGTGAGGTTCACTATAAACTCACAAGGAGATCCACAAGAATTTCTAATGTACTTACAAGTACTCGAAAACAAAAACATACCTATAAATGAAATCTTCCAGATTTCATACATGTGGAAACATACATGCACTCTCTGTAACAATGTGACACAGGAACAAATCCCTAATGAGCAATTTGTGTATGTATCCATACCTAATTGTGAATCCATTCCATTTCAGCAACTTCTACAAAATGCAAACCATGGCAGATTATGTACTAAATGCAATTCAGATAATCGCTCCACCTTACTAATACAAACACATAGTAACTACATAAAAGTAATGTTTCTGCATTACAATGCAGATGGTACCAACAAAAACAACTGCAAGCTGACTGGATTCACACACAGTCACTTGTCACTTGGTAAGAAAACCTTCACAACAATAGGTATAATCTACCACGCAGGAGCCACAACCAATGCAGGTCACTACACTGCATATATTAAAAAGAAATGTGGATGGGTCGAATGTAATGATAGTAGCATTACTCTAAAGCAGAGATTACCAGCAAATCTTACAAACGCTTATTTAATCTTCTTAAAGCCAAAATTGTATAACTAATGTGTACGTTAACATTAACAAAAATTCAATTAAAAGACTATAAACAGTTAGAATACGCCAAAAGGTATCTAACTGCCCAAGATTGTATAACAACCACAAAGATAAATTAATACCACTGATTTGTAACAAAAAATATACAGCTAGAATACACCAGTAGTTTTCTAACTATTTAAAAAATCTGCAAGAAGCCAACATATAGAACATTAATCAGAAACACTCAAAGGAAACAAAGAAATCGTTTGTAGCATAGCAAAGAAAGGGTTTTTTCAATCCGACAAGGATTTTTTTTCCCCCAGACCCAATGATTTCAAAAACAAACACAGAAACTGAGCAAAATGCACAGTACAATGGTTTGTAAACAAAATATGAGGGTAAAAAAAAAGCTAAAATGTCTATTATACAATGTAATAAGTCTTTATAAAATACAAACACTAACATGCTCTTTTCTTTTATCACAGAAATTGAAAAAGAATATTTCCTTCAATTACTAAAGACATGAAAGAAATATATGGAATCTCAACAAATTAAACAGTAAGTATAATTTCACACATTTCATACATATTGGAAACTATACATGTGATGTATGGTTGTAATATGGTGCAGTGTCTGTGGGCAGGGCCTACAGTCTTGGATGTATAACCTATGGCCTACACCCTGTGGACATGCACCCAAGACTCTAGGTCCTGGCCACAACCACTGCAGCATATCACACCCATTGTGGCTTATAACTTCAGTACTTACAACTTTGGTCTTGGGTGCATGGCCTTTGGCCGAAGACTGTAGGTCCTGGCCAAAACCACTGCAACATATAACGCCCATTGTGGCTTATAACTTTAGTACCTAGAATTTTGGTCTTGTGTGCATGGCCTTCGACCATGCACCCAAGACTTTAGGCCCTGGCCACAACCACCTCATAGATATTCGATTCTATGGGTGTGATGTATGGGTGTGATATGCTGCGGTGGTTGTGGCCAGGGCCTAGAGTCTTGGGCATATGGCCTACGGCCTACGGGCATGCACCCAAGACTCTAGGCCCTGGCCACAACCACCACAGCATATCACACCCATGGTGGCTTATAAGTCATTAGCACACCCATAGAAAACATTTTAACTGCAGCATATACTCAATTTGCACCCAGGACTCTAAGCCATCGCCACAACCACCTGATCGATGTTCAATACTACGGGTGTATCTATAGCTGTGATATGCTGCAGTGGTTGTGGCCAGGGCCTAGAGTCTTAGGTGTATAGCCATAGATATTGGAATCTATGGGTGTGCACTATATAATATGGGGCCCAAGATGGGCACGTATTTATATCTGATTCACGACAATATGTTCAAGTATCCATAATATACCATACTTCTTAGAGAAAGGAAGATGAGTCTTTCTGATTCATATAAAAAATGATTTATCCATAGTAGTTCAAACAAAAAGCTATCACTAATAATCCTTAGTGAGGAAGCAGTTGCCACAATCCACATGTATTAGACTAAAAAAGCCAATGCATTTCGGAAATGATTTCCTTCATCAGGGCGAGTCTAATTATATAAGTCCAGCAAGCAAGTATATAACATAACAAATGCAAGTATGTGACATAAATTCACAGAATATTAGGTGTGGATTTACCTCATTGGTGTGGTCAGTGGTGAAAAACAGAACGTCCTGCGTTCATGCCCACTCAGCAGTGGGTTGTAAATGACATTATGCACAAAGGCATGGAGAAAATCCACTTGTGCTTACAAGGAAACCAATCTGTGGATCATAAAAGATCCAATTAGATACTGTGTTTTACCTAGTATGAGTGTAAAACACAGTATCTAATTGGATCTTGCTGAGTGGGCATGAACGCAGGACTGTTTTTCACCACTGACCACACCAATGAGGTAAATCCACACCTAATATTCTTTGGTTTCATTTATTTACCTTGTAAACCACTTACGGCATTTTTCTTTTTCTTTTTTCTTTTTTCTTTTTTCTTTTTTGCTATTGATATTTACCCATGATGTAACATCTATTGATTGGTATGTTTCCTTTCATTCATTTTTTTCAATGTATGTTTCGTTTGAATTGTCACCATTATATGAATTTATGTCACATACTTGCATTTGTTGTGTTATATACTTGCTTGCTGGACTTATATAATTAGACTCGCCCTGATGAAGGAAATAATTTCCGAAATGCATTGGCTTTTTTAGTCTAATACATGTGGATTGTGGCAACTGCTTCCTCACTAAGGATTATTAGTGATAGCTTTTTGTTTGAACTACTATGGATAAATCATTTTTTATATGAATCAGAAAGACTCATCTTCCTTTCTCTAAGAAGTATGGTATATTATGGATACTTGAACATATTGTCGTGAATCAGATATAAATACGTGCCCATCTTGGGCCCCATATGAGAGCGATTGTGTGACCCAGTATTATTACTTGGTCTCCAGCGTGTGTTGCAATTATAAGTCCGGGTGTCTCCAGACTTGTCACAGCCAGCTCCTTTTCAATTGGATGTATATTCTTTTTTGAAATATTTGATTTTTATTTGAATATTCTGAACATTTTTGAATACATGGTGGTGCCCACTCTCTTCTCTGTTTGTGCACTATATAATACCCATGTTGGCTTATAACTTCAGTGCTTATAAGTTTCGTCTTGGGTGCATGGCCTTTGGCCATGCACCCAAGACTCTAGGTCCTGGCCACAACCACCACAGCATATCACACCCATTGTGGCTTATAGATTCACTACATATAAATTTGGTCTTGGTTGCATGGCTAGGCCCTCCCCACAACCACCTGATCGATATTCGATACTACGGGTGTATCTATTGCGGTGAAATGCTGCGGTGGTTGTGTCCAGGGCCTAAAGTCTTGTGAGTATGGCCAATGGCCTACGGCCTACAGCCATGCATCCAAGACTCTAGGCCCTGGCCACAACCACCGCAGCATATGACACCAATGGTGTCTTAGAAGTCATTAGCACACCCATAGAATGAAACATTTTAACTGCAGCATATAGTCAATTTATTTTTCAAACAAATAACTATTAGTCATATCCGCTTTGTATCCGAGTCAAACTCATACAACAAGTCCGTGCAGGAAAATTTGAATACTGGCGAACCCTTCCTGTTTAACTACAGTTGCCTAGTAACCATGGACAGGTGACCAATCACATGACCAGTTTACCTCTTAGACCATTGAGCATTAACATTGCGGATACTCGAGCACGTAGATATCGGCTGCATTATTACCAACTAAATCACTCATTTGCCCAATTCTCTCGAAATTGGCATACTGATAACAAAACTTGCACGCATTTTTTACAATCCGAATGCTATCCTCACTCACTTCTGGGACACGTGATGCATCACGTGATCGGAAGAATTCGTTACGCTACTATAGCAACGGCAAGTACTCGCCGATGCTTCAGTCACGGCCCGACGGCGCAAGATAACAATCGGTGGACTGCACTCTAGCCGGTAAGCTCCGAATAATAACATGCCGGGCACTCTTTCATCCATAATCACACGAAACTGGTAAAGCAAACTAAATGCCCATGCCTTACACACATCTAATTTTTATTTTTTAAGAATACGGTATGAACATATAACGGCAAATCATGTTGGACATTTGCAATTACTTGCAACAAAAAATTGACCTTTCGGGTAACTCTCCAAGTAAACCTTTATAAAAGAGCTCAACTCGCTGCTCCAATTTACTAACTGTGCCAAAAACCCGCAGAGTGCGTGCTGGTGGCACAAGTTTTCCCACCACAGCAGCCACCCTCTGGAACTCCCTTCCACCGCACATCAGACGACTCGACTCTCACACTGCCTTTCGCAAGGCCATCAAGACTAGTCTCTTCAAATAATGTGCTTGTTTTTTGTTTGCTACCCTGGACCTATGTATCTGTAACACTGTATGTATATTTTAAGAACTCTTCTGGGGCGGCTTTTTGTAACCCTTAATCAAGCCTTCTTACGCACCGCTTATCAGCGCCTCTATGCCTTAGGGCTGCAGTGCGCTTTACAAATGTAAAAAATAAATTACAAAAAATAAAGAATCTATATCTCTCATTTCGTAATAGAGTGAGGAATTTGCAACAATTAGGCTTACACCAAACTATCTTGTCCTTTTCGGAAACTGATCTTCAGTAAAAAACTAACGCTGGACTGCCAATGTGACTTATATATTAACACCAGAAGAAAGCATATGATCTAAAGACGTTAGGCATAACTGCACATAAGGTAACTTATCACTATTTACTTTCTCTGAGACACGCTTATGATAAGCATGGTCCTTTAGATCTTTTTAGTCACTGCAACTTGTATGTATGGTGTTTTGACTGATACAAACTAACCATTCCCCCTGTTTTCCATCAATATGCGGAAAGTAAACATCAACATATTGGGAAATTGCCAAATGCTGGTGCTTTTTTATATACAAGCTCCCTAGTTGAATACTAAGAACTATATTAACTGTTAAAAATATAGTTAATTATGAAAATGTTAACCTATATGGTCGAGTTCACTTATTGTGTCACTAACACTTAATCACTTTCTCTTTTTTGTTTCCCTCTACCCAATTACATGGTTTTCTCCTGCATTTTCCCCGCCCCCCCGCCTGTGTCTGTTCCCTCCCCAGACTCTCTCTGCAAACAAGGATTGCCAATTGAATATGTTAACTGTACTAATTATTACAAACTTTACGCCCTGAGGACTGCCTAGATAGGTTGAAACACGTGTTGGCGAAAACAAGTTTCTTTTCTAAATGTATATCTAGTTTATGTGTAAATAATCAAGTGTGACCAAGTTCCTTCTATGCATGACTAATTGATTATCAAAGCGTGGCTTTTCACCCTTCTTTTGGTTAAAATCGAAATGTATGCAAATAATACTTTTGCCCTTTTGTTGGATTTGAAATACAGGAACCCTACTTTCTAAACACTTACCAGGTGTCTCTCATACTTACTTACTCATTTTCCACATCCAAAACCCTACTAAATCAATACCACATTGTTGTGGCATATGTATGACTGAGCGCAGTCTGTGAGGGTAGCACCCTCTCAAGCTTTAGTTTTATACTCAATATGCACCCAAGACTCTAAGCCCTCCCCACAACCACCTGATCAATGTTTCGATACTACGGGTGTATCTATAACTGTGATATGCTGCAGTGGTTGTGGCCAGGGCCTAGAGTCTTAGGTGTATGGCCATAGATATTGGAATCTATGGGCGTGCACTATATAAAACCCATGGTGGCTTATAACTCCAGTGCTTATAACTGTGTTCTTGGGTGCATGAGACTCTAGGTCCTGGCCACAACCACCACAACATATCACACCCATTGTGGCTTATAACTTCACTACGTATAAATTTGGTCTTGGTTGCATGGCCTTCGGCCATGCACCCAACACTCTAGGCCCTCCCCACAACCACCTGATCGATATTCGATACTACGGGTGTATCTATTGCGGTGATTTGCTGCGGTGGTTGTGGCCAGGGCCTAGAGTCTTTCGAGTATGGCCTATGGCCTACGGCCTACGGCCATGCACCCAAGAATCTAGGCTCTGGCCACAACCATTGCAGCATATCCCACCCATGACGGCTTATAAGTCAGTACCACACCCATAGAAACAAACATTTTAACTGCGGCATGTAGTCAATTTTAATATTCGCTAACACCACGCGTGTCCTTAGAACAGTTTCAACTTGCCTGCGCACAGCACGGACGGAAGTACTATCCTTATGATACCCCTCATTTTCAGTAATTACAAACATCCCGGAAAGCGCGGGCATGGCAAATACATCATTAGCACCTGCCGCCTAAACAAATACAGTATTTCACCCATCTCTTACTCTCTGAACCTGCCCAAGCACTATGACCCACCAAAACACTCCCCAAAACAGCATTTCACCTCTAGTCGGCGCTGCGCTGTCGGGGGATCCAAAATCATCAGTCCTAGCTGTCACTCAAACATGCTAAGTGGTGAGTCGGGCGGCTCACCACTGGGCAAATCACACAAGAGTGCGACTTGAGTTGCCGAGGCAACTCAGTCTAGGGTGCCTAAACCCCCCTCCCACACATCCTGTAGACCCAGACAGAGTGGCACCACTTTTGGAGGCTTCTGTGGAGAAGCCCGCCAAAAAGTGGAACAAAGGGCTCGACTTGGGTTGGAGTTACAGAGGCAAACACAAACGCCATTTTAAAACCCAGTCCTGGCGAAAAGACCCAACCGGGGAATAAATAATAAATAAATAACCCAGCGGTATCTTTAACATTGCACCAAAAAGTGGTGCATTTAAAATGAATGGTAAAATCCCATAGTAAATATTCTTAAGGAATATTTTGCGTGGTAACCACTGCCACCAGCCAGAAACTCGACAAGGGGGGACTGCACAGTGCCCCCTCAAAAAACAGACCCAGGGGCAATCTAATTACCCCTACCAGTACTTGCACAGTATGATGGTTTGTACTGGTTCTGTTCCCAATTTAAAACTAGTAAAGTCAATGGTGACTTTACATGCCCTGGGAGACAGTAGTCAGTGCCAGGGTATGGAGTCTATGTTTGGGCACTGAGGGTGCTGTGTAACACACTTACCAAAAACCACATGAAACCCTATGGAGTAAAAGACCCCATAGCCCATTAAACACATTGCAAAGTCAAAGGATATCTCAAATCATGTCTAAGAGTGGGAGAAAAAGAGTCTCACTCTTAGCAGGAGAAAAAAATTAAACCCCAAAAATCCAGCAAAGCTGCTGGGGGACTCACTAGGTTTGGGAAATTAGCCTTAACAGAGAATTCTCCCTAACACACGGGACCAAGGTGAAAATCCGTCCAGCGGTTTGAGCTGTAAACGTGCACAAGGTTTTTCCCCCATTTACTCTATGGGAAAAAAGACGTTTTGGGACCCCCCCTATAACTTTTTCCCCCCTGGACCAAGCATCACCAAACTTTACAAATCCGAGTTGCCCATATGCTTTTTTTGCAAGGTTTGGTGAGGATTTGTCCAGGGGGAGCAAAGTTATAAGCCGCCCAAAAAGTGTTCTTCCTATGGAAACAGCAACTTAACCATAACTACACGGCCACTACCGTGGCCGTGTAATGAGGATATAAGATTTATTACTACTTTCAACTATCAATCAGGAACGATTAGATCCATTCTTAAAAAACATTGGTCAGTCCTGTTGACATTCAGAGATCTGAAACAGGTCCTTCCTAGTTATCCCATGTTCACCTTTTCCAAGGCACCCTCTTTGACCGCTATACTAGCTCCCAAACAGAGTTCTATGGGCGACTGCCAGAATAGTTGGATGCCCATTTTAAACAAGCCTAATGGCTTATACACTTGTAGAAAGTGCAAAATGTGTAACTTTGCTCTAAAAGAAAATAATGTTGGTATGCCAGGGGGCAAGCTATGGGCTTTTAGACGCAGGATTACCTGTGTATCAAAGTTTGTTGTTTATCTTCTGGAGTGTACTTGTGGTTTGAGGTACATAGGCTCCACCATTGGTCCGCTGAAGCTCAGAATTCTTCAGCATTAAAGAGCTATCAAAAAAACAGATTTAAACTATCCTATGGCAGTTCATTTCCTAGAACATCACAACAAGGATATTAGCTGCATGAAATATACAGGATCAGCACACATTCCAAAACAGTTGCGAGGGGGCAACAGGCAGTTGAAATTGAGACAGTTGGAGGTCAAACTTATCAAGACTTTCGACACTCTTAAACCTGAAGGCCTCAATGGGGATGAAGAACTTTTTGTATTTCTTAACTAAATGCCACTTATATTTCAATATGGCTGATTATTCCATGGCAGCCTAAAGGCAGTGTCCCAAAACCTGAACCTCGGATATAGAATAATGATACAAAAAGAATGATTGATTTCAATTAATCTAAGTTACAATTTTCTGATATTCCCATTGCCAATTTGTTTATGGACATTTCATTATATTTCTGATGAATATGTGATTAACCCTGTGATGATATGCTATTGAGGAAATGTTTATGAATTTTGTTTATGATTTTTTTTTTCAAATTGCATTTTATTGGGTTTTTACATCAAAAATGAACAGTCAGGTGAATACATAACTGAGCAAACTTGGTTATATCACAAGATCATCGCAATCTACTTCAATAACAAACCGATAGTAACATACATGTCCACTCTCGATGGATGTATAGTACGAACCCCCACTCCCCCACCCCCCATGTCCAATCTTTGACGACTTCCGGATATTGGCGCTAACTGTAATTGTCTTAAGTGGCGGTGTGACGTTGATCTCTGTCGGTGTCATAGGTTTTATGTGAAGGTTGTGACAGGAATGGCTATTAAGCACTACGTAGATCGCTATTCGGTTTACGGATATGGGCCGTTGAGTGGCATTATGGTTAGAGCTGTGAGTCGGTATCGGCCGTACTTGTAATATATTGTTCAGTGAAGTCCATCTAGGCTTCCTCCTGCAGGGCGGCCTTGTCATGGAGGGCCGCGGTTATTTTCTCCATTGTATATATATTTATAGCGATTTGCAGCCAGTCTTTTTTGTCAGGTAGGCGCGGGGACTTCCATTTGATGACTAGGGCAGCTCTTGCCTGCCAACAGGAGGGGAGATATCAATCCTTTTATGCGTACCACTCTGTCTTCTTCTTCTTCAAGGCCAAATAAGATCAGGAGAGAGGATAGGACTCTTTCTATGCCATCTAATTGCTTCATCCATCCCAGGACCTCTTGCCAATAGATGCGCACCTTGGGGCACTTCCACCACTTGTGCCAGTAATCAGCGTCCATGTCGCAGTGTCTTCAGCATTTTGGGCTAGATGTTTGGAACATTTTCGAGAGTCTGCAAGGATCATACTGCCAGCGATGGAGCAGTTTCAGAGCATGTAATTTGTACTGGGTGGCGATTGATACTTTGGCTGGTGTTTCGCAGATTTTGTCCCAGTTGTGGTGTTCAAATTCTCTGTTAAAGTCCTTTTCCCATCGCTCTTTGAAGCGAAGACTTGGAGTTTGATCTTTGGTGATGAGGGCCTTGTACATGCGTGCTATTAAACCTTTCGATGAGTTGGTCCTGTCCAGTATCGATTCAAACGGTGTCAGCTCTCGTTGTGTGGTTTCCTTCCATTCCTTCCTTGACATGACCCCTTTTAATCGTAGATACAAGAAGATTGGAATTGGATGGATTTGAAGGGCCTCCTCCAGTTCCGAGGTTGAGATGAAGTTTCCGTTTCTCCACAGTTAGCCTACTCTCTCCAGGCCGGCATCAAACCAGGTCTGGTATCTGGCGTGTTCGGGGATTTCCTCTCGGATCCCGGGGGCCAGAGAGGACTTAGTGGAGAAGGCCATGTCGTCATTCCGGTCATCCCTTTCCCCTTCCTCCAGATGTTCCACATGGTGCCCAGTATTGGGTGGTCACGTAAGCGTTTCGTGAGTTTTGCTCTGGGAACCCATAGCCACTCCGCAAGGGTAAAATGGAGCAGGACATCATTATCTAGTTGGACCCATTGGAGGTCCTTTCTATTGTGCAGGTGTGGGATCAGGATCCTAAGTTGGGTCACCTGGTAATATCGTTCGATGTCCGAGAGGCCCACTCCGCCCATCTCCTTCGGGAGTATCAGGATATCATATGGTATCTGGGGTTTCTTTCCGTCCCACAAGAATTCCAGTATGGCTTTCTTGGTCTGTTTGAAGAAGTGGTCCGGGATTGCGATGGGGAGGACCTGGAAGGAATATAGGAAGCGTGGGAGGGTCACCATCTTAATTGCGTTCAAGCGGCCTATCCAGGAAATGGTAAGGGTTTTCCATTTTGCGAGATCCGTTTTGAGAGCGCTTAGGAGTTGCAGGAAGTTTGCCTCATAGAGTTGAGTTAGATCTCTTGTTAAGTTGATTCCCAGGTATCGTAATGTGGGGCCTCCGACAATCAGGCCAAGGCGTTCAAGGTCATGTTGCTGCTCCGGGGATGGGTCATGGAGCAGGAAGAGAGTGGATTTGGATTTATTTATCTTAAAGCCAGAGAGTGTCCCATATTCTCCAATGAGGCGTATCGCCATTGGGATTGACGAGAGTGGGTTTACCACGTGGAGCAAGATGTCGTCTGCATGCAAGGCTAGTTTGTATTCTCTGTCATTCACCTGCATTCCTTCAACGGCGGTGTCCGCTCGGAGGGCTCGGGCCAAGGGTTCTAGTGAGAGCGCAAAGAGAATCGCAGAGAGGGGACAGCCTTGTCTCGTTCCTCTCCTGAGAGGAAACCAGCGGGAGTACTGGCCGTTCACCGCTACAGCGGCTCTTGGAGCTGTATAGACTGCCTTGATTGCTCATCGGAGAATGGGTCCCAGGCCTATTTGTTTTAGCGTGGCCTCTAAGAAGTGCCATTCGACTCTGTCGAACGCTTTCTCTGCATCGATCGAAAACAGTGCTGGTGTGTTTAGCAGGTTTCTGGCCTCGTGTATGTGGTAGAGGGTCTTGCGGGTGGAGTCTGCGCCTTGTCTACCTAGGATGAAGCCTACGTGGTTGTTGTGAATTATTGTGGGCATGTGTGCCTCGAGCCTCGCAGTGAGAACCCTCGTGTAAATCTTGACATCAATATTCAGGAGCGATATCGGGCGGTAGGAGGCGCATTGCTTGGGGTCCTTTCCTTCTTTGGGGATCACCGTTATTAGGGCTTCAGAGAAGGAGTCGGGTGCCACACCAGTGCTGAGGATGTTGTTAAAGAGGACCAGCATAAACGGGAGGAGTGCATTCTGGAAAGTTTTGTAGAACCCTGCGGTGTATCCATTGTTCTCCGGTGCTTTCCCCATCGGAAGTCTAATTAAGTCTGTTATTTCTTCTCCCGTGATAGGGGTTTCCATGGCTTGCGTTGTTTCCAATGGGAGGGTCGGCATGGCTACATTGGTCAGATAGTCTGTTATCGCCTCTGGGTACGGTGTATCTTGTGAAGTGTAAAGTCTCTCATAGAAATTGGCGAAGGATTCGGGGATACTGGGGGGGTGATGGTCTGGGGGTGCATCTGTATCTTGCACCATTGGAACCCATCGTTCACGGCGTTGGCCTCGGAGTCTTGCAGCGAGTAACGTGCCTGCTTTGTTCCCATGCTCGTAGTGCTTTTGCTTCAGGCATTGAATTCTGTGAATAATGCTATTTGTTTCCAGCTGCCGTAGTTCTTCTCTTTTGGAGTTAGCTTGTTCGATCTTCTGCAGACTTTTGGGGTCCGCCGATTGAGTTGCGAGGTCAAATTGGGCGATTTCATTTCGCAATCTGTTTTCTATGAGCAGGCGTTCTCGTTTTTTGACTGCTCCCTCCCTAATGAAAAGTCCCCTCCATGTGGCTCTACCTGCCTCCCATACTGTGTTGATGGGAGTTTCACCTACGTTGTTTTTGATTGATTGATTGATTGATTTGTTTATTTATAGAGCGCCTTACACCAAGGCACTGTACAATGGAACAACTAATACAGAGAACAACAACAAACATTGGGAGCAAAAATTACATCATGAATCATTCGACAACAAAACAGTGCAAAGAGCAATTAACTGATGGGGAGGGGAAGTGGAGTGGGAGTAGGATTGGTGAGGGGGGGCAAGAGAAGGGTAGAACAAGTGAAAAATGGAAGGGAGAGAGAGTGAAATAGGAGAGGGGAGAGATGAGTTAGAAGAAGGAAAGAAGGGGGAGGAAGAGAGGACAGGGAGGCCTTCAAGGTGGAGAATGGAGGAGAAGGGATTTAAGGGAAGTGCGAAATGAGGGGAGTGTCGTGGAAGAGCAGATTGAGAGGGGGAGTGAGTTCCACTGAAGAGGAGCAAGGAGTTGGAAGGAGCGGAACCGGGAGGAAGCACAGGTGGAAGGAGGTACAATGAGGAGGAAATGGTCAGCAGAACGAAGTGAGCGAGAGGGGGAGTAAAAGGTGAGAAGGGAAGAGAGATAAGGAGGAGCAAGACCATGTAGGGATTTGAAAACAAGGCAGAGAAAGCAACATTTTAGCTGTAAGTGGAAAGGTAGCCAGCGAAGGTGAGAGAGTGAGGAGGAAATGGAGTCACGGGAGGTAAGGAGACAAAGGGTACGAACAGCGGAGTGGTGAATGGATTTAAGGGGAGCAAGCTGAGATACAGGAAGTCCAAAGATTAAGGAGGAGCAGTAGAAGAGTTGGGAAAAGATGAGAGAGGAGATAAGGAGTTTGGTTGCATGGTATGTGAGGGAGGGACGGATTTTGCGAATGATGTAGAGGTGGTATCGGCAGGAGCAGGAGGTAAGTGAAATGTGTTGTGAAAAGGTGAGAGAGGAGTCAAATAGAACGCCTAGATTACGAGCATGGGAGGGGATAGGGAGGTTGGAGGGAGGAAAGTGGATGAAAGGGGGAGGAGAGGGAGGAGGAAGTATGTTAGAAGGGAAGAAAAGGACTTAAGTTTTATCAGTATTAAGAGAGAGGAAGCGGAAGGACATCCAGTCCTCCCGCTCGAAGTATTGAGTGATGTCCAACTCCAGCTGCTCTCGAAAGACTGTTTCCTTGAAAAGCGTTTTGTTGCATCGCCATTTGGAATGGAGAGCGATCTGATCTATAGTGACCACCACCATGTCATGGTCCGACCAAGCAATGGGCGATATGGTAGCTGTCGTCATAGCTGAGGCTATTGCTGCGTTTATGTAAACGTAGTCAATTCTAGAGAACGTAGCGTGAGGCGTGGAGTAGAAGGTGAAGGCTGTTCGGGTTGGATTCATGCATCTCCAGGCATCCGTGAGATTGTAGGCGTTCATCATATCTACAATCCGGGAGTATCCGGTGCCCTGTGAAGGGGTTGTGGACGGGGTGCCTGCTTGTCTGTCCATATCCGGGTCCATCCACGTGTTGAGGTCACCTCCTATTATTACTTCACCTCTCTGCCTCATTCATGACCTTGGGGATTGCCTGTTGAAGGAACCAGGACTGTCCGGTATTAGGCGCGTATATAGACGCGAGTGTGATGATGGTGTTCTGTATCTTGCCAACTAGCACCAGCGTCCTACCGCTCACATCTGACCGGGACCTCAAGAGCTCAAAACAAATTGATTTACTGATGAGAACACCAACCCCGGCTTTTTTAAGAGGGCCGGAGCCCCAATATTCAGTGCCCCATTTGGGGTGGAGTACCCTCCTCTCCTCTTCATTACTATATTGAGTTTCTTGCAGAAAGAGTATATCTAGATTGGCCCTCTTGAACTCTCGGGAAACTAGCGATCTTTTGGTAGGGGAATTTAGCCCCTTAAAATTTAGTGTGCCAATTCTGAGTGTGCCATGCATGTCACCTGATTCGTCATGTCCACCAATGAGTGGTGAGTCTTGTGAGTTTGTTGGTCACACCGCCTGTGTACATATCACAAATCACTGCAGTCTTTTGATGGTTGTCCCACATCCAATGGGACTTTAGAAGATTTTGGATTCCCACCCCCGTCCCCCTTTCCTGGGCATTGAACTCAATACCCGTTGTCGGCAGTTCCAATTTCCGGCACAACATTTCCCCTACAAGGAACTGCAACTTTGATTGATGGCGTCCGAGGCGAGCCAGGTGCTTGCAACCGGCCTACTATCGGACCGCCCGTGAGGGTCGTAACCACGCGACCCCCAGCACGAATATCATCTCACCACCAACAGTTTGAACCCCCCCATTCTTAAAATGTCAACTCGAATTACAACTTAACACACAACAACAACTATTATCACTTAGTAATGAATGTAGTGATACATGCGATTTCGGGTTTCCTTGCGGCCAGTCGATCATCCATCCCGGGTCTGGAGACGAATTTGTCACGGGCCGGCTCTGGTGGCTGTGATGTGCCGGTTTCCAACGTGACGGAGGGACTCTGAGACCATGATTCCTGAATAGGCCGGGTCGGAAGATACGTGCCTGCCACTTCATTTGGCATTTTCCGGCGTGTCGTTGGGTCGTCTGTATTTTTTATAGCTCCTTTGACCTTCTTCCTTCTCAGGCCTCGGGGTCCCTAAGCACTTCCTCTCTTGATGATTCGTCTTCTGACCCCTCTTTGGGGACGGTGTCGAGGAGATCCGCGATGCAATCACGAATATCTTCTTCGGAGCGGAGTATTATCTTCCTGCTGCCATGTTCGAATGTTAGGGAGAAGGGATAACCCCATCTATATCTTGTGCCCTGGTCTTTGAGCCATCTGGTTAGCGGGCCACACAGGCGACGCAGGGCTAAGGTGAGCGAGGATAGGTCTTGGAAGATGGTTATTTGGGCTCCACCAAGGGTGAGGGTGTCGCCTGATCTGGCTTTAGTGAGAATCCTCATTCTGTCTTGATATCTATGAAATCTGGCAAGGACCTATCTTGGACCCCCTGGTGGGCCTCCCGCTCTGTGTATTCTTTTGATTGTGGGTTCGTCGATATTCTCATTTGCGGTTAGGATTCTAATGATGTCATGTATCGTGTATTTGAGGTCCTCCTCTGTTTCCCCCTCCCGTTCTGGAATCCCAAAAAATCACAGGTTGTTACGCCTCTCCCTGTTTTCTAAATCATCTATCTTCAGCCGGATGTCTTCTTCTCGTTTCTCTATATTGCGCATGCGGAGGTCCAGCTGGGTTTCCAGTGTGTCAATTGAGGCTTGGTTGTTCTCGACACTTTCGAGTCTCTCCTCAATATTGTCCACCCTCTGGGTCATTTTGTCGATCTTGCCACCCAAATTGGCGCCCATGTTTCTGATTTCGCTGAGGAGGGCGGCTATGTCCCCTTTGATAGCCGCTGCCTCTGTTTCGGAGGGATCCGCTGACATTGTGCAGGCAGTTCTAGGTTTGAGGTGCGGCGGGGTATAGGCGTATTTGGCTAGTTTAGATTTGGTGCTCATGCGGTGTGTAGGTGTGAGGAGGCACTCGCCCCTGGAGCGGGGGCACTACCCTCAACTCCAAGTCAATGAGCCAGTACAGTGCGTTGCAGGGCAATCTCTGGAGAGTCCTGGGTAACGAGAGTCCAGCGTTGGGAGGGGGCACACACCCTGGGGTCAGGGGCTCTACCCCCCGGATGCGTCACCTTGTGTTCAGTTCAGTTCCGTGCAGACCTCAGGTTCAGTGCGGGTTCCACAATGTGCCGGAGTGAATGCGGATTGACTCGTGGGCCTTGTTGGGTTTGCGTGGAAGGGGATCTCAGATCGGGTGGCTTGGGTCCCGGGAGTGTCTCTTGGAAGGCGTACAGAGGAGGGAACACGCCCCATGAGTGGGGGCCCAACCCTCTGTGGCGGGTTCAGTGTCGGGCGTTTGGAGGACATGTTGAATAGGGGAAGCCTAGCTGGCGTCCAAATCCAGATCCAATGGCCAGAGGCATTGGGTGCGATCCTCTTGGTCAGGGTGTGCGTTACGTGGCTTGCCCAGTCGACGGAATGGGGCTGGTGACACCGTACAGAGTCCGACGAGGGGCGAGGGATATTCTCCAGGAAATGGCGGGAGCAGCCTCCCCAGGCAGATGACTAGGGTTACGCCACACACTCTCTCTCGTGAGGGGCCACTGTGCATGGGCGTAAGGTCGAGGTTGGGCAGGCCTCTCGGGAAGCAGACACAGCATCTGTAATGGGCTAGTGCATTGGTGGATGGGGAGGGGAGCACTCACTCTTATGCACGGTGGGTCTCAGGCGGTGCCGGGCGTGATGGAGTTGTCGTGTGGATCGCAGAACGGGAAGGGCGCCTCCACCTCTGGGGTAGTGGGGTCTCCTCGCTCCACGAGGGCCTGGGGGCTGCGTGGTGAGGCAGGAACTGCCTTGGGGGCCCGCTGCGCGACTCTGGGATTCCACGGGAAAGCGGAGGGTGGAGCCAGCAGTCCCGGGCTTCACAGGTCCCGGTGCCCTGTTGTGAAGTCGTGCTGAGGGCCTGGAGGGAGAGGCGTGATCCCGGAGGCCGTACTCGGGCTACAGAACTCCGATTTTCACCAGATTTTTGCTCAGCATGTGGGGGTCCGATTCCCCAGTCCCGTGGATCCGTTGTTATGCGGTGGGGGGCCAAAAGTGGGGGCTCAAGCCACTTTTGAGGGTCGCAGGTCGGAGCTCACACGGAGGAAGACTGCATCTGTGCGCCCCCTGGCGGCCAGTGTTGATGAATTTTTTGATACATTTTGTGATGAATTGTTTGATGATTATTTTGATGAATTTTATGAGTCAATATTTGATGCATTTATTGATGAAATATTTTAGATGTGATATTCATCGAGCTTGACTTTTTTAGACTTTTTCACTCTTTATTTGACACCATTGTTACACCTTTTTTTTTTTTTTTTTAGAAAAAAATGAAGAGTTTCATGTGATGATGTTTTTATGACAACGGATTAAGACAATGTTATTATCATTTATGTATCTACTCTGTGTTGTGCCATTGTACTCTACAATAATATTTTGTCAACCAGAGATATTTGAGTGTAGGTTAGACCGTTGTATTGAAGAGATAGGCCCTCATTACGACCCTGGCGGAAATCGAAAAACGATGGCGGAAATGCAATACCGCCATCGAATACCGCCCGTTGCGATTATGACCCGTCACCGTAAAGTACGATGCCATTAGCGACACCGTAGTGAACGCCAACGCTAACTGCACCAAGTATGCGCACGCGCGCACTGCGAAACCGTAATTACCACCATGGCGCAACGGTACGGGAATTCTGACCCTAGCGGACATGTAGCTAACGCCATCAAGCATGGCGGAAAGTACCATTCCGCCATGGTGAGAAGTACGGCATCGCAAACCAACCGTAAAAGGCCTTACTGAGTGCCTGTACACCACTCCCTGGCCACATTGCACAACTCCTCGTAGGTGCAATGAAGTCAAACAATGCAACCAGTGAAATGTACAAGTCACCCATGCATGCCAACGAACAAATGAATGTAGGGGCTCCAAGTGCCTTGTGAGTGGCCATCCATATTAGCCATGGCACCATTGCCGTACTGATGCAGCACAGGCATGTGAAGCTCCAAGTACAGCAACATGAACTGAAAACTGAGACAAACAAAAACAGGCCCCCCATCGCTTGACACCAGTGCAAGGCAACATACAAAGCAGTATCCTGAGTGAGACTGCACCAGCCCTGTACTCCTGCCAGTAAACAAACCAACCAGCAGCATAAGAACGTACCACACAAGTTGGCAGAGTGACTGAGCAGCCAGGCACATCTCAAGAGGGGCCAATGGGATCAGCAGGGCACAGATGGCACGAATACAGAAGCCATTCCAATGGACATGACCTCAGTCTCCCTCAAAGAAACGCACGCAAACACAGGCACCTGTGACCAGCCATATTCTGAAAATCACATCATTCCACCAATCCACCTGGCTGACCGGCATCTGTTACACAAAAGCCAATCCCCCTCCCATGAGCATGACATCATTAAAACAGTCATAATGGCAGCCCCTATCCCTGACCTTAGTGGCCTTCGTAGGCAAACGCGCCCAGTACAGTACCACGCAACTATGCTCAGAAGGCCGAACCCAAAGCAGATCTCCTCACAATACATCGCTCCACAAATAGGAATATGCTACATAACTTGCAAAGAATGACGCTACAAGGTCAATATCATAATCAAAATTTAATGCACAACAAAATCACCCGGGCCATACAGCTATTAGGTCATGAACTCCAAATCATATCTCATAATTGTGGGCTGCATCCGCAATAAATGACCAGCTTCTTCTTGTGTGACGCCCTGTTCCTCCATGGTACACAGGGGCTACATCCACGTTCAAAAAGGCAACATGGAAGCGCCTAGAACCGCAGGGCCGTCCCATTAGGTAGGCACTAGTCCAGCTGAAAGCTCGAAATGTTGCTCCTAGCCACTAGTACTGCGTAAGGGCATGTGGGCCATTGGCGATCGTCCCATAAGATCGTAATGGTGCTCCACTGATTAACACGAAGCAGCAGGTGTCGGGAGTAAAAGCCATCTGCAGGAGTGGCATACAGATGGCAGCGGCAAAAGGGGAGGAGATACCTGTCACCCAAATGAAACGAAAAAGAATAGTATGGGCATCTGAACTCCATTTGAATTACTCACTTCAAAGATCACACTAAATCCACAGCCATATGCATGCTAGCCCACTCAAAAGGATTATTCGCACCCAATAATCACTTGCGAATCATAACCATATAAATCGAGGTGAAAACACTATTACAAACGAGTGTTTGTGTGCATGCGTCTGTTAAAACAGAATCCATTAGATGGGATTAGTAACGTGCATAGACACAAGTGTTTGAAGGCGCGTCGAGACAGGGAGGGTTCAACAAGGGCAGATAGACGATGGTCCCACTATGGCAGCCCTGCATCACATAGCGCAGAGGAAGTTGATAGATTCCAAAAAGCCATGTACATGGCAGACTCTCTATTAAATCATCTGTCCATGCATCCATACATCATTCCCTCATCCCGGTATAAAAACGCCTGATTATTTACTCACATAACATTAGAAATTTCCATTGAATCTGTGCTAAATGCAGTCTGCAAAATCCACTGTGCTCCAGGCCGGAATTCTAGTGTTGTGAAGTAACATGTATTTGGGACCGTCCTGCCTTATCCTCCACTACGCTATTGCGCATCCCATACTATTCATATCAATCATTGCATTCTCGGCATGGCCCCTGTCCCAAGGACATTAAACAATAGAACTTTCTATCTGCAGTCAGACCTGTGGGCGTCTCCTCGCCGCTAGCTGGAAACCGAAAGCGCTGTCCTTCGAATTCCTCATTTGCAACATCACGTCGAAAAGGCATCTGTGACCGCTTGAAATCACAAATCCATCCATTTAGTGCGGCAGTGTGTGAAAATGGCAACTGGCTACACTCACAAATGGGACGCCCCGCCCGTCGGTGAACCGCGGTCCAGCGCTGCATGAGGGTCCACCGTTAATCGAGTACTACATTCCACGGACCCTTCACAAGTATGTTCCCGACTGCAAAGATAGTATGTGAAACAATGGGAGCATAGCAGATTTAACATATGAAGCAAGATCTCACTGCCATCGGGATGAAATACATGATTGTAATAGCAAGATGCCATGCGTCGATTTGCAGCGTTGTGTGCGGGACGTGCTCGCCCAAAGGGGATTGCAGCTTGCACAGGTGGAATGAATCACCACAGGTGGAGGCTATACAGCTTGGAAACACATAAATTGCACACCCAACCCCCTCCCACAACCACACCCACTCCAAAATGCTACCGGCAGGACTTGCGATGTTGGCCCTGGGGGACCTGATAGCATTGCAAGTACTCCAACTTCAAGAAGAAGACGAACACCAACTACTACAACAACCGGCCGCACAGAGGAGACGCAGGAGGAGGAGGAGGGCAAGGCAGGGCCAGCAAGGCCCACCAGCACAGCCACTACCACCACGCAGGCAGCCCGCAATCCCACGCCTCCGAGCACATCCGTTCAACCTCACTGATGAGCTGATCCACACCCTCTACCGTTTGGACCGGGACACCATAACCGCCATTGTGGACATGACACACGCTGACCTTGTCAGCATGATAGATAGCCCAACCGCCATCCCACCCCTACTGACAGTGGTGTCTGTACTCCACTTCCTGGCCACAGGCACCTACCAGCACACAGTCGGACAGTTGCATGGCATTTCACAGCCACTGTTGTCACGGACACTATTGCAAGTGCTCGATGCCCTCTTGAAGCACGCAGACGACTACATCTCTCTACCACGCTCGGACCAGGAAATTACGGACACAAAAGTGGGATTCCATGCACTTGCCGGCATACCGGGTTGCATTGGTGCCATCGACTGCACCCATGTGGAATTGGTTGTCCCACATGCCATGGAGGCCCAGTACCGCAACCGAAAACAATATCATTCTCTTAATGTACAAATGGTGTGTGACTCAAACAGGATCATTACACATTGTTGTGCCCGATTTCCTGGATCAACCCATGATTCCATGGTCTTACGGAACTCTAGAATACCACGCTACATGGAGCGACATGCAGGGAACAGATCCTGGCTACTCGGTGAGTCTCATTTCATGCATGATAATGTGGGGTATGTGATGCGGCAATGACCTGCCAGGAAGGGGGGGGGGGTGATTACGTAGCAATGTCATTCCTCAAACATCCTTTATTGTCCACATACAGGTGATGCCGGGTATCCACTGAAGAGATGGCTCCTTACACCACTCCGGAACCCACAGGACCAGCATGAGGAGGACTACAACCATGCCCACTCACGTACCCGTGTAGTCATAGAACAGGCATTCGGCCTACTGAAGGGTCGTTTCCGCTGCCTCAGCAGGTCTGGCGGGGCACTCCTGTACCGCCATGAGAAGGTTGCTAAGATGGTCATGGCATGTGTCATGCTACACAACATGTGCATACGTAGAAATGTGCCCATGCCCCCTGACGCAGAACTGCAAGCACCAGAATATGGTCATGATGTGGGTGGGGATGTGGCAGAACCTCAAGGAGTCCGCGAGGCACAGGAGGGCCGTGAAATTCGTCAGATTATCATAGATTCATGGTTCTAGCACTCACGCCTGGTGGTTGATACATGGACACGGGAGTTGTGGCACTGTGTGTGTCTGGAACATGCACAATATGAACTGTATGCCTATGATGGCCTCGTACACAAAGATCAATGTCCACACATCTCATTGGATGATTGTGAAATGTTTATAGCAAATGTGAAATTGTGTTACACACCCCATCGACCCGCCACCCAAGTAAGCCCAACACACCCCCTCCACCCTCCTACCTCCCCCCCGAACACCAGTGTCCAAGGATGCTCATTGTCAGTGGGCAGACGCTATTGCAAGCCCCCTCTCCGGGTATCAGGGGCACCCCTGTCTGTGGAGCGCAGGTTCCTCCCAGATCTACGTTGGGGGCTGCCCTGGACGGAACTTGCAACGGATGATGTCTCTGCCTGCTCACGTCCATGCATGTCCCTAAGGGTTTGTGAGAGCTCAGTGAGCACACGGCGCACAGCGGCAAGTTCAGCACATACGTCTTTGGACGTCGCATGCAGTTCCCCCCTCAGGCTCTCGGTGCTTCTCTCCATTTGTACTCTCAGGCTCTCGGTGCTTCTCTCCATTTGTTCTCTCAGGCTCTCGGTGCTTCTCTCCATTTCTGCCCTTAGTGTCTCTGTACATGTTTCTATGGCTGCCTTGGTACCCCCACATTCATCAGCATGGTCCTTGAGGAGCGTGGCCAGTTGCTGCTGTTGCACGATCACCTGGTCGAGGGACTGTTGCCTCTGCTGGGCCATGGCCATTTGCGGTGGTGTCACAGAGGGGCTGATCACCTCATGTTGCCTTGACACAGGGCTTGTGGGGGATGGCCAGTCGTCGTCTTGTGAGTGCCCCTGCGTGGTATCCTCATGTTGTACGGGATGAAACAAACAGGGGGATTGAGACAGGTCATGGATGGATCGTACATCGACATCACCGTTTTCTGTGTCGGAGCATGCTGCCATTAATGCAGTGTCACCTATGGTGCTGCTGCCACCAGAAGCAGTGCCTTCTGTGGCATCCATTGGGGGGGCCTGTGGTGGTGGTGGTGTTGTGGCCATGCTGGCTGCTGGGGTGCCTGTTGAAGTCCCCTCCTGTGTGCTGCCACTTGATTTGTGCTGCTGCCGTGTCTTGATGCGTGCAGCTGAGGTGGAGGGTCTTTGGCCGTTGGTCTTGGCCCTCTTTGCAGGTGTGCTGGTAGGGGTGTCCTGGAGCTCGTCGTTTGAATCGGACCCTGTGGTGGAGTAAAGGAGGGCGAGCGTTATTAATGGGTCTGTGGAAATTGGAATGGCAATGTATCACATGCATTGGGGTGGTACCTGAGGGTGATTTGGGTCAGGGCCTTGGAGGTGGTTTCATTTTTGTGTGGATTGAGGGTGCAGTTGTATTGCAGCCTGCAGTTAGGGGGTGCCTGCTGCACGTGTAGAGGGTGTTTTTAGGAATTTTAATTATTTATTTATTTAATTTGACTTTTAATGTCCGCTATCAGGCCAATGTGAGTGGACGTTCTCCTGGACATGTGTTTCTGTTGCACTATGTGGACACATGGTACTTCACATGATTGAACATTGTGGTTTTAGCATAGTTTTATTTGGGCCACCTACCTGATTCTTCGGATGTCTGCACTCCTTTCTCCATCCCTCCGACTCCCTCTATGGTCTCCATTCCAATGGTGGAGGCACAGATTTCTTCCCAGGGGGTCAGCTTGATGGGTGATTCCGATCCTCCCCCGGTAGCTGTGGCAAATTTACGGTTGGCGGATAGTATGCTCCGTACGCGTATCCGCAAGTCGTCCCATCGCTTTCTGCATTGCTGTGGGTTGCGGGGTGCGGTCCCCACCGCACTTACCCGCTGTGCCACCAGGGCCCATATGGCCTTCTTGTTCGCAAGTGCCGTCCTGGTCATTTGCGTCGAGAAGACGACGGCAGCATTCTCCTGGAGGGTCTCTGTGAGCACCGTGAGTTCCTCACGTGAGAAGTGGACCTGCCGCTTGCGGTCGCACGCTTTTTTCGCTACTTTTCCCATTGTTTTGGTTTCACTAGGGTGGATGACGGGTTGGGATGTCTCTCAGGGTAGTGTTTTTAATGGTTGTGTGAATGTTCTGATTTTATAGGTGTACGGCGTGCTGTTTCCCGTTCCGGGACCATGTTTTTGCTTCCGTTTCCATATATTTACGGTCACCGTATTTTCTGATTGCCGCTCTTTACGGTGACCGCTATGTCCGGTGGCGGAATTGCACCTAGGTCGCCGTACGACGGCGGTGAGGGGCGTTTTGGGGACATTTCCGCCATCGCGGACTTTGCACTTCCGCCAAGGCGTAGTGCTCGTGCCCGATGGGTCAGAATTAGCCGCACTTTACTCTGTCGTGCCATGGCGGAAACGCTATTTACGCTATGGCGGTCAGGTCAGTTGCTTTCCGCCAGGGTCGTAATGAGGGCCATAGTCTTTTCATGCACTTGCACTTTTGATTCAGGATCGACTTGGAACTGTGTGCAACTATTTTCTGACAACTTGCACATAAGTAGTACAGTATTTTAATGTACGTTACAGTCTCAGGTTGAGTATCCTGCATTTTTAGTCTCAATTTGAATGTCTCACTTTAACAGTACTGTACTGGAGGAATCGGTTTCAATGTATGTAAATTCATGTATGTTTAATTGGGATTGCAAGTGGTGCTATTCTCTAGCTACTATTAGCTTTTGTATACATACTGTGAGACTGCCCTAGGTTAGAGTACCAGTGCAGTCACAGTCAATTCCCCAATCCAAAGATGGGGCATTTTTACACCTGTCCCCAACCATGTTGGAGCACTTTTGCACTTTTTGCACTTTAAAGGCTAAAGGGAATTGTTATTCTTGTTTTCTACATACCTGCCTCACAACTATGCACTAGCACTTATATGTCTTGATTGGTCATTGCCATACCGCCATGTGTTTTGTTCTTCGACCTACCCATAACAGCTTTTTTATGGCATAGAGTTACGGCACAGCAGTCCCGTTATCCGTTAACTCTGTGCACACTGCAATATTGGAAATTGAGGCACTCGCCCGCTATTTGCTGAAAAGATACAAATTGGTGATGACCAATGAGCTTGTGCTCACCATAGGTCGTTCAAGATTACTTGAACCCGAGCCCCAACACTTGTTGGACTATTGATAATTTACTATTCGGCTATAAATTAATCATAGCTCAAGGTATTAATTACAGCTTCAAGATACTGTTCCAAGATGGCCGCTTCCTACGATCATCATTATTCTTCCATTACTAGAATATCACATGACCTTGTAATGAACAGGAAGTCATTTTCTCAGCAACTTTATTTAAACACGCCTAGTTATACTTACATTGTTTTACAGCCTGAATAAGCCAGAGTCACGGGTGGCACAGGTGGCACGTGTGGCGATTATTTGCTACCTGCAGGTAATATTATGCACTGACCATGTCCCTGAATTACAATTCTAATACTCTGGACTGATGATTTTAAATGTTTAAATAAATGTACAGCTTCATTTGTTGGCGCTCACGCGATACAAACTTCTCATTCAAGTTGTATCAGCTAGGCACTGCTTTTTATATATTCAGTGAAAATACTTTGTTAAAGGGACGTTATGGTTAAGTTGTGCTACTAAAAACCTATCAAATTCAGTGAAAAAACTTTGTTAGAGGGATGTTATGGTTACAAGTAAAACCGAAAAAAAAGGTAAGCAACCATAACTCAGGCCACCACCATGCACTGCTAAGACTAATACCCATGACATCAAATATGACATCACAAATGTCATTCATGATGAAATGAGTGAAGACATTGATACTACTGGTAGATACGGCAGTTTTCAAAGTAGGCCAAATAATACACATTATTTCACATGTACCTAACAAATTATTTTTTCTTTAACAGTACATACAGAAAATAAGAATAATACTCCAAAAAAAGTACACCATGTAGTAATGGAACAACAAACAGTGTGGAAAATCATCTAGTGCAATCAGATGAAAACATTTATCAATTAATGACCAATTTCATTATTTTGAAGAACTTTGTAGAAAACCATATCATGGATAAAGTTAAATATCACTGTCCCACATGCACCTGTACCCCTTCCCCATATCCCAGTCAACTATCCTCAAAAAAATTAATCACCAAAAACGTTATGATGAAACCTCAATCCCTTCCTCCCCTACCAACCTACATGTAGAAAAGCTTAATTCCCCTGTATATGTCTCCATTTCTGCTTTCCCCTCTCTTTCATAATTTCTATATTTTTGGATATTAATAAAGTGATATATATACTGTTCCTGTATGTGTCTGCGTAAAAAAAAGGCTGTTTGGGAGTCCACGGACAGCGCGGCTATCCGGAATGTCTGCGATTAACCAAAATGGGGGTGTCCGAAGGACACGTGCATGTTCGCACTGTCCACAATCAAAATGGAGGTGTCCGTAGAACACATAGCCTGACCGCATGTCAGCAATATTGTGACGCACCTTTAATTAGTTTGGGGGTCCTAACCCTGTCCGGCAGACACTTGTGCGCATCCCACCCTCGGGGTCCTGCAGACATCGCGTCTATCTGTAACTCTCTGCTGTGCGTGTGTCACACTTTTAATTAGTTCGAAGACCCATACACTGTCCGTAGAACACCTGTACGCATGCGCACAACCAATCCCGTGCAATAGGTGTCCTACGGACAGCCGTCCCATTCGTGAATATGTCAGCGACGTCATCATGTGACAGCACCCATGCTGAGTATACGCCCGTGAACGAGGACAGGGTCTGGGCCCCTTGACACCGAAAAAGCACTTTTCTGAGCAATCCAATATGTTTTTCAATGAAACTTCACCCTTGTAGAGGTCCCAGACTATGCCTCCACCGATCTGGATACTTTTTGGAACTTTTTGAGACCTTTTTGGTGTTCAAAGTGTCGGCGGACAGCGCGGCTGTCCGCAAAGCGCTCCCCAGCACCCCTATAAATGGCCACACCCTCAAGCTGCTCCTCATTCTGTTTTTGGCTACTAGAGAGAGCATTGCACAATATCCTATGTTGGATTGGCTGCTGACCTCTGCCTCCTGTACTTTGTGTGCTGTGCCACATTTGGAGAAGAACATTCCTCTGCTTGCTGTGCTGTCCTGTGCTACATCCCAGATGGCAACCATGGCTTCAACTTCTGCAACTGCCTCGGCTTCAGGACCATCCCTACCCCCTCCACCACCACCACCACCAGCACCTTCCCAAGGGACTGGAGAGGGGAACAGGCGTGGAGATGTAGAGAGGGATGAAGAGGATGATGAGGATGAGGTTGTGGAAGTCCTTACTACTGCTAGCCACTGTGAGTCTTGGGTATGGAGGCTGTTTACCACCATTGTAAGGGCACCTAAGGCACATGCAGACAAGGTGCTCTGCACTGAGTGCACAATTGTGCTCAATTGTGGCAAACCATGTATGTACAGCTACGGGAGCACTTCCATGCAGCGGCACCTAAGGTCATTCTACAGGGCGGCAGTTCGTAGGGTCGTCCTCTTCGATCAAAGTAGTAGGTTGAGTTCCTCTACAACATCCTCCATTTCTGCTCCTGCCACCACAAGAGACACTCCTGTGGGGCAGCACATCCCTGAACCAGCCTCACAGGCCAAACGCGATACAGTATACCCTTACCTTTCGAGGATCACTGTATTGTGTATGTACTGCAACGCGGTACTCTGCAGGGTGGAGACACTTTGAAGTGCTTTCGAGGCTACAGTCTGGGAGCATGAGAAGGTCTGCCACCTACCTAAGTGAGGCCCACCCAACACCTTCCTCTTTCCACCCGCCCTTTCTTATCCCCGTGGTTGGTGCCCCTTCCTTACCCTCTCTTCCCTTCCTTTCCTTGTGTGTCTTGTTAAAAAACACCAAAGAAATACAAAACAACAAAAAACAACAAAAGGCTCCTTTCAGAGCCACCTTTCACAGTTTAAAAATAGAAGTGCCAATGAAATGCTGCAGGGCCCTGTGCATTTTTAGAAGTCCGCGGACATTCACATTTTTGGGTACTGTGCTATCAAAACCATTGTACTGTTCTCCGGGTGTATTTTTGTGTTTTGAAAACTTCAAGTGGTCAACACCTACTGGAAAAAGGATTGCTATACTTCCAAAAAGGGTCGCAATGCATTTTGTATATTTCACAGAAAAATCTGATTCCCAGCATCAGTAAGATGGGCTCCATCTCTGCGAAAAATGTTTGTGCTACGAACCATAATATTTCATTGTGAAAAGAGGACATGCCAACATCTCTCAAAAAAGCACCAGCAGCCTTGTTGAAATTGCGCCTCACTTTCTCCATTTGTGAACCAAATGAAGAAGAACGCAGCCACAATTGTCTCTGCGCAATGCAGGAAAAAATACTCTGAAGTTTGGAAACATGTCCAGGACTTTCCCAAGTCCTTCTTTCATTGGAAACTGCAAAGAGATTCAAGAGACATGCCCTAAACTGTTCTCTCCACAATGAATAATAATAATTTCTGGGTGACGGTGTGTCATCAAAGTGGCACAATGAGGAACCAAATCCAGCCACTTCATTCCATGCACTCCGTACCAGTGCACATGCACATGAGGGAATCCAAGATGTGCAGCCACTCCACAGTGCTCTGCATGCACCTCCAACCAATTTATCCACAAGTCGCCCAAAATCCAGACTCTCTGCCTTCTGAAAGACAAAGCCATAGTTATCTGCTCTCCTCTCAGGAAACAGAGTTTCTGCCAAAGTCTCTCCTTACACATCACAACCAGTAAACCTTATTGACCAATCCCTTGGCCTGCACAGTCTCATTTGCATGCCCGCAAGCCTCAAAATCCCCAAATGTAACACACACGATGCGTAGACAGCCGCAGTGTCCGCAGACAAATCGTAAAATCTGAAAGAGAGTGGAGAATGAAAATTTAAGGAGTCTACTCCATTTCCCCTGTGATGGTGGCTCTGAAAAGAGCTTTTTGTTTTTTTTTTAAAGTGCTTCTAAAAAAACACCTTTCATTTTGTACTTGTTTTTTGGCATTTCCCAGTATGGATAAAGAAATGTCATCTGCTTTGAAATAATCACCATTAACAAAATCAATATTGTCATTATTACAAGACAACATCCCAGCCCTAAACAACAAAACAGACATGCATTTGTTAACCAAACACATTGCACCACTTTGTTGGGGACAGAAAACATTAAAATTGTCCCATACTACCCTATGCAACATTTCAGAAAAAATCACCTTGGCATTTGGAAGAACCACCATCACTCCCTGAACCAAGTTTTCAAGAGCACTCAACAAACTAGGAGCACTGATGTATCCCAAATGCACAACACCCCAATGTAGTATCACCACATATGGACTGTTCCACATGGAGAAACTCTTACAAACTCAAACCACTGCCTTCATATTGGAGCCAGGCACAGTTGACCACAAAACCTCCACTCCCTCAAAACCAAAACTGGCAGCCATGTGTTTAGACATGGCATACCTCTGTACCTTTACAAACAGATCTCCAACTACCAACACCCTCACTTTCTTTACCTCTGCCATCTTCACTACACACACAGCATCTCTTCCTGCAAATAAAAACATCAATACCTGATTGGCTAATCCCCACAGTCCCTTTTCCATGCTAGACATGCTGAGAATCCCTGGATGTGGCATGCCCTGTCCGTGAACTACTGTGGTGTCCGCAGACCCTGCAACACAGGGGCAGCCCTTTTTCCCTTTCTACATCACTGTCTGCACCACTCTCCCATTGGTTACACATACGCAGTAACACAAACATCCACCAATAACATCCAAGAACTCTACATCTAACTCTGTCATCACAATTCAGCACTTCAGATGAACTGTTCATCACTCTGAATACAAGTGTCCTGTGGTTGCAAAGCATCTACAGCTAAAACTAGTGTAAAACTCTTCAAGATTTCTCCTTCCAGATTCATGCACATCTACATAAATCAATACAAACTACAGGTATGAATATTCTGTTTACAGTACATTTGCAACTCTTTTATTAATGCATGTGATCAGGGTACCTGCCATTAACCCTGCATAATCTGCAAAAAAAACATACTCTAATTTCTCCCATCTCCTATAATTAAGTTCACTTACAAACCTGTCTGCTTTCCAAATTTTAATTTACCCATATTACTCATTGCAATGTCCAAACTATTATTCTCTTATTTCCTTCTGTCATTTTCACAACCACTTAGCCCTTAACACACTATTATAAATTCCTAGATTGCACACAAAACAGGAAACCAGCTTGTATCTTACCAAAGCAATGCAAGAACATAAAATGCATTTATTTAAAAATAGTGTCTGACACTTGCCATCCTTGCAAAACCAAACAAATACAACTGTACATTCAGAACAGTGCTAATAGGAATATGGATAGAAAAGTCAAATAACTGAAAGGTTTCCAGCACTCATGTAGCAAACATCTATGCACAATAAAAGTAATGGAATTCCACAAACAAAAACATTCTCCTTTTGAATCTGTACATCTTTCCAAGCTTTTTTCTCGCCCTACTACAACTTCCACTAATCTATTACCACACTAAACAGTGCAACAGGAAAACACACTTTCAAAAGTGCACCTCATATGAAACACCTATAAATACTCCACTAACACCCTTAGCAATGAAGCTGATGCTCCAGAATTCCCATTCATATACAAAGCTATGCAATTTAACACATACAGTACCTCTTCCTAGAAAATATTCCTTTTGCAAATGTAACTAATCTATTCTTCAAGTGAAATTAATGTGCCATTAACACACATGTGTACTAACTTCCTTCTTTCACAATTGCAGTGAAGACCACACTCCTGAAAACCAGTAGCGTCTGAAGTACAAGACAGAACCCAGAAGAAACCTACTCTTTGCATCCAACAAAGTAAGTGCAATACTGTCATAATGTTCTAGCTGTTACTCAAACACTGTAGTATTCTAGTATTGTAGAACAAACAATTGTATCAACCTTACAGCATTAGATTCAGTATTACTGATTGCACCTCAGCAGGTGCACACTTTGTATGGTCATCTGAACACCAGTATAGTAACACACAAATACGAGAATAGCCTTCCCAACCTGAAGTAATAGCCCATTCCACATTCACACACCTCTACATACATGGCTACCATCATACTCAGACACCCATGCACAATGTACACATACATTGCAGAACGGCCAACCCACCCTTTCTTTTTTTCTCCAACTGACACCAAAGAATGCCTACCAAAAAGCAACTCTGTGGAAAGCAACGCAGAAATAGAGCAAATCAAAATAAAAGTGTACAAAATAAGCATCCACCTCTAGCAGAATCGCTATACAAAAAGTTCCAATAAAACAGCTAATACAGTCACTAAGCGAAACTACAGCAGCTTGCATTAAATAAACTTTGACTCCTCTTTCAAAATGTAAAACTAAACAGAAAGTTATTAAAAAGACTGCAGCTACCACTAGTGCTAATACTGCACCTCTAAATCTTGATGTAGCCACAAGTAAGCATATCAAAAACATTATTTTACAAAAATATTTCCACCACAAAGTCCTTCAGAACCTTATAAAAACAGGGGACAAATCATGTTCAGCCCTTAAAACCTACCGCAGAATCCTTGAAGCTCTCATAGACAGTGCAATCCTTCTCAAAATGAAATTATTTATATCAGTTTTAAACAGAATTAAACCACTAACAAAACTAAGTAATAAACTACAACAAGGACTTCTCAACAAATGGAATATCAACAAAGATAGCTTAGCAAACATCTGTGCAGGTGAGTGGAGTCACACCACCAGCAAAGAACCACATTTTTCAATGAAGAAGCATACCAACAAAAGCAAACAAACTCAATCGCCATACATAGCAGTGGACGAGGGTATGAAAAGGTTAATAATACCATCATGGTACAAGAAATGCTGCTCACAAAAATATCCCCAGCAAACTTAGCATCAGCTCTCAATTCCACTGAACCAATACGTCCTGTCCTGTCTACAAATGACCGTGCACATCAATGTGTAACGTACGCAAAAAATCTTTCACATCTTTACACCAGTTTCTCAATCAGTATGTGAAAGGCAAAGACAAATTAAAAATAAAAGTATTACAAACTATGGACTCCTGTCCAGTGGGCAAATACACAGGACTACAAGGACATTCATTAGCCTGTATTTCTGGACCTACTTTCAAAAGCACCTTCCACCATATCAAAATGATAGGAACACACCATTCAACTATAAGAAATCTCGTTCATAAACTGTACTATGCCAAAAGTTCTGCTTTTGCACTGGCCAATTTAAATAACATTCTTCTACATGGTACAGCCAAAGAACTACTCAAAGAAATAGAGCACATCCAGAGAAAATATTTTGGAAGGGAAACCCACTTACAAAATTCAATGGGCCTCATAACGAATTTGGCGCTAAAAAGCAGTCATTAACGGCATGCTGTTAATATCATGTACGTCATGGCCCGAACCCGCTAACAGCGGGTGATTAAGAGTGCGCGAGCACGTGCACCCCTGCATGCCGGTAACGGCCATACCGGCATACCGGTGACGACCCTCAAACCCCCATATAGCGGCATCAATGAATGCGCACATAATGGCTCCGGCCTCGGCAACCCCCAAATAGTGGTACCTGTATTAAAACAGTGCTAATAACGGGCCCATTATTACTGGACCCAGAAGTAACGTCATCGCGCCGGAACGGGAAATGCATAGGCGGCCATCTTGAAAAACACAATCCATTGCCATCCTCCACATACAGGACCTTCACCACCAGAACTCCGAGTATACCATGGACAAAATGTTGAAGTCTACCCAGAAAGGAACTGCCTGCCTGCGTAAACCACGGTTCAAGGATGAGGAGCTGAACATGTTAGCTGACACCCTTGTGGCAAATGCTGATGTGGTGTTCTGTCGCGACCTCAGGCATCCAGCCCAGCTGAAGAAGAAGGCCATCTAGAAAGAAGTTGCTGGGAAAGATAGTGCAGTCGGCACCACCGCACGCACAGTGCGCAATTGCAAAAAAAGATGGGATGACCTCAGGCTGAGAGTACGCAACATCTTGTCGGCCAATCAGAGCCAGGGGCTGGCAACAGGTGGAGGACCTCACTCACCAGTGAAATTGGCCCGATGGGAAGAGACTTGCAGCTCAGTCATAGATGTGGAGTCTATTGAAGGAGTCGGTGGAGCTGAGTGCGGCGTGCCAACATCGGCAGATGAAGGTGAGTGTCCCTACAAACACACGACAACTAATCATCACCATTGACCTCCAAATGTGACAGCAACACCAGCCAATACATGGCCCATCATGCACATCTACACATATCCATATACACATTCTGGGCCCACCACTATCACATCCCAATGCATTCTGCGCCCATACAAGAATACACACCCGACACACAAATGACCTGTACGTGTCACACAGCACATCACTCCCAACACACATCAAGGCCCAACAGCAGCCACCACGGTGTACATGTGAACTTGCATGTACCCAGTCCGCTACAAAGCCAGTCATGCAACTGATCACATGGCGCCACCTGCACAAAGACAAACACATGCATGATGCAAGCACCACCATCACTGATGCCCTGCCACTCTCTGTCCCCCACAGGTACGGATGCAGACAGCGATGAAGCACAGGGATGTTCACAGGGAAGTGCACAATGCACAACAACAGCCAAAAGGGGAAAGAGGCAAGGTGATGGCAGCGGATCATCTACATCAAGTGGACCAAGGATGGACCAAGCAGCACACGGGACAGCAACCAGTACCCTACCAGCCACACTGCAAGCCACACAGGACGAGCAGACACCTGCCCCTGCACCACTAGACACACAATCAACACAGGCCGAGGACACATCTGGCATGGACAATGGCACACAGTCTGCTGCTGCAAGCACAATTGGCGAGATGGCTGCATCGGCACAGCATAGTGTCGACGATGAAGCTGACCCAGAGATTGACGGCGATGCAGGACTGGTCCACTCAGAGCCAGTAGGTTGAACACCAAGCCCGCAGGCCACCCCACAGGACACACCTCACCGGGATTCATCCGAACAGGGCAGCCATGGTGAGTGGTCTCTGGCATTGCACAGCCCCATTTTGCATGCAGTACCACCACATAACCCACCAACCACCACCCACACTGCCATACAGGACCTTGAGGGACGTCTGTCCAGGATGGAAGGCCGGCAGGAGGAGATGCAAGGCTATGTGAAGCAGTACCTTGCTGAAGGGGAGAAAACACGCCGTGTCATCCATGACAGCACTGCGGCAGTAATTCAGGCCATCACCTCAAGTGCACAGCAAGTGCGCAATGGCTTCAATGCCTTGGGACAGATCCTCACCAGGATTGCTGACAGCATGGAGCAGCGGCAAATGCCGGCTTTGGGGTCACAACCATCTGGCTCATCCACATCGACCACACCAGCGAGTTCGAGGCAGACCAGCTCCGTGCGCAGGTCCCTGCAAAGTGTACGGCGCTCAGATATCCAACCCCCACCTCCGAAGGGGGCTCCCCAGTAGCAGGGCCACCCTGCAGAATCATTCAGACACATGTTGTGAAATTGTTGACTTTGGGTGTTAGGGGTAGGGTGGAGGGTGGTGGTGGGTATAGTACTGGGGGTGTTGGGGGTATTGGGGGTGTGGGGGGGGGCATGGGGGAGCATGGGGGGAGGGGTGTTGGGGGAAGGGATTGTTGAATCATGTTGTTGAAAAATCTCACTAATACACCTGTTGTGTACAAAACATCACATGAGTGGACATTGCTAATTTGTTTTTTGTCAATTAATTGCTTCATAGTGAACTGTGCCCATATACCCACACACCCAGTGCCCACAGTTCCCAATACATGGCACCCTCTGCATCCACGTACATCAGAATGATTGGTCTATGACCAATTGCCGCACTGCGCGACCCTCAAGTGTTCACGTCCTGGCCTATGTCCTACATCTACTCCATCCTCTCCTTCTACTTCACCAGGTGGTGGCAGCTCCATGTCAGGTGGCAGGGGTACGTTCCGGCGAATGCACATGTTATGCAGCATTGCACATACCATGATGATCTTGCCCACCTTTTCAGGCCCGTATATGAGTGCCCCTCCCGACCTGCTGATGCAGCGGAACCGTGCCTTCAATAGGCCAAACGTCTGCTCAATGACCACACGCGAGCGTGTATGTGCACGATTGAAGTCCTCCTTGTGCCTGTTCTGCGGATTCCTGACAGGGGTGAGTAGCCACGCCTTCAGTGGATATCCAGCATCACCTACATGGGAGCATAAGGAGGTATGTGTAAGGATAATGCTCAGTTGCCAAGTGTGTTCAGCCTGTACATCTATCCAGTTCATATGCACTATCCCGTCAATGGCAGCCACATCCACATGACTATCAGCCCTGTACAGTGCATGCCAATCCATGGTGCGAGCCTTGGGTGACATACATGACCTAGGCTCCTAGACATTTCAAACACCAGGCCCCCAATGCATTTTGACTATGGCCATTATGTACGCACATATGAGGGCTGTGTGACAGCGGATTACTCAAGATACTTTCATCCCTCTCCTCCCATGGCCCAGAGGGCCTTCCCCTTGCATAAGCATGTAGCCCTCCCATCCCCCTCCTCCCATGGCCCAGAGGGCATTCCCCTTCCATATGCATGTAGCCTCCCATCCCCCTCCTCCCATGGCGCAGAGGGCATTCCCCTTACATATGCATGTAGCCCTCCGCCCCCCTCCTCTCATGGCCCAGAGGGCATTCCTCTTGCATATGTATGTAGCCCCCATCCCCCCATCTCCCATGGCCCAGGGGGCAGACTCACCCAACAGCCATCCACTCCGTACAACGTCTCCTTCCATGTAGCGGGGTAGTGAGGAGTTCCACAGCACCATGGCATCATGCGTGGATCCTGGGTATCTGGCACAGCAATGTGTTATTATCTGACTGGCATCATATACCATCTGCACATTGATGGAGTGGTATAGCTTCCGATTGCGGTACACCACCTCTACAGCATGTGGGACTACCAACTCTACGTGGGTGCACTTGAGGGCACATATTACATTGGGCATGCCTGCCAGTGCATGGAATGCTATTTTGGTGGCATTTGCCTCCTGTGTTTTCCATGGTAGGGATATGTAGGCACTTGCATGCTTCAGTAGTGCATCCAGCACTTGGTTTAACACAACAGAGAAGCATGATTGTGACATGCCATGCATTTGGCCCACTGTGTGTTGGTAAGTGCTTGTGGCCAGGAAGTGGAGCACAGATGCCACCTTCAGCAGAGGGGGGGTGGCTGTGCGGATGTTAATGAGGCTGACCAAGTCTTCCTGTATTAATTCCACTATGTTGGTGATGGTGTCCCTGTCCAGCCGGTACAGGGTGTGGATCTGTGCTGGGGTTAAGTCAAATGGATTGGCCCTTATACGTGGAATTGATGGCTGTCTGCGGGGAACAACTACCTGTACTGGTGGGATTTGCTGGGCCAGTCTCACCCTCCTTCTCCTCCTGCGTCTCCTCTGTGTTGCCTGTTGTACTGCCTGCTCAAGGAGTAGCAGTGCAGGCATGTCCTCCAGCCCCAGTATGGCAAGTGCAAGTGGTAGCATTTAGTTTGGAAAGGGCTGTGGTTGTGCTCCTTTTGTGCTGGCCCTGAATCCATTGCATCCACCTGTGCTGATTGTGTGCACATGTGGCACTTGGTTACTCAGCAGTTTGCTGTTAACGGGTGGTCCGCGATGCCGGTATTGCCAGCATCATGGTGGCCCTTCTTACTGGCATCTAGATGCCGGTATATTCATGTTCATGTCCGTGCAACTCGTGGTGTCCTCTTTGTTGCGGAATGCCGGTATTACGGGCACGCCACCCTTGCGCGCTTCCGCATGCCGGTACGGTGGTGCACAGCCATAACGGGTCCTTGTCGATGCCAGTGGGACCTGCATCTAGGGTCGTAATAGAACAGACCGGTATTGGAGGCCGGTATTGCCTTACCGGCTCCGTTATTACCAGACTGCCAACCTCGTAATGAGGCCCAATGTCTTTAGAACAGAGTAGCAACAACTTTACGGATGGCAACCTTCTACTACACACATACAAAAAAGAAATACTAAATTTTAAAAGCACATCTGCTGAAGTACAAAACCATGTGTGTGTGTTGCCGCAGGACTTTTTATAAAAATAGCACAAAAACTGTAGACATAATGTACAAAATAAAAGACAATGAAGAATCCAAGTGGTTCCAATTAGCTCTGTATCTTACAGCAGAAAACAAATATGAAATTACTAACCCCTCAATAATTTGCAGATACTGCACTGCAAAACTTGATAACAACCAAATACCTTCACGGGCTATAACTAATAACTTGGAAATATTCCCACTGCCAAAACTACTGCAACAACTTAACTTGTACGAGAGCATTATAATTCAAACAGTGCACCCATTTCAAGCAACAATATGCCTTCAACCAAAAACAGCAAAACTACCTCCCTCTGAATTACTGAAAGGTATTTGTGGCAAAGTAGTTAATTTGCCATTAGATCTCAAAGAATATGTACACACTCTGGGAGTGCAACGTCCAATAGATCAATCTTTGATTATCTTAGTAAATGCCGTACCTACAAAAGACCAAAAAAATTGGCTTACAGTCAAGCATTACAAATCTTTTAGCAAACATGCGTGGTACAAAAGAATACTGGTTCCAACAACACGCAGAAGTACGCTATATGATAAGAAACCTTGGCCCACCTACATGGTTTGTGACATTAAGTTGTGCAGAATGGGGGGATTTGCACAATTTCCTACGCATAGCAAACAAAAACAAAACAAATATAGACATAAAGACACCAGGAGAACTCTGCTCTATGGATCCTGTAAATGTTTCAAGATATGTCCATCATCGCTTTATTGCCATGCTATACTTCATTTGTAATAAAACTGTTTCTCCCCTCGGAGAAGTGCAACACTTCCTTTGGAGAAAAGAATACCAAGCCAGAGGAGCACCACACATACACATTCTTTTGTGGATTAAAGATGCTCCAAAATTTGGTCAAGACAGTGATGCCACTATTTTGCAGTTCATTCAGAAATATGTCACTTGTGAAATCCCTTCGCAAACTACAATTAGTGGTCTACATGCACAAATTGTACAATTTCAAAGACACAAATGTGGCAAGTATTTTCAGCGCAAAAAAAAAACAAATATATTTGGAAATACTACACCAAATGCCGCTTTGGTTTCCCTAGACCAGTTTCAACAACAGGACAAGTGAACAAATGCATGTCTTCAGTTAGACATAGGGCCTCATTACGAGTTTGGAGGCAACCATGGAGCTATTAGCTCCATGGCTGCCTCCAAACTGGGCTCCATTTCCGGGTTCCTGCAATGGGGACTTACCGGGTCATTCCAACATAAGAGGACCCGGTAAATCCTCCTTGCAAGAACCATTCCCCATTCCCATTTGAGCCCCCATAGGGCTCAAATGGGAATGGGGATGAAGGTAACAACGGGCACATTGTAAGTGTCCGGTTGTTACATCCCTCTTCCCCTCGCGGGACCCGGAAAGGATGCCTTGTTTTACCAGGTGCCCGAACCGGGTCCCACGATGGGAAGTTCGTAATCAGCCCTGACGGAATAAGGGGGCACCATAGAGAATGTGGCTGCTATGAAGCCGCAGACCATTTAACCGGTACTGCCTTGTATGGGAAATCTGAAAACATAGTATGGCTAAGCCCTGGTCCTGCTAAATCCAGAAAAAGAGTTCTCAAATCATATTAAGACATAGAAACAATAGCCAAAAATCATCCCAACAGTCAAGACATTTTGAAAAACAACTTACCAGACACATACTACCCAAACAGGAGCACCGCTTTGGAAACCATGTGCCTATACCACGTAGCCCAAAATTTCACATACAAAAATAATATTAAACCAGATGAGAAGAAAGGTAGATACAGAGTCAAAAACTGTGGAGGCAGCCTGGTGAAACTTATCAAACACAGCCTAATTAATCATATGAAATTGTCATTAAAAACTCCTCAACATAAAGAACTGCATTACATGTCCCTTCTACAACTTCTTAAACCATGGAGAAAAGAAGAAGATTTATTAGATACCCATGTCTCCTATGAAGATGCTTTCAAAGCAAATGAAAGCACTATAACAGATAGAAACTTTACGCAGTACAAAACCATGTCAGACAATGAACAGCAACAAGAAGAAGAACTCCAGGCACAACTAAATATAGACACTCCTGACAGCAGTCAACCTTCTTTAACAGGAAACCAAGAACCACTTGGACAGCCACTCATAGCAAATGTAGCAGAATTAGCTGTGACTGAGGTAGAAAACACCATGTGCCAGTATGAAGGGTCTACAGACGACGTTGCTATACTCAAATCACAATTAAACAATGAACAGCGTAGCATTTTCCTAGAAATAACTAAACAAATTGAACATGGTATTCAACACAAAACTAAAACTTGTACCTGTCAAGAGTACAAACCTATACTGCTATATGTGAGTGGTCAAGCTGGTTCAGGGAAAATATTCTTAATAAAAATCATCAGCAAGTTCCTTCAACAATTGACAAACAACAAACTGTTGGCTGTTGTAACTGCCCCACAGGTTTAGCTGCCTACAACATAGGCGGTGTCACTTTACACTGACTGCTACTCCTTCCAGTAAAACACCAAAACAAATTAGACTACTACAAACTTTCACCAGAAGCTGCAATGGAACTACGCAGAGTTTTGAAACAAATGAAAATGCTCCTAATAGATGAGGTGAGCATGGTCTCCAATCTAATGTTGGCTTTGATTCACCCCAGATTACTAGAGGTCCTCCAAACAGACTACGAAGAACTCTTTGGAGGAAAACACATTATTGTTTTTTCAGAGATCTTCTTCAATTAACACCAACCTTAGGGCACAAACTATGCCGTAAAACTCTTGGCAGCATAGGAAATGTCAATCTTTGGCAACATTTCCAATGCAAAGAATTAACTGAAAACGTGCATCAGTCTGCAGACCTCATCTACGCCAACATTTTAAATAGTATTAGAGTTGGTGTACTATCTAAAGAAGCACAATCTATATTAAATACCAGGTACATCCATGCACTCTACGGGCATAACTCATGTGCTACTGATGTCATGGAACAATTAGCACACAACAATGTAAACTGTATGTCCTTGATGCCAACTCTTGCAAGCTGTGCACAATTCAATGAAACAATGTTGAAAAAAAGAAATGCAACCAATATTTCAAATTTACTCCACAAACTGGACGTGCACGGTTTGACACTATCCATGTGTGAACAAGCCACAGCACGACTAAATATCTTAGAAAACTCTATCTCTAACACAGCTGGTTCAGAGAAAATATAAAAATTGTCTTTAAATTGTATACTAATGCTCAAACGTAACCTTGACGTGGAGCAAGAACTAATTAATGGAGCACTTGGTACAATTGTTGGCTGTCAAACATACCCACGTGACAACAACATTCAGTTTGTCAATATTCACTTTGACAAACTGTCAGAAGTAAAAAGGATAGGACACTCAACCGGCTTATTCCTTCTTTTAAAAGACATGTATGTACGCAGAGAACAATTATCTCTATCTCTAGCATACGCAGTTACCATTCATAAATCACAAGGGGCCTCATTACACGGATGGCGGTGAACCATGGCGCTATTAGCGCCATGGTTCATGCCGGTAAAATACCGGCACCGCCTTGGTGGAAAGGGGAATTACCGCCCTATTCCAAGGTTGGCGGGGCGGTAATTCCCCCTTCCACCATTGCCCTTCCTCATTCCCATTTTTGCCCCATAGGGCTCTATGGGAATGGGGAAGGCGCTAATTACGGTATCGCAAATTGCGGTACCGTAATTAGCTCCCTGGTCCCTTTGCGGGTTGGATTTTTAACGCCTGCAAAAAGCAGGTGTTAAATTCCCCAACCCCCAAAGGGACCTCGTAGTAAGGCGGTAAGGATTTACCGGTACCGGTAAAATACCAGTACCGGTAAACCCTTACCGCCATCCGTGTAATGAGGCCCAATGTCTTACCCTAGATCAAGCATTGATAGATATTGGCAGCACAGTGTGTAAAGAAGGCATGAGCTATGCAGCACTGTCACGCCCACGTACACTTGAAGGACTATTTCTAGTCAACTTTGATGCAAGTAAAGTAAACGCTGATATTCCTTGCATTGTAGAATACAATAGACTATGTGCACTCTACTCCCCCCATCTAAAAATCTACCCTGTTCCTCACAAAGTAAAAATGTGTAAAAGAAAACTAGTTCAGAGTCAACCTATACAGGATCTCACAACAATACCTCCAAGAAATTAAAAGAAGCAAATACTTCATCAATGACCACAAACAAAGAAGGATCTACTGCACAAAAGCAACTTCCTCTTCAAAGAAACAACGTGCACTTCCATCAAATGACTTAGACACAGTAATGTCTGGTCCATTCAAATTTTCCAATACAATTGGTATAAATTGCTATGCAAATATAGCAATCAATATTCTATTCCAATTGCCACCAATTGTTGAAAACATTTCCTTAAACGTGACAGACCAATTATGTTTACAAATGTTAGTGCTTCACAGAAATACAACCAACAATCCTGACACCACTGACAGTGTTTCTGGAATTAGGCAGGAATTGGACTACTGTGCTGGAATTGTCAGATTCACTATAAACAGACAAGAAGATCCATAAGAATTTCTAATGCACCTTCTACAAGTACTGGAAAACAAAAACATACCTATAAATGAAATCTTCCAGATTTCATACATGTGGAAACATACATGCACTCTCTGCAGTCATGTGGCACGGGAACAAGTCCCTAATGAACGCTTCATGTATGTATCCATACCTAACTGTGAATCCATTCCATTTCAGCAGCTTGTACAAAATGCAAACCATGGCAGATTATGTACTACTTGCAATTCCGATAATCGTTCCACCTTACAAATACAATCACATTGTGAATACCTAATAGTAATGCTTTTGCGTTACAATGCAGGTGGTACCAAAAACAACTGCAAGCTGACTGGATTCACACATGGACAAGCATCACTTCACAACAGTAGGCATAATCTACCACGCAGGAGTCACAACCAGTGCAGGTCACTACACTGCATACATAAAAAAGAAATGTGGATGGTTTGAATGTAGGGATACTTCCATTACTCTAAAATAGAGAATACCAGCAAATCTTGTAAACACTTACTTAATATTCTTAAAACCAAAATGAATTCACTAATCTCAGTAAAACCATCTACAAAATGTCTTCAATAACCTTTAAATCCATAAACTAATCGAATAAGTAACAGCTATGTAACAGTGAAAAACTATCAACAGTTACAATACGCCAACTGGTATCTAACTGGCCCAAAATTCTGCAACAACCAAACAGATAAATGAATACTGTTGAAATGCAATAAGAAATAAACAATTAGAATACGCCAACTGGTATCTAACTGCAACAATAGTACCACCACTCCCAAACCAAAAACCATACACCTATTAAATTCCTCCTACTGAAATCAACCACCAAAAAAGATTGTATCATAACGTAGAAAGGTTTATTTAATCCCGCATGTATTTTTTTTTCCACAGACGCAATGATTATATGATCAAAGACAGGAACTGAGCAAATTGCACAGTACACTGGTTTGAAGCATAGTACTTGTAACATACTAACTATGAAGGTCGGCAAAGTACTGAAATGTCTGCTATTCAATGCAATAACTAATTATAAACTACCTACATGTAAGCTTTTCTTTGTCATCAAAGAGAATGAAAAATGAATATCTGTTCCATTTTCCCATACCATGCAAACAACTGCATACAGTCTCAACAAAGCAAACAGTAAGTATACATTGATTGCAGTCACAACCACCATAACATAACACACCCATGCACGCAAACAACTGACCAATGAACACAACCCAATATGTTTGCCTGCATGGGTGTGTTATGCTGCGGTGGTTGTGACCAGGGCCTACATTCTTGGTTGCATGGCCTCCGGCCTACGGCCTTCGGCCATGCACCCAAGAATCTAGGCCCTGGCCACAACCACCGCAGCATAACGCACCCAGTGCAAGGAAACACCTGACCACAACCCAAATTGTTTACTTGCATGGATATGTTATGCTGCAGTGGTTGTGACCAGGACCTAGGGCCTCATTAGGACCCAGGCGGATTTCGCGGTGCTAAATGCACCGCGAAGCACGGCGGAAAGCCGTCGATAGCGCCATGGGGGTTGGCGGATTTACCGCCCCATTCCGACCTCGGCGGAGCGGTAAATCCCCAATCCCCATTCTGCCCTTCCCCATTCCCATTCTTGCCCCATAGGGTATAATGGGAGTGGGGAAGGAGTTAATTACGCCACCGTAAAATACGGTGGCGTAATTAACAACGAGGTCCCGTAGCGCCATGGTTTTCTCCGCCTGGTAAAACCAGGCGGAGAAAACCTCCATGGCGCTAAGGGAACTCGTAGTACGGCGGACGGGTCCGCCGCGATTAGCGCTGGCGGAAACCCACTCCGCCTGGGTCCTAATGAGGCCCCTAGAGTCTTGAGTACATGACCTGGCCAAAAAACTGCACACAGCCTAAACAAAGCAAACAGTATTTATACAATGATTTGAGTCACAACCACCACAACATAACACAACCATGCAACCAAACACCTGACCACTAACCAGAACCCAAAATGTTTGCTTGCATGGCTGTGTTATGCTGCAGTGGTTGTGACCAGGACCTAGAGTCTTGAGTGTGTGGCCTGGCCAAAAAACTGCACACAGCCTAAACAAAGCAAACAGTATTTATACAATGATTTGAGTCACAACCACCGCAACATAACACAACCATGCAACCAAACACCTGACCACTAACCACAATCCAAAATGTATGCTTGCATGGCTGTGTTATGCTGCAGTGGTTGAGGCCAGGACTTAGAGTACTGGGTGCATGGCCTGGACAAAAAACTGCATACAGCCTCAACAAACCAAACAATAAGCATACAATGATTTGAGTCACAACAACCGCAACATAACACACCCATGCAAGCAAACACCTAACCACTAACCACAACCCAAAGTGTTTGCTTGCATGGCTGTGTTATGCTGCAGTGGTTGTGGCCAGGGCCTACAGTCTTGGGTGCATACAGCCTTCGGCCATGCACCCAAGACTCTAGGCCCTGGCCACAACCACTGCAGCATAACACACCCATGCAATCAAACACTTGCCCACTAACCACAACCCAAAAACATAACACAACCACCTCAAGACCTATCCACTTCAATTAACAGACTAAAACAATAATTACAGCCAATGCACAAACTCTTCAATACATACCCTCTTCACGCAATAGTCTACTAACTACCCAAAACCAATACATCAAGCATAGTAAAATACCCAGAAGTGTGGTGAAGTATGTGAAAGGCAAAGACAAATTAAAAATAAAAGTATTACAAACTATGGACTCCTGTCCAGTGGGCAAATACACAGGACTACAAGGACATTCATTAGCCTGTATTTCTGGACCTACTTTCAAAAGCACCTTCCACCATATCAAAATGATAGGAACACACCATTCAACTATAAGAAATCTCGTTCATAAACTGTACTATGCCAAAAGTTCTGCTTTTGCACTGGCCAATTTAAATAACATTCTTCTACATGGTACAGCCAAAGAAATACTCAAAGAAATAGAGCACATCCAGAGAAAATATTTTGGAAGGGAAACCCACTTACAAAATTCAATGGGCCTCATAACGAGTTTGGCGCTAAAAAGCAGCCATTACGGCATGCTGTTAATAACATGTACGTCATGGCCCGAACCCGCTAACAGCGGGTGATTAAGAGTGCGCAAGCACGTGCACCCCTGCATGCCGGTAACGGCCATACCGGCATACCGGTGACAACCCTCAAACCCCCATATAGCGGCATCAATGAATGCGCACGTAACGGCTCTGGCCTCGGCAACCCCCAAATAGTGGTACCGGTATTAAAACAGTGCTAATAACGGGCCCATTATTACTGGACCCAGAAGTAACGTCATCGCGCCGGAACGGGAAATGCATAGGCGGCCATCTTGAAAAACACAATCCATTACCATCCTCCACATACAGGACCTTCACCACCAGAACTCCGAGTACACCATGGACAAAATGTCGAAGTATACCCAGAAAGGCACTGCCTGCCTGCGTAAACCACGGTTCAAGGATGAGGAGCTGAACATGTTAGCTGACACCCTAGTGGCAAATGCTGATGTGGTGTTCTGCCTCGACCTCAGGCGTCCAGCCCAGCTGAAGAAGAAGGCCATCTGGAAAGAAGTTGCTGGGAAAGATAGTGCAGTCGGCACAACCGCACGCACAGTGCGCGATTGCAAAAAAAGATGGGATGACCTCAGGCTGAGAGTACGCAACATCTTGTCGGCCAATCAGAGCCAGGGGCTGGCAACAGGTGGAGGACCTCACTCACCAGTGAAATTGGCCCGATGGGAAGAGACTTGCAGCTCAGTCATAGATGTGGAGTCTATTGAAGGAGTCGGTGGAGCTGAGTGCGGCGTGCCAACATCGGCAGATGAAGGTGAATGTCCCTACAAACACACGACAACTAATCATCACCATTGACCTCCAAATGTGACAGCAACACCAGCCAATACATGGCCCATCATGCACACCTACACATATCCATATACACATGCTGGGCCCACCACTATCACATCCCAATGCATTCTGCGCCCATACAAGAATACACACCCAACACACAAATGACCTGTACGTGTCACACAGTACATCACTCCCAACACACATCAAGGCCCAACAGCAGCCACTATGGTGTACATGTGAACTTGCATGTACCCAGTCCGCTACAAAGCCAGTCATGCAACTGATCACATGGCACCACCTGCACAAAGACAAACACATGCATGATGCAAGCACCACCATCACTGATGCCCTGCCACTCTCTGTCCCCCACAGGTACGGATGCAGACAGCGATGAAGCACAGGGAAGTTCACAGGGAAGTGCACAATGCACAACAACAGCCAAAAGGGGAAAGAGGCAAGGTGATGGCAGCAGACCATCTACATCAAGTGGACCAAGGATGGGCCAAGCGGCACACGGCACAGCAACCAGTACCCTACCAGCCACACTGCAAGCCACACAGGACGAGCAGACACCTGCCCCTGCACCACTAGACACACAATCAACACAGGCTGAGGACACATCTGGCATGGACAATGGCACACAGTCTGCTGCTGCAAGCACAATTGGCAAGATGGCTGCATCGGCACAGCATAGTGTCGACGATGAAGCTGACCCAGAGATTGACAGCAATGCAGGACTGGTCCACTCAGAGCCGGTAGGTTGAACACCAAGCCCGCAGGCCACCCCACAGGAAACACCTCACCGGGATTCATCCGAACAGGGCAGCCATGGTGAGTGGTCTCTGGCATTGCACAGCCCCATTTTGCATGCAGTACCACCACATAACCCACCAACCACCACCCACACTGCCATACGGGACCTTGAGGGACGTCTGTCCAGGATGGAAGGCCGGCAGGAGGAGATGCAAGGCTATGTGAAGCAGTACCTTGCTGAAGGGGAGAAAACACGCCGTGTCATCCATGACAGCACTGCAGCAGTAATTCAGGCCATCACCTCAAGTGCACAGCAAGTGCGCAATGGCTTCAATGCCTTGGGACAGATCCTCACCAGGATTGCTGACAGCATGGAGCAGCGGCAAATGCCGGCTTTGGGGTCACAACCATCTGGCTCATCCACATCGACCACACCAGCGAGTTCGAGGCAGACCAGCCCCATGCGCAGGTCCCTGCAAAGTGTACGGCGCTCAGATATCCAACCCCCACCTCCGAAGGGGGCTCCACAGTAGCAGGGCCACCCTGCAGAATCATTCAGACACATGTTGTGCCATTGTTGACTTTGGGTGTTAGGGGTAGGGTGGAGGGTGGTGGTGGGTGTAGTACTGGGGGTGTTGAGGGTATTGAGGGTGTGGGGGTGGCATGGGGGTACATGGGGGGAGGGGTGTTGGGGGAAGGGATTGTTGAATCATGTTGTTAAAAAATCTCACTAATACACCTGTTGTGTACAAAACATCACATGAGTGGACATTGCTAATTTGTTGTTTGTCAATTAATTGCTTCATAGTGAACTGTGCCCATATACCCACACACCCAGTGCCCACAGTTCCCAATACATGGCACCCTCTGCATCCAAGTACATCAGAATGATTGGTCTATGACCAATTGCCGCACTGCGCGACCCTCAAGTGTTCACGTCCTGGCCTATGTCCTACATCTACTCCATCCTCTCCTTCTACTTCACCAGGTGGTGGCAGCTCCATGTCAGGTGGCAGGGGTACGTTCCGGCGAATGCACATGTTATGCAGCATTGCACATACCATGATGATCTTGCCCACCTTTTCAGGCCCGTATATGAGTGCCCCTCCCGACCTGCTGATGCAGCGGAACCGTGCCTTCAAAAGGCCAAACATCTGCTCAATGACCACACGCGAACGTGTATGTGCACGATTGAAGTCCTCCTCGTGCCTGTTCTGCGGATTCCTGACAGGGGTGAGTAGACACGCCTTCAGTGGATATCCAGCATCACCTACATGGGAGCATAAAGAGGTATGTGTAAGGATAATGCTCAGTTGCCATGTGTGTTCAGCCTGTACATCTATCCAGTTCATATGCACTATCCCGTCACTGGCAGTCACATCCACATGACTATCAGCCCTGTACAGTGCATGCCAATTCATGGTGCGAGCCTTGGGTGACATACATGACCTAGGGTCCTAGACATTTCAAACACCAGGCCCCCAATGCATTTTGACTATGGCCATTATGTACGCACATATGAGGGCTGTGTGGCAGCGGATTACTCAAGATACTTTCATCCCTCTCCTCCCATGGCCCAGAGAGCATTCCCCTTGCATATGCATGTAGCCCTCCCATCCCCCTCCTCCCATGGCCCAGAGGGCATTCCCCTTCCATATGCATGTAGCCTCCCATCCCCCTCCTCCCATGGCCCAGAGGGCATTCCCCTTGCATATGCATGTAGCCCTCCACCCCCCTCCTCTCATGGCCCAGAGGGCATTCCTCTTGCATATGTATGTAGCCCCCCATCCCCCCTCCTCCCATGGCCCAGGGGGCAGACTCACCCAACAGCCATCCACTCCGTACAACGTCTCCTTCCATGTAGCAGGGTAGTGAGGAGTTCCGCAGCACCATGGCATCATGCATGGATCCTGGGTATCTGGCACAGCAATGTGTTATTATCTGACTGGCATCATATACCATCTGCACATTGATGGAGTGGTATAGCTTCCGATTGCGGTACACCACCTCTACAGCATGTGGGACTACCAACTCTACGTGGGTGCACTTGAGGGCACCAATTACATTGGGCATGCCTGCCAGTGCATGGAATGCTATTTTGGTGGCATTTGCCTCCTGTGTTTTCCATGGTAGGGATATGTAGGCACTTGCATGCTTCAGTAGTGCATCCAGCACTTGGTTTAACACAAAAGAGAAGCATGATTGTGACATGCCATGCATTTGGCCCACTGTGTGTTGGTAAGTGCCTGTGGCCAGGAAGTGGAGCACAGATGCCACCTTCAGCAGAGGGGGGATGGCTGTGCGGATGTTAATGAGGCTGACCAAGTCTTCCTGTATTAATTCCACTATGTTGGTGATGGTGTCCCTGTCCAGCCGGTACAGGGTGTGGATCTGTGCTGGGGTTAAGTCAAATGGATTGGCCCTTATACGTGGAATTGATGGCTGTCTGCGGGGAACAACTACCTGTACTGGTGGGATTTGCTGGGCCAGTCTCACCCTCCTTCTCCTCCTGCGTCTCCTCTGTGTTGCCTGTTGTACTGACTGCTCAAGGAGTAGCAGTGCAGGCATGTCCTCCAGCCCCAGTATGGCAAGTGCAAGTGGTAGCATTTTGGTTTGGAAAGGGGTGTGGTTGTGCTCCTTTTGTGCTGGCCCTGAATCCATTGCATCCACCTGTGCTGATTGTGTGCACCTGTGGCACTTGGTTACTCATCAGTTTGCTGTTAACGGGTGGTCCGCGATGCCGGTATTGCAAGCATCATGGTGGCCCTTCTTACTGGCATCTAGATGCCGGTATGTTCATGTTCATGTCCGTGCAACTCGTGGTGTCCTCTTTGTTGCGGGATGCCGGTATTCGGGCACGCCACCCTTGCGCGCTTCCGCATGCCGGTACGGTGGTGCACAGCCATAACGGGTCCTTGTCGATGCCAGTGGGACCGGCGTCTAGGGTCGTAATACAACAGACCGGTATTGGAGGCCGGTATTGCCTTACCGGCTCCGTTGTTAACAGACTGCCAACCTCGTAATGAGGCCCAATGTCTTTAGAACAGAGTAGCAACAACTTTACGGATGGCAACCTTCTACTACACACATACAAAAAAGAAATACTAAATTTTAAAAGCACATCTGCTGAAGTACAAAACCATGTGTGTGTGTTGCCGCAGGACTTTTTATAAAAATAGCACAAAAACTGTAGACATAATGTACAAAATAAAAGACAATGAAGAATCCAAGTGGTTCCAATTAGCTCTGTATCTTACAGCAGAAAACAAATATGAAATTACTAACCCCTCAATAATTTGCAGATACTGCACTGCAAAACTTGATAACAACCAAATACCTTCACGGGCTATAACTAATAACTTGGAAATATTCCCACTGCCAAAACCACTGCAACAACTTAACTTGTACGAGAGCATTATAATTCAAACAGTGCACCCATTTCAAGCAACCATATGCCTTCAACCAAAAACAGCAAAACTACCTCCCTCTGAATTACTGAAAGGTATTTGTGGCAAAGTAGTTAATTTGCCATTAGATCTCAAAGAATATGTACACACTCTGGGAGTGCAACGTCCAATAGATCAATCTTTGATTATCTTAGTAAATGCCATACCTACAAAAGACCAAATAAATTGGCTTACAGTCAAGCATTACAAATCTTTTAGCAAACATGCGTGGTACAAAAGAATACTGGTTCCAACAACACGCAGAAGTATGCTATATGATAAGAAACCTTGGCCCACCTACATGGTTTGTGACATTAAGTTGTGCAGAATATGCATGGGAAGATTTGCACGATTTCCTACGCATAGCAAACAAAAACAAAACAAATATAGGCATAAAGACACCAGGAGAACTCTGCTCTAAGGATCCTGTAAATGTATCAAGATATGTCCATCATCGCTTTATTGCCATGCTATACTTGATTTGTAATAAAACTGATTCTCCCCTCAGAGAAGTGCAACACTTCCTTTGGAGAAAAGAATAACAAGCCAGAGGAGCACCAGACATACACATTCTTTTGTGGATTAAAGATGCTCCAAGATTTGGTCAAGACAGTGATGCCACTATTTTGCAGTTCATTCAGAAATATGTCACTTGTGAAATCCCTTCACAAACTACAAATAGTGGTCTACATGCACAAATTGTACAATTTCAAAGACACAAATGTGGCAAGTATTTTCAGCGCAAATATAAAAACAAATATATTTGGAAATACTACACCAAATGCCGCTTTGGTTTCCCTAGACCAGTTTCAACAACAGGACAAGTGAACAAATGCATGTCTTCAGTTAGACATAGGGCCTCATTACGAGTTTGGAGGCAACCATGGAGCTATTAGCTCCATGGCTGCCTCCAAACTGGGCTCCTTTTCCGGGTTCCTGCAATGGGGACTTACCGGGTCATTCCAACATAAGAGGACCCGGTAAGTCAAGAACCATTCCCCATTCCCATTTGAGCCCCCATAGGGCTCAAATGGGAATGGGGATGGAGGTAACAACGGGCACATTATAAGTGTCCGGTTGTTACATCCCTCTTCCCCTCGCGGGACCTGGAAAGGATGCCTTGTTTTACCAGGTGGCCGAACCGGGTCCCACGATGGGAAGTTCGTAATCAGCCCTGACGGAATAAAGGGGGCCCCATAGAGAATGTGGCTGCTATGAAGCCGCAGACCATTTAACCGGTACTGCCTTGTATGGGAAATCTGAAAACATAGTATGGCTAAACCCTGGTCCTGCTAAATCCAGAAAAAGAGTTCTCAAATCATATTAAGACATAGAAACAATAGCCAAAAGTCATCCCAACAGTCAAGACATTTTGAAAAACAACTTACCAGACACATACTACCCAAACAGGAGCACCACTTTGGAAACCATGTGCCTATACCACGTAGCCCAAAACTTCACATACAAAAATAATATTAAACCAGATGAGAAGAAAGGTAGATACAGAGTCGAAAACTGTGAAGGCAGCCTGGTGAAACTTACCAAACACAGCCTAATTAATCATATGAAATTGTCATTAAAAACTCCTCAACATAAAGAACTGCATTACATATCCCTTCTACAACTTCTTAAACCATGGAGAAAAGAAGATTTATTAGATACCCATGTCTCCTATGAAGATGCTTTCAAAGCAAATGAAAGCACTATAACAGATAGAAACTTTACGCAGTACAAAACCATGTCAGACAATGAACAGCAACAAGAAGAAGAACTCCAGGCACAACTAAATATAGACACTCCTGACAGCAGTCAACCTTCTTTAACAGGAAGCCAAGAACCACTTGGACAGCCACTCATAGCAAATGAGGCAGAATTAGCCATGACTGAAGTAGAAAACACCATGTGCCTGTATGAAGGGTCTACAGACGATGTTGCTATACTCAAATCACAATTAAACAATGAACAGCGTAGCATTTTCCTAGAAATATCTAAACAAATTGACCAGGGTATGCAACACAAAACTAAAACTTGTACCTGTCAAGAGTACAAACCTATACTGCTATATGTGAGTGGTCAAGCTGGTTCAGGGAAAATATTCTTAATAAAAATCATCAGCAAGTTCCTTCAACAATTGACAAACAACAAACTGTTGGCTGTTGTAACTGCCCCCACAGGTTTAGCTGCCTACAACATAGGCAGTGTCACTTTACACTGACTGCTACTCCTTCCAGTAAAACACCAAAACAAATTAGACTACTACAAACTTTCACCAGATGCTGCAATGGAACTACGCAGAGTTTTGAAACAAATGAAAATGCTCCTAATAGATGAGGTGAGCATGGTCTCCAATCTAATGTTGGCTTTGATTCACCCCAGATTACTAGAGGTCCTACAAACAGACTACGAAGAACTCTTTGGAGGAAAACACATTGGGGCCGATTCATGGAACAAATGTGCGCCGGAAATCTTCGCGCAAGCAGGCGCAAGCGGAAAAAAACAGGCGCACGCGTGCGATTCAAGGAAGTCCTTGCGCGTGTTCACCTCGGGATGTGCGCCAAACCTGTGCATGGCGCACAAGTCACTGCAACATCCCAAAAGGCGTGCGCGACGCGCACAATGAAAGCGCACAACCTCGGCACATACACCAGAAAGTGGGCGGGACACGGGCGTAACGCGCAGAATGGGGAACAACGTGCGAAAATAAGGGCGTAACTGGGGATGTACTGCAGGGAAGCAGACGGAACGCCCACACGCACTCGAACCACACGTATTCATGGAATCAAATAGGGCAAAGCCACGCACAGCCAAAGACACGCACAAGCTGAAACACGTCCGCCACACGAAGGCAGGCGGTAGAGTCCCAGCGCATCACAAAAGTGGCAACATACAGCAATTGGGCCTGTGCGAGCATGCATGTGTATTGAGGGGGTGCGCGGGAAGCAACACACGCGATCGAGCGGGGTACGTGTATTTCGGGGGCGCGCGTGAAGTTACACACGCGATTGAGCGGGGTACGTGTATTTCGGGGGTGCGCGGGAAGTTACACACACGATTGAGCGGGGTACGTGTATTTTGGGGGTGCGCGGGAAGTTAAATACGCGATTGAGTGGGGTACGTGTATTTCGGGGGTGCGTGGGAAGTTACACATGCGATTGAGCGAGGTACGTGTATTTCGGGGGTGCGTGGGAAGTTACACACGCGATTGAGCGGGCACGTGTACTTCTGGGGTGCGCGGGAAGTTGCACACGCGATTGAGCGGGGTACGTGTATTTCGGGGGTGCGCGGGAAGTTACACACGCGATTGAGCGGGGTACGTGTATTCCGGGGGTGCGCAGGAATTTAGATACGCGATTGAGCGGGGTACGTGTATTTCGGGGGTGCGCGGGAAGTTACACACGCGATTGAGCGAGGTACGTTTATTTCGGGGGTGCACGGGAAGTTACACACGTGATTGAGCGGGGTACGTGTATTTCGGGGGTGCGCGGGAAGTTACACACGCGATTGAGCGGGGTACGTGTATTTCGGGGGTGCGCGGGAAGTTACACACGCGATTGAGCGGGGTACGTGTATTTCGGGGGTGCGCGGGAAGTTACACACGCGATTGAGCGGGGTATGTGTATTTCGGGGGTGCGCGGGAAGTCACACACACAATCTCATCAGGGTACGTGTATTTCAGGGTGCGGGGGAAGTATCCCACGCAACATCAGCAGGGTACGTGTATTCCAGGGGTGCGCGGGAAGTTCCACATGCAATTCCATCAGGGTACGTGTATTACAGGGGTGCGCGGGAAGTTCCACACGCGATCTCATCAGGGTACGTGTATTACAGGGGTTCGCGGGGAGCAGCAGACGTGAATTGCACGTGTGGGTCCTCCCAGGTGTTCCCTCTACACCCTCCACGGCCCCTGCAGGTGGCTCACACCACAGGGGCCTACCCAGCACATGTCCTGCAGGCACCCCATTCACCATGGCCATGCCCACCAGCCAACCCACATGTCAACTTGCACTACTGCCCACCAACGCATGTCCCACTGCACCCCCAGCCACCAGGGGCACCCTTCACCAGGCCCCCACCCATGTCTCCCACCACCCCCACCCCCAGCAGTGCAGGGGGACCCACCACCAGGCCCCCACCCATGTCTCCAAGCACCCCCACCCCCAGCCACCAGGGGCAGCCTCCACCAGGCCCCCACCCATGTCTCCCAGCACCCCCACCCCCCAGTCACCAGGGGCAGCCTCCACCAGGCCCCCACCCATGTCTCCCACCACCCCCACCCCCCAGCCACCAGGGGCACCCACCACCAGGCCCTCACCCATGTCTCCCAGCACCCCTACCCCCCAGCCACCAGGGGCAGCCTCCACCAGGCCCCCACCCATGTCTCCCACCACCCCCACCCCCCAGTCACCAGGGGCAGCCTCCACCAGGCCCCCACCCATGTCTCCCAGCACCCCCACCCCCCAGCCACCAGGGGCAGCCTCCACCAGGCCCCCACCCATGTCTCCCACCACCCCCACCCCCCAGCACTGTGGGGCACCTGCCAGCAGGCCCCCACCCATGTCCAACTCATGTTCCCCACCACCCCCACCCCCCAGCCACCAGGGGCAGCCTCCACCAGGCCCCCACCCATGTCTCCCACCACCCCCACCCCCCAGAACTGTGGGGCAGCCTCCACCAGGCCCCCACACATGTCTCCCACCACCCCCACCCCCCAGCACTGTGGGGCACCTGCCAGCAGGCTCCCACCCATGTCCAACTCATGTTCCCCACCACCCCACCCCCCAGCCACCAGGGGCAGCCTCCACCAGGCCCCCACCCATGTCTCCCACCACCCCCAGCCCCCAGCAGTGCAGGAGCAGCCTCCACCAGGCCCCCACCCATGTCTCTCAGCACCCCTACCCCCCAGCCACCAGGGGCACCCACCACCAGGCCCCCACCCATGTCTCCCACCACCCCCACCCCCCAGCAGTGCAGGGGAAGCCTCCACCAGGCCCCCACCCATGTCTCCCACCACCCCCACCCCCCAGTCACCAGGGGCAGCCTCCACCAGGCCCCCACCCATGTCTCCCAGCACCCCCACCCCCCAGCCACCAGGGGCAGCCTCCACCAGGCCCCCACCCATGTCTCCAACCACCCCACCCCCCAGCACTGTGGGGCACCTGCCAGCAGGCCCCCACCCATGTCCAACTCATGTTCCCCACCGCCCCCACCCCCCAGCCACCAGGGGCAGCCTCCACCAGGCCCCCACCCATGTCTCCCACCACCCCCACCCCCCAGCAGTGCAGGAGCAGTCTCCACCAGGCCCCCACCCATATCTCCCAGCACCCCCACCCCCAGCCACCAGGGGCACCCACCACCAGGCCCCCACCCATGTCTCCCACCACCCCCACCCCCAGCAGTGCAGGGGCAGCCTCCATGATGCCCCCACCCATGTCTCCCACCACCCCCACCCCCCAGTCACCAGGGGCAGCCTCCACCAGGCCCCCACCCATGTCTCCCATCACCCCCACCCCCCAGCCACCAGGGGCAGACTCCACCAGGCCCCCACCCATGTCTCCCACCACCCCCACCCCCCAGCACTATGGGGCACCTGCCAGCAGGCCCCCACCCATGTCCAACTCATGTTCCCCACCACCCCCACCCCCCAGCCACCAGGGGCACCCTCCACCAGGCCCCCACCCATGTCTCCCACCACCCCCACCCCCCAGCAGTGCAGGGGCACCCACCACCAGGCCCCCACCCATGTCTCCCATCACCCCCACCCCCCAGCCACCAGGGGCAGACTCCACCAGGCCCCCACCCATGTCTCCCACCACCCCCACCCCCCAGCACTATGGGGCACCTGCCAGCAGGCCCCCACCCATGTCCAACTCATGTTCCCCATCACCCCCACCCCCCGGCCACCAGGGGCAGCCTCCACCAGGCCCCCACCCATGTCTCCGACCACCCCCACCCCCCAGCAGTGCAGGGGCAGCCTCCACCAGGCCCCCACCCATGTCTCCCCCCACCCCCCAGAGGCAGCCTCCACCAGGCCCCCACCCATGTCTCCCACCACCCCACCCCCCAGCCACCAGGGGCAGCCTCCAGCAGGCCCCCACCCATGTCTCCCACCACCCCCACCCCCCAGCAGTGCAGGGGCAGCTTCCACCAGGCCCCCAACCATGTCTTCCAGCACCCCCACCCCCCAGCCACCAGGGGCAGCCTCCACCAGGCCCCCACCCATGTCTCCCACCCCCCCACCCCCCAGCAGTGCAGGGGTACCCACCACCAGGCCCACACCCATGTCTCCCAGCACCCCCACCCCCCAGCCACCAGGGGCACCCACCACCAGGCCCCCACCCATGTCTCCCAGCACCCCCACCCCCCAGCCACCAGGGGCACCCACCACCAGGCCCCCACCCATGTGTCCCACCACCCCCACCCCTCAGCAGTGCAGGGGCAGCCTCCACCAGGCCCCCACCCATGTCTCCCAGCACCCCCACCCCCCAGCCACCAGGGGCAGCCTCCACCAGGCCCCCACCCATGTCTCCCACCATCCCCACCCCCCCATCAGTGCAGGGGCAGCCTCCACCAGGCCCCCATCCATGTCTCCCAGCACCCCCAACCCCCAGCCACCAGGGGCAGCCTCCACCAGGCCCCCACCCATGTCTCCCACCCCCCCACCCCCCAGCAGTGCAGGGGCACCCAACACCAGGCCCCCACCCATGTCTCCCAGCACCCCCACCCCCCAGCCACCAGGGGCACCCACCACCAGGCCCCCACCCATGTCTCCCAGCACCCCCACCCCCCAGCCACCAGGGGCACCCACCACCAGGCCCCCACCCATGTCTCCCAGCACCCCCAGCCACCAGGGGCAGCCTCCACCAGGCCCCCACCCATGTCTCCCACCACCACCACCCCCCAGCAATGTGGGGCAGCCTCCACCAGGCCCCCACACATGTCTCCCACCACCCCCACCCCCCAGCACTGTGGGGCACCTGCCAGCATGTCCCCACCCATGTCCAACTCATGTTCCCCACCACCCCGACCCCCCAGCCACCAGGGGCAGCCTCCACCAGGCCCCCACCCATGTCTCCCACCACCCCCACCCCCCAGCAGTGCAGGAGCAGCCTCCACCAGGCCCCCACCAATGTCTCCCACCACCCCCACCCCCCAGTCACCAGGGGCAGCCTCCACCAGGCCCCCACCCATGTCTCCCAGCACCCCCACCCCCCAGCCACCAGGGGCAACCTCCACCAGGCCCCCACCCATGTCTCCCACCACCCCCACCCCGCAGCACTGTGGGGCACCTGCCAGCAGGCCCCCACCCATGTCCAACTCATGTTCCCCACCACCCCCACTCCCCAGCCACCAGGGGCAGCCTCCACCAGGCCCCCACCCATTTCTCCCACCACCCCCACTCCCCAGTCACCAGGGGCAGCCTCCACCAGGCCCCCACCCATGTCTCCCAGCACCCCCACCCCCCGGCCACCAGGGGCAGCCTCCACCAGGCCCCCACCCATGTCTCCCACCACCCCAACCCCCCAGCAGTGCAGGGGCAGCCTCCACCAGGCCCCCACCCATGTCTCCCAGCACCCCCACCCCCCACCCCCCAGGGGCAGCCTACACCAGGCCGCCACCCATGTCTCCCACCACCCCCACCCCCCAGCCACCAGGGGCAGCCTCCACCAGGCCCCCACCCATGTCTCCCAGCACCCCCACCCCCCAGCCACCAGGGGCAGCCTCCACCAGGCCCCCACCCATGACTCCCACCCCCCCCACCACCCCCCAGCAGTGCAGGGGCACCGACCACCAGGCCCCCACCCATGTCTCCCAGCACCCCCACCCCCCAGCCACCAGGGGCAGCCTCCACCAGGCCCCCACCCATGTCTCCCACCCCCCCACCCCCCAGCAGTGCAGGGGCACCCAACACCAGGCCCCCACCCATGTCTCCCAGCACCCCACCCCCCAGCCACCAGGGGCACCAACCACCAGGCCCCCACCCATGTCTCCCAGCACCCCCACCCCCCAGCCACCAGGGGCACCCACCACCAGGCCCCCACCCATGTCTCCCAGCACCCCCAGCCACCAGGGGCAGCCTCCACCAGGCCCCCACCCATGTCTCCCACCACCACCACCCCCCAGCAATGTGGGGCAGCCTCCACCAGGCCCCCACACATGTCTCCCACCACCCCCACCCCCCAGCACTGTGGGGCACCTGCCAGCAGGTCCCCACCCATGTCCAACTTATGTTCCCCACCACCCCGACCCCCCAGCCACCAGGGGCAGCCTCCACCAGGCCCCCACCCATGTCTCCCACCACCCCCACCCCCCAGCAGTGCAGGAGCAGCCTCCACCAGGCCCCCACCAATGTCTCCCACCACCCCCACCCCCCAGTCACCAGGGGCAGCCTCCACCAGGCCCCCACCCATGTCTCCCAGCACCCCCACCCCCCGGCCACCAGGGGCAACCTCCACCAGGCCCCCACCCATGTCTCCCACCACCCCCACCCCGCAGCACTGTGGGGCACCTGCCAGCAGGCCCCCACCCATGTCCAACTCATGTTCCCCACCACCCCCACTCCCCAGCCACCAGGGGCAGCCTCCACCAGGCCCCCACCCATTTCTCCCACCACCCCCACTCCCCAGTCACCAGGGGCAGCCTCCACCAGGCCCCCACCCATGTCTCCCAGCACCCCCACCCCCCGGCCACCAGTGGCAGCCTCCACCAGGCCCCCACCCATGTCTCCCACCACCCCAACCCCACAGCAGTGCAGGGGCAGCCTCCACCAGGCCCCCACCCATGTCTCCCAGCACCCCCACCCCCCACCCCCCAGGGGCAGCCTACACCAGGCCGCCACCCATGTCTCCCACCACCCCCACCCCCCAGCCACCAGGGGCAGCCTCCACCAGGCCCCCACCCATGTCTCCCAGCACCCCCACCCCCCAGCCACCAGGGGCAGCCTCCACCAGGCCCCCATCCATGACTCCCACCCCCCCCACCACCCCCCAGCAGTGCAGGGGCACCGACCACCAGGCCCCCACCCATGTCTCCCAGCACCCCCACCCCCCAGCCACCAGGGGCAGCCTCCACCAGGCCCCCACCCATGACTCCCACCCCCCCCCACCACCCCCCAGCAGTGCAGGGGCACCGACCACCAGGCCCCCACCCATGTCTCCCACCACCCCCACCCCCCAGCCACCAGGGGCACCCACCACCAGGCCCCTACCCATGTCTCCCAGCACCCCCACCCCCCAGCCACCAGGGGCAGCCTCCACCAGGCCCCCACCCATGTCTCCCACCACCCCCACCCCCCAGCAGTGCAGGGGCAGCCTCCACCAGGCCCCCATCCATGTCTCCCAGCACCCCCACCCCCCAGAGGCAGCCTCCACCAGGCCCCCACCCATGTCTCCCACCACCCCACCCCCCAGCCACCAGGGGCAGCCTCCAGCAGGCCCCCACCCATGTCTCCCACCACCCCCACCCCCCAGCAGTGCAGGGGCAGCCTCCACCAGGCCCCCACCCATGTCTCCCAGCACCCCCACCCCCCAGCCACCAGGGGCAGCCTCCACCAGGCCCCCACCCATGTCTCCCACCCCCCCACCCCCCAGCAGTGCAGGGGCACCCACCACCAGGCCCCCACCCATGTCTCCCAGCACCCCCAGCCAACAGGGGCACCCACCACCAGGCCCCCACCCATGTCTCCCAGCACCCCCACCCCCCGGCCACCAGGGGCACCCACCACCAGGCCCCCACCCATGTCTCCCAGCACCCCCACCCCCCAGCCACCAGGGGCAGCCTCCACCAGGCCCCCACCCATGTCTCCCACCACCACCACCCCCCAGCAATGTGGGGCAGCCTCCACCAGGCCCCCACACATGTCTCCCACCACCCCCACCCCCCAGCACTGTGGGGCACCTGCCAGCAGGCCCCCACCCATGTCCAACTCATGTTGCCCACCACCCCACCCCCCAGCCACCAGGGGCAGCCTCCACCAGGCTCCCACCCATGTCTCCCACCACCCATACCCCCCAGCAGTGCAGGAGCAGCCTCCACCAGGCCCCCACCCATGTCTCCCAGCACCCCCACCCCCCAGTCACCAGGGGCAGCCTCCACCAGGCCCCCACACATGTCTCCCAGCACCCCCACCCCCCAGCCACCAGGGGCCACCTCCACCAGGCCCCCACCCATGTCTCCCACCACCCCCACCCCCCAGCACTGTGGGGCACCTGCCAGCAGGCCCCCACCCATGTCCAACTCATGTTCCCCACCACCCCCACTCCCCAGCCACCAGGGGCAGCCTCCACCAGGCCCCCACCCATTTCTCTCACCACCCCCACCCCCCAGTCACCAGGGGCAGCCTCCACCAGGCCCCCACCCATGTCTCCCAGCACCCCCACCCCCCGGCCACCAGGGGCAGCCTCCACCAGGCCCCCACCCATGTCTCCCACCACCCCAACCCCCCAGCAGTGCAGGGGCAGCCTCCACCAGGCCCCCACCCATGTCTCCCAGCACCCCCACCTCCCACCCCCCAGGGGCAGCCTCCACCAGGCCGCCACCCATGTCTCCCACCACCCCCACCCCCCAGCCACCAGGGGCAGCCTCCACCAGGCCCCCACCCATGTCTCCCAGCACCCCCACCCCCCAGCAGTGCAGGGGCAGCCTCCACCAGGCCCCCACCCATGTCTCCCACCCCCCACCACCCCCCAGCAGTGCAGGGGCACCCACCACCAGGCCCCCACCCATGTCTCCCACCACCCCCACCCCCCAGCCACCAGGGGCACCCACCACCAGGCCCCTACCCATGTCTCCCAGCACCCCCAACCCCCAGCCACCAGGGGCAGCCTCCACCAGGCCCCCACCCATGTCTCCCAGCACCCCCACCCCCCAGCCACCAGGGGCAGCCTCCACCAGGCCCCCACCCATGTTTCCCACCCCTCCCACCCCCCAGCAGTGCAGGGGCACCCACCACCAGGCCTCCACCCATGTCTCCCAGCACCCCCACCTCCCACCCCCCAGGGGCAGCCTCCACCAGGCCGCCACCCATGTCTCCCACCACCCCCACCCCCCAGCCACCAGGGGCAGCCTCCACCAGGCCCCCACCCATGTCTCCCAGCACCCCCACCCCCCAGCAGTGCAGGGGCAGCCTCCACCAGGCCCCCACCCATGTCTCCCAGCACCCTCACCCCCCAGCCACCAGGGGCAGCCTTCACCAGGCCCCCACCCATGTCTCCCACCCCCCCACCACCCCCCAGCAGTGCAGGGGCACCCACCACCAGGCCCCCACCCATGTCTCCCACCACCCCCACCCCCCAGCCACCAGGGGCACCCACCACCAGGCCCCTACCCATGTCTCCCAGCACCCCCAACCCCCAGCCACCAGGGGCAGCCTCCACCAGGCCCCCACCCATGTCTCCCAGCACCCCCACCCCCCAGCCACCAGGGGCAGCCTCCACCAGGCCCCCACCCATGTCTCCCACCCCTCCCACCCCCCAGCAGTGCAGGGGCACCCACCACCAGGCCCCCACCCATGTCTCCCACCACCCCCACCCCCCAGCCACCAGGGGCCCCCACCACCAGGCCCCTACCCATGTCTCCCAGCACCCCCACCCCCCAGCCACCAGGGGCAGCCTCCACCAGGCCCCCACCCATGTCTCCCACCACCCCCACCCCCCAGCAGTGCAGCGGCAGCCTCCACCAGGCCCCCACCCATGTCTCCCAGCACCCCCACCCCCCAGCCCCCAGGGGCAGCCTCCACCAGGAGCCCCAACCATGTCTCCCACCACCCCCACCTCCCAGCACTGTGGGGCAGCCTCCACCAGGCCCCCACACAAGTCTCCCACCACCCCCACCCCCCAGCCACCAGGGGCAACCTCCACCAGGCCCTCACCCATGTCTCCCACCACCCCCACCCCCCAGCACTGTGGGGCACCTGCCAGCAGGCCCCCACCCATGTCCAACTCATGTTCCCCACCACCCCCACCCCCAAGCAACCAGGGGCAGCCTCCACCAGGCCCCCACCCATTTCTCCCACCACCCCCACCCCCCAGTCACCAGGGGCAGCCTCCACCAGGCCCCCACCCATGTCTCCCAGCACCCCCACCCCCGGCCACCAGGGGCAGCCTCCACCAGGCCCCCACCCATGTCTCCCACCACCCTCACCCCCCAGCAGTGCAGGGGCAGCCTCCACCAGGCCCCCACCCATGTCTCCCAGCACCCCCACCCCCCACCCCCCAGGGGCAGCCTCCACCAGGCCCCCACCCATGTCTCCCACCACCCCCACCCCCCAGCCACCAGGGGCAGCCTCCACCAGGCCCCCACCCATGTCTCCCAGCACCCGCACCCCCCAGCAGTGCAGGGGCAGCCTCCACCAGGCCCCCACCCATGTCTCCCAGCACCCCCAGCCCCCAGCCACCAGGGGCAGCCTCCACCGGGCCCCCACCCATGTCTCCCACCCACCCACCACCCAGCAGTGCAGGGGCACCCACCACCAGGCCCCCACCCATGTCTCCCAGCACCCCCACCCCCAGCCACCAGGGGCACCCACCACCAGGCCCCCACCCATGTCTCCCAGCACCCCCACTCCCCACCCACCAGGGGCAGCCTCCACCAGGCCCCCACCCATGTCTCCCAGCACCCCCACCCCCCAGCAGTGCAGGGGCAGCCTCCACCAGGCCCCCACCCATGTCTCCCAGCACCCCCACCCCCCAGCCACCAGGGGCAGCCTCCACCAGGCCCCCACCCATGTCTCCCACCCCTCCACCCCCCAGCAGTGCAGGGGCACCCACCACCAGGCCCCCACCCATGTCTCCCAGCACCCCCACCCCCCAGCCACCAGGGGCACCCACCACCAGGCCCCCACCCATGTCTCCCAGCACCCCCACCCCCCAGCCACCAGGGGCAGCCTCCACCAGGCCCCCACCCATGTCTCCCACCACCCCCACCCCCCAGCAGTGCAGGGGCAGCCTCCACCAGGCCCCCTCCCATGTCTCCCACCCCGCCACCCCCCAGCAGTGCAGGGGCACCCACCACCAGGCCCCCACCCATGTCTCCCAGCACCCCCACCCCCCAGCCACCAGGGGCACCCACCACCAGGCCCCTACCCATGTCTCCCAGCACCCCCACCCCCCAGCCACCAGGGGCAGCCTCCACCAGGCCCCCACCCATGTCTCCCACCACCCCCACCCCCCAGCAGTGCAGGGGCAGCCTCCACCAGGCCCCCACCCATGTCTCCCAGCACCCCCACCCCCCAGCCCCCAGGGGCAGCCTCCACCAGGCCCCCACCCATGTCTCCCACCACCCCCATCCCCCAGCACTGTGGGGCAGCCTCCACCAGGCCCCCACACATGTCTCCCACAACCCCCACCCCCCAGCCACCAGGGGCAACCTCCACCAGGCCCCCACCCATGTCTCCCACCACCCCCACCCCCCAGCACTGTGGGGCACCTGCCAGCAGGCCCCCACCCATGTCCAACTCATGCTCCCCACCACCCCCACCCCCCAGCCACCAGGGGCAGCCTCCACCAGGCCCCCACCCATTTCTCCCACCACCCCCACCCCCCAGTCACCAGGGGCAGCCTCCACCAGGCCCCCACCCATGTCTCCCAGCACCCCACCCCCCGGCCACCAGGGGCAGCCTCCACCAGGCCCCCACCCATGTCTCCCACCACCCCCACCCCCCAGCAGTGCAGGGGCAGCCTCCACCAGGCCCCCACCCATGTCTCCCAGCACCCCCACCCCCACCCCCCAGGGGCAGCCTCCACCAGGCCCCCACCCATGTCTCCCACCACACCCACCCCCTAGCCACCAGGGGCAGCCTCCACCAGGCCCCCACCCATGTCTCCCAGCACCCCCACCCCCCAGCAGTGCAGGGGCAGCCTCCACCAGGCCCCCACCCATGTCTCCCAGCACCCCCACCCCCCAGCCACCAGGGTCAGCCTCCACCAGGCCCCCACCCATGTCTGCCACCCCCCCCACCGCCCAGCAGTGCAGGGGCACCCACCACCAGGCCCCCACCCATGTCTCCCAGCACCCCCACCCCCAGCCACCAGGGGCACCCACCACCAGGCCCCCACCCATGTCTCCCAGCACCCCCACTCCCCACCCACCAGGGGCAGCCTCCACCAGGCCCCCACCCATGTCTCCCAGCACCCCCACCCCCCAGCAGTGCAGGGGCAGCCTCCACCAGGCCCCCACCCATGTCTCCCAGCACCTCCACCCCCCAGCCACCAGGGGCAGCCTCCACCAGGTCCCCACCCATGTATCCCACCCCTCCACCCCCCAGCAGTGCAGGGGCCCCCACCACCAGGCCCCCACCCATGTCTCCCAGCACTCCCACCCCCCAGCCACCAGGGACACCCACCACCAGGCCACCACCCATGTCTCCCAGCACCCCCACCCCCCAGCCACCAGGGGCAGCCTCCACCAGGCCCCCACCCATGTCTAACACCACCTCCACCCCCCAGCCACCAGGGGCAGCCTCCACCAGGCCCCCACCCATGTCACCCAGCACCCCCACCCCCCACCCTCCAGGGGCAGCCTCCACCAGGCCCCCACCCATGTCTCCCACCACCCCCACCCCCCAGCACGGTGGGGCAGCCTCCACCAGGCCCCCACACATGTCTCCCACCACCCCCACCCCCCAGCACTGTGGGGCACCTGCCAGCAGGCCCCCACCCATGTCCAACTCATGTTCCCCACCACCCCCACCCCCCAGCCACCAGGGGCAGCCTCCACCAGGCCTCCACCCATGTCTCCCACCACCCCCACCACCCAGCAGTGAAGGAGCAGCCTCCACCAGGCCCCCACCCATGTCTCCCACCACCCCCACCCCCCAGCACTGTGGGGCAGCCTCCACCAGGCCCCCACACATGTCTCCCACCACCCCCACCCCCCAGCAGTGCAGGGGAAGCCTCCACCAGGCCCCCACCCATGTCTCCCACCACCCCCACCCCCCAGCAGTGCAGGGGCAGCCTCCACCAGGCCCCCACCCATGTCTCCCTGCACCCCCACCCCCCAGCCACCAGGGGCAGCCTCCACCAGGCCCCCACCCATGTCTCCCACCACCCCCACCCCCCAGCACTGTGAGGCACCTGCCAGCAGGCCCCCAGCCATGTCCAACTCATGTTCCCCACCACCCCAACCCCCCAGCCACCAGGGGCAGCCTCCACCAGGCCCCACCCATGTCTCCCACCACCCCCACCCCCCAGCACTGTGGGGCAGCCTCCACCAGGCCCCCACACATGTCTCCCACCACCCCCACCCCCCAGCACTGTGGGGCACCTGCCAGCAGGCTCCCACCCATGTCCAACTCATGTTCCCCACCACCCCACCCCCCAGCCACCAGGGGCAGCCTCCACCAGGCCCCCACCCATGTCTCCCACCACCCCCACCCCCCAGCAGTGCAGCACCCCTACCCCCCAGCCACCAGGGGCACCCACCACCAGGCCCCCACCCATGTCTCCCACCGCCACCCTCGCCCCAGCAGTGCAGGGGAAGCCTCCACCAGGCCCCCACCCATGTCTCCCACCACCCCCACCCCCCAGTCACCAGGGGCAGCCTCCACCAGGCCCCCACCCATGTCTCCCAGCACCCCCACCCCCCAGCCACCAGGGGCAGCCTCCACCAGGCCCCCACCCATGTCTCCAACCACCCCCACCCCCCAGCACTGTGGGGCACCTGCCAGCAGGCCCCCACCCATGTCCAACTCATGTTCCCCACCACCCCCAGCCACCAGGGGCAGCCTCCACCAGGCCCCTACCAATGTCTCCCACCACCCCCAACCCCCAGTCACCAGGGGCAGCCTCCACCAGGCCCCCACCCATGTCTCCCAGCACCCCCACCCCCCAGCACTGTGGGGCAGCCTCCACCAGGCCCCCACACATGTCTCCCACCACCCCCACCCCCCAGCACTGTGGGGCACCTGCCAGCAGGCCCCCACCCATGTCCAACTCATGTTCCCCACCACCCCCACCCCCCAGCCACCAGGGGCAGCCTCCACCAGGCCTCCACCCATGTCTCCCACCACCCCCACCACCCAGCAGTGAAGGAGCAGCCTCCACCAGGCCCCCACCCATGACTCCCACCACCCCCACCCCCCAGCACTGTGGGGCAGCCTCCACCAGGCCCCCACACATGTCTCCCACCACCCCCACCCCCCAGTAGTGCAGGGGAAGCCTCCACCAGGCCCCCACCCATGTCTCCCACCACCCCCACCCCCCAGCAGTGCAGGGGCAGCCTCCACCAGGCCCCCACCCATGTCTCCCTGCACCCCCACCCCCCAGCCACCAGGGGCAGCCTCCACCAGGCCCCCACCCATGTCTCCCACCACCCCCACCCCCAGCACTGTGGGGCACCTGCCAGCAGGCCCCCAGCCATGTCCAACTCATGTTCCCCACCACCCCAACCCCCCAGCCACCAGGGGCAGCCTCCACCAGGCCCCACCCATGTCTCCCACCACCCCCACCCCCAGCACTGTGGGGCAGCCTCCACCAGGCCCCCACACATGTCTCCCACCACCCCCACCCCCCAGCACTGTGGGGCACCTGCCAGCAGGCTCCCACCCATGTCCAACTCATGTTCCCCACCACCCCACCCCCCAGCCACCAGGGGCAGCCTCCACCAGGCCCCCACCCATGTCTCCAACCACCCCCACCCCCCAGCAGTGCAGGAGCAGCCTCCACCAGGCCCCCACCCATGTCTCCCAGCACCCCTACCCTCCAGCCACCAGGGGCACCCACCACCAGGCCCCCACCCATGTCTCCCACCACCACCCACCCCCCAGCAGTGCAGGGGAAGCCTCCACCAGGCCCCCACCCATGTATCCCACCACCCCCACCCCCCAGTCACCAGGGGCAGCCTCCACCATGCCCCCACCCATGTCTCCCAGCACCCCCACCCCCCAGCCACCAGGGGCAGCCTCCACCAGGCCCCCACCCATGTCTCCAACCACCCCCACCCCCCAGCACTGTGGGGCACCTGCCAGCAGGCCCCCACCCATGTCCAACTCATGTTCCCCACCACCCCCAGCCACCAGGGGCAGCCTCCACCAGGCCCCCACCCATGTCTCCCAGCACCCCCACACCCCAGCCACCAGGGGCAGCCTCCACCAGGCCCCCACCCATGTCTCCCACCACCCCCACCCCCCAGCAGTGCAGGGGCAGCCTCCACCAGGCCCCCATCCATGTCTCCCAGCACCCCCACCCCCCAGCCACCAGGGGCAGCCTCCACCAGGCCCCCACCCATGTCTCCCACCCCCCCACCCCCCAGCAGTGCAGGGGCACCCAACACCAGGCCCCCACCCATGTCTCCCAGCACCCCCACCCCCCAGCCACCAGGGGCACCCACCACCAGGCCCCCACCCATGTCTCCCAGCACCCCCAGCCACCAGGGGCAGCCTCCACCAGGCCCCCACCCATGTCTCCCACCATCACCACCCCCCAGCAATGTGGGGCAGCCTCCACCAGGCCCCAACACATGTCTCCCACCACCCCCACTCCCCAGCACTGTGGGGCACCTGCCAGCAGGCCCCCACCCATGTCCAACTCATGTTCCCCACCACCCCCACCCCCCAGCCACCAGGGGCAGCCTCCACCAGGCCCCCACCCATGTCTCCCACCACCCCCACCCCCCAGCAGTGCAGGAGCAGCCTCCACCAGGCCCCCACCCATGTCTCCCACCACCCCCACCCCCCAGTCACCAGGGGCAGCCTCCACCAGACCCCACCCATGTCTCCCAGCACCCCCACCCCCCAGCCACCAGGGGCAACCTCCACCAGGCCCCCACCCATGTCTCCCACCACCCCCACCCCCAGCACTGTGGGGCACCTGCCAGCAGGCCCCCACCCATGTCCAACTCATGTTCCCCAGCACCCCCACTCCCCAGCCACCAGGGGCAGCCTCCACCAGGCCCCCACCCATTTCTCCCACCACCCCCACCCCCCGGCCACCAGGGGCAGCCTCCACCAGGCCCCCACCCATGTCTCCCACCACCCCAACCCCCCAGCAGTGCAGGGGCAGCCTCCACCAGGCCCCCACCCATGTCTCCCAGCACCCCCATCCCCCAGGGGCAGCCTCCACCAGGCCGCCACCCATGTCTCCCACCACCCCCACCCCCCAGCCACCAGGGGCAGCCTCCACCAGGCCCCCACCCATGTCTCCCAGCACCCCCACCCCCCAGCAGTGCAGGGGCAGCCTCCACCAGGCCCCCACCCATGTCTCCCAGCACCCCCACCCCCCAGCCACCAGGGGCAGCCTCCTCCAGGCCCCCACCCATGTCTCCCACCCCCCACCACCCCCCAGCAGGGCAGGGGCACCCACCACCAGGCCCCCACCCATGTCTCCCACCACCCCCACCCCCCAGCCACCAGGGGCACCCACCACCAGGCCCCTACCCATGTCTCCCAGCACCCCTACCCCCAGCCACCAGGGGCAGCCTCCACCAGGCCCCCACCCATGTCTCCCAGCACCCCCACCCCCCAGCCACCAGGGGCAGCCTCCACCAGGCCCCCACCCATGTCTCACACCACCCCCACCCCCCAGCAGTGCAGGGGCAGCCTCCACCAGGCCCCCATCCATGTCTCCCAGCACAACCACCCCCCACCCCCCAGAGGCAGCCTCCACCAGGCCCCCACCCATGTCTCCCACCACCCCACCCCCCAGCCACCAGGGGCAGCCTCCAGCAGGCCCCCACCCATGTCTCCCACCACCCCCACCCCCCAGCAGTGCAGGGGCAGCCTCCACCAGGCCCCCACCCATGTCTCCCAGCACCCCCACCCCCCAGCCACCAGGGGCAGCCTCCACCAGGCCCCCACCCATGTCTCCCACCCCCCAGCAGTGCAGGGGAAGTCTCCACCAGGCCCCCACCCATGTCTCCCAGCACCCCCACCCCCCAGCCACCAGGGACAACCTCCACCAGGCCCCCACCCATGTCTCCCACCACCCCCACCCCCTAGCACTGTGGGGCACCTGCCAGCAGGCCCCCACCCATGTCCAACTCATGTTCCCCACCACCCCCACTCCCCAGCCACCAGGGGCAGCCTCCACCAGGCCCCCACCCATTTCTCCCACCACCCCCACTCCCCAGTCACCAGGGGCAGCCTCCACCAGGCCCCCACCCATGTCTCCCAGCACCCCCACCCCCCGGCCACCAGGGGCAGCCTCCACCAGGCCCCCACCCATGTCTCCCACCACCCCAACCCCCCAGCAGTGCATGGGCAGCCTCCACCAGGCCCCCACCCATGTCTCCCAGCACCCCCACCCCCCACCCCCCAGGGGCAGCCTCCACCAGGCCGCCACCCATGTCTCCCACCACCCCCACCCCCCAGCCACCAGGGGCAGCCTCCACCAGGCCCCCACCCATGTCTCCCAGCACCCCCACCCCCCAGCAGTGCAGGGGCAGCCTCCACCAGGCCCCCACCCATGTCTCCCAGCACCCCCACCCCCCAGCCACCAGGGGCAGCCTCCACCAGGCCCCCACCCATGTCTCCCACCCCCCCCCACCACCCCCCAGCAGTGCAGGGGCACCCATCACCAGGCCCCCACCCATGTCTCCCACCACCCCCACCCCCCAGCCACCAGGGGCACCCACCACCAGGCCCCTACCCATGTCTCCCAGCACCCCACCCCCCAGCCACCAGGGGCAGCCTCCACCAGGCCCCCACCCATGTCTCCCAGCACCCCCACCCCCCAGCCACCAGGGGCAGCCTCCACCAGGCCCCCACCCATGTCTCCCACCACCCGCACCCCCCAGCAGTGCAGGGGCAGCCTCCACCAGGCCCCCATCCATGTCTCCCAGCACCCCCACCCCCCACCCCCCAGAGGCAGCCTCCACCAGGCCCCCACCCATGTCTCCCACCACCCCACCCCCCAGCCACCAGGGGCAGCCTCCAGCAGGCCCCCACCCATGTCTCCCACCACCCCCACCCCCCAGCAGTGCAGGGGCAGCCTCCACCAGGCCCCCACCCATGTCTCCCAGCACCCCCACCCCCCAGCCACCAGGGGCAGCCTCCACCAGGCCCCCACCCATGTCTCCCACCCCCCCACCCCCCAGCAGTGCAGGGGCACCCACCACCAGGCCCCCACCCATGTCTCCCAGCACCCCCACCCCCCAGCCAACAGGGGCACCCACCACCAGGCCCCCACCCATGTCTCCCAGCACCCCCACCCCCCAGCCACCAGGGGCACCCACCACCAGGCCCCCACCCATGTCTCCCAGCACCCCCACCCCCCAGCCTCCAGGGGCAGCCTCCACCAGGCCCCCACCCATGTCTCCCACCACCCCCACCCCTCAGCAGTGCAGGGGCAGCCTCCACCAGGCCACCACCCATGTCTCCCAGCACCCCCAGCCACCAGGGGCAGCCTCCACCAGGCCCCCACCCATGTCTCCCACCACCCCCACCCCCCAGCAGTGCAGGGGCAGCCTCCACCAGGCCCCCATCCATGTCTCCCAGCACCCCCACCCCCCAGCCACCAGGGGCAGCTTCCACTAGGCCCCCACCCATGTCTCCCACCCCCCCACCCCCCAGCAGTGCAGGGGCACCCACCACCAGGCCCCCACCCATGTCTCCCAGCACCCCCACCCCCCAGACACCAGGGGCACCCACCACCAGGCCCCCACCCATGTCTCCCAGCACCCCCACCCCCCAGCCACCAGGGGCACCCACCACCAGGCCCCCACCCATGTCTCCCAGCACCCCCACCCCCCAGCCACCAGGGGCAGCCTCCACCAGGCCCCCACCCATGTCTCCCATCACCACCACCCCCCAGCAATGTGGGGCAGCCTCCACCAGGCCCCCACACATGTCTCCCACCACCCCCAGCCCCCAGCACTGTGGGGCACCTGCCAGCAGGCCCCCACCCATGTCCAACTCATGTTCCCCACCACCCCCACCCCCCAGCCACCAGGGGCAGCCTCCACCAGGCTCCCACCCATGTCTCCCACAACCCACACCCCCCAGCAGTGCAGGAGCAGCCTCCACCAGGCCCCCACCCATGTCTCCCACCACCCCCACCCCCCAGCACTGTGGGGCACCTGCCAGCAGGCCCCCACCCATGCCCAACTCATGTTCCCCACCACCCCACTCCCCAGCCACCAGGGGCAGCCTCCACCAGGCCCCCACCCATTTCTCCCACCACCCCCACCCCCCAGTCACCAGGGGAAGCCTCCACCAGGCCCCCACCCATGTCTCCCAGCACCCCCACCCCCCGGCCACCAGGGGCAGCCTCCACCAGGCCCCCACCCATGTCTCCCACCACCCCAACCCCCCAGCAGTGCAGGGGCAGCCTCCACCAGGCCCCCACCCATGTCTCCCAGCACCCCACCCCCCACCCCCCAGGGGCAGCCTCCACCAGGCCGCCACCCATGTCTCCCACCACCCCCACCCCCCAGCCACCAGGGGCAGCCTCCACCAGGCCCCCACCCATGTCTCCCAGCACCCCCACCCCCCAGCAGTGCAGGGGCAGCCTCCACCAGGCCCCCACCCATGTCTCCCAGCACCCTCACCCCCCAGCCACCAGGGGCAGCCTCCACCAGGCCCCCACCCATGTCTCCCACCCCCCCACCACCCCCCAGCAGTGCAGGGGCACCCACCACCAGGCCCCCACCCATGTCTCCCACCACCCCCACCCCCCAGCCACCAGGGGCACCCACCAACAGGCCCCCACCCATGTCTCCCAGCACCCCCAACCCCCAGCCACCAGGGGCAGCCTCCACCAGGCCCCCACCCATGTCTCCCAGCACCCCCACCCCCCGGCCACCAGGGGCAGCCTCCACCAGGCCCCCACCCATGTCTCCCACCCCTCCCACCCCCCAGCAGTGCAGGGGCACCCACCACCAGGCCCCCACCCATGTCTCCCAGCACCCCCAGCCACCAGGGGCAGCCTCCACCAGGCCCCCACCCATGTCTCCCAGCACCCCCACCCCCCAGCCACCAGGGGCAGCCTCCACCAGGCCCCCACCCATGTCTCACACCACCCCCAGCCCCCAGCAGTGCAGGGGCAGCCTCCACCAGGCCCCCATCCATGTCTCCCAGCACAACCACCCCCCACCCCCCAGAGGCAGCCTCCACCAGGCCCCCACCCATGTCTCCCACCACCCCACCCCCCAGCCACCAGGGGCAGCCTCCAGCAGGCCCCCACCCATGTCTCCCACCACCCCCACCCCCCAGCAGTGCAGGGGCAGCCTCCACCAGGCCACCACCCATGTCTCCCAGCACCCCCACCCCCCAGCCACCAGGGGCAGCCTCCACCAGGCCCCCACCCATGTCTCCCACCCACCCCCACCCCCTAGCAGTGCAGGGGCAGTCTCCACCAGGCCCCCACCCATGTCTCCCAGCACCCCCACCCACCAGCC